>NC_057356.1:26950077-27638392 GCF_016509475.1 Prionailurus bengalensis
CCTCTCTTTCCGCCAACAGCTTTCACCTACTGAGTGCAAGTACTACCACTATCCCCTTTTGCAGATTTGGGAACTCAGTCACGGAGCATGGAAGCAGCATGCTCAAGACCGTCCAGCTAACAAACGGTGGGGCTGGGATTCCAACCCAGGGTGTCAGACCCCGAGAGCCTATTCAATAGTCTCTCAACCGACATTCCCCCGACACCACCCTTGCTCTAGACCAGCAGCTGTCCACTGGGGCAATTTTGGCACCTTGAGGCCATCTGGCGACGTCTGGAGACATTTTTGGTTGTCACGACCTGGGAATTTGCTAGATGCTGCTGGCATCTATCTAGTGGGTAGATGACAGGGATAATGCACTAGACCCCCCACCCCCACCCCACCACACAATTATTCAGCCCAAAATATCAACAGTGCTGAGGCCGAGAAACCCTGCCCTAGACCAGCTCTGTTCAACAGGAATCCAACCTGAGCCACATGCTTACTTCAGAAGTTTCTAGAAGCTGCACTAAAGGGGGGGGGGGGACCAGATGAAATCAATTTCAACAATAACTTCTGTTTAACTCAGTATATCTGTAATGTTACCATTTTAACGTGTAATCGATATAAAATTACTGAGAAGATATTTTATATTTCTGTTGGTTGTTGTAAGTCTTCAGGATGCAGTGTGTATTTGACACTTAAGGCACAGCTCCATCCGAACTAGATGCATTTCAAGCGCTCGGGAGGCATGCGTGGCTCACGCCTGCCATCACAGACAGCATAGACAGTCTCAGCAACACAGGAGAATGGAAAGGCCCTCTTCTGACTCCGAAACGGGCTCAATGTTTCAGAACTGGTCTCTGCCTCCTCTGTGCACAAGGACCACGAGACGGAGGCAAGAAGACACTGAAAGGGGGTTTAGAACCATCTATGGCCACATCATCCTGCCCACAGGGGAAAACTCTTCTCCCTTATTATTGAAGGCAGGCATCTGCAAACTTTTTCTATAGAGGGCCAGACATGTAAATATTTTGGGCATTGTGGGCCTACAGTCTTGGTTACAATGATCTCACTCTGCTGCTGTGGTGTGAAAGCAGCCATGGACACACTGTCTGTGAATGTGTGTGACTGTGTTCCAATAAAACTTTATTTACAAAAACAGGCAGTGGGCCGAATTTGGACCACAGGAAGGAGTCTGCCCATTTCTGATTTAGGCACTTCTTCAGAAAGGACTTCATTGTCCTCAAAGGTGAAAACCATAGCTCTGGGGCTCAGGCCCCTGAGAAAATCAACCAAGCAGGGGGCACCATTTCCATGTGGGCTGAATCTGACTGAGCTTGGGCATGAAGGGGTGAAACCACAGTGTCAACCGATCCTGGTCAAAAACAATCTGCATGGAGTGGTTGTGAGAGGTACAAGCTCTGGAGCCAGGACACCTGGGTTCAAATCCGAACCACGCCGAAGATTAGCTCTGTGGCTCTGGACCAGTTTCTTAACCTTTCTGCGCTTCAGCTTAACCTTTCTGCACTTCAGCTTCCTCTTCTGAAAAGTAGGCGATGGTGAAGACAGTGGCACCTGCCTAGGAGGGCCGTGGTGAGGATTAGCATTGTGTTAGGTGCCTGATACATCATCACACTGACTCCTCAGAATATGACCCTGGGTGGGGAGGGTCTGTAGAATGCCTCCCCATTCTACAGACAAGGAAATGAGGCCTGCAGAGGGCAAGTCACTTGGCCATGCTGCAGTGGCGGAGAGGTGAATGCAATGATGTGTGCTTTACTCAGCCAAGGGCACTTTTGCTCCCAGATGACACTCAGCAACGTCTGGGGACATTTCCGGTTGTCACAGCTTGGTGGTGGGGGAGGGGGCAGATTTGCTGCTTGGCCATTAGTAGCGGGAGACCAGGGATGGCACTCAACATCCTACAAGGCACATGACACCCCCCCCCCCCGCCCCAAGAATTATTCCATCTACAACATCGGCAGCTCTATGAGTGAGAAGCTTTGATCTAAATAAACTGAGTTCACTGGGGCTTCCTCACGGGCAGATGAGAATTCAAGTGCCGGGAGTCTATCTGGGAGATGTTTCCAAGAAGCATGGGTAGGCGAAGTGACACGAGAAGGCAGAGCAAAGGGCTGGTTACCACTCAGGTTACCACTATGGGCAACTGGTGCTTGATCTCCTGGCGGGGAGGGGGCGCTCTGGGAGACATGCAGACACGCATGTCAGAGCTTTCTTACCGGGGTGGGGGGTGAGGGAGCCGGGGCGTTTATACACTAATTCCTGCCAGTCGTTGGCTGAAGGCTGCTCCAGGGAGGATCCTGGTTCCTGGACACCTCTACCCCACCCCCACCCACAGGCAGAAGGGACCCTCAGGCAGAGAGACACTAGGATGGGAGTCGACAGGAGAGCCCGCAAGGAGGGGTGTGGGTGGGCACTGCCAACGTCTGTTCTGCTGGCACACGGAGAGCCCCAACACGCTAACATGGACACTTCCCAAGCAAGTAAGACCTCCGGCACCCAGCCTGGCTCCCAGCAGAGCCTACAAACTATATGTTGGATGAGCCTCTCTGGGGAGCAGAGACAGGGCTTCCCGGGAAGGCAGACAGGGGGCATCTGGCCCCTCTGATCATTCGGCTCTTGGGGGTGCTGTATGAGCCTGGTACCACTGACAGGCTGGAACGGCTCCAGACCCCAAACTGGGGTAGGAACAGATGTAGTAATGAACACTTCAGGACACTCTCAGGCTCCTAGTGATGCAGAAACACCAGGCTTTGGTCCTAACTGACCATGAAGGAATGAATATATGGGTGAAGATGAGAAACCAACCTGAGCAATATAAGACCTTACCACCAAGCCTGCCCCACATCCCAGATCCCATTGAGCGGTGGACAAAAGCCAGAGCGTGAAGCGACCCGGCACGATAGCAAAGGTAGGCTCAGAGCCATTATCCATCAAATGGAACAACAGGACCACCAAGGGTAAAATAAAACGGGGTTGACAGAAAGCACCTACAGCTTAATACTGAGTTGCTGAAACAAGACATCCACATGGTGCTTAATAAATGCTGGGACTCTGGGGCACCTCGGTGGCTCAGCCGGTTGAGCATCCGACTCTTGGTTTCAGCTCAGGTGGTGATTTCACGGTTCTTGAGTTCGAGCCCTGCATCAGGCTCTGCACTGAGAGCTCAGAGCCTGGTTCGGATTCTCTCTCTCCCTCTCTGCCCCTCCCCAGCTCCCCCTCTCTCCCTCTCTCTCTCTCTCTCTGTCAATAAATAAATAAACATTAAAATTTTAATAAAATAAAATAAAATAAAATAAAATAAAATAAAAGCCAGGCCTCTGAGAACTTTCCAAATATCAGTTCATTTGATACAAATAACACCTCCGTGGTAAAGACGACCTTAATGGTAACAGTCTCCACGAACCAAGCATCTATGTCACGGCAGTCACTGTCCCAAGTGGCAGACATATATTAGCATCTCATGTGCCAGGGCCTGGTGCTTTGCTTCCTGCCTTTGCTGTTTTTGACCATCATGTATTGAAGCCCTACTGTGTGCGAGACTTGATTCCACGGACTTTACATTGATCACCTCATTATCTCACTGAATCCTGACAACAGTAGAGTGAAATAAAATACCAACAACCACATAACAGCAGCTAGCATGGACGTGCTCTGTGCCAAGGGCCTTCTCTAATTTAGTCCCCACAAGGGCCCGATGATGCAGGTGCTATGTTAACGTCCCCATCTTACAGATAAGGAGACCAAGGCACAGAAGGGTGAAGTGACTTGCCCCAATTCAACCAGGATTCCAGAGCCCACTCACTACCCCGTGGTAATTCCTGCTTCAGGTTTACCTTTATTAAGCTCAGTAGTACGTGGTTCTCACTGGGGGGAAACCGAGATACTAACTTCCTGGTTTCAAATCCCCCCCACCCTCCGCTGGCCCCAGAACCCAGACCACCTGTCCACAAGCCCCAAACACCTGGAGTTATTTTCATGTTCAGCTAACAGGTTAGATCTCGGGGGCCCAGAGACTGGGAGGCTTACCGAATTCAGACTGCATGCCAGGATAGATGATCCTGAACACGTAATCTGTGGCCTCATCATCTTCCTTGTCCGAAGACGTGGACTCGGCAGAACCCTGAGGGCTTCGCCTGCACAGTTTGGGAAATACTTTGCCCTGAAAGCACAATCCCAATGCACAGCCCTTGGGATACATCTGTCCCCACAGTCTGTGCATGGTCTGAGGGTCTCAGTGGGGTGTGCATGAGCCCACAAAGCCAGGTAAGGAGTTATGGACAAGAACGACCACCCTGGGGCGCCTGGCTGGCTCAGTCAGTTGACCATCTGACTTTGGCTCAGGTCATGATCTTGCAGTTGGTGAGTTTGAGCCCCACATCAGGCTTGCTGCTGTCTGCGCAGGGCCCGCTTTGGATCTTCTGTCCCCCTCTCTCTCTGTCCCTCCTTTGCTCACACTCTCTCTCAAAAATAAATAAAACGTTGGGGCGCCTAGGTGGCGCAGTTGGTTAAGCGTCCGACTTCAGCCAGGTCACGATCTCGTGGTCCGGGAGTTCGAGCCCCGCGTCGGGCTCTGGGCTGATGGCTCAGAGCCTGGAGTCTGTTTCCAATTCTGTGTCTCCCTCTCTCTCTGCCCCTCCCCCATTCATGCTCTGTCTCTCTCTGTCCCAAAAATAAATAAACGTTGAAAAAAAATTAAAAAAAAAAAATAAAACGTTAAAAAAACTAAAAAAAAAAAAGAAGGACCACTCCCCACGGCTGACCCCCGCCCCCATCCCAGCCTCCCTGGGGCCCCCACGGTCACTCACCTTCCCCCGCTGAGACCAGAGTGGAGGGTCCAGCTGCCCATGAGGGAGCAGCCCATTTTCCAGGCACGAGAGGAACTGCAGGAGGTGCCCCCCCTTGGGGAAGCGGAACGGCGGCCTCTGGATCCCGTCCTGGCTGACCAACACCACTGTCCCACCGCTGTCCACTGCCACCGCGACCCAGCCAGAGGAGACCCGGCAGAAAGTCACTATGGGGCATGGGATGGGGGTCCTCCTGGCAAACACATCGCCCTGGGCATGCCAAGCCAGACCCGTGGACCTGCTCCAAGGCTCTGGGAAAGTCCTGGGCAGAAAGTCAGGGGAAGTTTTTACCTTCCCAGAGCCCCTCCCATCCCACCGGCCACTGCTGCAGACTGGGAACTATGGGATATGGTCCAGAAGAATGTGGTCGCCCCCCCTGAAATCACCCACCAAGGGGAAACACCCCATGTCCCTCAAGTACCCTCTATGCATCAACCGGACCTATTTTTGTATGGAGGCTTTCAGACCTACCCCTTCTCAGGGCAGTAGTGACTTGCTAGCATGTATTGAGCACTTACTGTATATAAGCACAGCACATGAAAGGCAGTGTGTTATTGGAATACCCAAAATAGCCCTATGAGGTCTATCTATTATTGCCTATTTTATAAATGATGAAACTAAGGCTCAGAGAGGGTACATGACTTGCTCTGGGTTGCACAGTAGAGTCTGGATCTGAACCCATTGAATAAGCTTAATGTGGGGCAGCTGGGTGGCTCAGGTGGTTAAGTGTCAGACTTTGGCTCAGGCATGATCTCATGGTTCATGACTTCGAGCCCTGCATCGGGCTCTGTACTGACAGCTCAGAGCCTGGAGCATGCTTTGGATTCTGTGTCTCCTTCTCTCTCTCTGCACCCACCCCTCAAAAAATAAATAAACATTAAAAAGGTTTTAAATAAGATTAATGTGACATGCCTTGGTAGAGTCCAGATCCCTTGCTTTCTACAACAGGATAGCCCTCTGCTTGTTCTGAGTGTACCTTCTTTGAGCTCCGGGTTTGAGTCCAAACTCTGGAGCTTACAGGCTGTGTGACTTTGTGCCAACCTGTTTAGAGCCCTGCTTGGCACATCACAAGCGCTCCATTAAGTGTCAGCAGCTAACACCGTGGGTTTGATGCTAAGTCCTGAACCTATGTCATTTGATCTTTACAACAATGCCATGACTAGGTGCTGTGGTGATTCCATTTCACAGATGGGGAAACTGAGTCTCAGAGAGGTGAAATCACTTGTTTGAGGTTGCACAGGTAATGAGGAGGTGGGAGCAGGCAGGGGAGCCAGAAGGAACACCCCCACCCCGTGCTCCCCCAATAGTCCCTACCTTGCTGGTGGCAGTGCAGGTATACAATCTCCTCCAGGCAGATGGTCATAGCATAGTCCCAGTAGACGCTGGAAGGGGAGAGATGGTTAGTTCCACAGGATGCCTGCTCACTTCATCATGGGGAAGGGCCCATGAGGCCAGAAGACCACACCCTTGCTAACCCTTTTCACTAGGACCCATCTGTCCCCAACATCTGTATTCAAGACTTCCCAAAATCTACCTCGCCTTCTTCTGGTCCCAGTACCCCAATTTTCTGAGGAACACACTTCCCTTGCCCCCATCCATGTGGCTGAGGCTGACTCCACCCACCCTCTATGCCAGGATTCTAGGAATAGCCATCTGATCCAGGCCTGGCCGATCCGCACATTCTACTGTTCCAGCCACAGTGATTGGTTCAGGGATGGCCCCATGACCCAAGCAGAATGAATGAGACTCAGTTGTTGGATTTATGTTAGAATAAACTGGGAAAAGGATGCTCCTTTCTGCTAGGAGAGTGGGAGCAGAGATGATAAAAGTCTGGAAACATAGGGAACCATGGCAAGAAAAAGCCTGCCTGACGATGGAATCGACAGGAAAGCAGAACCAAGAGATGGAGAGTTCAGGCCCCCATCATTTGAGTCCCTGGATCCACCCATGCCTGAAGCCACTGTCCAGAATTTTTCAGCTCAATGCCCAAGTCCACTTGAGTTTAGTTTTCTGTCACAGGTATCTAAGTATCTTGACTCAGACCCCAACGCCAAACCACCATGCATCCGAGGGGTTAGAAGAGCCACTCAACAGCTTTGACCCCATAGGTCCCAGCAGTGTGATGTGAAGGCTTCTATGGGCCTCAGTTTCCTCCTCTGTAAAATGGGGGATGATAATTACCCACCACACAGTGTGGCTGTGACAGTTAAATGGAATCACATATTTGAAGGGCTCAACACAATGCTGATACAGAAAAAAGTACTTGGCTCATGGTCTCTGTGCTTACATACTTTATGCTTTCCCTTTTCAGATCAAAGCCTACTGCTGTATTGAAACAGATCACTTTTCCCCTCAGAACACCATGGAGGTGGGGCTCACAGGAACTGGGGCTTTGTGGCAGTCAGGGGAATGCACTGCTTGGGTGTCCTTCAGATCTTGCTGTGGGGACCAGAGCTGACCAACAGCTTCAGAGGCCACCTCTCCTGATCCACCGTCATGTTTGTGCCAAGACCATGCATCTCTTGGGCAGCTCTCAAGCAGGCCCGGGCACATGGGGGTGCCAGTGTAGGCCTATTCCTGCGGGATGGGGGGCTCCTCTGATGGTCAACTTTAGCCCAGGGGCTCCCAACTGAGCTGGCTGAACATGCTAAGAACTGCAGCATATAAGACTCTCTCTTCCTTCTTTCCCCTCCCCATTCACAGGGGTCAACCAGCTTCTGAATATTCTGCCTGCCTCTTCCTGCTTTTCCCTTTCATCCTTCACAGATTCCGCTCACGTTAAGTCTCTGCTGCATGTCTAATTCTGTCTGGGTCTGCTTCTTGGAGGACCTGAACCAACACAGGCTTCAAGGTCAAACTTCAAATCCCACTTTACCAATTATACTGACTCAGTCCTTTCTCCTCTCTGGGCCTCAGTTTCCTTAGCTGCAACATGAGGAAGTTGGAACAGAAGCTTTCTAAGGGACCTTCCTGCACTGGTCTATCTGTACCAGAGTCAGCCTCGCCAGGGTCCATGGAGCGAACATCCTTGGAGGGCAGCTGAGTGCACCAACATTTTTAGAGCCTCTGAGCAGCCTCTGCTGAGTCCCTCATGGGCAAGTCTTGGCCAGAAGGTCCTTCCCTGGGCTTCCACATTGTACCCATCATACAGGTTGCAGTTGCCTGTTTTCTCCCGTCTCCCCCAAGAGGTGCTGAACTGGACAGCGCCTGGATTTTCTTTACTTCTGCAAGATGCTCCGAGAATATTCAGAGTGAATGGTGAATACCCTAGGGTGCCCAGTAGACAAAAGAACTTTCCAGCTACCACCACACACCAGCAAAGAGGATCTCTGTGGCCACAGTCCCTTTGGATCTGTGTAAACACCAACAGTCCCATGACTGAGAGGCCTTTCTGGGTTCCAGTCTCCCTACTAAGGGCATTACGTGCATTTTCTCATTGACTCCTTCCTGTACACCTATTCGGAGGTTCCATGACCACATCCCCATTTTACACTGGATGAACAAACTGAGGTTCAGGAAGGCGAAGTTGTCCAAGATCGCTCAACTGGGAAGGAGCAAGAGCTGAGCTTTTGATTTCATTTGACAGGTTTTAACAACTTTCTAGACCAGAACTGCTGGGTCACGTGGTAAGGGTAGGTCAGAAAACACTTCCAAACTAGATTGTCAAGTGGTTGGGCCATCAGCAGGGTATGGGGGTTTCAGCTGTTCCACACGGCAGGGCTGAGATCTGAGCCAAGTCCAGCCTGACTCCAGAGCCCAAATAGCCACTCTTTGGTGATATTTCCTCATGGACATGAGGAAACCTAGCTGGGGAGTTATGACCCTGGTTGTACACAAGGGGGCGCTGGCTGGGACAAGAGAAGAGGTACTGAAGCTCCTCAGACAAGGACCATACCCCTCATCTTTGTTGTCTCTTGGTCCCCAAAGAGATGCCAGAGTCCCCGGGCACCTCCACATCCTATAGGCTAACCACCATGTTTTTGACCCTTAGCTTTTTCTCTCTTACTGGATAGATGGGGGTTGAGAACCCAAGGCTGGGGAAGTTTCTAGCCCCCTCAGTAGTGACCTGGGAAGTACAGGCTCAGTTGGAAGTAAATATTGATGCGCCTATGCTATGCCTGTTCTCAGAGGAAAAGATAATGATGAAAGATGGAGTCCCACTGATCTGAGCTGGAGGAGGGGTGGGAGTACTTGGCAATCATTTGGCTCAATGCCTCTCCAAAATATCAACATTAAAAGTTTTCTGCCCAGGGGCACCTGGGTGGCTCAGTCGGTTAAGCGTCCAACTTCAGCTCAAGTCATGATCTTGTGGTTTGTGAGTTCGAGCCCCGCGTCGGGCTCTGTGCTGACAGCTCGGAGCCTGGAGCCTGCTTCAGATTCTGTGTCTCCTTCTCTCTCTGCCCCTTCCCCACTTGTGCTCTGTCTCTATCAAAAATAACTAAATGTAAAAAAAAATTTTTTTTTATATTAAAGAAAAAATAGTTTTCTGCCCAGGGGTGCCTGGGTGGCTCAGTAGGTTAAGCGTCCAACTTCGGCTCAGGTCATGATCTCACTGTTCATGGGTTCGAGCCCTGCATTGGCTTGGGAGCCTGGAGCCTGCTTCAGATTCTGTGTCTCCCTCTCTCTCGGCCCCTCCCCTGTTCACACTCTGTTTCTCAGAAATGAATAAACATTAAAAAAAAAGTTAAAAACAAAGTTGGGGCACCTTGGTGGCCCAGTCAGTTAAACCTCCAACTTCAGCTCAGGTCATGATCTCATGGTTCATGGGTTTGAGCCCTGCATCGGGCTCTGGGCTGACACCTCAGAGCCTGGAGCCTACTTTAGATTCTGTGTCTCCCTCGCTCTGCCCCTCCCCTTCACACTCTGTCTCTCTCTGTATCTTAAAAATGAATAAAAGTTAAAAAAAATTAAAAACAAAAAGGTTTTTGCCCACACAATCCTGGTGTAAGTCCAAATAGCAAACAGGGCCTTTGGGTTGTGCTATTTGACAGAAGACACTTCTGTGTATGGAGAGCCCCTGCAAACCCTTTGAGTTCTGGGAAGATCATGTTGTCCAGGCCTCTCATTTGATAGAAGGGGAGACTGAAGCCCAGAGACAGGGAGAGACAGACACACCCCAAATCTTCCAGCAGGATGAGAACCAAGCAAGCACTTGGGCCTAAAACGTATACTTATCCATACACCTGTTTTATTGTGGTCTCCTTCAGTGTAAGGTAAATACAGTGGAAGCTCCGAGAGGGTAAAGATTTTCCTCTCTTTCTGTTCATCTGCTATGTTTCTTGTATCTAGCACAGTGCCTGGCATGTAGTGGGTGCTCTGTTCAGATCTGATGAATGAATCCGGTAACTTCCCTGCTTTGCTTCACAGAGATTATCTAAGCACCTACTTTGTGCTAGGATCTGTGGCAGTTGCCAAAGAGAAGACATGAGTAAGACAGGTGCCTTGCCTTCACGGAACTGAAGTCTAGAAGCAACAGCTGATATACAAATAGGCACAGATTTATTACGTGTCTGCGATTCTATAAGTGCTACGAAGGAGGTTCAGGGTTCCATGTGATCCAGATTCAGCTGGGAGGGGTTGCAGAAGGCCTGAGGTTTAAGACGAGTCCGTGGAAATAATGCCCCAGGCCAAGGGCATCTCCTGGGTCCCACGTTGTTCCTCGGTGAGGGCTTCTTGATCAGAAACTCTGGAGTCTAGCTAGAGCTGAATTATATGGCTCAGCCTAGAACCAACTCTACCTCCCACTGACTGTCTCTGAAGACAGATGGCCACCTCTGCACAGGAAGTGGCTTAGAGAATGGTATTAATCACACCCAGGCCTCGTGTTACTCACACTGAAGCTTAACATGAAACAGAACACAAGAACAGTGTTCTGGTTATGTTCCTTGAAAGGAGCCCTTATTTTATATAAAGCTGCCAAGACTCCTCAAGCTGAAATAATCAGGTTGAGCCTTCCCTTTGTTTGGGCTCCTCCTAGGGCCGTCCCTAATTGTGCGGGAACACACATGATTGTAGCAGGGGACCCTTGGTTTCCGTGTGTCTTCGGCATGTGACTCCAAAGCCTTTGCTGAGTCTTGAAAATCCCAGGTCACAGGAGACACAACCCTGGACCAGATGGCCACCAAGCAACACTTCCAGCTTTCCTCCTTTACGGAGTGATGGGAAGGATGGCAGCAGATGGGGAATATTTGCCATTTGCAGGCTCCCAAGCTCTTAGTTAAGATTTCTCCCTCTGGGTGGTGTTTGACCAGGGCCTGCCTAATTCCCGTATTACATTCTAAGATTCTTCTAGTTGGTCTCCAGATCCTCCTAATGAGTTACCCATAAGGCCATAGCTGCAGGGGGGCTGGCCCAAGTGGCCGCAACAACCAGACAGAACAGCGGGCCGGGGCAGGACACAAAGGACAGAGCACACACTTCCCTGTGCCAAAGGGGGAGAAGGACCCGGCGCCCTACCTCTTCTCATAGTCCATGTCCCCCATCGACCCGTTCATCAGCTGGTTAGGCGTCCATTTCAAGGTCATGACGTCAGCTGTCTGGTGTAGAGACAGGTACCCTGGCACGGCCTCCATATCATCCCTCTGCAGAGAGAGGAGGGCATAGGCTTGGTCAAAGTGCCAGAGTCACAGTGGTCATAGGCCCTGGGCCATCTGACTCAAGGAGGCATAACCAGATCCAAGGGGTTGGGTCATGCCCTCCAAGGCTACGACCATTTGGAAGATCCTGTACCTCCTTCCAGGGGGCCATGCTAAGCAAAGCAGTTTGCAGCCAACCACCCAGGATGGGTTCTAGAGATGCACCTCTGAGAGCTGCCCCCCTGCACTTTCACACTCCCACCCACCCCCCAACCAAGGTCCAGGAAGCCCTGCTGCAAGGGCAGAGCCGGGGACTCTTTAGAATCAGGAAGGGGCTCTATCCCTCTTTAATACCACGCTCTCCTTTTTAAAACAATGTTTTAGGGGTGCTTGGGTGGCTCAGTCGGTTGGGCGTTGGACTTCGGTTCAGTTCGTGATCTCACGGTCCATGAGTTCAAGCCCCGCGTCAGACTCTGTGCCGACAGCTAGGAGCCTGGAGCCTGCTTCAGATTCTGTGCCTCCCTCTCTCTCTCTGCCCCTGCCCCTGCTTGCACTCTGCCTCTCAAGATAAAATAAAGACATAAAAAATTAAAATAAATAAATAAATGTCTTATTTATTTATTGTGTGTGTGAGAGAGAGAGAGGGAAGAAGGGGAGAAGGAGAGGGAGAGAGAGAATCCCTGGCAGGCTCCGTGCTGCCAGCGCAGAGCCCAACGCAGGGCTTGAGCTCACAAACCATGAGATCATGACCTGAGCTGGAATCAAGTCAGACGCTCACCTGACGGAGCCACCCAGGCGCCCCAACACCACCCTCTCCTTGACAGGAGTCATTTATCTGGCATCATTTTGGCCAGTCTTAAGGGAGAACAAGAGGGCAGCCGAGTTCTATGCCCCAACCACAGACGTTATCCTGAATCTCCTCCTCCAAACACCCACACCATACTCACTGCCCAGCAGCCTGACCCTCTGTGTTCCCCATGAGCCTGCAGAACTTCTCAGCGGCTCCCTCTGCTTTATCCCAGGTGGGGTGTGGCGGAGGGGGTGGTCTCTCCAAGCCTCACAAATAAAGGATGCAAATTCACCTCAACAACATGTGGAGATGGACAGCCAACATTTACCAAGCACCTAGCATGTCTCAGCTTTACCCACACTGTCTCAAGTTAGCCACTCATGCCTGCAGCCCCATGACGGAGCACTGCTGCCCCGGGTCATGAACGTTTTCCATGTTTTCCTGTACCTGAAGTGTGGATGTATCTTACAGCAGGTGGCATCTCACCATCGTGACACAGTGGTCATTGCCTGACCTCCTGCAAACTCGGTCCTAGTTGTTCCTATGTTGTTACTTCACATGCGGAGAACAGGTGCTATTTTAAACGTCTTCAGAAAAATTAGACGGTGAGTCATCTTCGACTTCAAAAGTTTTTGTGTATGCAGAAACACGGGCAGCAGAGCAGTAGAGCACTGATTTGATATTGGCAGAGGAGACACATTCACCACTACAGCCATGCCCACAATTCCAGATGGCCTTGCAGAGCAACAACCAAGGACATGCACTTGTGAGAAATGCTGGGCCTCCTACACTCCTGATCAGAGGTCAGCAAGCTTTTTGTATAAAGGGTCAGACGGGGAGTAATTTTGGTTCTGTGAGACATACAGACTCAGGTGCGACCACTCAACTCTGCCGTTACAGCGTGAAAGCAGCCATACACGATAGGTAATGGGCATGGCTCTGTTACAATAAAACTTTATTTGCAAAAACAGGTGGAGCGCTGCATTGGGCCCATGGGTTATAGTGTGTTGACCCCTTCTTTGGATGGAACAGTAAACAGTATTTGGGGGTGCTTGGGTGGCTCAGTTCAGTTAAGTGTCTGACTCTTGATTTCGGCTCAGGTCACGATCCCAGGGTCATGGGATCAAGCCGCACATTGGGCTCTGTGCTGGGCACGGAGCCTCCTTGGGATTCTCTCTCTCTCTGTGTGTGTGTGTGTGTGTGTGTGTGTGTGTGTGTAAGTGCACATGCTCTCTCTCTCTCTCACAAAGAAAAAAAAAAACAGTATTTACTAGAAAAATACAAGCAGTGATGACTCTAAGTCAAAAACTGATATAGAAAATTAAACCCTGAAATGTGAAGAAATTTTAGGACTGTCTTAACTAATGAATGTCAGTTATAAGTTCCCTTATGCATAGTTAAAAAAGCAATGTATGATTTAAAAGAAACTCTTTTACTTTTTTTTTTAAGTTTATTTATTTACTTCGAGAGAGAGAGAGTGAGCTGGGAGGGGGCAGAGAGAGAGAGGGAGAGACAGAATCCCAAGCAGGCTCCACATTGCCAACCTAGAGCCTGATGCAGGGCTCGATCCCACAGACCACAAGATCATGACCTGAGCCAAAATCCAAGTTGGACACTCAACCACCTGAGTCACCCAGGCACCCCTAAAAAACAAAAACAAAACTCCTTTTATCCAAATCAAAGAGCTCAAAGAACTCTTTCAAAAAGTGTCAAATAAAATTTCCAAGTAATGAGAAAACATCTTCTAGAACTTAGTATCGTTTTTTTACTTCCTGATGGTTATGTTTAAAAATGGAGCATCTTAAATCCATAGCTTCTTAGATCTGAGGAGATAGGATCTTGTACCCATTGTGATGTGGACATTAAGGCTCACAGGGAGAAGTGACTCGCTCAGGGTCACCCCGTGATCACAACTGCGACCACAGAGCTAGAGCGACTGGCAGCTTCCTCTGCTTCCTCCCAGCTGAGCCCAAACACCACACTGATCCACACAGTCTCAGGAAGGGAAAGGCAGAGGGGTATCTACTCCATGAGGGTAGGGGTTTCGTGTGCCTGGCTCACCACCCATCTCTGGGGCTTGCACCAGCCAGGCCTAGAGGTGATTGATAAATGATTCAACTCCCACATCAGGCAGCCTGAATTCAAAGTATGACTCTGCCACTTACTCCCCCCTGTGCACATCTCAGCGTTATCATCTTGGATGACACTACTTGCATCAAATAGTTGCTGGGAGCTTTAAATGAGTTAATATAGTTAAAAGCACTTATCATGGTGCTTGACACAAAGAAAGCACTCCATAAATATCAACTGTGAAGGGGGCGCCGGGGTGGTTCAGTTGGTTGAGCGTCTGACTTCAGCTCAGGTTGAGATCTCACAACTCGTGAGTTCGACTCCGCATTGGGCTCTCTGCTGTCAGGGTGAAGCTCACTTTGGATCCTTTGTCCCCCTCTTTCTGCCCCTCCCCCATGCATGTTCTCTCTCAAAAATAAACATTTAAAAAATATATCAACCATGAAGATATTTATCCTGATATCCCAAGCATCCAGCACAAGGAAAGCTCAGTATAAATACTTGCTGAATGAGTGAGTGATAACAAAAGAGAATGGATGGATGGACAGCTAGGTGGACAGGTGGGTGGAGAGATGGACTGGAAAATAAATGGATAATTAAATAGATGGATGGACAAATGGATGGATGCAGGTAAAGATGGGTGGATGGATGGATGGGTAGGTGGAAGTAAACATGGGTAGGAAGATGGATGGATGGGTGGATGGATGCGTGGATGGATGTAAAGATGAGTGGATGGATGGATGGATGATGTAAAAAAGGATGGATGAATGGATGGGTGGGTGGATGGAAGTAAACATGGGTAGGAAGATGGATGGATGGGTGGATGGATGGATGGATGGGTGGATGGATAAATGGATGGATGGGTAGATGGATGGATGGAAGTAAACATGGGTAGGAAGATGGATGGATGGGTGGATGGATGGATGGATGGGTGGATGGATGGATGGATGGGTGGATGGATATAAAGATGGATGGATGGATGGATGGATGGATGGATGGATGGATGAATGAAAACATGGGTAGGAAGATGCATGGATGGATGGATGGGTGGATGGATAGATGGATGGATGGGTAGTTGGATGGATGGAAGTAAACATGGGTAGGAAGATGGATGGATGGGTGGGTGCATGGATGGATGGGTGGATGGATGGATGGATGGATGGATGGATGGATAGAAGTAAAGACAGGTAGGTGGGTGGATGGATGGATGGATGGAAGTAAACATGGGTAGGAAGATGGATGGATGGGTAGGTGGATTGATGGATGGATGGATGGATGGATAGATGGATAGATGGGTAGTTAGATGGATGGAAGTAAACACGGGTAGGAAGATGGGTGGGTGGGTGGATGTAAAGATGGATGGATGGATGGATGGATGGATGGATGAAAACCTGGGTAGGAAGATGGATGGATAGGTGGGTAGATGGATGGATGGATGGGTAGAAGTAAAGATAGGTAGGTAGGTGAATGGATGGATGGATGGATGGATAGAAGCAAATGTTGTCATATGGATGAATGGATGGAGAGATGGAGATGTGGATAGATGGATGGATGAATGGATGAGCAGCCTGGAACCAGAGGGAACTCCTCCTGTATAACCGGAAGCCAGACCCCTGTGGAAGATCTGGGTCCCAGATATCTCTCACCGGCTGAACCAGAACGTTGTTCTTGCCATAGAGGAGCGTGGCCCGGGAGTTCTGGTGCAGGGACTCAACATAGTCACGGGCAGAAAGGGATGGTCGGTCGTCCATGCTGCCACTTGAATGTCTCTTCTGGATCTGGCAGGGTGAGGGGAGGTGGAGGGTGAGGCCTGTGGTGACCCTCAATGTCCCACTCCATTCTCCACCTCCACACCAAGTCTGGCACTCAGCCCAACTCCCTCCCAGGGCCCCAGAGTCCACCCCTACTCACACAGAGGGCTGGACGCTTGGTGGGTGAGTCCTGCCACAGGTGCGAGCTGTGGATGCGGTGCCTCTGGACAAGCTCGTCGGCCGAGGGGTCAGTCCAGAAGTGATCGGCAGTCTTCATCTTGGTGTACTCCAGGGCACAGGGCCCCACTGTGGAGCATACAGGGACTGGGAATCCATAGCCCTGAAAGTCTACCCTCCTGTCTACCCCCAGATGGGCCACCACCTTCACTGCCTCTCCCCTCCAGCCAGTGAGTATGCCCCAGGGTCCTGCTAAGGAGAGTCCAGCACAAGACCCTGAGAGCAAGAGCCAGGGAACAGGTAAGTTTTGATGGAGAAGGCTAGAGGGAAACGAGAGAGGCCCTTAGGAGGTGCACTAGTGAGCCAACATCAGAGATCCAGATGAAGCTCAGAGCCCTGGACCACTTACCCAACAAAGACGCAAGGATGGGGCCATCCACCGCGTCCATCAGGAGGGCTTCCTTCTCATAGTATTTACTAGTAAGAGAAAAGGACAGGCAGGTCTGGATGGTAACCAGCAGAGGGCGCACAATTGACACTGACCTGATGCTTAAGAACAGACTGAGTTCAGCCTCCCTCTTGTTACCCAGTTAACGCTGTAAGCCTCAAATGTCCCATCTGTAAAATGGGGGTAATAAAAACATATATCCTAGGGCCATCAGAAGGACTTTAGAGGGGCACCTGCATGGTTCAGTTAAGTGTCTGACTCTTGATCTCAGCTCAGGTCTTGATCTCAGGGTCGTGAGTTCACGCCTCACGTTGAGCTCCATGCTGGGTGTGAAGCTTACTTAAATTAAAAAAAAAAAGGGACTTTTGAAAGAGACAACAGATGTGGGCACTTAGTACCATGCTTGGCACGTAACTGCTTAATACATGGCTGTGATACAGTCTTAATGAGAGTAACGGGAATAGTAATTAGAAGGCTGCTTCTGGCTGCTTCTATCAGCTTCTATCACATCTTCCATTTCAGGCGCCAAGTGGCTTGGGAGCTCAGATGATGTCTGCTCTCCTAATATTATTGAGGCAATAAAAGGCTTTTTAGCTGTGGTGTGTACGGAAAAGCTGTATTAACAGGACTTCCTGCGTGGATAACTATGTGGATGACGCTGGCCTGACGTGCTCGCAAGCGCCCCCTGGCTTCTGGCTCTTCAAAATAACTTGTCATATGGGCAAGACAATGTTTGTGTTGAGTGTTTTTGGGTTTTGCTTCTTTGTTTGAGTTGTTGTGTAGTGCCTCCTAATTCTCTGCAAACTCCTGCTAGCTAGGAACCGAATTTTAGAGTTGGAAAGGACCTTGTTCTACCTTCCCAAGGGATGTCAGGCTCAGAGAGGGTAAGTGACTTCTTGGAGGCCACACAGCAGGTGGATGCAAGCTATACCCAGCCGGCTTGGGTGTTCCCATCCTACAGCAGGGGTCTAAGAACACAGGATCTGCAGCGAGGCAGACTGAGTGGGAGCCCAGGTCAGCCACTCCCACTCTCACTGTGTGTCCCTGGGCATGTGACGACTACCCTCTCTGAGCTTTAGTGTCCTCAGCTATAAAATGACAAGAATGACAGAACTCACCTGCCCAGGCTGTTGGGAGGATTAAATATTGACCTGCTTTTACAGCAACAGCACAGACTCTGACACCAGGGAGTTCTTGCTAAGGGGTGGCAACATCACTATAATTTGACCCCAGAGGAATCTTCTATCCACCAGGATATTGGCTGAAGCCGAACGGACATGCTCTGTGCATTCTCAGCAGCAAGTTTATCCATTTTGGTGTCAGATCTGAAGGTAAAACTTCAAGACACTTTCCACTCTGCCACTCAGTCTCTATGCTGAAAACCAGCACCGTTGCATGATCATAAACCTTGGAAATAGTACCTTAAAAACTAGCAGGTGGGACTGGGGGCAAGATGTGACCATCGAGGGTAGCTCGAGGGAGCTTCTTTGGGGTGGTAGGTTTCACTGGAACAGTTCTGTGTCGTGACTGTGGTGTTGGTTATACAGAATTATAGACTGTATTTATACTATGAGTATAATACATATACATATGTAATTTTTATTAAATAGTTAAATAATACATTTAATTAAATAATACATATATGTATTTATACTGAATTTAACTATGCTAAAATTCCATAGAACTAGACAGAAAAAAATGAGTGTACGTAAAGACTAGTGAAATTCAAATAAAGCATGTAGTTTAGTTAACAGTATTGTACCAATGTCAATTTCCTGTTTTGGTATTTGTACTATGGTTATGTAGGATGTGATCACTGAGGGCAGGCGAGAACTCTTTGCGCTAATGTTACAACTTCTATGCGAATCAAAAAAATAAAAAGTTTAGACAAAAAAAAATAAAGAGATAGTTTGGCATTGCTGCTCAAATAAATTACTCATTCCTTCTACCGACTCATTCAGCAGAAAACACAAGGTCATATGCCAAAGGCATTAGCTCCGGAGGCCCGCACCCATGCGAGGGCACGGGGCAGAGACGTATCACATTTTACTAGAAGGTGAAGAGATTAATTGCACTCCAGAGCCTGGATTTCTTCCAATTTGTCTCCTGCCTCCTGGCCTTTGCACCTGCTATTCCCTTGGCTGGGAACACTCTTTTCCCTACCCACTTCACCTGGTTAATGCCTACGTGCCCTTCAAACTGATGATTAACTGCCATGTCTTCCATGATTCTTTTCCTGACCACCCAGAGGAAGTTAAACACCACCCACCTGACTTGGAATACTCACCACATATTACCACAATTACTATTTTCCTGTTTTCCCTGCAACTATGTGAGGTTCGTGAGAGGAAGGACTCTGCTCTCTCCTTTCATATATATTTTCCTAGCAAACAGGCAAAGAATAAAAGGTAATCATAATACCCACTGCATGTGAAGATGTGGTTAAACAGGCACTTTCATATACCGAGAGATGAGGAGATTCTCAGGTATTTCCCTCATCGTGTTTCCTCTTTCCCACTCCCCCTGTCTATCTCTCTCTCCCCATCTGTCTATGGCTGGAAGGAGTGTTAGCCATGAAGAGTCTCAGGTTATACAAAAGCCCACATTCTTCACTGGCTCCTCTGTGCTCTTAGCATAATATCCAAGCTCTTAACATGACAGTTAAGACCAATGTATCTCCAACATCTCAGTTAGTGCCTGGCACATGGTAGGTGCCCATTAAATATTTACTGGATGAATGAATGCATGGATGAATGCTTGCCAAGAGTACTCATAGTCTAAAACCTTTACACCAGGTTAATCTGAGCTAGAATAGAAAATGTAAAAAAAAGTATCATGCATTTCCAAAACACTGTGTACTCACTAACTCCCCTTCTCACCTCTTCTCCAGAATGGCAACAATCCCTGTCCCATTTATTAAAAGAGCAGCAGAGACACAGAGAAGCTACATGACTCTTCTAGGACCACAGTTAGCAAGTAGACTGTAGGCTTCATTCATGGGAGGAAAAAGATCCCTAAGATTGCAAGATCCTTGTTCCTCATTCCAAATTTGAAGATCCTATATTAGCAGGAAGCACCTGAATAGTCCCAGGTTCTAAGCTGGGCTCATTTAGAGGCAAACATCCAGAAGGCCTTTATCTAACTGCTTTCAAATCAAGTGCACGTCAACAGGAGAGAAAAGAAAGTTGCTTTGTGCCATAGGGTGCAGTTCCCAAAATGGCCAGAAGGTGGCGCCAGAGCACGCCACGGCGGCTGCTCTTTCTCACTCACCTGCTGTTTTCCACCAGGTAATGCACAATTTTGTCCAGGACCTTCTCAAACAAAGCAGTGCGGATCCACAGGTGCTTGATGGCAAGTGGGGACAGGCTGGGCAGCTTCGGCAGCTTCCGCACATTCTCCTGGAGGCCCTGAATCTGGTTTCGCCTTCAAGACCAGTACAGAAGGAGGAGGAATATTCACAAAAAAGGAGATCCAACAGGACCAATGTGCAAACAGCAAAATGCCCAACCTCTCTAGGGAATGAAGGAACGGTGACTAAAACAACAACAAAAGCCCACATTGCTCCTGGCAAGTGGGTGACGTGTTGAAAAAATGAGAACACCCAGTGAGTGTGAAGATGCGATAAAACAGACACCTTCATATATTGTTGATGGGCAAGCCAGATTCTCATAGCGATACTTCTCTTCATCTCTCTCTCTCATTCCCTCTCTCCCCTTCCCTCTCTCATGAATGAGCGATTGCATGAATGAAATGAATGGCTCTCCCTTACCACCTGGCATGGGTATCTCTAATTCCTCCATGAGAAAGTCATTCCCGATATTATGGAAGGCCCATGGAAATCGCTCCCTTTCGGAAGTTATCAGCAAACACTTGGGAATTTAGCATACGGACTGGAAGGCACCTTGAAGACCAAGTGGCTGAGGAGTCTGGTTCCGAAAGGGAGGCGGTGACGCTAAGTCCACAGCCTTGCCCGTGCCACAGTTCTGGCCAGCAGCTCTGGGCTGGCACAGCCTGCAAGGGAGGGAAAGGACCATCTCCCACCCGCTGAGGAGGAGTGATTACCCACGGCACACACAGCATGTGCGCATCTCTCTCCCTTCTCTTGCCCGTCACACACACGGCGAATCAATCCACACATTCTTTCCCGTGAAGCCCAATCACGGCTCCGGAATCTTTCACAACAAGGTCCTGTGGGCGGCTGCTAGCACCAACGGGAGCTGAAACCTCTTTGCCAGCCCTGACCAGGCTCCAGACCGCGGCTCTGGCGTAGAGTCAAACTGTGCGGTCGGGACTCTGGTGGGAGGTTCTCACGTACATGCCCTCAGGCCCTGAGCCCTCCCCCCAGGAAATCAGCCGTCCAGACGTGTGAGTGAAGTCACCGTTCCCCTTGTTGCCTCAGTGTCAGCATCTGGTCCATGCAGATGGAGACCACAGTAGTTTCATTAAACTTGGTCTTCCTGCATGCGGAATGGGTTTGGCTAACAGCAGACACTTACTCATTCAACAATCATTTCTTGAGCATTTTACCAGGTGCTGGGCACTGTCCAAACACTGGGGACAAAATGGGGAATAACAGATTTTAGTGGCCTGTTCTCATGGAGTTCAGAGCCAAGGAGGAGAGATAGACAACAATCAAGTAAAAAGTACACAAAGGAATGAATAATTAGAGGTGGTGATAACCACAGGAGAGAAAATAAGCAGTGATATGTAAGAGAAATGGGGTGAGGGTTGGAGTTTACCCTTAACTGGGGGAAGGCCTGAATGATGACCAGGCACCAGCCCTGGAAGGTGAGGCGTGTGAACCGGGTGGTAGGTAGAGCATGTGCAAAGGCCCCGGGGTAGGAAAGAGTCTGGCGGGTTTGAGGAGCGAAAGCAGAGTGCAGACAGTGCCAGGAGGTGCGGGTTCTGGCAGAGCTCAGGGAGGAGCCTGGACTGTCCCCTGCAGGAACGCTCCAGCCCATACCCCATGCTCCACACTCACGCGCTCTCCATCAGCTGTTCCAGGTCCTGCACCTTGCGGCTCAGCTCTTCGGCCGGTGGGAAGTTCTTGCCCACTTTCATGAAGAGAGCTGCAATCTTGTTGCTGCGCAGAAAGCCAGCCGCCCGCCGCCGCAGCCCATGCAGGACGCAGGCCTCTACAGCCGCTGCAGGGACACAATGGTCAGCAGGCCCTGCCCTACCCGTGCTCCCCAGCACCCAACCCAGCTCAGGTCTTCAGCCACACAGAGGTGCCTTGGAGAGCGGGGCGCCCCAGAATCGCAAAATCCACGAAAGCATCAAAGGAAAATCACGTACGTCTCTCTGCCTTCCACTCCCTCAAAAGGGAGCAGGAGAGCTTAGCAGTGAACCTGTGTTTGCTGCCCGAGGTCAGACTGTCTGTGTTCATATCCTCTCCCAGACACTAACCGGCTGCGTGACCTTGGGCAATGACTTCCTCTCTCTGTGTCTCAGTATCCTCATCTGTGAAATGGGGATAGTACGAACAGGCATCTGACATGGTTGCAGCAAGCGAGGTGGGGAAAATGCATGGCAAGCGCTTCACATAGTTGGGCACAGAGTGAGCGCTTTAGGGACGTTAGCTATTACTCCTGTCAGTGAGGGAGGGGAGGCTGACCACAGGACTGGTGGGCTTTATCTGGGCTGAAGAATCACATGATCATCACCACTATTGTGATTCCAGGAACAGCTAACATTATGGATCCCGTTCCATCTCTGCCACAGCCAAGGAAGAAAGGAACACCATCTCCATTTCTCAGATGTGGAAACTGAGGCCCTAAGAGGGGAACTGAATTGCCCAGGGCCACCCAGACGAGCTGGGATCCAAACCCAGGTCTGAGCCCAAAGTGTGCTCACAGCACTTGTGCCGCCACAAACGGATCTGGAGAGAGAGGACTGTCATCATCTTCCCATGTCTGTGTTTCCCCTGGACACCCCGCCCAGCCCTGCTCAGAGCAGAAGACCTGGGCAGTAGCCTGGGCTCTATCACTAACTTGCTATGTGACCTCAGGCAAATCGCTTTCCCTCTCTGGGCCTTAGTGTCCCCCCCCATCCCCCTCCCCCCAGGAAACAGTCCCTGTGCAGGCCATTCTGATGGCCCCAGTCTTATTTCGGGTACTTTCAGCAGCGCTTTATTGAGTATTTTCTTATCTTCTGTCTTACACAGCAGACTGGGAGGGAGCTCACTCTGGTATATCATAGGAGCATAATCGATGTTGATGGAAAAACTGAGCATATTATAAGAGCTACTCCTTATTGGGTATCTTCTGGGTGTGAGACCAGTGTTAAGGTTTACCTTACCTAATCCTTGTGGAAAAAACCCAAGAAGTGAGCGTTCTAGTTACTGTGACTCCACAGAAGGAATACTCCAGCAGTCTCAGGGTTAAGAGCCTGGCCCAGGTTATGTTGCACACAAGGAGAAATACCGAGAGGTTTGGTGCAATTGCTTGTCTTGGTTTATTTTTGTTGGCAATTATTTGACTTTTTTCAAAACGTTATGGTTATCGTTTTTTTTTAAGGAGGCTCCACGCCCAACGTGGGGCTGGAACTCACAACGTTGAGCTCCAGAGTCACGTGCTCTACTGAATGAGCCAGCCAGGTGCCCCAGCGATTACTTGGCTTTGAACGGATGCCCACCCTATTGCCTAATCTGCCCATGGGTTTAATATATTCTGGGTGAGACTCTCTGAAATATCTTCATTTTTGCTTGCACACACTACACTTTGGTTTAGACTGCAATAAGTTAATTAACTGTTCAAGCACTGGAGACATGCCTCGAGTCTTTCTGACAATGGCTCATAAGGCACAACGGAACAGAGACACCACAGGGAGACCCTGCAGGCCTCACCCTGCGGTAACATCACCCTTCCTCCCTCATCCAAACACTGGGGTTGGAGTTAGAGAATCATGATTTTTATCCCGTTCTATTCCTCTAAATCTTCAACGGGTGAGCATGGTCGCACACTCTGAAGTATTGTAAATAGAGACGTCCAGGATAAAAAAAAATTAGGCATATATACATTCTCACGTTAACATTTATGCGTATATACACATGTACGTATGTAGATGTGTATATATATATATACACCTATATACACACATACAACTATATAAACACACACACACACACACACACACACACACACACACATATATATATGTAATTTAAATAAACATATCTCACTTTAGAAAGAAACTTGGGGGCACCTGGATGGCTCAGTCGGTTAAGTGTCCGACTTCGGCTCAGGTCACGATCTCATGGTTCATGGGTTCGGGGCCCGCATCAGGCTCTGCGCTCACAGCGTAGAGCCTGCTTGAGATTCTCTCTGTCTCTCTTCCTCTCTCTCTGCCCTCCCTCTGCCCACACATTCTCTCTCCAAATAAACTTAATTTTCTTTTTTTTTTTTTTTTTTTTTTGCCAAGGTCAGCCAACAAACAAATGGCAGAGGAGGGATTTGAACCCAGGTCTGCCTGGCTGCAAAGGGGCTAAACTGACAGCAGTGGGCTCCCAGGTCACGGCATGTGCTCCCATGGGTAGTGCCTCCAGCCATCTGGATGAAGCTGAGGGCTGACCAGGTCTCCTCGCTCTGACCTCTCCTCGGGGCCAAGAGCGCGAGAAGGGAGATACAGCACGTCCTCCATTGCGAGACACTCCAGTCATGGAATGAAAAGGTTTTCAGGCAGAAAGAAACATCCCTGCTTATACATACACATGGATTAGAAGCTGAACCCTGACTGTGGGGACACGTAAAACATGTGTCTGCAGCCATTGTGGAAGGACAGTAAGAACCTGGCAGCACGGTTATTTATTTCTGGAATCTTGTGAGCACAGCTGGTTCAAGGATACAAGTCAAGCTCCGAGCCCTGGGCCTGCCTCCTCTGCTGAGCCAGCTGGACATGATCCCTTAGGATGGATCAATGGCTCCCGATTCCCTATGTCTTTAAAGCCCATCCATCCTCCCCCTTCATTTGGCAACAGCCACAGGCAGGGTGAGGAAAGGGTGCAGAGTCTGTCATCAGATGCGAGACCAACGTCACTAGGGGGATGGGTAGCTGTGAACTGAGCCCACACGAGGGGAAGACAGTCCCTCCAGCGTCAGCAGTGACTAACTCTTGCTGGGTACACAGGCCATTCTTCCTTTCTTCTCTCGACTTCTCCGTGGTTCCAAATTCCCTCACAGAGCCCCCCGGGAATCCAAAAATAACTTCAGAGTCACAAAGTCAAAACACGGTGTGAGAATCCTTGCACAAAGACGCCACTCCCCCAAGGCAGCCCACAGAGAAAGAAGCCCCTTTCCAGGTCAGGGTCCATGGACTCACCACAGAAGGAGATGATGTGGCTGCTGTCCTCATGGACGAACTTCCGTGTGACTGCCTCCTCCATGATCTGCTTCACCTGGAAGGGCAGAGGCAGTTGGACGGAGAGACCCAAACGCGACCCAGGGTGCGGTCATCCCCAAGGGCCGTGTCGTCCTTCCTGGCCCTCTGAGGCCATCTGGGGTGCTTTGATAACTTCTCTCCTTCCATGCCCTCCTCATGGCGCCTTCTGCAAGTCTGAGGCCTGTGGCCTGTGAGAGCATCATGTTTTACTGAATTATTTCTTCAGGCTCTCTGCCTGGCTGGTTCTTCTCAGGTGTCACACGAAATGTCATCTTCCTTGAGCCCCTTATCTGACACAGCCCTCCCCTGACACCACTCACACCCCGTTACAGTCCCTTCTGGGTACATATGCTATTCCTGTCCTGTTTACTTGCTTACTATTACCTTCTTCTAAGATATAAATTCCCTGAGGCCAGGGCCTCACCTATCTTGTTCACTTCTGTATCCATGGAGACCAGAACAGTGCCTGGCACATAGCAGGTACTCAATAAATATTTTTGGAAGGAAGGAGAGAAAGAAAGAAAGAAAGAAAGAAAGAAAGAAAGAAAGAAAGAAAGAAAGAAAGAAAAGAAAAGAAAAGAAAAGAAAAGAAAAGAAAAGAAAGAAAGAAAAAAGAAAGAAAGAAAGGAAGGAAGGAAGGGGAAACAAGTATATAAAAGAATCAGGAAGGTATAGTGATAAATCAGGCCTGGAATCTAGTAGCTCTGGGTTCCAATCCCTGCTCAGGCACCTACCAGTTGGGTCTGTGATCTCAATTTGGGAAACCGAGGCTCAGCAAAGTGAAGCAAACTTGCCCAGAGAAGTAAAGCTGGCCCAGAGCAGACACCGAATTCCAGGCTGTCTGACTCCCTGGGGGTGTGTTTTCCTACTATCCTCACACACTCAACAAATCTTTTTTGAGTGCCCCTGATGCACCAAGAGTGAGGGACACAGTGCTGAAAGGGCAGCCGTGCCTCTGCTCACAGAGATGACTCTCCAGTGGCCTGAACACCCTTCTGCTTTGCTGGATTCTGGCCCCCAGTCTGCCCAGCGTCACCATGGGGCTTTAGCCATGCATTTCTCCTCTCTAGAGGCTCAGTTTCCCCACCTTGAGGTTGAGGAGGCCAAGAGAGATGACCTCAAAGGCCGGTCCCAGCTCTGCATCGCCAGGGCTGCGACATGGGGTAACAGGAGCAGTTCTGAATCCAACCCCCTCCATCAGCAGCCGCTCCCTTCCTGGCTGCCCCGTGGCCTACTCGGCCTCAGCCAGGCCAGCTCAGCAGTGCACCCACCGGAGAGCGATCGCAGGCTCTCCATGCCCCTCTCCCCTTCCTTGCGGTTGCCTCCTGGAGGGGAAAACAGAACTCAGAGCATCCCTGGCCATGCCCTGCAGTGTCTGCCCCACACAACCGAGTCAGCACTCACCCCGTGAACAGCGCTGACCTCTGAGCTCAGCGGGCTCTAAGCTGGGCTTCGCCAGCAGCATTTCCAAGTCTGAAAACTACCTAGCCGAACCCCTGGAACCGGCCCTGTTTACAGGTGTGGAAACTTGAGGGTCGGGAGGCAAACTGGCCTACTGAAGGCCACAAAGCTAGGAAGCCATGGCTGGACTTTTGGCTTAGGACTTTTTTTTCCCCACATCTCAGCTCCAGCTGCCATATCCTGGCCACTGTGGCTACTGATTGTGTTTCCAGTCAAATCACATCACCTCTCTGAACCTTAGTTTTCTCGCTGGGTAAAGGGCGTAGAGGAACAGCACCTGCCTCATGGGGCTGCGGGAAGACTGAACAAGGTAACGCACACCATGTGCTGCGCACAGAGCCTGCTGCAGAGGGTGCCTGCAGTGTTACTTGCCTAAAACCTCACCTGGTCTCTCTATTCTGGCTGAAACAGTAACCTGTTCAGGAGAATAAAATTCCCCTGCTTCAAGGGTCCCCACAGTGGCTGCTCTCGAACACCCATCAGATTGATAAGCACAGAGCCTGACGCGGGGCTTGAACCCAGGACTGTGAGATCATGACCTGAGCCATAAGACACTCTTTTTTTTTTCAACGCTTATATATTTTTGGAGAGACAGAGCACGAGTGGGGGAGGGACAGGGAGAGAGGGAGGCACCGAATCCGAAGCAGGTTCCAGGCTCCAAGCTGTCAGCACAAAGCCCAACGTGGGGCTCGAACTCATGAACCGTGAGATCATAACCTGAGCCAAAGTTGGTCCCTCGACAGACTGAGCCACCCAGGCGCCCCCATAAGAGACTCTTATGTTCAGAGAACAAACTGAAGGTTGCTGGAGGGGAGGTGGGTGGGGGGATGGGCTAAATGGGTGATGGGCATTAAGGAGGGCGCTTGTTGGGACGAGCACTGGGTGTTGTATGGAAGCCAGTTTGGCAATAAATTGTATTAAAAAAAAAAAAGAGAGAGACACTCAACTGACTGAGCCACCCAGGTGCCCCAAACCATACACAGCCTCCAACAACCAACGGGTCAAAGAAGAAATCACAAGAGAAATCAGCAAGTATCTTGAGACAAATGGAAAGGAAAAGGCAATGTATCAAAATCCAGGGGATGTAAAGAAAGCAGGGTACAAGGGGCATTTACAGCTGGAAGTGCTTATGTTCAAACAACAAGGAAGGTCTCCAATCAACAGTCTAACTTGACACCTCGAGGAACTACAGAGGAACAAACAAAACCCAAAGCTAGCAGAAGGAAGGTCATCGCAATGTCACAGCAGAGATAAACAAAAGAAAGAAGAAATACAAGGGTAGGTTTTAACAAAACCAAGAGTTGAGTCTTCCAAAAGATCAGCAGAATTGACAAACCTTTAAGCCAGACTGACTAAGAGCAAAAAAATAAAAGAGAGAGAGAGAGAAAGAAAGACTCGACAAAAATCAGAATTAACACCAATCCTCCTCAAATTCTTCTAAAATAATAATAATGGAAGAGGAGGGAATACTTGCGTTGCATGAGGCCGACATTACCTTGGAAAGCAAAGCCAAGCAAGTCATGACACAAACACTGGAGACCAATGTCTCCAAAGAGTGACTCCATCAGAAGGCTCAACAAAACACTGGCAAACAGAATTCGGCAGGATCCGGAGAGCTCCACAAGCGCCATGACCAAGGAGGATTTACTGCTAAGATGCAGCGAGGGTTCAAGGCACAAAAACCGACCAACGCAAGACACCAGCATTAACATAACGAAGAGAAAAGTACCACATGGGCATCGCGGCTGATACAGAAAAAGAATGTGGCAAAATTCAACACCCGTTCGTCATAAAAACTCTCACCGAACTAAGAACAGGAAGAAACTACCGGTCACGTATGAAAGTCATGTATGAAAAACCCAGAGTTACCATCCCATGTAATGGTGGAAGACTGAAAGTTTTTCCTTCAAAGTCAAGAGCAAGACAAAGACACCTCTGCTCGCCTCTTTTACTTCACGTAGCATTGGAAGCTCTAGCCAGATGAATTAGGACAAGGAAAAGAAACCAAAGGTATGCAAATCGGAAAGAAAGAAGTAAAATGATCTCGGGTGATCTTATGCCCCGAAAACCCTAGAAACTCCACAAGAAAACTGTTAGCAGCCATCAATAAATTCAGCAATGTTGCAGGATACAAAACCCATATGTGAAAATTAGCTGTATTTCTAAACACTACCAATGAACAATCCCAAAACAAAATGTTAAATATTCTGTTTACAATAGCATCAAAACCAGGGGTGCCTGGGTGGCTCAGTTAAGCGTCCAACTTCAGCGGAGGTTGTGAGCTCGCGGTTTCTGAGTTGGAGCTCCGTGTTGGGCTCTGTGCTGATAGTACGGAGCCTGCTTCGGATTCTCTCTCTCTTCCTCTCTCTCTGCCCCTCCCCTGCTCATGCTCTCTCTCTCTCAAAAATAAAGAAACACTAAAAAAAAAAAAGTAGCGGGGCGCCTGGGTGGCGCAGTCGGTTAAGCGTCCGACTTCAGCCAGGTCACGATCTCGCGGTCCGTGAGTTCAAGCCCCGCGTCGGGCTCTGGGCTGATGGCTCAGAGCCTGGAGCCTGTTTCCGATTCTGTGTCTCCCTCTCTCTCTGCCCCTCCCCTGTTCATGCTCTGTCTCTGTCCCAAAAATAAATAAACGTTGAAAAAAAAAATTAAAAAAAAAAAAAAGTAGCATCCAAAAGAATAAAATACTTAGGGATAAACTTAGCCAAGGAGGTGAAAGGCCTGTATATTGAAAGCTACAGTAAACCTGCTGAGAGAACTTTATTATTATTGTTATTATTATTATTACTGTTATTTTTAATGTTTATTCATTTTTGAAGGAGATAGAGACAAAGCATGAGCAGGGGAGGGGCACAGAGAGAGAGGCAGGCTCCAGGCTCTGGACTGTCAGCACAGAGCCCGATGCAGAGCTCGAACCCACAAGCTGTGAGATCACGACCTGAGCCGAAGTTGGATGCACAACCGACTAAGCCACCCAGGCACCCCAAGAGAACTTTTTAAAGATGCAAATAAACGGAAAGGCTTCCCATGTGTTCAGAGATTGAAAGACTTAATATTGTTGTCAATAAAACCCAAAGCAATCTACGTGTAATCACCATCAAAATCCCAATGGCATTTTGTTGATGTTGCTTTGGCGTGGTGTTTTTGGTTTTGGTTTTTGGTTTTGGTTTTTTTTGCAGAAAAAGGAAACTCTATCCTAAAAGTCATAAGGACTCCCATGAATAGGTAAAGCAGTCTTGAAAAGGAAGAACAAAGCTAGAAGTTTGGTATTTCCTGACTTCAAACCTCATTATAAAACTATGGTAATAAAAATACTAGCATAGTTTGAGGTACCAGCATAAACACAAGTGGTGAAGAACTGAGAGCCCAGAAATAAACCGTCACGTCTATCAGTACATATCAAACGATTTTGACAAAGATGACAAGACCATTCAGTGTTGGGGGGGGGGAGCAGTCTCCTACAAATGCTCTTGAGAAAACTGGATGTCCACATGGAAAAGAATGAAGTGAGACCCTCACCTGTACCATACACAAAAATCAACTCAAAATGGATCAAAGGCCTAAATACCAGAGCGAACACTACAGAACTCCTCAAAGAAAACATAGCAGAGAAGTGCCATGATTTGGCAACGATTTCTTGGCTGTGACACCAAAAGCAGAGCAGGCAAAAGTAACATGAAATAAACTGGACCATGTCAAAGTAAACAAACAAACTTCCGTACATCAAAGGACACAATAAACAGAGTGAAAAGGCAACACCCATGGAATGGGTGAAAATACCTGCAAATCGTGTCTCTCATAAGGAGCTAATGTCTAGACTGTATGATGCATTCCTACAACTCAACAACAAAAAACAACCTGATTCCCAAATGGGCAAAGGACCTGGACAGACACGTCTCCAGAGAAGATAAACACATGGCCAACAAGCACACGCAAAGATGCTCAACATCATTCATCATCAGGAAAGTGCAAATCAAAACCGTGATGAGATACTGACCGCCTCACACCTATTAGGATGGCTCCTATTGAAAAACGGAAAATATCAAGTGTGAGTGCACATATGGAGAAATCGGAACTCTCGTGCATTGCTGAAGGGCACGTAGAATCGTGCGGTTCCTAAGGAAAAGAGGATGGCAGGTCCTCAAAAAATTAAACAGCAAATCAGCATCTGATCCAGCAGTTCTCTTCTGGGTATATACCCCAAAGGACTGAAAGCAGAGTGCTGAAGAGAGATTTGCACACCCGTGTTCATGGCAGCACTATCCACAACAGCCAAGGGCAGAAACAACCCAAGTGTCCATTGATGGACAAATGGATAAACAAAATGTAGCAGACACATTCAAGGGAATATAACTCAGCCTTAAAAGGGAGGAAGTTCTGGGGCACCTGGGTGGCTCAGTTGGTTGAGTGTCCGACCCTGGATCTTGGCTTGGGGCGTGGTCTCATGGTTTGTGGGATAGAGCCCTGTGTCGGGCTCTGCACTGATGGTGTGGAGCCTGCTTAGGATTCTCTCTCTCTCTCTCTCTCTCTCTCTCCCCCTCTCTCTCTGCCTGTCCCTCCCCCCCCCCTCTCAAAATATACACATAAAGTTTAAAAAAAAAAAAAAAGGAAGGGAATTCTGACACCTGCCACTACATGCGTGAACCTTGAACATGTCACGCTAAGTGAAATAAGCCAGTCACAAAGAGACAAAATACTTATGAACGGTGCCTAGAGGAGGCAAGTTCATAGAGACAGAAAACAGAATGGTGGTTGCCAGGGGCTGGGGGGAGGAGAGAAAGGGAAATTATTACTTAACGGGTACAGAGCTGTAGTTTTGGGAGACGAAGAGAGACTGACCACACAACAATGTGAATTACTCAGCACTACCGAACTTAAAAATGATGAAGGCAAAATTTTATGTTGTGTATTTTACCACAATTTTTACAAGTGTGGATACTATGTGTTAATACAGTGTAAGTAAGTATTTTGCTGTTGATTTTTAAAAAAAAATTTTGATGTTTATTTTTGAGAGACAGAGAGAGAGAGAGAGCGGGGAAGGGTCAGAGAGGGGGAAGCAGGCTCCAGGCTCCATGCTGCCAGCACAGCAAGGTGGAGGCTATCAGCAGGTAGAATGGAGAGAATAAGTCCCGAGAGTGTGGCACTTTGTGAAGTTCTCTCCTGCCTGCCTTGCCCCATGGGATCATCCCAACAATTCAGGGTAATAGTCTCCCCATTTACAGAGGGGGAAAACTGAGGCTCTGGGGAGGACACTCCTTGCAATGGACTGAATGTTTCAGTTCCCCCCAAATTCCTATGTTGAAATTCTAATCTCCAGTGTGATGGGGGTATTACGAGGCGGGCCTGTGGGAGGTGATGAGGTCATGGGTAGGATTGGTGACCTCATGAAAGAGACCCTGGAGAGCTCCCTTCCCTCTTCTGTCATGTGAGGACATAGAGAGAAGACAGCTGTCTGTGAACCAGGGAGCGGGTTCTCAGCAGACACTGAACTACTGGCACCTTGATCTTGGACCTCTCGATTTCCAGAACTGTTGAGAAATAAATCTCTGTTTTTTAAGCCACCCACTCTACGGTATTTTTGTTTTAGCAGCCCAAATGGACTAAGACACTTCTCTAAGGCAGCACAACAAGGAAGTTCCAGGCGTGAACCTGGTACCTAGAACTATAGACAGAGAAGCACAAAAACAAGGGTCTGCAAACCGTTTCTGTACAGATCTACGGAGTAAGCATTCTTGGCTTTGCTGGCCATCTGGTCTCTGTCTCAAGTATTTAACTTCACCCTTGTATCCGGAGAGCAGCCATATGCCAATGAATGAGCGTGGCTGTGTTCCAATAAAACTTTATTTACAAAACCAAGTGGAGAGCCGGGTTTGTCCTTTGGGCAACAGTTTGCTGACCGCGAAATAATAAAAAAAACATATACCTGTTGGTCTTGGCCCCCAGTTCCCCGCACAGAGCTCCTAAAACCCTGGTAATTTCCTAAGTGATCACAGCGCTAGGGGCATCTTCTATTCTACCATTTGATCTTTGACCTCAGTCCCTGACACAGAATTTCTAAATCCCTTGGACTCTCCTGGGTGAGAGGAATGTCCTTTGTTCTAATGAGGTGATGCCTGGCGGGCTCCTGGATCGCTTCGGGATGGGGACTGGTCACCAGAAAGACCAAGCTATGATGAGAAGCTTGGAACTTTCAGCCCCATCCCTCATTCTCCCGGAAGGGGACAGGGAGGCAGACTGAGTTCACTCTCCATCGTGTCTGTGTTAATGAAGCCTCCATAAAAATCCCCAAGTATGAGGCTTGGAGAGCAGGCTGCCGAACATGGAGGTGATGGAAGGGTGTCACAAGATGACACGGAGGCTCTGTGCCCTTCCCCCAGACCTTGCCCTATGCACCTCTTCCATCTGGATGTTCATCTGCGTCCTGTATCGTACCTTTTTGTCATAAAGTGGTGAACCTAAGTGTTTCCCTGACTCCTATGAGCAAATGATCAAACCTAAGGAGGGGGCTAGGGGAACCCCAGTATGTGGCTATCAAGAAGTACAGGGGATGGGGCGCCTGGGTGGCTCAGTCGGTTAAGCGTCCGACTTTAGCTCAGGTCATGATCTTGCAGTTCGTGAGCCACATTGGGTTCTGTGCTGACAGCTCAGAGCCTGGAGCCTGCTCTGGATTCTGTGTCTCCCTCTCTCTCTGCCCCTCCCCATATTTGTGCGCACGCGCGCTCTCTCTCTCTGTCTCTCTCAAAAATAAATAAACAAAACCAACAAAGAAGTACAGGTGACAATCTGAGACTTGCACCTCAAGTGGGGGACAGTCTTGCAGGACTGGGGCCCCTAACCTGTGGGACCTGACACTGACTCCAGGCAGCTAGCGTCAGAATTCGGTTAAGGGGCGGCCACCCGGCTGGCGTCGGAGAACTGCCTGAGGTGTAGCAAACCCACACACCTCTGGTGTCTGCGCCATCGTCCAGGAAGAGTGTGGGATCAAGGAGAAACACACAGGAGTGTGTTTCTCCAACTCACTGATCCTGCGTGAGAATGTCTGGTACCACAGGGCTGGCCCAGGCTGCCCGCCTTGGTGTCACACAAGGGGACAGCATGGGGGGGAGTGCTAACGCAGCTGACCACCCCACACACAGGGCCAGCCCCAGCTCTTCGCAGGGGCCAGCCCTCTCTCAGGCAGCTTGTAGCCCTCCTGCCAATGTCCGCCTGCCCCTCGGAGGTGGCCATCTGCCTGTCGCCTGCCAGAGTGACTGTGACGCAGGGGCCCTGCCGTCTGCCCGCGTCCCCCCCCGTGGCTAGTGCAGTCACCGCCAGGACCCACCTGCTCCATCCACGAAAGGTTGCCGGGATGGAAAATCCCTAAGCTCTAAGTTCTGGCTGTGGCTGCTAGCACTGCCCCGAGGGGCCTCAGTTTACCCCTCTGGCCTCAAAGACCTACCCAACTCCCACTTTCCAGGATGCCTTCACCTCCCCAACTGTGATGGGCTCAACCGTGTCCCTGCCCCCCAATCACATGCTGAAACCTTAACCCCTAGGACCTCAGGATGTGATCTATTTGGAGCCAAGATCTTTACAGAGGTAATTATGTTACAATGAGGTCATGAGGGTGGGGCCTCATCTGGTGTGACTGGTGTCCTTATAAGAGGAAATTGGGACACAGACCACCACAGAGGGAAGGCCACATGAAGACACGGGGAGAAGAGGGCCATCCACAAGGAACGCCAGGAACAGAGCCTTCCCTCGTGGCCCGCAGAAGCCAACCCTGCTGACATCATGACCTTGGACCTCCAGCCTCCAGCACTGTGATAAAATACATTTCTGTTGTTTAAGCCACTCAGTGTGTGGTACCTTGTTATGGCGGCCAGGGCAGACTGATACATCCACCCTCTGTATCCTCACTATCCATATCCCTCTGAATGCGCTCTTCTGTGCCAGCGAATGAATGAATGAATGAATGAATGAATGATGAATTAGTTCTAGGGTTACCTATGTTATTAACTCACTATACCCTCTCCACAGCTCTGTGAGGCTTGGTTCTATTTTTATTTAAAAAAATTTTTTTTAAGTTTGTTTATTTTTGAGAGAGATACAGAGAGAAAACACAAGCAGGGGAGGGGCAGAGACAGAGGGGGACAGAGGATCTGAAACGGGCTCCATGCTGAGAGTAGTGGAGAGCCCGACGCAGGGCTTGAACCCACGAACCATGAGATCACGACCTGAACCGAGGTTGGACGCTTAACTCATTGAGCCACCCAGGCACCCCATGGTTCTACTTTTATACCGATTTCTCACACCATGAGAATTAAGATCAGAGAGATTAAGCAACAAACCTGAGGTCACACAGTGAACAGGAGGCCGAAGCAGAGTGTCAACCCAGGCTCTTGATGCTATTCTAGAAGCTTCAGCCAATGGCTTGTCTTTGAAAATAATAATAATGCTCCAACTTACTAAATGCACAGCACTGGGCTAAGCATACATGGTGTCATGGACTGGATGCTTGTGTCCCCAAAGATTCACATGCTGAAGCCCTACCCCAGGCCCCGTGTGATGGTATTTGCAGGTGGGGCCTTTGGGGGGAAATTAGGGTTGGATGAGGTCATGAAGGTGAGGCCCTCAGCATGGGATTGGGGTCCTTAAAAAAAGAGGAAGAGGAGAAGAGCACAGGTCATCTACAAGCCAGGAAGACAGCCCTCGCCAGGAACTGAATGGGCTAGCACCTTGGCCTTGGACTTCTCAGCCTCCAAACTGCAAGAAATCAATGTCTGTTTAGGCCACTCCATCTGTGGTGTTCTGCTTCGGCTGCCTGAGCTGAGACACGGGGCCGGCCCCCCATAATCCTCACAACACAGTTCCCAGGTGGCCACCACCACCCCACTTGACAGACAAGTTCAGAGGTATTGGTTCCTACCTAGCCAAGGGCATCAGAAAATCCAAGGTCGCCTTGCTGAGGTTTATATGCTGGTCAATCTGACTCCAAAGGGAGCCTCTACCCACCACACTCTGCCCCAGAAACAGGAGTCAGATGTACTGCCTGGGACTGCCGGCCTCAGGGACATGACAGAAGACACAATCCCTTCCTTTTCCTCTCCCTCTCTCCAGAAGGCCTGGAGGACCCCGTAATCACCGCAAGTGGTGGATAACAGCACTGATGCGTTTATTCCACATCTCAGCACGAGCCAGGATAGGGTCTGGGGGACTTCTGCTTCTCTGTGTCACAGGATGGCTGGGCCCAGCAAAACTAAGATTCGGAACTCAGCTGTAGGCAAAACCATGGGCAGGGGTCTTCGCTGGGGGTTCTGTGTACTTGAGGGATCCAAGAGGGTTTCTTGGCCGGGGGTAGAGGGGCCACAGGACTCAGGGATAGGGAAGAGAGGGCAGTGGCAGCCACGAGAAAGCCTCTGTCCCCTCCCTGGCTCCGTGGGCAGGTTCTGATGATGTGGCAGGTGCCACAATGTGCCACGCAGACCGTTTCAGGACTGGAGGCTGCTAGGAGGGCTCCTGGAGAGCCCTCAGCTGCCAGTCCCATAAAGGACAGGGATCCCTTCAGCCCCAGGGAGAGCCTCCTCCAAGGTCTCACTGCTTCCCCGGAGGCCACCATCTGCTGACGGGAATGTGTACGCTGTGAAGGTCTGGCATCCTTGCCCCCAACTTGGGACGGTGTGAAGGGCCATCCCAGCAAGCTGGCAACTCCCCACGGGGCTTCCACGAAAGCCTCGTGACCCATCTTCTCCCTTGGCCCACCGCCGCTCGCTTCACTTGGCTCCGCTGGGTGTTAATCCCAAAGGCACACCCTAATAAACCTGCATGCTGACCTCCATCTCGGCGACAGCTGCCACTTAGGGACCGCCAAGATACAGCATGGGTGCATCTGGGCAATAGTCAACAGGGACAAGTTGCAAACCATTCAAACACCAGTGGATTCAGCGCGGCAAAGGCCCGGATACACTGGGTGCACAGAGCAGCAGGGATGGAGTCTGACAGTCCTGCCCTGGAAGACCTTTCGGTCCAAAGAGCCAAAAGGTAGGACAAGCTAGGACAGGTACAGGGCAAGCGTGGTGCTGACGCAGGGCCCAGCAGCACCAGCACCAGCACCAGCACCAGCTGAGAACCGGCTGGAGATACAGATGCTCGGAAGCCACAGAGGCAGCAACTCTGGGGTGTTGATCAAGCTTTCCAAGCTACTCTCACGCATGCTCACATTGCAGTGGGGGATTTCAGAGGAGACAGAAAACTAGCAGCCAAAGTCCTTAGGAAGAGACTCAGCAGTCACCGCTCCTGTCTGGGGACCTTCCTCACACAGCCAGTCCCTTCTGGCCACCTCTCCTTGCTTCCCATATCAGACTGGGGCAGGCAACAGTTCCCGGCTCCCCACTATTCCAACCGCGGGGTGCTGTACCCTTCTCCCCACCCATCCCACCCCACCCTGCCTTGGTCAATAGCACCCTTATTAAATTCATCTTCGTGTGCTCAGTTTGGAGGAATCATCTGTTTCCTATTGTTACCCGGACTGTATACACACGTTGTCTCAAGTCCAAACCCCACAGAATGAAGGTTGTCTGTTTGTAGCTATGGACCCTGAAACTCAGGGTAATCCCCAGGGAAGGCAGGCTCCTGGGGATGGATCTGGGGCGGGGTGGGTAGTGCAGGTGGGGACACAGCACCAAGGGCGTAGTTCTCAGCCTGAGGGAGGGGTTCTGACAAGGGTTCTGTCTGCTGGCTCCCGACTTCCCCAGAACTTAATAATGCGCTGACAGCCTGAGGCCAGAAGAGGAAATTAAAAAGGCAGGGGGGGAAAGCCTCCCCCGGAAGGTCAGTCCCTACAGCCTCACGGGAGAGGGCACTGTCTCACTGCAGGAAGAGGCTATGGCCCAAACTGGCCAGGGGAGGACCCATCCCCTGGGGAACCGACCGCACCTGTGGGCACGGGGTAGAGGGCCACAGAAGACCTCTGAAATGCAGCTCAACCACCTTTCCCCTCTCAGGCTTCCAGGCATGAGCTTGGAATTGATCTGCTGTGGAGGTCGACAGCTTTAAGGAACCTCAGGGTGGTCTGGGGATGGTGGTGGCAGTGTGGCATCCTGGCTCCTTGCAAAAGCCCATGTGATTTTCTAAGCTTTGGCCCAGGAATCATGCCTGACTGAGGCAGCACAGAGGCAGTGGCTATGGGTGGTGGGACTGCAGCCACAGAGACCTGTGGTTGCATCCAGCTCAGCCCTTCATGTCCAGGGGTGAGCATTCAATGGGGTGTTATTTGCAAAAGAGAAGGCCTGGCTAGCACATAGTAGGAGTTTTATGATGCTAAAAGCTCACTGCTTTTCTTTTCTTTCTTTTTTTTTTTTTGAGCACTCATGGTGTTCCTGGGACTGTTTATGGCATGACAACCCAAGATAGATTACCGACATAGTCCCATTTTACAGATGGAAGAAACTGAGGCAGAGAGCTATTAGATAATCCACCCAAGGTCATGCAGAGGAGGCAGGATTCAGACCCAGGTCTTTATTCTAACAAAGGCCTCAAAGCAGAAGCTGGAGACCATTTGAAATAGTTTTGTTACTGCCCAGCTTAAGAGTAAGAGAGTATGTTTACTGAGCACCTACTATGTGCCATGTACTTTGTACAGAATACCTTATTTAATCCTCGTAAAAATATTATCATCCCCATTTTAAAGTTTTTTTTTTCCAGAGAGAGAGAGAGAGAGAGAGAGAGAGAGAGACAGCGAGCACACATGTGTGCATGTGAGTGGGGGAGGGGCAGAAAGGCAGGAGAGAGAGAGAGAATCCCAAGCAGGCTCTGTGCTGTCAGCATAGAGCCCGATGCAAGGCTTGAACTCACAAACCACGAGACCATGACCTGAGCTGAAATCAAGAGTCAGATGCCTAACTGACTGAGCCATCCAGGTGCCCCTCTCCTCCCCGTTTTAAAGACGGGTAAACTGAATTCATGCGATTTGCCCTAAGGCACACAACCAGGAAAGGCCACAGCCAGGACTTGAACTCAAGGTCTGACAGCTCTGCCTCCAACCTGCCCAGAAATAGGTCAGGCCCTGTGAAATCCCAAAGTGCTAAGAAACCTATGAGAAGGGGTTCCTCAGTCTTGCCCAACGTGGGGACCAAAACAGCACTGAACTGGGAGTCAGGAGACCTGGGTCACCCGGATATGACTCTAACAACCATGCCTGTGGGGGTCTTTTGGGCAGGGGGAGCCAACTTCAAAGGTCAAAGTGGTCAGAAAGATTTTGTCTCTGTCCAGCATCCATTCGGAGTCCTCCAACATCTGCCTGCATTCCTCCAAATGATGGGGAGCTCACTTCTTTCGAAACCAGTTTATTAGCTCTAACGACAGGATGTTAGGAGGCAGTTGAGAGGCTAGGAGCCAGAACGTGGGGTCACTGAACTGGTGTTGAACCCTTGACCACTCATGATGCTGGACAAGTCTCCCCACCTGTACCATGGGGTGTTGGATAATAGTACCCCACCTCATCGGCAAATGAGACGGCACCTGGCACGTAGTAGGAATTGTACAGGCAGGAGCCACTCTTAGATGGCAGCGACCGTAGGGTTCACGGCCTGGCCCACAGTGGATGCTCACGAGTGTGAGTTAGGTGAACAGGCAATTGCGAAGGGGCTCTGAGGCTCTGTTCACCCACCCCAGCTTCTCATCCACAGGTTATTTAGGACCTAGGTGGCCTCTGGGGCTGTGACCCCACCCCTCTATGTGCCACCAGTGAGCACAGGCCCCAGCACACTTCCAGCCCCACCCTGCAACCATTCAGAAACCAGCCCCGCCCTCCCACCCTCCACCTGCAAATATTGAAACAACATATAGGAGGTGTAATCTCAGGAGGGAATCAGGCAGGGAAATCCGGACCAACCCGCAAAGCCGGAAGAGAGGGCTCCCGGGCCTCTGGGGCCTGCCTTGTCTTCTCTCCTCACTCCCACCACCTGCCCACCCACACCAAGGTACCCTCGTGCTGCCCACCTTGAACCCTGCCAGGTTTCAGATCAGCCACTACTCCCCGCTGCCTCTCGGCACGGTTCTGTGCTCACCCCTCCTGTGCCTGGATAGGAATAATACAGCCCAGGGTGCAGGGCTGTCATAAGGATTATGGAAAATCTGGGCAGATGGCCTCACAGCACGCAGCTGGCACCATGTAAAGGAAGGCGCCTGAGGAAGTCAGTAAAAACTTGAGTTTAGGGAGCCACTAGGCCCAGGTCAAACTCCAATTCTGCCATTAGCGAGGTGACCTCAGGCCTCAGTTTCCTCATCTGTGAAATGGAGATGACACTCACACCACCTGTCTGGGCTGCCATGTGCGGACTTCATAAAAACACACGCACAGCGCTCAGAATGGGGGCAGGGGCTCAGACCCACCCTGTGTAAAAGAGAGCTCCACTCCCTACCCCCTTCTGCTGCTGTAGACGTTTCCTTAGAATTTATCATGGCCTGACTTCCACTATACATCTGAGGGCGTTTAGTGTCCATCTCTAGGACACTGACTAGGCAAACAAACAGCATGTGCTCAATCTATGTTTGGTGATCACTCTGATTATATTAGTAGCACTAACACCAGCAGCTAAAGCTCACTGAGTTTTGATCCAGGCAGTGTCTTTAAGTCCCCTTGGACGCCTGATCTCATCTGCTGTGTGTTCAAGGCCAGGGTGGGCAGTATTTTCCGGAGAGGGTCAGACAGCAAACACTTCAGGTTCTGGAATAGGACTGCCAGATAAAATACAGGCTGCCCAGTGATGCCTAAACTTCAGATACACAAGGAATTTTTTGTGTGTGTAAGTATGTACCAAATATTGCATGGACCATACCTATGCTAAAAGATTACTTGTTTTCCTGAAATTCAGATTCAACCAGGCAATCTGAACTTTAAAAAAAAAAAATTAAGTTTATTTATTTAGAGAGCGGGGGCAGAGAGGGAGAGAGAATCCCAAGCATGCTCCGCTATGTTAGTACAGAGCCCTATGCAGGGCTCAATCTCACAATCCCCAAGACCGTGACCTGAGCTGAAATCAAGAGCCTGAGGCTTAACTGACTGAGCCAGCCAGGTGCCCTGCAGCACCACCACCACCACCGCCCCCCCCCCCCCGAAATCTGAATTTTCACTTACTCCATCTGTCAAACCTATTTTCAGGCCACACAGAGTCTCTGTCCCACTGTCTCTTGTTTTTATAACCCTCTTTTAGGATGTACAAACCATTCTTCTCTGCTCAAGAGCAGTTTCACCAAAAGGCTGAACTTGGCCCAGGGGACCCCCTGGTATAAAGCCCCCAGCACTGTGCCTGGGGCGCATATGAGGCCAAAGTAAAAACCAGCCTGTTTGCCATCTGCTCCTCCGAGGCCTGCTGCCTCAGTCCTGACTCAGGGCGTACCTCACCCCAGCTGGGGTCTCAGGTGGTCGGCGCCTGGCAGTGCAGGTGGGCGAGTAACACTGAGCCAGCAGTAGCTAAAGAGACGGAGGCCCCTTGACTCTCGCGTCTGCCAGAAACTCACAGCTGAGAGGCTGGTTAATGCAGGGTATCGGGAGGGTGTCAGGGTGGCTTTAAAAATCGTTCTCGGCATTTGGGCAAAGTGAAGAGGAGAGGGGAAGAGCAGAGCGCAGGTTTTGCTTCTCTGCCTCCCCTGCGAGCACCCTGGGTGCTGAGGATCTAGCAGGCAGCGTCTCCGGCTGTGCCTTGGACCACGGACCCTCAGACGCTGCTCCCCAAAGGCGGCGCCATGGGCTCCGCTCTGTGCCCTCGCTCACCTGTGCCTCCGGCCAGGTGCCCCTCCCTACATGCTCCAGCCAGCTAAGAGCAATTCAGGCTTCAGCCCACATGTCCCCTCCTCCCGGGAGCCTTCCTGGACTCTCCCTACCTGAGCAGGGATCAGTGTACCTCTTCCATGTTCTGTGAACGCTTGCCTTGCCAGCATTTATCACAGGAGCCAAAACTGTCACCTATTCACTCAACACTTATGGAGCATCTCCTATGAGTTTGGTACTGGGCGCCAAGCAGACAGAATTCCTGTCCTTGTGCAGGCACCAGTCCATCAAGATAGACATTAGCCAAGTCCCATGAATGAGTACGTTAGGACCAAGTGAGGCCAGTTCTCTGCAGCAAAAGAATCTGGTTCTATGAGGACAAGTAACAAAGAAACTTGACCTGAGGAGGTAGGTCGGGAGGTCAGGGAGGGCTTCCTGGAGGAGGTGATACCGTCCCCTACAACTGCCTCCACAGAGCAGTCCCTGGAGGAGGTGATACCGTCCCCTACAACTGCCTCCACAGAGCCACCCTGGAGCTCAAAGGAAGGAACAGATGTAAGGACAATGTGGCAGGGAAGAGGCCTACATGGAAATAGCTGGTAGCTTTTACTTTTTAATTTGTTATAGGTGGGGTGCACAGGAGGTGGGTTGGCAAGGGCTGGGGCAGGGCTGCAAGCCGTGACCGTTTCCACCGTGTGGCCCGACCTTCCTGTATGGTCCTGACAAGTCTTGTTCCCCCCCTTCCCGCACGCACCCAGCTCCGGTCACACGTGCTGTTCCTTCTGTGTGACTCACATGATTGCCACTCCCTGCCTTTGCTTTGTGCAGTCACCTCCACTGATGTCCCCACCCACTCCTCCCTCCATCTCCCACTCTGGGGAAACCACCCCATCCTCCAGGACTCACTAACAGGCCCTTCTCTTCACTCCCTCCAGAGAGGGCCCCCCCCACCCCCCCGCCAAAGCTGATATGACTCCTCTCTCTTCCAAGTTCCCTATGGTCGGCTATGAGCACCGGGCTGTCAAGTCAAACTTCCAGAATTCAAACCCCAGCTCTTGCACAGATGATCTTGGGCAAATCATGTCCCTTCTCTGAACCTCAACATTCCCATCAGTAAAATGGGTAATATTTGTATTAGCGTCACGGGCATAATACATCAAAAGCATTTAACACAGTGGCCGGCACACAATCAGTGCTTTATACATTTATTTATAAAGTGCTCCCTAGCCTGGCGGCTTGGTTAGGGGCATGATTCCATCTCATTCTCAGGGTAATTAGGACTCATTTTACAGATGAGGAAACTGAGTCTTGGTGAGGTTAATGCTTGCCCAAGGGCACACAGCTTTTGAACGGCAGAGTGGGAACTTAAACCCATGACTATCTGCCCTGCACCGAGGCTGGCACACAGTGGGTTCATTCATTCATTCAACAGACACCTACTGGCGCTTCCCACCAAAGATTCGTAACAAGGGTGCCTGGGTGGCTGAGTCGGTTGAGCGTCCGACTTCGGCTCAGGTCACGATCTCGCGGTCTGTGAGTGCGAGCCCCGTTGGGCTCTGTGCTGACGGCTCAGAGCCTGGAGCCTGCTTCAGGTTCTGTGTCTCCCTCTCTCTCTGCCCCTCCCTTGCTCATGCTCTGTCTCAAAAATAAACATTAAAAAATTTTTAAAAATACATGTATTAAAAAAGACTCACAACAAGTGTGCGATGTGGGTGTCACTGCTATTATTCCGTTCTCCCAATGATGCAGCTGACCTAGGAGGGACAGAGACCATCTGGTCCGTGAAGAGGCTGGGATGTGAATCCAGGTCTCCTGGTCCGGAGTCCCGGTGGCCATCGCACCTGCTCCCTGAGCCTAGGGCACAGTCACAGTCACAGCCACGGCCAACTGCCTGCTCCCGGAGCCTGGGTCCCACAGCACCAGCCGGCTGCTCCACCTGTGCCCCGCTATCACCTTTCACCCCTCACCTCCCCGCTCCACACTGCTTCCGGCTTCCAATGCTGCATGTCGGTCTCCGAAGGACAATCACCGCGACAAAAGGAAAATGTCTGACCTGAAATGCTATTACTGGATGAAGAGGCCGAAAAGGCCACGTGCTGTACCATTCCAGCTGTAGGACGTTCTGGAAAAAGCAACACTATGGAGACGGTAAAAAGATCACTGGTTGCCAGGGATTGCGGGGGAGGGAGGGATGAACAGGCAGCGCACAGAGGAGTTTTGGGGCAGATAAAACGATGTATGAGAAAGGTCTGTACTCTGCACTCAGTCTTCACTGTGAGCCTCACACTGCTGTAAAAACATAAACAAAGTCTATTAAAAAGAAAGGAAAATGGAAATATCCTTTCTGTGCTCTGCTGCTGATGTAGGATGTCAGTAGGGATCCCAATGTTCCAGCACATGGGCGAAGCCCTCCTCCCAGAGGGGTTCCTCTGCACCCTCAGCCCGTTGGGGCCTGCAATGCGCTGCAAAGAAGGGGCCTGAAGGCGTCTGGCACACAGTAGGAGCTCAGCAGACACTGCTCAACGGATCAAAGCTCTCCTTCCTACACTCTCTCTCACACACAGTTCCAGAACAGACCTGCCCCACCCTCCTGCCCACACACATCCACCCTGCCCTCCACATCCACACAGATGGATGCTGAAAGCAGAGACACAGGAGGGTCATTCCACAGTCCCATCTGTGTGGGGGAGAGCGCGGGGCGGGGGGGGGGGGGGACAGAAGTGATAAAGCCGTGGCACGTGGATCTGCGGAGTGCTAGAAAAGTCCTCCCTCTAGCATGACCTTCTTAACCTGCCCTAAATGTGGCTGTTGGCCTTGCAAGGGAAGCAAAAGCCTCTCTCATTCGGCTGCTGCTAGCCTGGCCCCGGTTAATCGTTCACTGGGCTGCTATAAATAGGCACCAGGCATCGTTCCGGCACAGGATAGTGCTTGCCAACCCGCCCTGACCTGGAAGGGGGCGTATTCTGGGGTTCGAGAAGGGGTTTCCCACACACAGGACTCCCGTCGCTGCCCTGCACGGGTGTTCACGTGGCCCCTGACAAGGAGGTCCCCCCAGTGCCTGGTTCTGGAGCATTCGCCTGGGGGCACCTTGGCAAAAAGGTCCTTCCAGCAACACTCCCGCACACAGCCACCCCTGGAGATGATGCAGTTGTGAAGACAGTCTCCACCGCCGCCCCTCCGTTCCCAAAGAAAACGGCCTGCGTGTCTCACGTTCTCAGCCCACGCCCTGGAGACCGGCCAGCTTTCTTCTGGGTGCTTCTGCCTGCTGCATGAGGCGGCTACCCGGCAACGTGCCCCACTTCCACAGACCCACATGGGCCTCACGGATGAGGAAGGCACGCACGGGCTCTGGAGCGTGCCTACGTTCTCTCTGGGGGTCTGGGCCGCTGTAGGAGGTAAGAAACAAAATTCCCAGATGGTTGCTTCAAACACACCCAGGGCAAACCAGAGCACATACTAACCACCTCTAGCCTACGTTAGGGGGAAACGCAGTCAAGTGTTGCATCTGAGGGCTGGGTTAGAATCCTTGCTCTCCCCCTCGGCAGCTGTGTGACCTTGGGCAAGTCACTTTACTTCCTCTATGCTTCATTTTACTCAGCGATAAAATGGAGTAAAATAGGACCTACCCTTTGGGTTTTTTTTTAAAGGTTAAATATGTTAAAGGATGTAAAGTACTTTGCACCAATGTCTAGAACACAACAGAATTTTTGGAAATGCTCTATGCCTGTGCATTTGTCCAAAACAGGATCTCTAGCCACACGCTCTTGTGCCCTTGAAATCTGGCTAATGTGACTCAGGAACAGTATCTTTTATTCAATTTAGTTTTGCTTAATTTAAACGTAAATCAGCACATGTGACTAGTGGCTCCCATTGGACAGCGAGGGTCTGAGGCACAGTGGGTGCCCAATAAACACTAATTATGATTATTATCAGGGGTTGTTGTTATTAGAGGGCTCACCAGGTTAGAAGTTAGGGTGCATTTCATCTCTGAGCACCTCGAGGTCAGAGAAACCGTATTTATCTTGGTATCCCAGCATCTTCAGGGTGGTTCTGAACCATATTAGGGTTTTGGGGTTGTGGACCCTTCACGGTACTGAGGATATGCTCTCCCTACAGCAAGTACAAAGCGTCTGCACAATTTCAGGGTTCTGCACACCCCCTAGAGTCAAATCTGTGGCCCGGCAGAGACACCTGGCACACAGCAGGTCCCCAGGCAGCACTTGGGACGGCAGCCAAGCACTTCCACACTTAGGGGCTGGGTTCCAGATGCTGGCGGCCTCACCCTGTCACACTGGACATCTGTGGCTTGTCTGCCTAGTTCCCATGTCCCTGTCTGGTCATTTCACCTTGACTCTCCGCTGGGTCCCCTCCCTCACTCTCACTGGACTGAAGCCACACTGCCCTTTCAGGCTTGATCAATCTGAGCAACGAGTCCCACAGTGAAAGGGGCAAAAGCTGCATGTGACCCGGGCTGGTCTGATGAAATCTACTCCTACATCTTCCCCCAAAACCAAGGGGGAGGGGAAGCTCTCTGTCTGCTGATGCCAAGCTGGCAGGCTGGACCCCAAGAGCGGCCGGGCAACACTCCCCCTCCCCGCAGAGACAGGCGAAGCATAAAGCCAACGCACAGAAAATCAGCACAGAGACAGGAAAACAGAGAAGGTCCTGATGACATCATTGGGACCCCTGGACAGAACTGCCACCTGAAGCTGGCAGTCTGCACCCCAACTTCCCATACCCTTGAACCAATAAAATCAGTTTTTTGAGCCTCTTTCCCTTTTGGCTCTGTGTTTCTAGATTTCTTTATTGTTCTAGCTAGCTTTGCAAGGGATTCCCCACAGTGAAATGGGTGAAGCTGGCTACAGCACCCTGCTGTGCTGCTTCTCAAGTTGTGTGACCTCAGTCCAGCCTCTTAACCTCTCTGAGCTTCGGTTTCCTTCATCAGTAAAGAGGAGTTGCTACTTGTACCTACTCGACAGGAAGCTTGCTTTGTGTATTGGTGATTTAGAGCAGTGGTTAATATGTGGGGGTTGTAAAATGTCTTTATTTCTCAAAAAAGGGAGAAAAAAACAAAAGAAGGAAAAAATGAATGGTAGTTCCTATAATCTGAATTTACTAATGAAACATAACTTACTAAATAATACAAACTAAAGGACCATTCATTCAAGGTCCCAGGCATCACCCAAATCCTGTGAACTCTTGAGGCTTCAGCTATCTGACTGTTTTTAATTTAAGGTTTTATTTATTTAGAGGGAGGGAGGGAGGGAGAGAGAGAGAGAGAGAACAAGCCAGGAAGGGGCAGAGAGAGAGAGAGAGCGAGAAAGAGAGAATCCCAAGCAGGCTCCCTGCTGTCAGCACAGGCCTGACCCGAGGACTGAGAAATCATGACCCAAACTGAAATCAACAGCCAGATGCTTAACTGACTGAGCCACCAGGCGCCTCTCAGCTACCTGATTTTTAAAGGGAGGCTCACTGCAAGGGGAGCTGTTCCCATCCTCTATAAACCCGGGTTCCTTCGAGATTCTGTGAGAAAAAAAAAAGTGTAAGAACCTATTCACTTGTCTTGCTGTACCTACTAGAAGAAAAACACACTGCCTCCCACTGGAGTTCAGCACTCTTAGCTGCTGACCCCCGGGGGCACAGAGTGCTTAAGTGGCAGGGCCGGGAGGCTCACGAGGGTGTTGGACCTTCTTTGGCTGAGGGATTACTTCCATGGGGCCAGTGACCCACCAGACCCAGAGGGGAGATCCAGCTGCCCACCTCAGGATGGCGAGGCAGTCAGGCGAGACTCAGCCTTCCTGACCTCCATCTGAGGGCTCATTCCTTTGGACCCCAAGAAATACCCCCTTCCAGGTCTACAACACCCCGCCCCCCAGCCCAGGGCTTACCCAGGGAGAGCAAGATCCTGTGCTAAAACATCTGCAAGTTCGGATGTGACCAGACAGGGCAGCAAAACATCCTTCTGCAACTGAGTTCTTTATTTTATTTTATTTATTTTAGAGAGCAAGAGAGAGCATGCAAGTGGGGGAGAGGGGTGGGCAGGGGTGAGAGAGGAGGAGGAGAGAGAGAGAGAATCGTAAGCAGCCTCCATGCTCAGCGTGGAGCCCAATGCAGGGCTCGATCTCACGACTGTGAGATCATGACCTGAGCTGAAATTAGGAGTTGGACACTTAACCGACTGAGCCACCCAGGTGCCCCTCAACTCTCAAAGGGTAAGCCAAACACAGAGCCTGGTCCCTTCATAAATACTGGTGAATCTTCGGCAGCGATGGCACAACGTGGTGCCGTGTTGGTACGTGACCCCCCCGCCATCCCATACGTGAGGAAACGGAAGCCAGAAAGGTTCGTGAATCTGCCAAATGGCAGGGCTGGAACTTGAACTCAAGGCTGTCCAGCTGCAAAGCCGGGACCTTTCCCCAACTCCACATTCTCAGAGTAGCTCATAACCACATGCAGGTCATTGGCTTTGGCTCCAGGGTAATGCAGAGCAGGGTTCTAGAGCCAGAACCCCAAGCCGTACCACTGACAATGTCCGTCGTGACCTCTGGCAAGGCATTTGCCATCTGTGTGTATCGATTTCGTTAGCTATAAGGGACATCCGTGTCATGTTTTATCCGTGTCATGGCAAGGGGACAATTAAACGAGCTCATCTGTATGAAGCGCTCAGTAAGTGCTGCTTAAAAAGTAAAAGACTCTTTATCCTCAAGAAAGCCTTCAGTTGAGCCCTTGTTTTTCCTGAGTGGAATGGACACTCCAAAATAGTCTTAGCAGCTACTGAGTTTTAATGGGTCTTAAGTACGGGCTTGGCAAATGTGGAGCTGAGAAAACGTGGAAGACTCGGCTCTCAGAGAGTGATGCTGGCCAAATCTGATGGCTTGAGGTTCTTAGAACACTAGAGCTGTCCACCCTCATCCACGTAGAAAGCAGAATGACACAGGGAGGAGGGGCGTGGTCAGGGGCAGAACTGGGACAAGGTCTCTGGGGTCCTCAGTTCCCATCCTGGGACCTGCGGCCAGGAACCGCAGGCCCACTGGGGTGACAAAAATGTCCTTTTCTACCTGCCAAATGGCAACAAACGCTACCGCCATTTCCCGGAGCCCCTCATGCGGTGACCTCAGGGGAGACGCAGCCACACTGCACAGGAGACATCACCCACACGGAAAGCCAGGGCCCCTCCTGCCACTCTCTTCTCATCGAACCAAGGTGCTGAAGCCCAAGCGCTGCACTGGCAAAAGCTCCCGGAAGCCGCACTGCCAGAGACCTGAGAAAAGCATCAAAACGCAGTGCGCACGGATGTGGCTGCATTATTCACGAGGAGCATTTCTGCCGTCTTAAGCCTGAAAACACGACACACGTGAACTGATCTGAGTCAACCCTAGAACCATCAGAGAGCCCCAAAATATCTGCACCCAGTATTCCTGCATTCAACTGGCAAGCATTTTTGGAACCCCTACTTGGCCAGGCCAGTGGGGAAGTGGGAAGAGTGGGGGGCTGTGCTTTCTAGCCCAAGAATTGAAAGCTCAGAAAACAAGTTTCCTCTCTTGCCTTGGTGTCCCCCACAGTTTTTGCCGGTCCTGCAGCCTGAGCAGTCCGCAACATGGATGAGTCCATGTTTCTTCCCTTGTGTCGAGTCCTCCCATGGCTCCCATCTCACTTCTGAGGGTCACAAGACCCTGTGACCTCGTCTCTCCTCCTCCTCCATTCTTGTTCACTCCCCTCCAGGCTCCTTAGCCTCTTCCTACTCACTGTTCCCCACTCAGGGCCTTTACACATGCTGTTCCCTCTGTCAGGAACACCCTTCTTATAGATGTCAGTACGGTCCCCTCCTTCCCTTTAGGTCTCAGTCCAAATGTCACCCAACCCTGACCACCACCTCTGGAGAGCCCTTCTCACACCTGTCCACCCACTTTCCAGCTTTATTTTCCTCACAGTACTTGGGACTTCTAATAGCAGACACTGCCTTTTTTTTTTTTTTAAAAATAAATTGAAGGTTTGTGGCAATCCTGCATCGAGCAAGTCTATATCAGCACATTTTCCCAACAGCAATTGCTCACTTTGTGTCCCTGGGTCACATTTTGGTAATTCTCACAATATTTCAAACCTTTTCATTATTATTATATTTGTTGCGGTGATCTGTGATCAATGATTATGACTCACTGAAAACTCAGATGATGGTTAGCATTTTTAACAGTAAGGTGTTTTTTAGGGAAGCTTCCACTTCTCACTCCCTTTTAAAAAACTTATGTATTAGGAGTGCCTGGGTGGCTCAATCGGTTAAACATCTGACTCTTGATTTTGGCTCAGGTTATGATCTCATGGCTTGTAAGTTCGAGCCCCACATCGGGCTCTGCATGGACAGCGCTGAGCCTGCTTGGGATTCTCACTCTCCCTCTCTCTCTCTCTCTCTCTCAGCCCTTCCCCTGCTCATGCTGTTTCTCTCAAAATAAATAATTAAACTTAAAAAAATTATGAAAAAACTTGAAAAATTTACACACCATATACAATAAAATAAAAATAAAGTTAATATAATTATACGACATAACATAGTAGTAAAATTTTTTTTTTTAATGTTTATTTTTGAGAGAGAGAGACACAGAATCTGAAACAGGTGCCAGGCTCTGAGCTGTCAGCACAGAACCTGATGTGGGGCTCGAACCCACCAACTGCGAGATCATGACCCAAGCCGAAGTTGGACTCTTAACCGACTGAGCCACCCAGGTGCCCCTTAAGATGCATACATTGTTTTTTAGACATCATGCTACAGCATAGTGTAAACATAACTTTTTAAAAAAGTGTTTATTTACTTAGTTTGAAAGAGACAGAGAGAGACGGAAAGCATAAGGGAGGGGCAGAGAGAGAGAATCCCAAGTAGGCTCCACACCATCAGCGCAGAACCTGACCACAGGCTCGATCCCATGAACCACAAGATTATGACTTGAGCCGAAATCAAGAGCCGTACGCTCAACCAACTGAACCACCCAGGCGTCCCTAAACATAACTTTTATATGCACTGGAAAACCAAAAAATTCCTTTTGACTTGATTTATCACAGTATTTGCTCTCTTGCAGTGGCCTGGAACCAAACCTGCAATGTCTCCGAGATGTGCCTGCGTATATTTAAAATAGGTTTATCTATCTGTCCCCCAACTACATTCTATGCTTGAGAGCATGTGAACAGGGATGCTGCTTTGTTCCTTCTTTACAGTTCCTAAGCTATACCTGGTACATAGTAGATGTTCAGTAAATATTTGTGGAAGAAAGGAAGGAAGGAATAGAGGGAGGGAGATAGAGAGGGAGTAGAGAAGAAGGTAGGAAGGAAGGAAAGGAAGAAGTTTTCTGCTAAGAAATGGCAGAAAGGGTCAATCCTGGCCCCTACTATCAGCTGAAACTTTCTGAAGTTCAAGTCTAAGCAAGACCCTCCTTGCTCTGAAGTCTTCCATAGCTCCCCACTACCTGACAGAGCAAAGGCTGCAGCCTGGCATTCACAGCCCCAAAGTAAGCTGTAACTAATGACTTTCCTGCCTCATCTATCTGCCCCCACCCCCACACCTGACCCCAAGCCATGTTTCCAGGGTCTCTGATGAACCTCCATGAGGCCACTCTTCAGAGCCTGAGAAAGCAGGATTTGAATCCTAGCTCCTCCACGGACAGGCTGTGTGACTTTAACGTGAGCTGCTTAACATCTCTGTGCCTCCAGCTCCTCCTCTATCCAGTGGAGGAAATAATTATCCTCCCTCTCAGGGCTGTCATGAAGAGCAAAAGAAGGAACGCTTGGCATGCACTCAGCACAGTGCCTAGCACAGAGGTTTCTTAACCTCCACAGCAGTGCCGTTCCGGGCTGCACACTTCTCTGTGGTGGCGGCTGTCCTCGGCATTGCAGGAAGTTGAACAGCATCCCTGGACTCTACCTACTCAATGCCAGCAGCACTCTCATTTCTCACCATGAGAAATATCCCCAGACGTTGCCAAACGTCCCCCTGGAGTAGGGCTGCCAGATTTAGCAATGCATACTGACACTCCAAAAGTACTTGCTGTTTATCTAGAATGTGAATTTAACTGTGTGACCTCTATGTTACCTGGCAACCCTACCCGGGGGGCAACATTGCCACCCCTTGTTCATGAAGTGCCACTGGGTTAGACTGGAAGCACCATGGGGTTGACTCTCTTTCCTCCTGTCTTCTTAGCATGGGATGCCCTCCTCCCCCCATCCCATCACCCCACACCCCGGGGCTGGGAGGTGCATCTCCCCAAACACACCCAGCTCAGTGGCAGTGACAAAGGCTCCAGTTTGCAGAGGTACACGTGCCCTGCCCTCTAGCACTCCCCTCATCCCCACTCCCCCTCCAGGGGGTCGGCCCTCAAGCACCTGCCTTCCTTCCAATTAAGAGTCCTGCCAGGCACAGCTCAAGGCAAGAAAACAAGGCGGTTAGTCACTTGGCTTCCCTGACCAATTTGTGTCACGGGCAGGCTCCTTTAATGGCAGTCGTCATGGCAACGAGAAGCCAGTCCCTGCTGCTCTGGGAACCAAAACAAAATTAAGGGGTGGGGGCGGGGAGAGGAAAGGAGGGGAGGGCAAAGCGGGCCTGGCAGGAGCCAGGATGAGAGCGGGCTGGATCTCAACTGGAAGAAATCATGCTGAGGCCACCCTGTCCCCAGCTTTCCCTGGGCGACACTGGGGAGACAGACAAGATTAGATACCTGCTCAGAAGCAGCTCAGGCTAACGCGGTGGCTGTTTGCCCATGGCTCATTCTGATAGGTGAGTAATTTTCCTCCTCATGGATAAACCCCCCAGCCCCTCGTGAAGGGAAAGACAGATGCTTGCCTGAGACTGCACAATTTACAAGCAATCAATTTTAGCTCCACCCTCTCCTCGCGCATAGCTCATGTCCTCCCCACTCCTTTCCTCGTGCTTTTAGGACAGGACCACATGCTCTGCCCCTCTGCCTTTGCCACCATTCTCCTTTTCTCTGTACTCCAGCCACTTCCGAGCCCTCTGTCTTCCTCAAGTTCATCGTGGTCCCTCCAGCCACAAAGTCCTTGTAGACGCAGCTCCCTCGGCCAGGAACAGTGTTCCTCTCTTTCCACCTCCTCCCTTTACCTAAAAGGGTTTATAGGTGCTTCACATATCTTCTCAAACATCACTACCTCCAGAAAACCTTCATGGGCCACCTACATGAGGTTACTTCACCCTGTTACACATTCTTGTGGGGCCAAGTGCCTCTCCTTCACACTGTGGTGCAAAGCCTGTAATGATCCTTTTAGTCACACTCAGAAGGTCTATCAGGGTGTGTCTACCATACTGGGATGTCAGCCTCAAGGGGGCAGGACTATCTTGTTCACTGCTGTGTCCGCAGAGCCCAGCCTGGTGTCTGGCACACAGATGCCCCTCCGTAAATACACGCACCAGAATTTGAACCACCAGAATTTCGAACCTCACCCAGAGCTCCTTCTTCACCTGTTTCACGGTGCTAGGTCATACTGGCTCCCCAGATCAGCACTGGACAGAGCTTCCAGCCCCACAGCCTCTGCTGACCTTTGTGGCTTCAGTGGCTTATCCCAAGCTTGCACACCTTGCCTAAAGAAGCTCATTGTTGGGGCGCCTGGGGGCCTCAGTCAGTTGAGCATCTGGCTTCGGCTCAGGTCATGATCTCACAGTTTCTGGGTTTGAGCCCCGCATCGGGACTCTGTGCTGACAGCTTAGAGCCTGGAGCCTGCTTCGAATTCTGGGTCTCCCTCTCTCTCTGCTCCTCCCCCACTCATGCTCTGTCTCTCTTTCTCCTTCAAAAATAAAGAAAAACATTAAAAATATTTTTTTAAATAGAAAAAATAAAAAGCAACTGACTGTTAAGCCAACAGTTCCAGAAAGAAGGGTGGGAGGTGTCTCTGGGCAAGGCTGTGACAGGCAGGGATGTGGCTCCTCTGAACCCAGAAAATGGGGAGAAGGAAGAGTTGACTTGACTCCCGGATTTCTAGGCAAAGAGCTTCCCTATGCCACTCCACTGGAGCCTGGCTCTCTGATACTGGGGGGAGATGCTCCCCAAAGAGGTGGGCAGAGAAAGGGAAGGAGAGAGGAAGTCGGCTTTGGTGGGACTGGGGCTTGTCGCCATGCCCTCAGGGAGCACCCGTGCTGAACAAAGGGCTCACAAACAGAAGACCTGAACTTGTCCTTTACTGGTTCTGTGCCCTTGGGACATCATTTATTCTCTCTGGGCCAGTTTTCACATCCGTGCGATGGAAATCATGGCAACACATGTGCTGACATTGCAGTGCTGCGTAGACGTGGATGGACACATTTGGGTTAGGACAGGTAAAAGCCTGGCTCTGATGTCAGACAGACCTGGGGGTGAAGTCCCTGGCTCCACACCCTGTCGGCTGTGTGCTCTCGAGCAACTCACGCCTCCCCTCCAAGCTCGGGTTATCTGTCTGTAAGTGGGGACAATCGCACTCACCTCAGAAAGTTACCTGTACACACAGGGTATGGCACAGAGTAGCCCCCAGGAAATGGACATTCTGATTCCTGAAACGATGTGCCCCAAGAAATACAGAATTCAGAATCAGCCACCAACTCACTACTGTAAGCCCTGCCTTCTGACTGCAGATCCGGAGTCAATGGGCGCTAGAGGCCTTTTGCCCAAATTTGCAAGGTTCTGTCCCTGCCCCCCTGAGGCACCAAGCGGGATGCCACACAGGTCCCTCTGATCAGGCGATGGCCTCGGCCTCATGTCAGGCAGAAAGCTCATTCCATGCCCCAAACTCGGCTGCTCCCAGGAGAGAGGATGCAGCCCCACACCTCTGGTCACCAGGGGCAAAGTATACCCACCCCACCCCCCCACCCCGCGGCCAATAATCCAAACTAGACTGACATGGGTGGTACCTCCAAGGACGCTCCTTCTCCACATGTGGAAACTGAGTCCTTGTGAGGGGAAAGGACTTGTCCAGGGCATCGAGGGAGCTGCTGGCAGAGCTGGGACCAGGGTCCCAGCTGGAGCCCTGCCCAGAGGCAGGTGCCTTGTTCACACATTCTTCTGCCTGTGGCCCCCACTCCCAGTTGAACAGCCAACCATTTCCTTGAAAACGCAGCCATTCCAGTTGCAAACATCTGGAGAGCACATATGACAGCTAGGTTTGGTTAAACAATGAACAAAGAGTCTGCAGGTTTTTAACCTGAAGGCTTTTGGGGGAGGTGCTAGAGACACCCTCCCCTAACACAGTCATCAGAATATTGTAGGTCTGTATGTTTTGTTGGAAGGTGGTCTATCTACATGGAGCTTTCTTCAGGTCCTCACAGGGCCTCTAAGAGGGCTAAACTGAAAACATCTGGGCCTTTCTGAGGAATTCCACACATCCCACCTTATTCAGAAATGCTAGAATGAGGGGTGCCCGGGTGGCTCAGTCGGTTAAGCATCCGACTTTGGCTCAGGTCATGATCTCACGGTCTGTGAGTTCCAGCCTCGCGTTGGGCTCTGTGCTGACGTCTCAGAGCCTAGAGCCTGCTTCAGATTCTATGTCTCCCTCTCTCTCTGACCCTCACCCATTCATGCTCTGTCTCTCTCTGTCTCAAAAATAAATAAATATTAAAAAATTTAAAAAAAATGCTAGAATGTACAGTCAGCCCTAGAGCTGATTCTTCCAACAACGCGGGACATGCCACACCTAGAGACCTATACGCAGACATATGCCCGAGCTTTCTGAGCAGGGAGGGACAGCAACAGGTTCAGGCTTCAAGCCTGTCCTTTGGCGGCTGTCTGCCACCAGGCGGGGAGGGGCTTCTTGGTGCTCAGTGCTGACACCAGATGCGGACACCCTCAACACACATACACAGGCACAGATATGAGGCCAGCCCCCACGGTCTGAGGGCATTTGTGGTCTCAGGCTGAGGACTCAAGATACAGGGGTGAGGCAGCTCAGCAGTGGCAGGGTCCCAGGATGGGAAGTGACATAAGGAAGGCGATAGACACGCATACAATCGCACATACATGGTCACGGCCTCACCCATGTACACAGAGACTCATGCATCACACAGATACACCTCATACTCACGAAAACACATGAACACACAGACCCATGTACACGCAATAAGAAGATATACTTGGATATCTCCAGACCGATGCACAGACATGCTCAGAGGCACACACTCACAGCCACATGTCCTCGCCCACATAGGCGTGTGCATGCTTTACACACACGCGCACACACACAGTCCAAGCATCTAAACGCTCCCCGGGAACCAACCACTATGGATTCTCCCCTCTGCGGGCAGTCCAGGGCTACAAACTAAAGGCTGGACTGGGCTCCCAGTTGGCCCCAAGGAGAGGGAAGGGGCAGAGGGACAGTTGAACCTTGCTTGCTTCTCACTCTACTGCATGTGGGGGTGGGGTAGGGGGTAAGGGAAACCCACCTGCCAAAACAGCAGGGGACAAGCCCACAAATGGAGTAACCCACTTGCCAGGGGCTTTCAGGGATGGGGGGGCGGGGGGAGTCTCTTGGTTCCTGGGGGGTGGCTCCAAGCACTGAGAATTTGCCGGAAAGGTGAGATCTGGGATGAGGGGCATTTTTCCACAGTGAACCTTTCCCCCCTTCCGAAGTCTGGTCTTTCTTCTGCAGCTCCATTCAGCCCACCACCACCCAATACGCCCAGTCAGCACCCCCAGGCGCTTGCCTCACCTTCCTGAGATCCAACCACCGTCTCCTCCACAAGAGGAGGTCCTACCCAGACATATCCAGGGGTGCCCCACACCCAGGGGGCCCTCCCGCTGCACCCGCCCCTGCACACAGCATAAAAACATCCAGAGTCCCACTGTACTCCAACCCCCAAACTCACCCGCCTCCAGTTCCGCGGGAGGTAAATACCCAGCCAGGTGAGCCCCAAACCGGAAATGGCTGTCCCCGCCGCCGCCACCGGCCACCTCTCCTTCGGAGACCCTTCCCCGGGGGCTTGAAAGCCCCCTCCCCCAGGATCGCGCCCCCCGCCCCCGCCTCTGGCACCCACCTCCTTCTTGACGGTGCGCAGCAGCCTCTGTCGGGTGTCCGCCTCTGTGGGACCAGACGGGGGGCAGCCGGTCAGCCGAGCGCTGGGGGCGGGGGCCCGGGGTTGCCCTCCCGCCGCCCCCGCGCCCTGCGCCAGCTTACCCACGGCGCCGGAGGCCATGGCCGCGCGCGCTGCGTTCCCAGCCCAGGGGGCGGCGGTGCCCGCTCTCCGGCTCCGCAGCTGCAGCTGCGGGGGGGCGGGACCGAGCGCCCGGTGACGTCAGGCCCCGCCGCGCAGCCGCCCCGCGCAGCCGCCCCGCCCCGCCAGCGAGCTAGAGAGCCGCTGCCGCCGCCGCCGCCCGCGGCGCAGCCTTCCCCCTGGCGGGAAGATCCTCGGGGCGACTCACGCTCTGGGCCCCTACCACCAGCAGCCCCGCCTCCCACGCCCGGCGCCCCAAGTCCCACTCCCCCTCTAGTGGGCAGGGCGGAAATGCATCCTTCGTTCCCAGATGCGCTCCTTGCCAGGCTGCAGGGAAGTGGCCTGAAGCGGTGGGGCCTGTTATTGACACGCTGCAAGCCTTAGGGTTCTCATCTTTAAAAGGTTGTAATAGGGGCGCCTGGGTGGCTCAGTCGGGTGAGTGAGTGTCGGACTTCCGCTCAGGTCATGATCTCATGGTTCGTGGGTTCGAGCCCCGCGTTGGTCTGTGTGCTGACTGCTCAGAGCCTGGAACCTGTTTCTGATTGTCTCCCTCTGTCTCTGCCCCGACTCCGCTGTGCTCTGTCTCTAAAATAAATAAACATTGGGGCGCCTGGGTGGCTCAGTCTGTTAAGCGGCCGACTTCGGCTCAGGTCATGATCTCGCGGTCCGTGAGTTCGAGCCCCGCGTCGGGCTCTGGGCTGACAGCTCAGAGCCTGGAGCCTGTTTCAGATTCTGTGTCTCCCTCTCTCTGACCCTCCCCTGTTCATGCTCTGTCTCTTCCTGTCTCAAAAATAAATAAAACGTTAAAAAAAAACAAAAATAAATAAAATAAACATTAAAATATATGTATATGTATAAAATGGATGTAATAGGGCCACCTCATCGGAATGATACGAGACATAAAAGAGATAGTGAATGTAAAGCACTTAACAGAGACCTAGGAAAAAAGACCAGCAACCATAAAAGCTGCCATTATTATTATTATTATTATTATTATTATTGAGTCTTCCAAGATACAGTGGCTCTCCACCAGATTGGCCAGGCCTTACGTGACTCCCTCCCCCACACGCAGGTCACTGGGAGAGTGGCAGCGTGGGATCCTTCCAGGACCCCAATAGGGCACTTGTCAGCCAGGATCTCCAAGACTCTTTGTGACCAACGCTTATTCCACCACGTTCCTGACCGCGTCCAGCCAGACTGCAACTCGGGTTTACAAACGTTTATTGAGCACCTACCACATGCCAGGTTACTGTATTGAGGATACAGAAGTGAGCAAGATGGGCAAAAGCCTGCCCTCACAGGGCGTAGGAGGTAGACAGAAAAATAAATAAGCAGATGATGTGGTGTGTTGGAAGTTTCTGGAGAAAAATGAAGTAGGCAGAGGAGACAGGTGGGGTTTGTATTTTTGAAGTAGGGTGCTTGAGGGAGGCCCCATGAGGAGATGCCATTTGATCAAAGAAGAGAAGAGTAGACTGGGGGATTTCTGGAGGAAGAGCATTCCAGGCAAAGGGAACAGCAAGTGCAAAGGCCCTGAGGTAGGAGTGTGCCACTGGGTGTGACAAATAGCTAGGAGTCCAGTAGGGCTGGAGTGGCATGAACAAGAAGGATTGGCAGTCTTCCAAGGTCCTGTTAAGGCCTTGAAGTCCACTTAAAGGACTTGCATCCTGCCCTCAAGAGCCCCCCGGGTTTCAGCCCTCCTGTCACAGCTCAGAGCATGCCCTCTTGCTGAGGGGTTCAGAGTTCCCTTTTCTCCATTTGTCAGTGCCATAAGCCAGAGAAGATGATTTTGACTAGCTTAGGGAAAAGAAAATAAGCTGGAAGGATAATGGGCATTCCCAGAGTCCAAGGGGGGCCTGGAGGACTGGGTTGAAAGCAAGGTAGCTCCAGAAAGAGAGACCCATGGGAATAGTCGCCTGGCAAGGACAGAGTGGTTAGGGTGCCACCACTCAAGGGGAAGGAGCTCCAGCTGTTGGAGGTTCCCGTTCCAAGGAGGGAGCATCCTATTGGCCTGGCCTGAGACCTACGCCTGCTTCTTGCTGGGCAACGGGAGTCTCAAGCACAACCCACCGCCCCAGAATCTCCAGTGAGAGTCCCCGGGGAGCCCAGAGAATGTGAAATGGTTGTTTGGTAGCAACCCCCCCCCCCCCATATCTTAGAACCATATATTGATGACCTACTGTGTGCCAGCCACTGCATTAAGGGCTTTCGGGTTTGGGTAGCCTGCTTTAAACACAACACAGACATAAGTCCAAGCTTCACTTTTGGCTTCTTAATATTATCTTCTTCAATATATTACATTGTGAAAGGTGAAATGAAATGGTCACTTATGTCAACAGGTTTTCAAATGGAGCCAGAGGCCAGTAAGGAGATGGGCCTTATGCACATCCTCACCGGTAGGAGAACCACAAATGGTGGAACCGGGCCAAACTGCAACTCTTCCAGGGACTCGGCCCAAACACCTGCAGCTTGCTATAGTAAGAGACCCTGCTTAGTGATAGCCTTAGACACCAGTTACGGTCACCAAGTTTTGTTTCCTGCCACCAACACCAATCTTGGTCATCAGAATTCTTAGTAAACGACATATACAAGCATTCCTTTTTGTCTTCAAAAACCTTTTCCTTTTATTCCCTGGATGGGGGTGGGGAGGGTAGAGGCCCACTTTGGTTGCTGCCCAAATGTGTCTTTCCCAAACTGCAATTCTGAGACCCCAAATAAATAACTTTGTTTTTATTTCAGCTCTGCCTCTTCTCTCAGTTGACAGAGTTACATTGTGCTTCGCTAAGTAGGAATGCACAAATGCTTTCTTCACAGCTTCTAGGCCTCTTCATTTTGATACAATTTGAAACTTGTGGGGGTGGGCGGATGAATTCAAGCAAAGTACAAAGCATCTTGATATATTGATCAATTCAATTCACTTGTTAACTGAGATTCATCAGCTGTTAACATTTGCTGCATTACCTTTATGTTGTCTGTCTCCCTCTTTTTACAACAAATTGCACACATTGATTGTATACATCTTGATGAATTTTCTCCTATGCACTCCCCTGTAATACCATCACTATAACGAAGGTACTAAACATATTCATCACCTCCAGAAATGGATGTGTGTTCTTTCGTGGTTATTTCTTTCTTTGGGTAGGAACATGTAGCATGTGATCTATCTCCTGGAAGCAGAGGCGTGGAAACAAGGTGTGGGAGGGAAACATGAAGGAAGCAGAGAGGGAGCAATTGATGTGATTTTATGCAAGGTGGTGTAGACAACCATCCCTTTGACCCAGGTTTCTCCATTACTTTGCAGAGGCCTGCTAATTATTCCTCTTCTCATCCTTTCCCTCTCTGTGATCATTTCTTCATTATCTTTGCAAAGATTCTCGGCGCTTTCTTTTTGTCTTCATTAGGCTTCTTGGTGGTTTAGCTGCTTAGCTGCTATCTTGATTTCTTAAAGAACCACCTTAGTTTTTTCACCTTCCATTTTGTCAGCCTCTTCCATTAGGTTTATTTTGGTGTGTGATCGTGTTTTCTCATTTCAGGTGTAAGTAAATACATACATAAGTTCATGCAAGAATGTGTGTGTAGGTCCAGTATATGTACAAACTGTATATCCAAATTGCATTTAGTTGTCTACCACTTTTTGACTGTGTATCCCCAGTTTTCCAACTTAAATACCACCTTCTCTCCCACTGCCCTCCACTCCTTTTTTTTTTTTTTTTTTTGCCCAGAAAGAACACTGGCAGATTCCTGCATGTCATCAGGAAGGTAATGATAATCAGATCAACTCTGTGGCAATTGGGGTTGTCTATAAGAGTTATAAGTCAGGGGCGCCTGGGTGGCTGAGTCAGTTGAGCGTCCGACCACCAGCTCTTAGATGAACACTGGCAAGACCATCCTCTGCCCAGTTGAATTTCCCATAATAAATGGGAGCCCATTGCTTTGCCGGAGCCCACCTATGCAGTAAAGATTCAAGAGTTATGGGGGTACCAGGGTGGCTCAGTTGGTTGAGCCTGACTTCAGCTCAGGTCATGATCTCGTGGTTCCTGAGTTCAAGCTCCACATGGAGCTCACTGCTGTCAGCGAGGAGCCTGCCTCAGATCCTCTAAGGATCTCTCTCTGCCCCTCCCCTACTTGTACTCTCCCAAAACTAAATATAAGGAAAAAAGAGTTTTGTATTCCAAGAGGACAGTGGAAAATCTCCCCTCTGATTCAAATGCTAGTGTAAGCAAATAAGCCCCCACACCAGGCTTGAGTTTCTTTTTTTTTTTTTTTTTTAGTTTATTTATTTATTTTGAGAGAGAGAGAGAGGGAGCTCTCCAAACTGTCATCACAGAGCCTGATGCGGGGCTCGAACCCACAAACCATGAGATCATGACCTGAGCTGCAGTCAGATGTTTAACTGACTGAGCCCTCCAGACACCACCAGGCTGGAGTTCCTGAGAGAATTCTGTGCAGCTCTCTCAGATGACAGCTGCATTTTTGGATTAGAATACTTCCTGATTCCAAGGATGGAGGCAACCCCTTCGGCATGGATGCTACTGGCATAAAGGACCTCACATTATATTGAGGCATAAAGACATTCTTAGGTCTCGAGTGGTATTGAAAGGTCATCCTAGAAATATCTGTGAGACAGAACACATCCATAAAATGACATATACTAAGAGTGGGGGTATTTCTGTGAGGATGCAAGCAGATCAAGTCTCTGCCTCGAGGACTGGTAGTAGGGCAACCTGAGCACCTGCCCCCATCGTAGAGCCAAATGTTCTGGACTTTGTATCCCCCCACTCTGCTGAACTAAAGCAAGAGGCTTAGCTCTCTGAGGGAGTTCTCACATGGCAGGACTTTCATGACGTGGCTCCAGAAGCTACACCATGGCTCGTGAAACACAACCAGATTGTAATGTACTTGTCAAGGCCACCCCTCCTCACTGGCAATGACTTTCACCCACAGCCTCAGACTCTGAATCTGTCTCATGCTGGGAGCAAGTGCGTGTCCTGGGGGGTATCCTTCATCTCAAACCAGCTGCACTGCACATAAACACTGGGAAAGGCAGCACAGTGGGATCCTCCTTCCCATGAGATCATGTGACCACAGACCTCGGATCTGTAGGCATCTTGATTGGTGATGTTCAGAATCAAATTCATGGGGAGCACTGTGTGATGTACAGGATTGCTGAATCTTTATGTCGTATACCTGAAATTAACACAACATTGTATGCCGACTCTACCTCAATTAAAAAAAAATAACAACAAAACAAAATCCAATGGAGTACATTTGGAGATCTAATTCACGATATTAAGCAGTCCACAAATCCGGCAGCATTACAGCTAGCAAGCAGAGAGATGCTCCAAGGAGTTGTACCAAATGGGAAGTTTTCATAAGGATAGGAGGAGGGTGAGGTCACAGGCTAGGACATCTTCTTTGGTGGGGGGGGGGGGGGGGAAGGAATGGCAGCATTTTCATCATGCATATGACTTCACTAGTAATGATCAGGAAATTTCAGAATGACTTTTTGGGAGATCACATTATAGAACTGTAAACATTTGCCCATCACTCACGTACTTGACTGTGGTCTCTGGGCAGCTGTATTGCCCATGCCGGATGGGCTCTGCAGAACAGTTCAGAGGAATAAACCAATATAGATGCAGAAGAGAAAAGACAGGAAGAAGCTGAGGATGGTCCTGAAGAAAATACTATCCGGTTCACAATTGGTTTTCATGTAGGGACTCTGTGTGCCTGGCTTGGGGTGTGTCTTTCAATGTCACTAAATTCAGCCTCTGAGAAAATCGATTAAATTTTGTTTAATGTTTGTTTATTTTTGAGAGAGAGAGACAGGGCACGAGTGGGGTAGGGTAGAGAGAGAGGGAGACACAGAATCTGAAGCAGGCTCCAGGCTCCGAGTTGTCACTACAGAGCTCAATGCGGGGCTTGAACCCACAAACTGTGAGATCATGACCCGAGCCAAAGTCGGAAGCTTAACCTACTGAGCCACCCAGGTGCTCCCAAAATCTGTTAGATTTATGGCTAAGTGACATTCATAATTTTACCTTCCCAACAAGTTGTCAAAGATGAAATCCATCACCTCATCTGTGTGTCTATGAGTCTGTCTATCCATCCATCATCGATCCCATGGATCTGTGTGTCAGCTGTTGGGCTGACAGTTCCAAACACTCCTTCCATAGCCACCAACTGTGTTCAACAAATCAATCTTGTTTGATTGTGATTAAACAATCATATCTTCTCCTCCTATTTTTTTTTTTTAAGTAGGCTCAACATGGGACTTGAACTCACAACCCTGAGTTCAAGACCTGAGGCAAGATCAAGAGTGGGACGCTTAACCGCATGAGCCACCCAGGCACCCCCGTCTTCTCCTATCTTATTTCTATATGCCCCTAATACATCCTCTGTTCCAGCCAGGCAGATTTCTTCACTTTTACCCACATATACCAAGTTCCCCACACATGCAATACCATATTTCTCCTTCCTTGTGGAGAGAAAACAAAGACTGCTTTTTAAAGACATTTCTAAAACAGTTATTTCTTTTATTTTTTATTTTTATTTTTTTTCAGTTTTTAGAGAGCGAGAGAGAGAGACAGAGGGAGAGAGAATCTCAAGCATCTTCCATGCTCAGCACAGAGCCTGACGCAGATCCCTATCCCACACCCTGTGATCAGGACCTGAGCTAAAATCAAGAGCGAGATGCTCAACGGACGCTCAACCGACTGAGCCACCCAGGTGCCCCTGAAATGGTTCTTTATTTCTTTTTTTTCCAGATTTTAATTTTTTATTTTTTTAACTTACTTCCAAGTTAGTTAGCATATAGTGCAATAATGATCACGAGTAGATTCCTTAATGCCCCTTACCCATTTAGCCCATCCCCCCACAAGCCCTCCAGTAACCCTCTGTTTGTTCTCCATATTTAAGAGTCTCTTATGTTTTGTCCCCCTGACTGTTTTTATATTATTTTTGCTTTCCTTCCTTTGTGTTCATTGTTCTGTGTCGTAAAGTCCTCGTATGAGTGAAGTCGTATGATATTTGTCTTTCTCTGACTGACTAATTTCATTTAGCATAATACCCTCCAGTTCCATCCACATAGTTGCAAATGGCAAGATTTCATTCTTTTTGATTGCCGAGTAATGCTCCGTTGTATGTGTGTGTGTGTGTGTGTGTGTGTGTGTGTGTATATATACCTGCTCCGTTGTGTGTGTGTGTGTGTGTGTGTGTGTGTGTGTGTGGGAGTGTGTGTGTGTCTGGGTGTGTGTGTGTGAGAGAGAGAGAGAGAGAGAGAGAGACAGAAAAAAAATGCTTTTAAAGTATGATTACATTTATTCAATGGCTATAAGACTATTTAGAGGTCACATTTCTCTAAGTATCAGTTTTGGGGGCACCTGGGTGGCGCAGTGGGTTAAGCCTCCGACTTTGGGTCAGGTCATGATCTCACAGTCTGTGAATTCGAGCCCTGTGTCAGGCTCTGTGCTGACAGCTCAGAACCTGGAGCCTGCTTCAGATTCTGGGTCTCCCTCTCTCTCTGTCTGCCCCCCCTTCTCTCTCTGTCAAAAATAAACGTTATAAAAAAAGAATCCATTTGGGAAATTTGTGTTTTTCAAAGACTTTGTACATTTGGTACACATTTTTCAAATGTATTGGCATAAATGTGTTCATAAGATCCATTTGTTGTCTTTTCTATACCTGCTGTACCTATAATGATGTCTTCTTTTTAATTCTTAATTTTTTAACGTTTATTTATTATTGAGAGACACATTGGTATCAGTTATGTACTATTATCAATAATACTGAATGGGACATAAGCTATACATTCATTGGTTGTTACATAAGCTATATTTTTTTCTTCAATGATTGATCTTAGAAATAGAATACGAAGGAAAAGGTGTGGATATTTAATATTTTGGTAAAAATGAAAGATTGGCGTTCCAAAAAGAAATCACCAATTTAGGGTACCACCATCAGTATATGAGAATTCCTACTTACCCATAGCCTTGATTGCAGAGAATATGATCAATCATAATTAGTCAATTTGGTGATTGAGAAATAATTTTTCCTTTTAACTTCTTTTTCTCAAATTATTAGTGAGATTGCATATATTTGCATATATTTAAAAGCCATTTGTATTTTATTCTTCTGTCACTTGATCTTTAATCATTTCCTATTTATAGAGAAATGTTATTTATATAGTCTGTGGGCTTATTTGCGTATAAGTTACAAATGTTTTTTCTTAAAGTCTGTGTCTTAACTTTTAACTTTGTGTTGTCTTTTGTGGTACTGCTGTGTTCATTTTTTAAATTGTGCTAAAATATGCATAGCATGAAATTTACCATCTTAATCCTTTTTAAAATTTATTTATTTATTTTGGTGGGGGAAGCCTCCAGTGGGGGGGCGGGGCAGAGAGACAGAGGGGGGTGGATGGAGAGAGAGAGAGAGAGAGAGAGAGAGAGAATCCCAAACAGGCTCCGTGCTGTGTGGGGCTGATGACCTGAGCCAAAATCAAGAGTCGGATGTTTAATCCACTGAGCCACCCAGGCGCCCCTGAATTAATTTCTGCTGTGAGTGTGAGGGGGAGGTCCAACTTCATTCCGGATTCCGTGAACATTTATGGCCTTTCCCTCTGCTGGGGCCTCAGCCTTGGCGGATGCACAAGGTTCCCACTCATTTTTGCTGCGCAGGAGCGGCCTGTCTGAAGCCTGAACGAGAGGACACTGAGTGGCACTGTTGGCCCGTAAATGACAACAAAGGCAACTACCAGCTGCAGTAGTTTAAGCTTGTGGCTGATTAGATTGCTTCATCCTCCCAAGGACCTGGAGCAGGCAGTGAGGCACAGAGAGGCCAGGTTACTTACCCAAGGTCACACAGCTAGGAGGTAATGGAACAAGACTGAGATCCATAAACCAGTGTTACAAGTTACCAACTGTCCCTGCCTGGAAAGGGCTATGGTTCGTTTTTTCTAAAGTTATGTCCTTCTTACTCTGTGTATTAAGATGGCCTCCCTTTTAGGAAATGATGGAGAAAATGGATATGTAGTGTGTGTGTGTGTGTGTGTGTGTGTCCTTAATCACCAAGGGAAAACATTTCCTATCCAATACCTTTTTGCCACAGTTTTCAGGCCCCAAATACTCAGGATTGAACTTTTTCCTTAATGAACAAGTTGGAGTGCTCAGTTAGGACATATTGAGCCAACAGAATTATGCTGGTATCCATTCCTACTGGAGTAAGCTCATAGTGCAGCATATATCGTTATCAATGCACCAAACAATGAGGATTCTAACACAAAGTTTTCATATCAAAAGTCACCATTCATGAAGAGGAAGAGATAAATTTCAAATAGAATCAAAGATTAGGCTCTTGGATTATTTCATAATCAACTTAAGAAAGTGGAGTAAATCTTAACCTATTGAAGGAATAGAAAAAGTTCTGACTGACTGGTTTCACACAAAATCAAGATAATAGAAAACTCTTTACAAATTTACATTGATGACCAATTAGTTACTGAATGTGATTACCTCAGAGAGTATTAACAGTTAATCAGTTCACAAAGAACACTCAAAATGCTCACATCATGGACATTATCACATAATGATAGAAGTTCAGGAAAGTCCTTCCCAAATTTGGCAACAATCTCAAAATTTTAGATGGTGCTACAAATGATGATATGCGACACTGACATTGTTTGTTTTTCAGTTTATTTATTTTCAGAGAGCCAGAGCACTAGCAGGGGAGGCAGAGAGAGAGAGAGAGAGAGAGAGAGAGAGGGAATCCCAAGCAGTCTCCGCAGGGTCAGCGCAGAGCCCAACATGGGGCTCGATCTGACGAAACTGGGAGATCATGACCTGAGCCGAAATCAGGAGTTGAATGCTTACCTGACTGAGCCACCCAAGCGCCCCAACACTGACATTGCTTTCTAAACTAAGAAAGAACAAGTTGGTATCTTCTATGTTAGAAGAAAGACTGCAATCCTAGCTTACTTGTTCTTTAGAACATATTAGAAAAAGCATTGCCCTATGGAGAAGCGATCAAAGACCATGACATCAAAGTAAATTTTTTTAAATTTAAAAAAAAATGAGAAGAAGTGTTATACGTTTGGCAGGCAATACAGGAAAGCATTGTTTTCTGGGTTTTGTAATGTCGCCAATATTTTGACGTTTTCTTAACGCCGCAGTTTGCCACTTTTGAACCGAAATTTGTTTTTGCAGTTTTAATTTTTTCCTCAAAGCGGTCTTCAAAAGTCTGGCAGTTTCAGACCCTACGATATGTAGATTGGCACTTGTGGCCAGGCATCAACTCATCCTGTCCCCACCCCTACCCCTCAGCCACCTGGGCACCTGAGATCTTGTTCACCCCATAGTCCCAGGTGCCCCCAAAGGGGAAATACACATGTGCCCAATGAATGGCTAAATCTTTTGTTATTATTGGTGGTTGTCATTATTATTGTTAGCAACAAAAAGAAGAGGAAGAGGTTCCTGACATTTTGTTGAGGAAGTTAGGACGAGGGTGGCTTTGAACTTGTAGCACTAACTTGGCAGCTGAACTTGCACACCTGTGGGATATACTCTGGAGCAGAAGCACTAAAGACAGTGCCTACATTCAGAATCGTCCACCTTCATCTTTGGATAAGCCTGCTCCCGAGGACTCTAATGGAGAGGGACCAGGAGGGAGAAAAGTCACAGGTGCCTCAGGGACGTGGGAATCTACGGAAGCCACTGGAGGCCACTCTAGGCGTGGCCTGGGAGCCCAGAGGCTGCTGACTGGATTCCTGCTTCCCAGGAGCTGCCTCCTGACTCCCCTGGATGCTGAAGCTGTCCCCTGAGGTCCCCAAAACCCATCATGATACACAGCGCATGGCGGGAATTTGATACGAATTTTCTGATTGAATCCATGGCACCCTTTGAGATGCGGTTCTGTTGGTTTTGAATGTCTGTGGTCTTCAAGATCCTCTACAACCGAGATTCTTAACTTAGGGTCTAGGAAGCCTCTGAAACTGGATGTAAACTACAGGCTCATGTGTGCTTTTCAGGGGGAGGCATCTACAGAACTCAACATATTCTCTATACCGTTTAAGGCCCCCAAGAAACCGAGAAACACTGGGAAAAAAGAAGAAGCATGTGCCACTGGAAAAGTCACCTAAACCACTGTTTTACAGAGAGCGGCACTCCAGGACCGGGAGGAGCCTTTGGGATGGTCCAGTGGGGCTAAGCCAACAGACCCGAACAGATGTCTGAGGACCCAGACAGATGCCTGGATGGGAAAAACGTGAGGTCCCAGGACATCGTCTGTCCTGCACTTTCCCTGAGATGGACCACAAAAAGTCTTCAGACTTGAGTGCTTATTGTATAACCAATACCTGTTCATTTATCCGTCACTGACTGAGGCCTCAGTCTGTGCCAAGCTCTGTGCTAGATGCTGGGGACATGTGGGGGCTAGGTTCCCAGGAGAGGGGACACAGTGAGTCTGTCTTATTTATCTCTGTTCTCTAAGCTTTGGCTGCTGTCCAGCACATAGAAGGCACTCAATCATTAGCCACTGCCTTAGACAATGGGACAGAAAAGTGGTTCAGTCTCTGGTGTTGGGAACCTAGGAACCTCGGTGCAAATCACAGCCTGTCCACTCACGTGCCGTGTGACTCTGGGCAAGTCGCGTCACCTCTCTGAGGTGCAGTTTCCTGGAAATGTAGGGCAGGAACTAACTTCAAGGGGCCTGGGGGTGGTTAAGAAGCTGACAGGTGAAAAGAGCCTGACTCAGGCTGAGTGCCTTTCCAGCTCTAGCTCTGGAAAGCTAGATATTATTGTCACCATAATATCAAGGAGCCCAGGTAAACACTCGGATCTCCACTCACCTTCCAGGGAATGGGGAGGACTCCCCAGATCACCTCCGTGCCTCGTCCACACGAGGACATAGGAATCAGAAATGGGGGTGTTGTAAGGGACAGTAGAGCAGCATCTAGTGGAAGGGAAGGACATTTGGAAGAGAAAGTTTCAGAGGCTGGGACAAAGGTTGGCACAGAAACCAGGAATGTGACTCGCATGAGCTGGTGGCCTCAGCACAGGAGGTTAGACAAGGTCCCCTTAACAGGACCCAAGACTCAGGGCCAGTGTCGGAACAGCCTTCTCCCTGCCTCCCCAGGTGCTGGGTCTCCGGGTCCGCGGGCTCAGGGGCCCATCTTCCCTGTTCTGCTCCATGTGTACTGTGTCCAGCTAAGGGCACTGCCTCCGCTGCCCCCAAGTCCCCAACGCTCAGGATGCCCAGGCAGGAGAGGGCTCTGTGGAGGGTGCAGCTGGGCGTCTCCATGGCTCTGGGCCGCCCATCAGCAGCTGGGCCTGCGTCCCTCTGGACACCAGGTCCTTCCTTGGGTTTCTGGCTCTGCTCGTCTCTGCAGGAATGTTCAAGAATGCTGTCCCTTCCCCTTTCCCCACCACCCCCCTGCCCTCCCTCACACCCCTGCCCACAGTCCTTCCCCTCTGCCTTCTGCCAAAAGAATCCAGAACAAAGCAGCATTCTCTCCTGGTCTTGTCTGCCTGGGAGAGTGGCGGGAAGGGACAGTTCTTTCAGGTTCATGAAATAAACATTTGGTAGCAGAGGTCGTGAGGGTCTGGGGATCCTTCGGAAAATCCTGGAGTGGGGTCACAGGCTGTGGGAAAGGAGTGGACCGTCTAAGAGGAGATGGGACTCTGTCCCCTGTCCCTGCAGGGTCTAGGGATGGATGAGGAGTCCTAGAGCCTGGATTTTGGGGAGAAAGGAAGGAGCAGGGAAGGTGCCTTCTCAGAGCCAGTACAACCCCTCCCTGCTGTCAGGCGGGCCTTAGCCCACACTGCTTGGACAGTTACTCAGACCAACAGTCAGTGAAACACTGAGAGTCCCAGACTTCATTCAATAAACCACCAAAGCACCAGCCCAACGGGCCATGTTCCCAGTTGGTTCACATTAGCTGCTCGCCAGGGTTGGCCAGTTGAAGGGAACCTAATTCTTGGTAGAGCCGTCATGTGACGGTTGGTTTGGGATGTCCTGGCTTCTGAGTCAGCTTGGGAGCCGAGCAGATGCCTGGCCACTGACAGAGCTCAACTGGCCATTGGGGAAGGATCCACACGAGGCGGCTGATGGTGTGAAGGTGTGGGGGCAGGATGTGCACGGCTGGGCTTCCCCTGCTCCTTCAGTGGGGCTTGGTTTGGGGAAAACAGTGTCATGTTTTGGGTCAGGGATTGGTAGACACAGAGAAGAGGCTGAGCTGCGATTCAGGCCGCTTTTTTGGCTCAGACGCCTCCTCCAGGAGGAACGTTGGGGCAGGAGGAGTTGAGGATTGAAGGGAGGGAAGCCCTTGGTTCAGGAGTCAAGGGCATGATCCAAAGGACTTGCTTGGGGGTTCAGGGATCTCTGTCCCCGGGAACCCGTTGCATTCCTGTCCCAGATCCATCGCTCATAGGTGTTGTGAATCTCTGAAGGTCTCTAAGGTTCCATGCTGGCAACTATAAGATAGGGGTCCCCGGGCCCTGCTCTGAAGCAGGCCCTAGGCTCTGAGCTGTCAGCCCAGAGCCTGACGCGGGGCTCAAACCTAGGCATTGTGAGATCACGACCTGAGCTGAAGTCAGGACACTTAACCGACTGAGCCACCCAGGCACCCATATCTGCTGGGTTTTTTAAGTGCACACCGCAAGATCCTGGAGCGCAGGATCAGCTCGTGCACAGGAGATCAAAAGTTTGAACTGTGAATAAGTCATTACTACTTTCGCTGTGATCTTCTGCCGGCCAGGTGCCCACTAGCTCTCATTGTGTGAATGCATTCCCCAGAATGGTATGAGATGGATATGGAAAGACAATGTGTTCCTCATTTAAGAAGACACACACCTCACCCCCAGCAGCCGGTGACAAAAACAGCATTCTGCCGCACCCCAGGGTGCACCCCGCAAACAAATCAATGGAAGGTACTGTGGAAATTCAATCATTAAGCAAATTCAATACTGATGGAAGTTTATTCAGTGTACCCGTATAATGGAAAAGTGTAAGATGCTATGCCATATGCTCTTTTATTCCACGTGTGAAAAGTTCTCATTGACGGCGTCAGACAGACAGTAATGCTATGACCATGGAAGTAAACATGGGTTAACAACTCAACCTTGTTGACATTGCATGGGAAACAATGTCTCAGGCTAATGTTTGCATATTAACTGGTTGCTGAACATTAGTGGAGCTAGATCTCTCCCTGAAACAGGGCTGCCAGATTATTTTCAAATTAATAAACCAGGTGTTTTAAAAGTAATTTTTGCTCTTCATATTAACATAAAAATGGAGCAGATAACAGAGAAAGTTCTCCTATGCCCTATTCTCTCCCCCCATCCTATTTCTTTTATTACTCACCCCTAATCGTTTTGTGCTATATCTGTCACTATTAGGGAACCAATATTGATAGATACTTGACATTGACGTTCACTCCTTGTGTTGTACGTTTCTATGTTGTTGAGAGATTTATTTTGGAAAGAGAGCATGCACACGTGCAAGTGGGGGAGGGGCAGAGAGAGAGGGGGAGAGAGAGTCCCAAGCTGTCAGTGCAGAGCCTGACGCAGGGCTCCAAGCCACGCACTGTGAGGTCATGACCTGAGCCGAAATCAAGAGTCGGATGCTTCATAATCAACTAAGCCACCCAGGTGCCCCAATTTCTATGTCCTTTTTTTGGAAAAATATTGAACATCTGCTATCAACCAACCAGAAGAGTCTCACTGCTCTAATGATCCCCTGGATTCACCTGTTCACCCCTTCCTCTTTCCTTGAAACCCCTGGTCTTTTTAGTGTCTCTCCAGATCTGCCCTTTCCAAAATGTCATACAGTTGCAATCATGAACATTTCACGGTGACTTAGATAGCCTTTACTGGAAAGTCAAAAGGCTCTGTTTCTCATTTCTCTTCTGCTTCTTCCCATTGCCTTCCTTTTCCAACCAAGGAAAACCCTGGTCATGGTTATTAACTAACAGGCTCCATAAGCCCCCTTCCGTGCCCAGTCAACCAAAGCTGCCTAAGTGCCAAGTAGCACCACTCATGACTGGCACGTCGTTCTAGATCCCCCCCAGGGCCTATCGAGGAAACTCCTCCTGACACAGCAGACGAAGAGGCTCCATCTAATGCCAAGGTAAGGTCTCCTGTCTTTGAGATTGATACGTTGCTTTGACGGTTTATTTCAGGTTTGATGGATTTCACGCAGGAGGATCTGACAATGTATATTACGGATGGCATATGCAGTTTCCATGGTGGAGAGAGTGTCAGTTGGGAGTTTCTTACCAACAGATACCTGAGTCAAGAGGGCACTCAAAAATGACAGCATCCATTCCAAACTGGACAGCAGTGAACATCTTGGCATTTCTCTTCCTTGGAAAAGAATTTTATAATTGCCAATCAAAATGGACCTGAGACCTACTGTCCAGGAAAAGTTGGTGCCTTTTGGCATAAGTACACTTGCTCCGCTCTTGCTTTTGGGTTCCCTTGAGTCAACTGCTTTTTCCCATCTGGTTTTCTAGACTCACCAAGAGAACAAAAGCCCCATGCAAGCAGAATACAGTATGACCTGACTCTCACTGTGTTTTCATTTCTGTGACTGCAGGGGGACTCAAGGCCCCGTGAAAATGGTACGTGTTTCAGAATCATTCACCTATGGAGGAAAAATCCTTAAGAAAGGAAAGGTGGGGCTTTCTTGCTGGTTGTAGTCTGGAAGGTTACCCTATTTCCAGCTTCCTGTTGGGAAAGGGGACATTTCTGTAAGGACCGATTTTCCAGATAAGAACCATGGCCAGTGGCACAAAAACAGACACATAGACCAATGGAATAGAATAGAAACCCCAGAACTAGACCCACAAACGTATGGCCAACTCATCTTTGACAAAGCAGGAAAGAACATCCAATGGAAAAAAGACAGCCTCTTTAACAAATGGTGCTGGGAGAACTGGACAGCAACATGCAGAAGGTTGAAACTAGACCACTTTCTCACACCGTTCACAAAAATAAACTCAAAATGGATAAAGGACCTGAATGTGAGACAGGAAACCATCAAAACCTTAGAGGAGAAAGCAGGAAAAGACCTCTCTGACCTCAGCCGTAGCAATCTCTTACTCGACACATCCCCAAAGGCAAGGGAATTAAAAGCAAAAGTGAATTACTGGGACCTTATGAAGATAAAAAGCTTCTGCACAGCAAAGGAAACAACCAACAAAACTAAAAGGCAACCAACGGAATGGGAAAAGATATTCGCAAATGACATATCGGACAAAGGGCTAGTATCCAAAATCTATAAAGAGCTCACCAAACTCCACACCCGAAAAACAAATAACCCAGTGAAGAAATGGGCAGAAAACATGAATAGACACTTCTCTAAAGAAGACATCCGGATGGCCAACAGGCACATGAAAAGATGTTCAGCGTCGCTCCTTATCAGGGAAATACAAATCACAACCACACTCAGGTATCACCTCACGCCAGTCAGAGTGGCCAAAATGAACAAATCAGGAGACTATAGATGCTGGAGAGGATGTGGAGAAACGGGAACCCTCTTGCACTGTTGGTGGGAATGCAAATTGGTGCAGCTGCTCTGGAAAGCAGTGTGGAGGTTCCTCAGAAAAGTAAAAATAGACCTACCCTATGACCCAGCAATAGCACTGCTAGGAATTTATCCAAGGGATACAGGAGTACTGATGCATAGGGCCACTTGTACCCCAATGTTCATAGCAGCACTCTCAACAATAGCCAAATTATGGAAAGAGCCTAAATGTCCATCAACTGATGAATGGATAAAGAAATTGTGGTTTATATACACAATGGAATATTACGTGGCAATGAGAAAAAATGAAATATGGCCTTTTGTAGCAACGTGGATGGAACTGGAGAGTGTGATGCTAAGTGAAATAAGCCATACAGAGAAAGACAGATACCATATGGTTTCACTCTTATGTGGATCCTGAGAAACTTAACAGGAACCCATGGGGGAGGGGAAGGAAAAAAAAAAAAGAGGTTAGAATGGGAGAGAGCCAAAGCATAAGAGACCGTTAAAAACTGAGAACAAACTGAGGGTTGATGGGGGGTGGGAGGGAGGAGAGGGTGGGTGATGGGTATTGAGGAGGGCACCTTTTGGGATGAGCACTGGGTGTTGTATGGAAACCAATTTGTCAATAAATTTCATAAAAAAAAAAAACAAACAAACCATGGCCAGTGCTACAGTCCCTGGAAGAGCCACGCTCCCTTATACGGTGTGGGTCTGTGTGTATGGGCTTTAGGGGCAGGGTCTCTGTGTGTGTCTGCGTGGTGTGAACGTGTGGTGCGGGCAGTGCCTGTGGGTAAGAGCATGTGTTTCCCCAGTAGATAGATGCCCCATGTAGACGTCACAACGCTGGGTCCTTTTTCTCAGAAAGAACCCCATCACCCCGCACGCTTTGCACACATTGTCTTGTTCACCCCTCGCCACAGCTGTGCTGGCGTTGGCTTTCTCTCCCCGCCCCTCAGAGAGAGGGGCTGAGGTGCAGAGATGAAGGGCCCAAGCTCAGGAGCTACCATGCGGCCCCCAGGCACGTGCCTGCAGCTCTGAACTCTGACCTGCACTCCTCACGCACACTCGACATGGGGCGAGGGAGTTACGGCATCTGGGAACATGCCTGGAGCACCAGAGTCCACCCAGATCCCAGATCCTGCCAGCCTTACAAGGTGGCCTCATCGGTCACGCAGCCGCCCGCAGCCACAAGTGCATTCAGCTGACTTTGGGACGGCCATTAGTGTGAAATGCACGTAGCAAGCCCTGTGCTCCCGGTCGGCCCACAGTTTCTGAGAAGTGTGAGGCCACCTCGGACAATGTAGGTCAACACCTGTCAGTGCTGGGCTCACTCCTCAGCCTCTGGCCCAAAGCAGATAAGACTCAGGGAGATACTTTAGGGCATTTAATAAGAGGATCACCACAAGCCCTGGAAGTGTCCGGTTGTGTGAGCCTAATGGCTAGGGACAGTGACAAACAGGAACTCAATATGTGCTTTGTTATCAGCCCAGACTCTGCCTCTCTCTCCCTTCCTGCCCCTCTCCTTTGCCTCCTTCCTTCACCAAGACAGGTGGCCCAGAACAGCTCAGTTCTTGCTTGTTAACCCGTTGCTCCCAGGCAGCCTGGGCCCGAGTCATGTCAAGCAGAACCCCCTATGTGAGCACAGCAGCACCACTATTGAGTGATAGTTACCCTGTGTCCTCCTGGCTGCCCCCCGAGGGCCTGGCGGAGCAGCATCCTGGGACAGGGCCGAGGCAAAGGCCCCGTCCAATGCCACGGTGAGCTGACCTGCCTTTGTCTGAGACACAAACCCTGCTTTCTAGGTTTCTTTCTTTCAGTTGAATTCATGTGTGAAAATGTGGGCATGCTCATCAGAGACGATATTTATCAGTTCCTTGTTGGGGATGGGTGTCGAGTCCTACCAGTGACATCTGGTTCATGTGGCTGTTTGTGAAGGGTTGCACCGGCTCCTAGACTGTGGGGGAGGGTGGTGGTGGAGGGGGGCAGGGCTTTCCTTAAGCAGAAATCCCCCCTCATCGGATTAAGAATTTCATGATTGGCAACCGACACAGACTTGAGAGGACGTGATCCAGGAATTTTCAGCAGCGTTCTCTACTCTGGCCATTGGGGCTTCTACTGGGTGGTCTCCCAGCTTGGTCTCTAAAGTCACCCAGAGGACACATGGGAGCGATCTGATCCTCATGCTTTTCTGTCATTGCAGGTGGTCTCGGGATTAAGTGAAAATAGTAAGTTCTGCGGAGTCCCACACTTGCTGGGGAAAGATCTAGGTGGTGAGAGACGCGGGGCTTTCCTGCTGGCTTTCATTGGGGGTGCCACCCCGATTCTGGGTACCTGCTGGGAACGGGGGCTGGGGATGTGGGGAATGAGGCTGACCCTATAGGGAAAGAACCGTGGCCATTTCTTCACAAGCACTTTTGCTCCCTTTGGGTGGTGAGGGTTTGTGTGTATGGTGGTGGGCTCTTCCCTGTGTGAATCTAGGTGGTGTGGCTCTGAGTGTGTGTGTGTGTGTGTGTGTGTGTGTGTCTCCCTAGACTGGTGTCCCCTCCAAAAACACAGTTGACAACATCAGCTTCTAAGTGAAAATTCCCATCACCATTGTTTCCTGCAATTATATGTACTTCAAACATGATCAAACTCTGCACTTTGAGTTTGTATGGTTCTTTGTATGCTAATAAACTTCGGGGGAAATCCCATTGCCAGCTAGGAAGGGTTCCCAGCATTCTAAGTGGACAAAACTGTTTGAGAATCACCATTATTGGGTCAATAACCACTTCATTTAATGATAGATCTCACCTCAGAGCAGGCTGTTTCCTTAACCCCATGGCAGGTGGATCAATCCTAATTTAAGAGAAGGAGCCCTAATGGTATCTAATTGGCCTCTGGGAAAAGGGAGGCCAGAGAGGGTGATGGATTACGGGGACTAGCACAGCTTGTGGATGGGGAGCCAGGCACTGCGACGAGACCCTCGGCCCTAAGCCCCATGGACTGTCTCTCACCCATCCCCTGCCTGGGTACCACTTATGATCAGGGATGAGGCAGGACGAGCCGGGGTGCCGGGTGAGAGCACCGCATGGATGTCGTCCAAAAAGCCCCGGGAGAGGGCCTTCCTTCCTGTCCCAGCCTCTTCTCCATCTACCAGACTCTTTCCTTCATTGACACTGGGGAGGGGCAGACAGTGGAGTCAGGTCTCCTGTTCTCCCACCCAGGACACATCACAGTGATGGAACCAGAGCCAGGCCAGACACAAGGAGGTTCCCAGGCCTGATCCACTGGGGGCCGGGGGGGACCAGCTTGTACTTTTCACCTGCTTCTGGGGGTCACCTGACAACCAGTCCTTGTCTACACACTGTTGGCCAAGAGATGTTTGGCTGGAAACACATTCATACACAAGGGATCTCACCCCACGTGACCAGGGCAGCTGTAGAGCATTCTAGTTGCAGAGGAGGTGAGAGGGACACAGGCTCCAGTGCACAGGGAGTTCAGCAAAGTGGTGGGGGCTGATCCCAGGGTTAAGGTAGTCCTCGCTGTACCTTTCCCTGGCTCCGAGGACATCAGTTGGAGAGTTTGTCTGACAGGTATTGGAATTCTCGGTTCTAAACCCCATCCATTCTAACCCTTCCTTCCACTCATGGGCACAGGAGCCCTAGCCCTGGGTGGTCACTACGAGGGCACTGACAGCATCTGCCTCACTCTTGTCTCACACAGTGCTCAGCACTGGGAAGAGCCTCTTGTAAAACCTCTGGGCTGGGATCTAGTTCAGGAGTGGAAAGTTCCCTCCTCAGCTTGTCCCAGCCTGTTGGGCCCCACACTAAGGGATCTGCTCTAGTCCAGATCCGAGAGAGAGAGGGGTGGTTTCCTGAGGACGGTGAGGTGCCCCCTACCCTGCTGTTCTGATTACACCCAGCACAGGTGTGGGGGGTCATGCTCTTCACTCTGCTTACAAGTGGGCCCCTGCTGGGATTCCTCTAGGGCTTGGGTGGTGGCCATCCTCTCTGAGCGTCCCCAGGGACCCATGGAGTGCCTGGCACATGCGTATGAGCCCTGAGAACCTACTAATGAAAGATCGTGTCAGGCCAGCAAATCCTCTGCAGGCACCCCCAGGGCAGGCATGTCACGTCTTCTGCATCTTTGGATCCGACAGCTGCACTATCCAGGGGGGAAGCCACTAGCCAGATGTGCCGGCTCATGTTTACATTAATTAAAGTAAATGAAGTTAAACATTCCATCCCTCATCACACTAGCCACAGTTCAGGTACCAGCAGGTGCATGTTTACAACACAGAGCATTTCCATCCCGACAGACGGCTCTCCTGGGCAGCTGCTCTGAGCCTGGCCCAGGGTGTGCTCATGGAACCCACCTAACCCAACATGTGTCCGTCACAGTGGGAAGGTCAGGTTGGTTCGTGCCCAGGTGAGAGCTATCACGATCCAGTGCAGCTGGGGAAGTGCCAGGTGAAGGTGGATCCTTTCTCCCATTTGAAGGTTTGCAAGTGTGGTCAATGTCTCGTTGAAGGACTCTGACTCCACCGAGTCCAGGGAAGGGCTGAGGACCCAGAGGAAGGACAGCTGATGCCGGGTGGGCCAGCATGGCCTCAGCTGGAGCAGCAGGAACAGGGGAGACCCTGTCTCTAGTACCCTGCTTGCTCATGCTTGTGTCTGTAAAGATTGGATTGTCCACTGAAGATACGATTCGAGCAGCGAGGATGAAGAAGCCCTAGGTAGGGAACAGCCCTGAGGTGTATCAGGAAATGTTTTCTGGGAGCTGTCAGGTTCTACCTGCAGCTTTGGAGACTGAGGGAGGTGGGTATGAAATCAGAGAGAAAAGGAAATGTGCGTCCTTCTCATATTTTAATGCTGTAGGAATAAGAGCTGTTATGTCTGTTGGCTTAGGGTGTACTGTTCGCAATCTTTTCTTGCTTTGTTATTTAAAGTCTCTCTTTCCACTAAGACCTGCTCTCTTCTGCTCTGCCTCTGCCAAGCATCAAAGCCTTGGTTACGGTAGGTTCCCACGTCTTGGCACTTGAGCAGGGGCAGTTTACTGGGTCGGATTTGGTGTGATCTGTGACAGAGGTGGTCTGATGAGGCACATTCTGGCATGCACACTTGAAACGGAGACAAAGTGCTTCCATGTGAGCTGGGTGCTGGGGACCTGGGGACCCTCTCCCTCTGCACCTTCAGGTCACGGAGCAGCACCTGTATGGGCTACCTTCAGCTTTGCCCCTGGGTGAATGGGTGATCCCTGGGTGGGCATCACAGAGAATGTTTCCTCTCCAGCTCCTGGGACCGTCTGAAGAAGTGAGGTGGGAGGTGCTCCCTGGAGCAAGTTCTCTCCTCCTCTCCTCACCCAAATCCTGGGTCCCTGGAGCCGAATAAATCCTGTACTTGTCTCCACGTGGAAGGGACCTCTGTGCAGCTGATACACTCCCTGGTTGGCAGGATTTCTAGAGGCCTGTGTGAATGCCGCTGGGCCCTCGCACACACTGGGTCTCCAGGCCCCGCCGAGCTGTCTCCTGGGAGCGAACAGCCCCAGGAAAGAGGCTCTTGGCAGTGGGGCTGGGGTTCCTGTCCCTGTCAGATCCCACTCCTCCAGCCACACAGCAATGGGCCTCCTCCCCACACCACGGTTATAGCCCTCCGTGTGATCTTTCTTGTGCCTTCCTGGGTCCTCCCCCACTCCTTCCAGTGCTCAGGGAAGAGGCTGGCAGGCACAGGTGTTTCTATGGCTGCACCCGTTGATGTTTTCCCCTCGCTTCACCTATAGGCTGGGGACTTTGGGCAAGTTATGTTACCTCTAATGTCATGGTCACTGTCCCTAAGGGGCTGGGACTTATGTGGAGGAAAGGGCTGTGGGAACGTCCAGTGTCCCCCAGGTACCTAAGGTCAGAGCAGGCACAGGCCATCCACACGGTATGGGGAATGGATTGTCTTCTCCAACGGCCCAGCACAACCATGAAGGTGCCCCTGGATTTGGCTGGATTAATTGATGGATCGATTGGTTAGGGAAGGTGGCGGTACAGCCATGGCATGCACACTTGGGTTCCACTGTCCCCATATTGGAGAAAAATACAAAGGTGGAGGCTGGCCAGGAGACGGGAAATGGACAGGAATCTGGAGGCAGGAAGGAGTCCAGGTGGTCATTGGGAGGGAACTTGGGAGGCGGGCAGTGTATTGCACACAAAGTCCTAGGGACAGTGACTGCCTCTTGGAGGGACGGGGTGGCTCAGGTGATGCTTCCTAGTCCCAGGTATGGAATCTGAGGACTAGGAAGGGCCTGGAGTCCCTGGACCTGCTCCTCATCACATTGGAGAAAGGTGGGAAGAGGGCCCCAGGGGGATTGTAGTGTGAGGCCACAGTTGCCATCTGGAGTCAGGGATGTAATCCCAGAAGCAGCAGCCTGAGTTCTCACCTTCCCTGACCTCATCCTCTCTTTCCCACGGCCACCCCATCACTGTCACTGCCCTTGTGCATGCAGAAGTCTGTTTTACAGATCCTGAGGATTAGGATTCAGACACTAGCCATCTGCATATAATTTACTTCCTACTTCTGGCTCTTTTCTATTTATTTCTGGCACTTAAGTCTCCTGTGTGACTCTTCCCTGCTCTCTCTTTGGATGATTCCCAACCTGAAGGACCCAGTCCCATCCAGGCCCAGGAGGGCCTAGCATCTCCAATGTCTATACAATCTTCCCAGCATCCCATCATCAGCTTTCCTAGCAGCACCCTGTTTCCAGGGCTGAGCAGCCCTGTGTGGTGGGCTGGGCACCAGGCTGGAATGAGGAGGGCTGGGATCGCTCTGCTGGAGGGCCTCTCTGGGAGCCTGTGTCTGCCCTGGCCGAGTCCCTCTTGGTGCTCTCCTGCCCCAGAGACAGGGATGGGGGCCTCTGGAATCACATGACTGTCTTATGCCTTTCAGCTACCAAGATCACACAATTTTATTTATTTATTTTTTTTTTAATTTTTTTTTTCAACGTTTTATTTTATTTTTGGGACAGAGAGACAGAGCATGAACGGGGGAGGGGCAGAGAGAGAGGGAGACACAGAATCGGAAACAGGCTCCAGGCTCCGAGCCATCAGCCCAGAGCCTGACGCGGGGCTCGAACTCACGGACCGTGAGATCGTGACCTGGCTGAAGTCGGAGGCTTAACCGACTGCGCCACCCAGGCGCCCCGATCACACAATTTTAAAACAAGAATTATTCCATCAGGAATCTGATTCCAGAAATCCTCCTGTCGTGGATGAAAGAGAATGCGTCAAGAACGAAGGGGCATGGAGTGGAACAGGAGGAGGGAATGGAGTGCAGAGAGGCAGGAGGAAGTGCAGAAGGCAAACAAGTGCCCTTCAGGGAACCGTAACGCCCAGGAGCTCGCTGGAGCAGCCCACAATGCACGTGACCTTGCAGGAGGACATGAAGGTTATGGCCACGTGCCACAAGTGAAGGGTGTACTGACAACATATCCCAGGGAGCAGATAGCCATGCCCTGCCCAGCCCTAACTTTGTTGGGCCACTGACTTCTGACTCCACTGACTCCTGCATTTGGGCGATAGGGCTGGAGGCCCCTGCAGGGCCACATGGAGCAGGTCACATTGTGTTCTTTGGGAAAGGTGTCCCTAGAGGGTTCAACATCTCAGTCCTGCAGGACCCTATGCTGCCCAGCCCTCTCAAGGTAAACAGGGAGCACATCAGCCACTCAACAAGGTGAGATCATGCAGGGTGGGCTGGGTTTTTCCCAGTTCAGGCTCCCAGGGAAAGAGGGAGGAGGACAGAGGCCAGAGGTCTCCCTATGAATCAAGTAAGGTGGTTCCCCTGGCTCAGCTCTGCATCCTCATGGGCATAGGGCAGCCTGTCTTTAAGTAGGGGCCACAGTAGCCTCCAGTGTGGGCTGGGAGTTGCCCAAGGCCAGTCGTCCCCTCAAACCCTTCAGAGTCCTCTGGACGCCCTGGGTCACCTTGTGGCACCATTTCTCAGGCTGGGATTCCACAGATTTGTCATATATACAGAAAAACCAAAGAGAGCAGACAATTTTGAAGCAAATTCAATGCAGTGCTAACTTGGAATATGTTAAGGAGTAAGGTTCTCCAGTTACTTACATTTCTCTTTCCAATTTTGTAAATAAATATAAGAAATAGAACTTGTATTATATTTTAAAAATCAGTGTCTTCTGTGACCTTACCTTGCTGGAATATGCTAAAGACATATAATTCATGATTTCAATAGGACGCGTACAGATTGTGTTTTAATTGAAAGCTGTAGGCAAAGTTTGACGGGTGTTAGGAAGAAGGATTATGAGTGAGGAAAAGAGGGGAGAGTTTCACAGTCCATTGTGACTGTGCAGGTGTCGTGATAGGCTGTATTGCATGTGGGGTGGGGAGCAGGGTCACCACTCTAACCACCCTGTATCATTAGACCTCTTGTTCCTCACAGGGCACAGAGGGTGGGACTTGGGCTTTTCCTCTTGTGATTGTTTCCGTTAGCTTCCCCAATTGCAGCTTTGTGTAGAGAGGAGTTTGTCTGCTTCCCCCTGGGAGAGTGGTAAAGCTTTCCTTGCCCATAGGAAAGGATCTGGTCTATAAGGGCCACCTATGTTTGCTTGGACGTTGTGTTTCAACATCTAACTTAGTCAAGGCCGATTCCTACCTCCTGTCCCCGGACGTGAGTCAGAGGACCTGGGACAGGACAGATGCCTCACCTTGGTGTTTCAGCATCCTTCTGTGAAAAGGATGAGAATAGTTCTCCGAGGCCACTCCAGGTCCTTGATCTCAGACACCAGCTTCCCCAGCTGACCACCTGTCAATCTTATCTTTTTGAGTGACCACAGTCAAAATGGGCACAACAAATCATCTTCACAGTGCTCCTTCTGGCATGAATTGACACTCTGGAGGCAGCGGACATCACCACATTTTAGGAACATGGGTTTTTCAAGATAACTGAGGCAGATGAGACATCTCCTGCCTTCTTTAAAATGTTCAGCCATACCCACTCTCTGTGGAAAAATGAGCATGATATTAGAGTTTCCTAAGGACCTAAAGGAACAGGACCACGTGGGGTTTTATCCTCTTTGCTCGCATAGACATGTCACGTACCTACTACGTGTCCTCCCTCTACTAGGAAATGCCACACACTACAAATATAAATATAAGTGACTCTTGGTGCTGCTCTTCTGATATCTTCTGATATTTGAGATGCTAAGTAGAATTAAAGACTCAGTTGGTCATTCAGCTTTGACCTGAGCTGGTAAAATAGACCAGACCTGGGGTGTCCAATATTGTAGCCACCAACCACCTGTGGAAATCGAGCCCCTGGATTCAGCTCCTCTGAATTGAGCCGTGCTCTGAGTGTGACATGCACACTGATTCTGAGGACAGAATAAGAAAAAGAAGAAGAAGAAGAAGAAGAAACTTTCTTGTTGAGGTTTTAAAAACAATGTATTTTTGAAATCAAATACATGTTGAAGTGGTACCATTTTGCCCATTACAATGATTACAATTGATTTTTGACTTGTTTCTTTTTACCATAGAGCTACTAGACAATGTGTAGTTGACATGGGTGGGTCTCATTCTATTTCTGCCTGCGATTGCCAGTCTAGGCTGAGAGATCCTCCCAACTCGCAGAACCAACCTGGAGGTGGCTCAGACCCACAGCAGCAGCTGAGAGGTTGAACCAATCAATGGGAGAAACTCAATTCAACATCTCGTATAACGGTCCAAGTCATGATCTGTTTAGGGAAAAGAAAGAACATGACATCTCTCAAGCCTGGGTACTGAAAATCTACTCCCGCCCACAGCTCCTAGAGCAGAGGGCCCAGGCGTATACAGTGTCCCTAGGGGCACACACTGTCTTTGTGATGGAGGTGGCCTCAATAACATTTGCTGTGTTCATAGAAGGACTCGTTCCCTGCACTTTGCCGTCTCACATGTGCCTTCTGTAGAACACTGACCAGCAAAAAGGAGGTTGCAGAAGAGTGGACTCCTCCTCTAGGAGATTCTTCTCTGGTTCCCAACTCCCTTCAAAGGGGACGCAGTTCTGAAATGAGATGGATTCAGAAGGGGCTCCTTATGTTAAAGGGTTCCTCTTGCCACCCTACCATATCAGGACTCACCTATTTCATCATCTGATCAAGAAGGGGAAATGTTAAGATTATCTAAGAATTATTTCTAATCTCCTACCTCAGAAGTAAAGTCTACAATTCTCCTGCTTCTTGTACATTTTCACACATTTCCAAACTTGAGCTGAACAAATGAAAGCAAATATGAAACTCATACAATGCCAATATTGAGAAGTGGTGGTGGTTTTTGACTTTGAGAGACATTGTTCTAAATGGACTATCAATGCTCTGAGTTCACACCTTTGCCAGCCACCAACAGATTTATGCCTCATACACTTTACTAGGATTACCAAAGGGTGGAAATTCTGTGAAATGGCTAATCAATAATAGTTTTGACGTGAATGTTAGTTTAGATAAAAGATGTAGGATAGGATTTATTGTAACATTAGTAGTCTCATTTCTGTTACACTCGGTAGCAGAAGTTTCAAAACAGAAACGTTACTGTCCAATTTCCTGTGATTTTGCACACAGTCCAGTTTGCTTCACAAATCCTTGAAAATACATATTTGCAATCACAGAGAGAAATAAATATCTGGGGAGAAATGATGGTGTCCACGGAGTGAGCTTTTAGAGTACACTTCTCGAAACAATGATTGTTACATCTCATTAAAACATTTTGGTTTTTAACAGGGCCCCTGGGTAGCTCAGTCAGTTAAGCATCTGACTTTGGCTCAGGTCATGATTTGTTGTTTTACACGTTCAAGCCCCACATCAGCTCTGTGCTGACAGCTCAGAGCCTGGAGCCTGCTTTGGATTCTGTGTCTCCCTCTCTCTCTGTCCCTCCCCCACTCACACTCTGTCTGTCTCTCTCTCTCTCAAAAACAAGTAAACATTAAAAAAATTTTACGTTTGGGGCACCTGGGTGGCCCAGTCAGTTGAGCATCCGACTTCGGCCCAGCTCCTGATCCCGCGCTTCGTGAGTTTGAGCCGTGTGTCGGGCTCTGTGCTGACTGGCTCAGAGCTTGGAGCCTGCTTTGGATTTTGCGTCTCCCTCTCTCTCTCTGCCCCTCCCCTACTCTGTCTCTGTCTCCCCAAAATAAACAAACATTTAAAAAAATGTTTTTTTAATTTTCCTTTTAAGTAATCTCTGCACCCAATTTGGGGATCAACTTCACGACTCCGAGATCAGGAGTCACACACTCCACGGATTGAGCCAGCCAGACAAGCCCTCATTACTTTTTACAAAATCTAAATATGAGAATATATTTATTGCATTCACACCGGTGGGGTCTGTGACTAATTCCTTATAGATAGATAGATATCGACCCTTTAACATTGGGTTCAAAGAGATTGGGAGGAATCCTTTTTCTTAAAGAGACTTAATAGACATGGCTTAAGACAGGGTTTCTTAAACGGGGCTCTGTTGACATTTTGCGCAAGATAAGTCTTGCGAGGAGCTGCAGGATGCCTTACAAAATGTTTAGCTGCATCCCCGGCCTCAACCTGCCAAATGCCAGTGGTGCCTTCCCCACTGTTGACAACCTTAAATGTATCCAGAATTTGCCAGATGTCCCCTGGGGGCCCAATTTCTCCCTGATTGGGGACCACCAGAAGCCAATATCGTGTGTCCCAGAGAACTGGGAAGGTACTCTCTCCAGGTACAATAATCTAGTATGTACCTGAATTAAGTAACAGTAATATTGGACTAATGAGGCATTGAGAGGGTGTGAATACAGTGAGTGAGAGAGAGAAACTCCAATGTAAGTCTGGAGGCCAGGATTCAAGGGGAGGTGAGGGGAGCGTTGAATTATTTTAATTTAAATGATTGCTATACATTCATTAAATTAATTGGTTTCTCACATTTTAAAGAAGATGGCTAAGGAGATAGCAAGATGCAGAATTTAGATGATTAAACCATTACTGAGTGCCTACCATCCAATCCATGCCTGGCAACATGGATGTGGTTTTGTCACACACTGACTCTGGGTCTGGAGATTCCAGGCAGAGATGCGATTCTCAGGACTCAGTCTGACAAAGTGGATTATTTCATTAGTTTCCTAAAGTATAGCCTAGGAGATCCTGAACAGTACCGTCCACTCTATTGCTGTGCTGTGAATGATCTCTATCTACACTCTCCTCTACGGTAGCAGCCAGCTCTGAGAGGCTCTCGAGCCCTTGAAATGTGGTCACATTTCATGTGTCACAGTGGAAATCTTAACATTTTGGACGTATCGGATTAAAATATATTACTCACATTAGCTTCACTGTTTTACTGTTTTTGATTTTCCTTTTTCCAGTGTGTTTACTGGAAAAGCCGAAACTGTGTATGTGCTTTGCATAATTTTTATCAGAGAACAGTGACCTAGAAGGTGGAGAATTGTGCCCTGTTGGAATCCTGAAAGTCACCCTTGTTCTGGGTTCATGTCTAGGCCAGGTAGTACATGCAGACAGAGGGGGATCCTGCCAAGTCTGGGTCCTCCTTGCATCTCAGCTCAAAGCCCTGGACATTTTTTTTCTTTTTTTGCAATGTAAAGACATATCTTTATTACTTCATTTTATACCTTTATAAAATGTATATTAATTTAATACCTTTCCTATTGTTTTTCTGATTAAAACATACATACAATGGCAGAGTAGAAAATCTTAAGATTTAGAACATATAAAATTAATAGAAGTCTGATTCTACTACTCAAAAAGAACACGATAACATTTCTGTTCACCTTTCCCATATTGACACAAGAACATTTTACCTTAGTTTTAGTTGACATTTTTCTTTTTATTATATTTTCTTAATGTAAATATTATTTTAATTACTATTTTTCATTTTATGCTTTTTTCTGTATGTACCATCCCTGATTCTAAACTTCTAGACTAATTTGGTAGAGAAAAAACATGTAATTAATATAGCTGTTAGTTTTTCATCAAAAACGCAGGCATGTGTGTTTCAGTGAAGAGCTAAAGGTAAACTCCTTGTCCCACACCTTTGCTAAGAACATAAATATGGCTTCTATGTAATTACTCTACATCAAATTGTGTTTATAATTAATGGGTCTATAACCTGACTAAATTACTTTAAGATATAATGATAATTTTAATATTTCATCTGGGACAAATTTTAAACTTCGTTCTAGAGATGTCCTTGGACTCAGGTTGGTAGAAATGGGTATGGATTGTGTTTTAAATTAAAAAATGGGACCTCTCTTTATTCTCAAAATATTTTCTTCTTCCCTCTTCACCCTGAAATTTTGACTAGTGATTATAATTGGTGTTGGAGGGGTCAGGTCATTTCCCTTCATGTAATTTATTTTCAACACAGAGAATGACAATGTGTGAGACCAGGGTTCAACTTTTGAAACAAAAGCACTTAATCTCCAATGGTGCCCCTGTCTCTGTAGAGACGCACCTGTCCACACAGCAGAAGTTGGACGGTGGGCAACTGCATTCCCCATGAAAGTTCTGTTGCCATGGCAACGAAATGACGCAAGATGCCCTTTTTTCCAACTGCCAGTCTCTGAGCTGAGCAGTTCAAATCTGATAGCGAGTGAATTCTCAGATCTGTACCTAGCGTCTTTGAGGATGGGCACTCTGAATTGTTGCTGGGGTGTTATGTTCATAAAGATCTTCTTAACACTGTCTGCTACTAACTGGACAGTTAGCTGTTGCTCAAAATATTTTTCCATGGTTTAAAATCTCCTCTATCTGGTACAGAGTTATGAATGTTTTATAGTTTTGTTTTATCTCTTGATTTTTTGGTTATTCTATCAAGATAGCTCCCTTGATATTTTTTCTCCATTGAGAAAAATGGACTGTATCCTGCACCCCTTTCTTGTCACCACTAGGTATTCCTAGGGGAAGACATACGGCAATGTCTGTTGTAATGAAAGATCTTTTAAAACTCCAAAAGTATGTATTCAAATTATTCATTACAGAAATGTAGAGTGAATCCAGAATGGTTGATATGGAAGGTATCCATCATTGTTTTTAACACGCTTTCCCTATACTCCTTATACCAAAAAGGGGTATTGGGTTCAGTATTTGGGGAGATGTGCTCCTTCCTTCACATAAAGAGTTGTCCAAAAGAGACCCTAACAATATGAGAGTTTCAACAATTTGTGGCCCCCAAACACACATTTACTTTTATCCTTTGGGTGTTATCCAGAATTACACTGTATACATTGGATCACTCTGGAGAACAATCACGAATATTTCTGGCCAAGGGCCACAGAGAGTGGGATCCAGGGATCACCAACAGCTTTTTCTTTTTTCTTTTCTTTTGTGTTCCTTTATTTATTTATTTATTTATTTATTTATTTTGATGCCTCTGATTCTGTCAAAACTAAATTGTGTTGAGGTAAAATGATAGTTTTTAGGCAAAGCAAAGCAGCTGTGTGTCATAGAACAACGGTTTGGGAACTCAGACTCCCAGGTTTGAAGCCACCTCCGGAACTTGCAAAATTGTAAGGTCTCATTTAACATCTATACCTTCTAATGAATCTTTCTGACCACTTGTCATACACCGCACACTTTACATGCAATAATTAATTCAATGCCATCACAAACATATGGTGATGGTTTGTTACTCTTCCTACTTCTCAGGAGGAGAAACTGAGGCACAGAGATTCTTGTGTCCAGGAGCATGAACTCCTAAGAGTCAGGATGTAAATCCAGGCCTGTAGTCCCAATGCTCATGCTTTAACTACTGAACTGCATTTCTACTTAGCCATGGGATCACTGGCTGTGCAAAGGAGTTCCAGCATTTGTGTGTATGTCAGGAATCACCTGGACCAAGGAAAATCCCAAATTCTGTCTATTATTATGAGGTAGTCTCTGTGGTCCCGTAGCCCAGGGAAACTCTCAAGCCAGATTATTATAGAACTTGCCATAGTCACTAATATGAAAAGGATCTAGAAATCTTACATGGTTCTGGTCAGTTCAAAGATTCTGAAAGTTTGGAGGCACAAGTTAAGAAAACCTGGTCAAATTCTGCCAGTGCTGAGCTACTCTTCGGCACTTGGCCTGAGTTCAGTAAGGACTGAGGAGGTCCTTTAGAGGTGTTGGATGGCATTGTCAATACGAGTGAGCCCTAGTACTGCTGAAGTTCTGTAAGCCTTCCCGTGAGACAATGAAAATGAAGCCTCAAACTACCAATTCACAATGAACCTTGTGCCATCACCCTCATTGCTGCTCCCTTGTACAGCTGAGTTAGAGAGCTGGTCAGTGCCTGGTCAGTTTCATGGTGTGGTCATTCTTCAGGACACGGCACAAATCTGATAAGAATCGGGAACATAATCGGCACAAATCTGATAAGAATCGGGAACATAACATTCTTCAGGACACGGCACAAATCTGATAAGAATCGGGAACATAATGGGCTTACTCAGCTGCTGGAGCATGCATCTCTTGCTCCCTGGGTGATGAGTTCAGGCCCCGTTGCATGTGGTGTGTGAAGACTCATTATGGAAAAAAGATTCAGGGACATCATGTAGTATATTCGGTAACATTATCAGCATGAGCCCTAAAAACAGCTTGGTTCCCATGAACTACACACTGTAGGGACCGTGACCAATAAGAACTCAAACATTTGATTACTAGCCCGGTGTCCATCCTCCTTGTTTTGACACTCTCACCCATGCTCCAGTGGGGCCTTTGCTCCTTAATGAACTATCCCATCGCTTGCTAGTAAATGAAAGCCAATAGCTGACATGCTTAATGAATATATATCTGGGTAGCATCTCAAGGCAAGACTAGAAGAAAAATAGCACATAATTAATAATACTGTTTGGTTTTAAATGGTGGGCTTTCCTTATGTACAATTTGTTAATAATTGATGAGCTTCATAACAAAGGATTTATGATTAAATAACAGACTGCTGTGCCTAGATTTGAATCTAGTCTCTCAGTAAAGGGTTGTTTATAACCACTTGCAAAACAGTAAATAGCAGATGAAAGATCAATGCAGGTCCGGGTGATCCTTAGGGAGAGTCATGGTGGTAGAGGGGGAGGAGGCTTCTCCAGGCCGTGGGTATGGAGGGGTCCATCTAAAAGGAGATGGGACATGGGCCCCTGCCACTGCAGGGTCTAAAGAAGGATGAGGAGTCTGTAGAGATCAGATTTGGGGGAAGAAGGAGGAAGTGGGAAGGGGCCCACTCAGAGCCAGTACAGCCCCTGCCCTCCACCAGCCAGGCCTTAGTCCTGTCTACTCAGATGGTTCCACAGACCAATAGTCAGTGCCACGTTAAGTGTCCCAGCCTACATTCAATAAACCATCAAAGCACCAGCCCGATGGGCCAATTTGGCAGTTAATTCACAGTAGCTGCTCAGCCAGGCTTAGTAAACTGAAGGGAAGCTAACTCTTGGCAGAGCCGTTACGTGACAGTTGGTTTGGAATGTGGTGCTTCGGAGTCGGTTGGGCCACTGAAGGTGGCCAAGTGGCCATTGGGGAAGGCTCCTTGTGAGACCCCTGGTAGTGTGGACACCAGGGGAGGATGGCCACTGTTGGGCTCCCCCTGCTCCTTCAGAAGGGCTTCACTTGGTGGTAACTGCATTGTGCCTTGGGTCAGGGGTTGAAACCTAGAGGTGGGAGGCTGAGTTAGGATTTGCACTTTTCCCTTAGCTTAGGCACCTCCTCCAGGGCATCAACTGTCTTCCACATAGACCTTGGGGAGGAAGGTTTGATAAAGAGACTGGGGGACCCCCTGACTCAGGGGTTCAAGGCATGATCTCAGGTGCCCTGGGAAGGCACCAGATTTTCAGGGATCTCTGTCCCTAAACATCTACATTCCTATCCTGGACCTCCCACTCTTCAGAATAGTGAATCTTGGTGAGTCACTTAATCTCTCACATAAAATATGGGTCACAGGCCCTGCCCTCTCTGCCCCGTGGGGTTGATATGGGGATCCCAGGAGATGGTAACAGGTCTTCCCCATGAGCTGTAAAGCATCCTAGCCATGGACAGGATGAAAAGGAAGCTTCCATCCTCCTTTGTCCTGTGGCCATCCAAGTCCCCACTCTAGATTCAACCAAGTGTTTAGATTAAAGTTCCAGACATTTACTGACTAAACACTTACACACTGCTTCTGAACCATCAGTCATTTTTTTTCCGAAGGCTTTTCCTACATTTAATCACTTTCAACTTCATACCATAAGACTAATAAGCAGACCCTAAGAAAGTTTTCATTGTGCAGTACAGGGAACTTAGGCACAGCCCAACAGGCACCAACCCCATGCTCTCAATGACTGGGATTGCTCTGATTTCTACACTGTCTCACCCAGATAAAGGTATTTGCCCACACAATGTCTGTTGGAGCTTTTCTTCTCTTTCTTTTGTGGTAAGGGTACTCAGCCTACAAACACACTCTTACTGATTTTCAAGCAGTTCATCACAGGCCCTATGTTGCAAGGCAGGTTTCCAGAACTGACTTCTTTTGTACAAATGAAACTTGGTGCCCTGAACACCAACACTGTCTCCCTTTACCCTCCCTCAAGCCCCTATTCTATTCTCTGTTTCTATGCATTTGACTATTTTAGGTTCCACATGTAAGTGACATCCTGCAGTATTCGTCTTTCTGTGTCTGGCTTATTTCGCTTAACACCAAGTCCCCCAGGGCCATCCATGTTGTCACAAATGACAGGATTTCCTTCGTTTTTAAGGCTGAATAGTCTCCCATTGTATGGACAGACCACATTATCTCTGTGCATTTGTTCATCAGTGGACCTTCAGCTGTTTCACTATCTTAGCTTTTGTGAATGCAGAACAAGGGAGTGCAGATAACATTCGGGAGACCATATTTCAATGCTTTTGGATGTGTTAGCCCAAAGTGGGATTGCTGGATCAAATGGCACTTCTTTTTTAAATGTCTTGAAGCACTTCCATATTGTTTTTTCATAGTGACTGCACCACTTTACATAGTCTGTTGGGTAACTTTTAAAAGGTCATTGATTGATTGATTGATTGAGGGAGCAGGGTGGAATCCCAGTCAGGGATTTGATCCCAGACACCTTGAGATCATGACCTGGGCCAAAATCAAGAGTGGGACACTTAACCAACTGATGAAATAATCGTTAAGGTCAGGAAGATCGGGCGTTCCTGCTGGCATCAGTGTGGAGAGCTACCCTGAACCCAGGTTCCATGCAGGACAGAGGCTTGAGGGTGTGGAGAAAAGACAGATTTCCAAGGGGAAAACCTATGTCTATGTTTACAGTGTGAGAAGACACTGTATTCACTGTGGTGTGTGTGTGTGTGTGCGTGTGTGTGCATGCATGTGTGTTTGAGACAGGAAAAAACTGAGGGACAGGGAAACACACAAAGAGAGTGAGACACACTCATAAGACAGAGAGAGACAGGTGAGAGAGAGAGAGAGAGAGAGAGAGAGATGTGCTTCCCCAGGAGACACGTGCCACTGACACTGCACATGACGAATGTCTACATGCTCAAAAAACTCCTCATACTGCACACTGCAAGAAATACAGCTGAGCGTGGCTCAGCAGTCACATTCAGTCCATGCAGGTAACCAAAGCCTCCGTATGCTCTTGCCCATGTTAATATCAAACAACAGTCCTTGAGTTATTCTTGAGGAGGACCAACAAGGTACTGACGTGTATTCTGTGTCCTTCTAGGTATCCCTAAGGAGGAGAAGCAGCGGGCCCTTCCTGAAAGGAGGCAGCAGGCTGTGGCTGAGGTGAGCTTGCCTTTCTTTCCATGAGGAACACAAGTGTTGTCTTAGTGGCTTTCAAATCAGCTTCTGTTGTAAATATGACTATACACATTTTTGATGATAATGTTACTTTCCCTGATGGGGAGAGTGGTGAGTGGCTGCCTCTTGCCAAGTGTAACCTTGGTCACGGGGACATTTACCACTGGCAGTGCAAAACCTGGTAATAAACAGTGTCTTAGGATCTTTTTCGTCAGCAGCAATTTGTCCTGCTTGGGTGAAGAATTTTGTACTCGGCATCCTAAGTGGTCTTGAGAGACACATCCCCAGGAAAATCAACTTCTAACAAGCATCCTATTCATTTGCTTTTGGGGACCTTTGACTCAACAACTGTGTCCCATCTTGCATCCTAAAGTCACCAAGAGAACTGAATAGTGGTGGAAATACTGTATATCATGATCTCACCCCGGTGGTGTTTTCTTTCCTAACATCAGGAGGCTGTAGGAGCACAGGAAGAAGGTATGTATCCTGGAAACTGTTTCTTGCTGAGGAAAATGTTTAGATGGTGATGTAGGTGGGGCATTCTTGTTGTCTTCAGTCTGGAGAGCTACTCTAATTCCAGAGCCTTGGGAGGACTGGTGCTTGTGGGTAGGGGGGAAAAACCGATGTCCCAGGTGTAAAAGTAGGTGATGTTTCTACAGTATAAGAAAGATAACGTATTCTTTGTGTGCGGTGTGACTTTGTGTGCATGAGTCTTGGGGTTGTTCTGTATGTGTGTGTATGTTGTGGGATTGTGACTGTGTATGTCTGCATGTGTGTGTGTGTGTGTGTGTGTGTGTGTGTGTTCTTGAGAGATTCAGAGACAAAGGCATAACAGAGACAGTCACATTGAAAGAGCGGGAGAGAGAGAGAGAGAGAGAGAGAGATGTGGGTTTGCTCAGAGGATATGTGTCACTGACACTGCACAATAACCAATGTCTACATTCTCAAAAAACTCCTCGGGGCGCCTGGGTGGCTCAGTCGGTTGAGCGTCCGACTTCAGCTCAGGTCACCATCTCGCGGTCCGTGAGTTCGAGCCCCGCGTCGGGCTCTGGGCTGATGGCTCAGAGCCTGGAGCCTGCTTCCGATTCTGTGTCTCCCTCTCTCTGCCCCTCCCCTGTTCATACTCTGTCTCTCTCTGTCTCAAAAAATAAATAAATGTTAAAAAAAATAACAAAAAAACTCCTCATACTGCACACTTCAAGGAAAACTGCTGTGCGTGGCTCAGCAGTCACATTCAGTCCATGCAGGTAAGTAAATCCGCCGTATGCTCTGGCCCATGTTCGTATCAAGGAAAAGTCCCTGAGTTTTCTTGAGCAGTACTAACAATGTACTGATATGTGTATTGTGTCCTTCTAGGTGTCCCTGTGGAGGAGAAGATGTGGGCTTTTCCTGTAAGGAGGCACCTGTCTGCTGGTGAGGTGAGCTTGCCTGTCTTCCCCTGAGGAACACAATTACTTTCTTAGTGTCTTTCCAATCAACTTCTGTGGTGAATGTGGCAATATACATGGTAGATGATATGGTTTCTTTCCTTGGTGGGGAGAGTGGTGAGTGGCTGTCTCTTGCCAACTGTTACCTTGGTCAGAGGGACATTTACCACTGGCAGTGCCAAACCTGGTGATAAATAGTGGGCTAGGATTAAGTTTATCAGCAGCAATTTTTCCTGCTTGGGTGAAGAATTTTATAGTCTCCATACTAAGTGAACTTGAGAGACACATCCCCCAGAATATACAACTTCTGACAGCCATCCTATTCATTTGCTTTTGTGGCCTTTGACTCAACCACTGTGTTCCCTATTGGATCCTAATATCACCAAGATCTAAAGAGTGGTGCAATCAGTGTGCCTCGCCTTCTTACCCTTATGCTATTTTCTTTTCTATAGTTTCCTGTGGTCTCTGGAACCATGGAGAATGGTAGGCATTCAGGAATCAATCATTTGCTGTCTTTAGTCAGGGGAGTGCTTCTGATTTTGGGTTTCCGTTGAAATGAGGGCCACAGATGTAGTGACAAAGCGGATTGTCGAAGGGTAAAAACCATGTTCATGTGTTTACAAGCACTCGTGTGGCATTCGGGTAGTGAGTTTGTGTGCATGGAGACTGGGTGAATCTCTTTGTGAACTGACAAGTGTGTGAAGTGAGCAGGTATGTGCTTGTATGTGGTCTCTGTGTGAGAAGTTTATGTTCCTCTAGATTAATACTTCCCTAAAGAGCACAGTTGCTGGTGTGAACTTTGCCATTCATAAGAAAAATCCCATCACCGAGCTTCATGATATGTGTCTGTATGTCAAAGTATATAAATATGGACAATTTAAATATAGTTAGTATATTATACACCAAACATAGCTTGTTTAGGCTGAAAAAAAAAAATCCTATTACTAGCCAGGAAAACATTCACAGGATTCTGAAAGGGAAATATGTTTTCAGAATCCATATGATTCTGTGAATCATGACTTCAGTTCAAGGTAGACCAACTCTGAGGAGGCTGTTTCATTGCCTTCAGGGCACTTGGACCGATCCTGATGAAGGAGAAGGAGCCCTAATGGTATCTAATTGGCCTCTGAGGACAGGAAGCTTATGGAAGTGATGAATTATGGAGGGGTTGGCACAGGCTGTGGGGATAGGGGCTGGACGGGGAGACGAGGCCTTTTTTAACTCCCAATTCCTAGTACTTTCTCTCACCCCTCTACTTTCTGAGGCAGACCCTGAATTTCTAGGCTGAGTTTGTCATCAGGAATAATTTCAGTCCTTGCTCCTGATCCTCCTTGTGTGGGGCACCCGCCAGAGCTGAGACTAGAGTGATCCCAGAGTCCTTGCTCCATCATACTTCAGCAGTAAAGGGATAATTCCCCCAGGGCTACTGCCTTCCTGCCCCTCCTATCCTTTCCCAAAAAGAGATTCAAGGAGCCTGAGAAGGAATCCTCCCCCTCTTAGCTGGAGGGCTGGGGCAGGTGGCCCTTGGTGCAGGCGTATGCCACACCCAGTTCTGGAGGGTATCTGAGAAGAGGATCCTCCAGCTTCTAGAAATCCTTTATCTCAAGATCTTAGTATCCCAGGGGTATGGAAGATAATGCCTGCTGTGTGTGGTTACATGCAGGAATGAAACCAGCAGCCAGGCTCTAAGTGTCCTTGCTCCTTCAAATACTTCAGCTTGAAAGGGTGAGAGCACGATCCAGGGTCTTGGACTAGATCTTAAGCGGGAAATATTGAGGGGTTGCAGAGGGAAGACACGAAGGACATCCAGGCTATGTGAAGGTGGGAGGGGACACCACGGTGGCAGGATTATTTGAATCATTGTAGCATCAGCACCTGGGCCCAGCCCTATCCTCACCAAGGATGACATTTGGGCTCCTTCTGGGTGGGACGAGGCAGGACAAGCCAGCATGCCGGGTGAGAGCACCGTACAGACATCTTCCTAAAAGCCTGGGGAGAGGAGCGTCCTTCCTATGCCAGCCTCTTCTCCATCTACCAGACTCTTTCATTGGTGGACACTGGGGAGGAGCAGACAATGGAGTCAGGGCTCCTGTTCGCCCACCTGGGACGTGTCAGCAGGGATGGAACCAGGGTCAGGCCAGACACAAGTACGTTCCCAGACCCGATCCACCTGGGCCAGCAGGGACCAGTTTTCACTTTTCACCTGCTCCCGGCCGTCACCTGACAGCCAGTCCTTGTCTACACACTGTTGGCCAAGGGTTGTCTGGCTGGAAACACATTCATACAAAAGGGATCTCATCCCATGTGACCAGAGCAGCTGTAGAACATTCTAGTTGCAGAGTTGGTGAGAGGGGCACAGGCTCCAGTGCACAGGGAGCTCAGCAAAGTGGTGGGGGCTGATCCTAGAATGGAGGTGGTCCTTGCTGTGCTCTTTCCTGGCCCAAGGACATCAGTGTGAGAGTTTGTCTGAAAGGTATGGGAACGGACAGGTCCAAATACTGTCTCTGACCTTCCTTCCACTCATGGGCACAGGAGCCACAGCTCTGGATGGTCACTGCAAGGGCACCAACAGCCTCGTCACTGCTCGTCCCCCAGGGGCTCAGCCCTAGGCAGCCCATGTTTGGGCCCGATAAACGCCTGCTGTTCACAGCCTTGGGCTGGGAACTGGTTTAGGGGTGGAAAGGTCCCTCCTCAGTTCACCCAGGCCTGTTGGGCCCCACACTATGCTAGCTGTCTGCCCAGGCACTAGTCCAGATCAGAACGAGAAGGGTGGGCTCCTGGTGCTCCCCCTCTGCCCTGCTGCTCTGGATTACATGCAGCATGAGTGTGGGGGTGTCATGCTCTTCACTCTGTTTATAATGTGCCCCTGCTGGGATTCCCCTAAGACCTGGGTGTTGACCTTCCACTCTAAGTGTCCCCAGGGCCTCACGCAGTGGCTGCCACATATGCATGAGCCCAGGGAGAACCTACAAATGAATGGTCAGATGAGGCCAGCAACCTCCTCTGCAGAAACCTCCAGGACTGGGAGGTCACGTCTTCCTCATGTGTACATCCTAAAGCTGTGCTATCCAGGGCAGCGGCCACTTGCCACATAGCCATTAGCCACACTAGCCACATTTCAGGTGCCCGGCAGACGCATGTTTACAACGCAGAACATTTCCACCCTCACAGAGGGTTCTTCTGGGCAGCTGCTCTGAGCCGGGCACAGGGTCTGCTCGTGGAACCCGCCAAACCCTATGTCTGTCTGTAACAGTTGGAATGTCAGGTTGCGCAGGTGGCCCCTTCTTGCACAGGGGAGAGCTATCATGATCCGGTGCAGCTGGAGAAGTACCAGATGAAGGGGGATCCTTTCTCTTGCTTGAAGGTTTGCAACTGTGGTCAATGCCTTGTGGAAGGGCTCTGCCTCTGCCAAGCCCAGGGAAGGTCTGAGGACCCAGAGGAAGGGCAAGTGATGCCGGCTGAGCCAGCATGGCCTCAGTGGGCATTGCAGGAATGGTGGAGCCCCTGTCTCTAATAACCTGCTTGCTCATGCTTGTGTCTCCAAAGATTTGGTGTTGGAGAGCGTGTCTGACTGTGGAACCGATGATGAATAGTCATCAGATAGGGAACTGCACTCAGGTAGGAATCAATGGGAGAGAGTTCCTGGGAACAGCTGGCTTATACCTGCTGCTTTGTAGACTTAGAGTGGGAGGTATGAAATCAGAAAGACAAAGGAAGGATGTGCAAAGCCTTGTTTTGTTCTTTTAATATAATAGTAGGGTCTTTTAATAGAATAGATGTGTTCTCACTCTGGGCTTTGAATGTGCTCTGTCTGTAACCATCTTTTTAAAGTTTTTTTTTTTTTTTTTTGTTAAACCAAGTTGGTTAACATAGTGTAATAATGGTTTCAGTAATAGAATTTAGTGATTTATCACTTCCATATAACGCCCAGTGGTCATCCGCACCAAGTGCCCTCCCTAATGCTCATCACCTATTTAGTACATCCCTCTACCCAACACCCTTCCAACAGTCCTCAGTGTGTGAAGAGTTAATCAAGTCACTTATGGACTGTCTTCATCTCTGTTTTTATCTTATTTTCCTTCCATTCTCCTATGTTCATCTATTTTGTTAGATTCCACATATGAGTGAAATCACATGATACTTGTCTTTCTCTGACTGACTTAATTTGCTTACCATAACACATTCTAGTTGCATCCACGTTGTTGCAAAAGGCAAGATTTCATTCGTTTGGATCATGGAATAATATTTGCAAAAGGCAAGATTTCAATTTTTTTGGCTCATGCAATAATATTCTATTCTATATCTTCTTTATCCATTCATCAGTCACTGGACACTTTGGCTCCTTCCATAACTTGGCTATTATTGATAGTGCCACTATACACACTGGGGTGCATGTGCCCCTTTGAATCAGCACTCCTGTATCCTTTGGATAAAAATCTAGTCATGCAATTACTAGGACATAGGGTAGCTCTATTTTTAATTTTTTTGCAGACCTCCATACTATTTTCCAGAGTGGCTGCACTAGTTTGCATTCCCACCAACAGTGCAAAAGTGTTCCCCCTTCTCCGCATCCTCGCCAACATCTATTGCTACCTGCGTTGTTAATTTGAGCCATGCTGACAGGTGTGAGGTGGTATCTCATTCTGCTTTTGATTTGTATTTCCCTGATGATGACTGCTGTTGAGCCTCTTTTCACGTGTCTGTTAGCCATCTGGTTGTCTTCTTGGGAAAAACGTCTGTTCATGTCTTTTGACCGTTTCTTCCCTGAATTCTTTGGTTTTTGGGTGTTGAGTTTGATAGTTCTTTACAGATTTTGGAAACCAATCCTTTATCTGATATGTCATTTGCAAATACCTTCTCTGATTCCATCAGTTTTGTTGATTGTTTCCATTGCCGTGCAGCAGCTTTTTATCTTGATGAGGTCCCAAGAGTTTTGTTTTTGTTTGTTTGTTTTGTTTTTGTTTTTTGCTTTTGTTCCCTTTCTCTCCGGAAACATGTCTACTAAGACGTTGCTGTGGCTGAGGTCAAAGAGGTTGTTGCTTGTTTTCTCCTCTGGGATTGCGATGGTTTTCTGTCTCACATGTAGGTCTTTCATCCATTTTGAGTTCATTTTTGTGTATAGTGTAGGTAAGCGGTCCCATTTCATTCTTCTGCATGTCACTATCCTGTTTTCCCAATACCATTTGTTGAAGAGACTGTCTTTTTCCATTGGCTATTCTTTCCTCTTTTGTCAAAAATGACTTGGCTGTACACTTGTGAGTCCATTTCTGGATTCTCGATTCTGTTCCATTGATGTATGTATCTGTGTTTGTGCCAGTACCATACTCTCTTAGTGATTATAGCTTTGTAACATAGCTTGAGGTCTGGAATTGTGATGCTTCCATGTTTGGTTTTCTTTTTCAACATCACTTGAACTATTCGGGGTCTTCTCCGGTTCCATACATATTTTAGAATTGTTTGTTCTAGCTCTGTGAAGAAGGCTGATGTTATTTGATAGGGATTGCGTTGAGGCTGTAGATTGCTTTGGGGAGTATAAATGTTTGAACAGTATTTTTTCTTCCAATCCATGAGCGTGGAATGTCATTCCAATTCTTTGTGTCTTCTTCAATTTCTTCATAAGCTCTCGATACTTTTTAGCATACAGATCTTTTACCTCCTTGGATACGTTTATTCCTATGTATCTTATGGTTTGGGATGCAATTGTTAATGGGATAGATTCCTTAATTTCTCTTCCTTCTGCTTCATGATTGGTGTACAGAATGCAATTGATTTCTGTACATTGGTTTCATATCCTGCGACTTTGTGGAATTCATGTAACGGTTCTAGCAGTTGTTTGGTGGAGTCTTTTTTTTTTTAATATGAACTTTATTGTCAAATTGGTTTCCATACAACACCCAGTGCTCATCCCAAAAGGTGCCCTCCTCAAAGCCCATCACCCACTTTCCCCTCCCTCCCACCCTCCATCAACTCTCAGTTTATTCTCAGTTTTAAAGAGTCTCTTATGGTTTGACTCCCTCCCTCTCTAACTTTTTTTTCCTTCCCCTCCCCCATAGTCTTCTGTTAAGTTTCTCAGGATCCACATAATAGTAAAACGTATGGTATCTGTCTTTCTCTGTATGGCTTATTTCACTTAGCCTAACACTCTCCAGTTCCATCCACGTTGCTACAAAAGGTCATATTTCATTCTTTCTCATTGCCAAGTAGTATTCCATTGTGTATATAAACCACAGTTTCTTTATCCATTCATCAGTTGATGGACATTTAGGCCCTTTCCATAATTTGGCTATTGTTGAAAGTGCTGCTATAAACATTGGGGTACAAGTGCCCCTATGCATCAGCACTCCTGTATCCCTTGGGTAAGTTCCTAGCAGTGTTATTCCTGGGTCATAGGGTAGATCTATCTTTAAGTTTGTGAGGAACCTCCACACTGTTTTCCAGAGTGGCTGCACCAGTTTGCATTCCCACCTACAGTGCAAGAGGATTCCCATTTCCCCGCACCCTCTCCAGCATCTATAGTCTCTGGATGTGTTCACTTTAGCCACTCTGACTGTCGTGAGGTGGTATCTCAGTGTGGTTTTGATTTGTATTTCCCTAATGAGGAGTGCCATTGAGTATCTTGTCATGTGCCTGTTGGCCATCTGGATTTCTTCTTTGGAAAAGTGTCTATTCATGTCTTCTGCCCATTTCTTCACTGGAGGATGTGTTTTTTGGGTGTGGAGATTGGTGAGTTCTTTATAGATTTTGGAAACTAGCCCTTTGTGTGATATGTCATTTGAAAATATCTTTTCCATTCCATTGGTTGCTTTTTAGTTTTGTTGATTGTTTCCTTTGCAGTGCAGAAGCTTTTCATCTTGATGAGGTCCCAGTAGTTCATTTTTGCTTTTAATTCCCTTGCCTTTGGAGATGTGTCAAGTAAGAAATTGCTGCAGCTGAGTTCAGAGCGGGTTTTTTCCTGCTTTCTCCTCTAGGGTTTTGACGGTTTCCTGTCTCGCATTCAGGTCCTTTATCCATGTTCAGTTTATTTTTGTGAATGGTGTAAGAAAGTTCTCTAGTTTCATTCTTCTGCATGTTGCTGTCCAGTTTGTTCTTGCTAACTTTCCATTACACACATAAAATGATGATACACAGGCTACTGTTAAATTTTAAGAGTAAATATGGGAGAAAACTAAATTCAGAGTGGGAAAGTGAGTTTCACAGGAGGGTACTTTACCTTGGTACCAAATCGAAGTCTTGGCTAGCTGATGGAGGCCATGAATCATCAGGACCAGGTTTGTCAGAAAGCCTTTAGAGCAAAAATATACAACAAAACCATGTTCATTTTTTTAAAAACAAAATTTAAAAAATTAAGGGAAAGGTCAGCTACCTTTTATTCAACGAAGTTTGTTGGCATAATTAAAAGTTGGCCTCTGCTTTTTCCATTAAGTTTTATTTTAATTCCAGTAATATTAACATCCAGTGTTATATTAGTTTAAGTTGTATAATACAGTGATTCACCAACTCCATACTCACACCGTGCTCATCATGACAAGGGCACTCCTTCATCCCCATCACCTCTTTCACCCCTCCCACCACTCACCTCCTCTCTGGGAACCATCCGTTCTCTGCAGTTAAGAGCCTGTTTCTTGGTTTGTCTCTCCCTTTTTTTTCTTCCTTTGCTCATTTGTTGTTTCTTAAGTGCTACATGAGTAAAATCATATGGTATTTTTCTTTCCCTGACTTTGCTTACCATACTACTTTTGGGCACCATCAAGGTCATTGCAAATGGCAAGATTTCATTGTTTCATGGTTGAGTAATATTCCAGTGTGTGTGTGTGTGTGTGTGTGTGTGTGTGTGTGTGTCTATGCATATACATATCCACACACATACATACATATAGGACTATTTCTTCGTTTACTCGTTTGTCAATGGACACTTGTGCTGGCTATTGGAAATAATGCTGCAATAAACACAGGGGTGCGTGTGTCCCATGGAATTCGTGTTTTTGTATTCTTTTGGGTAGTATCCAGGAGTGCAATTAGTGGATCATAGGAGAGTTCTGTTCTTAATTTTTTGAGGAACCTCCATAATGTTTTCCACAGGGGCCGCACCCATTTGCATTTCCACCAACAGTGCAAGAGGTTTCCTCTGTCTCCACATCCTCGCAAACACTTGCTTCTTGTGTCTGGGAGTTTAGCCATTCTGACAGGTGTGAACGTGGTATCTTGTTGTAGTTTTGGGGAGCATCTTTTCAGGTGTCTGTTGACCATCTGTATGTTGTCTGTGGAAAAATGTCTGGTTATGTCTTCTGCTCATTTTTAAACTGGGCTTTTCTGGAGGGGGAGGGATGCTGACTTGTATCCATTTTTTATACATTGTGGATACTAACCCTTTACAGGATTTGCAAAACATTTGCAAATATGTTCTCCCATCCCAGAGGTTGCCTTTTAGTTTTGACGGTTTCCTTCACTGTGCAAAAGCTTTGTAGTTTGATGTAGTCCCCTTAGTTTATTCTTGCTTTATTTCCCTTGGCTCAGGAGACATAACTAGTAAAATGTTGCTACAGCCAAAGTCAGAGAAATGACAGCTTGTGCTCTCTTCAAGGATTTTTTATGGTTTCAGGTCTCACACTTAGGTCTTTAATTCATTTTGAGTTTATTTCTGTCTATGGTAGAGAAATTGGTCCAGGTTCATTCTTTGGCATGTGGCTTGTCCAGTTTTCCCAACACCATTTGGTGAAGAGACTGCCTTTTCCCCACTGGACAGTCTTTCCTGTTTGTGGAAGATTAACTGACCATACAGTTGTGGATTTATTTCTAGGTTTTTGGTTCTATTCCATTGAGCTATGTGACTATTTTTACGCCAGTACCAACCATACTGTTTGGATTACTAGACCTTTGGAATACAATTGAAATCTGAGATTACGATACCTCCAGTTTTCCTCTTTTGCAATATTGCTTTTGCCATTCAAGGTCTTTTGTGGTTCTATACAATGGTTAGGATTGTTTGTCTAGCTCTGTGGCAAATGCTGTTGGTATGTTGACAGGGATTGCATTACATCTGTAGATTGCTTTGGATAGGTAGTGTAGACATTTTAAAAATATGTATTCTTCCCATCTATGAGCATCAGATGTCTTTCTAATTCTTTCTGGCATCTTCAATTTCTTTCATCAGTGTTTTACAGTTTCCAGAGTACAGGTCTTTCATACTTTGGACCCTGTTTTAAAAAGGCTTTCAGTTCTCTATTTTGCCTCCACCTCTCCTAACCTGTGAAATCTCCAGGAAAGACCCAGCCTGAGTTTCCCAACCAAGTGTGGCAGGCAGGGAATTCTCTGAAACGGTTGAAAATTAAATCTATAAACATTACCACAATGACTTCTCACCTCACATATGTCAGAATGGCTCAATTTCAACTCACAGGAAACAACAATCATTGCTCAGGGTGTGGAGAAAAAAACCCCTTGTGCACTGGTCATGGGATGTAAATTGGTATCACCACAGCAAAAGCCAGTATGGAGGGGCCTCAACAAATTAAAAATACAAATACCATAAGCTCCAGTAATTTCACTACTGGGTATTTCTTTATCCAAGGGAAATGGAATACTAATTTGAAAAGATATATGCACCCCTATCCTTATTATAGCATTATTGACAATAGACAAGATATGGAAGCAACCCAAGTGTCCATCAATACATGAACAGACCACGTACACACACACCCATACACACACACACACACACACACACACACACACTGGAATACTACACAGCTATAAAACAGAATGAGATCGTGTCATCAGCAACATCATGGATATACCTAGACAGTATGAGGCTAAGTGAAATAAGTCAGACAGAGAAAGACAAATCTTATATGATTTCACTTGTACGTCGAATCTAAAAAAGGGAACAAATGAACAAACAGAGAAAAAGCAGAAACAGACCCATGAATGCAGAAAATTGACTGTTGCCAGAAGGGAGGGGAGGTGGGGGATGGACAAAGTGGGTGGAGGGGAGAGGGAAGTTCAGGTTTCCAGTTATAGAATGACTGAATCACAAGGATCAAAGGTACACCATAGAGAATCTAGTCAGTGATATCGTAATAGCATTATACATTAACAGATGGGAGCTACATTAAAGCGAGCATGGAGGAACATCCAGAGTTGTTGCATCACACATTACATTGTGATTCAGGTAGACCTCCGTTTAAGTAAATATACGAAAGTGAAGTTTTCTATGTTATGAGTGGAAGTACTAACTAGAGATTAAAAGATTAAAAGTTCCCAAGGCCAACTCTTTTCCTACACTGGTCTTGCCGTATTGAGGTCCATCATAACTATCAAGTCCTTAAAAACCTTCAGGGGCATTCAGCTCCCCAAGGAGAGAGACTGCGATCAAAATGGCCCTGGTAGTTGTGCCTCTATTTCTCTATTCGCTGCCTGAATATTTTCTTCCCTATGAGCTCCCACTCCTACATCCCTCTTCAGCACGGTTTAGTGGCATTCTCCAACCTTTCAATCTTTAGCCTATGAAGGCACAGACTCCTACAACAAGGATGGGCTCAAATGACCGAGGGTAGGAGCCATGTCCTGCTCCTGGAGAACAAGCTAATTGGGAGTCTCAGTCATCCACACAGTCACCTCAACATAGGCATGTTATCACCTATCCAGATGAAGCTCCCTTACTGATTTGACAAGTCAGTCCTACCCCTGCCCAGCCCTACAGGTATGTGGGAAGGGCATCACAGATTCAGGAAATAGAGGTGGAGTGAGGAGACAGCTTGCCTTGGGCCATACATCTCTGTAGTTCAGAATCTCCACATCCAACCCCCAATTCCTTGAGAGGATCTAAGCCATCCTCCCTAAGTGGGTGTGCAAGTAGATGATATCATATTTCTATTTGCTATAAACAGACTCTTCCCAACAGCTCAAATGATTTTTAATCTCTATCAACAGAAAATCTGAAGTATACTCGCACCTTCAATGAAGCCAACAGACACAAAAGCAGAAACCTGGTCAGGACCCTCTTGAACCTCTATTTGGATATGCCTTTCTAAGCAACTCCCCTAATCCTGGGTCCTTCATTCCTGTCATTCACCTTTATCTCACTTGGCATAAACCCCCATCTTCTGACATCTTTTCTAAAACTCTTATTCCTATCCAGCGCAGTGTTCTTCTTGAAACCTGGTCTCCTCTGCTAATTCGATTCTTACCATCCTTCATTGTATTCATTAGACCCGCTCCCCAGCTTTCTATTATTAAAACATTTGCCTGCAAGGTGAAGACAAAAACAAAGGAAAGAAAGAAAGAAAGAAAGAAAGAAACCCGAATTTAAATCTCATTTCTGTCACTTATCATATCCAAATAGATCACTTCAATCTCTTTTGAGTTTCAAATTCTCCATGGAAACAACCATTGGGCAAGGAAGGTAAACATAGGTTGAAGTACCAGAGGGTATTTTGATGAATTAATCTCTGAAGTTCCCTAAATCTTGAGATTCTAAGTGCTTTTGATTTGGCCTCTGGAAATATGGAGAGTCCTTAGATGGCAGAAGTGGAAAAATTAATGGAAAAAAAAGAAATACCAAGAAAACCAGAGAAGAAAGTAAAAAGGCAAAAACACAGTACAGAAAAGTCATGGGGAAAAAAATCTACAAAAAAAGCAAATGCTTCCTAGAATTAGTCAAGGGTACTAGCCCAAAGGGAAACCAGACTGGGAACTTAGGCAACAGAGAATCATATAGCAATATCCTCAAAACAGAGGCTGAATTTAATTAACGTAACTTGGTCTACAACTAGATATCCTTCCCTTACAGAAAACTCAATCGTCTCAAGAAGAGGAGATATCACCACATCTAAGGAGCTGCCTGACTAGATCTCATTATGTAAAAGCCATGACACCATGGCCATAGCTGACATCCACCCTAAAATCTCTGATGGTAAAAACAAGGGACTAGTTACCACTGCACTAATTACTTTTGTTAGCACTAGTGGTCAAATATGTAAGGGCAAATGCTTGGACTAACCTGGTTTCTTAAGAAAACCCTAAATTAAAGTTCTGACATCATTACCTTTGATATTCTGAGTTGATTTGCCCTAGGATCTGTGTCTTCATCTCAGTGCTGCTGAGGAACCAGAGAATGGATGTGGAAGCTACACAGGCTGACAGGCAAACCCCCTGGTCAGCTACTCATTAACTATGGAATCATGGGTCGAGTAATCAACCTCCCTGAACCACAGTTGCCATAGTAATAAAAAGTAGGCTACAATAACACAGATACTTTGCAAAGCTATGCAATGACTATATAACTTAACAGATGTTATGCATAGGTTATAGTGTCTCGTCCAGGGTAGAACACTCAACAACTGCTTTAGTTCTCTGCATTCCCTTAGGAAACACATAATCTTCTTTTCATACATTTCCTTTCCTTTCCTTTCCTTTTCCATTTCCTTTCATTTCATTCCTTTATACTTTGAGAGTGAGTGCACACAGAAAGAGGGAAAGATATTCCAAGGAGGCTGTCAGTACATAACCCGATGTGGGGCTTGAACTCACAAACCCGAGTTGAAATCAAGAGTCACACCCTTAACCGAATGAGTCACCCAGGTGCCCCAACAAATGTCATTTTTACAAATCCATAAAAATCCTACCTGGTTATAGAGTCTTCCTCAGCATTCTTATCTGCTCCTAGAGAAGAAAGCAAAATACATGTTAAATCAACAATCGAAAAATATAGGAAATTACGGCTTATGATTTGTTCAAAAGTATTCCTTTGGGACCACACCTGGAAACCACACTACACTAAATGGTAATTGTACCATTGGTAGGCTTAAAGCACTAAGAAATATTACCTTCTCCTCTATATGGACCAAAAGCAAGAATGGGTTTTATCAGAATTTGACACCTACAGGTGAACTGATGTTTCCAATGACCATCACTGACCGACTCTATGACGCTCGAGGAAAATGGTGTCGTTAGGTCAATGTTTATCCTAAGTTGACAATGTCAAACTGAAACTAGCATGATTTTTCTGGACTTCCACTACTAGAGGAGTTAAAAAAGAGTATCTTTATTTTGCTGTAACACGCACGGCAGAACTTTCCCCACTCCTCAGCAGACACTGTTCAGTTTTAGGACGAAACACCCCCTCACAAAGTGTGCTCTATAGCTATTGTACTTTGCAGCATGGCCAAACCATAGCAAACAGACTCTCCCTGGCCTTATTTCCAATGGGAAGTTCAGGAAGAAGGATTTGGCATTCCGGTTTGATAAAGTTCTAACCTCTTGAGACTGTCTCCTTCCGTTGCTAGAGAGTCTATCTAGACCTACCGCACATCACAGAGGAGGATGATCCCAATGTGCATGCTATGTAGTGGTTCATGATGTCATTTTTCTCAACCCTCCCCATTAGGTGACACACATCTAGAGAAATGATGCTTTTTTTCATGGAAGGCATATGTCATCAGATCCTCTACTGATGAGCAACAAAACAAAACAAAGGCAAAGAATATCTTGAATGCCTACTTTCAATTACCAGGGAATTTTAACTTTCTAAACATTCAAAGATATCCACTGTATGATTCTAACTATTTGACACTCTGGAAAGAGCAAGGCTATGGAAGTAAGGGTTGGGGTGAATGTAGGGATAAAGGGGCACAGCACAGAGGACCTTGAAGGCAGTGAAACTCTTTCACATGATACCACAAAGGTGGATTCACATCATTACACATTTGTTAAAACTCATAGAACGCATAACACCAAGGCTGAACACTAATGCAAATTAGAGACTTTGCCTGAAAATGATGCGTTTAGTGTCCGTATAAAATGCTCCACTGTTGTCAGGGTGCCTGGGTGGCTTAGTTGGTTCAGCGTCCAAGTCTGGATCTGAGCTCAGGTCATGACCTCACAGTTCATGGGATCAAATCCTGCATCAGGCTCTGTGCTGACAGCACAGGATTCTTTCCCCTCTCTTCTCTGCCCCTTTGCTGCTCACACGCATGCATGCTCTCTCACTCAAAACTAAACAAAGGAACTGAAGAAAAGATACTACTCAAAATGGACCACTGTCGTGCAAGATGTTGACAACAGGGGAGGCTAGGCGTGTAGGAGCATGGTATGGTATATGGAGACTCTCTGTACTTTCTATTATATTTTGCTGTGAACTTAAAACTGCTGTAAGTAATAAGGCTCGTTAAATGTAAAAAACAACAACAAAACACGGTATCCATTGAAGCTACTCTTACCATATATTAACGCATGATACGGTCACCTTGAAAATTAAGATAGAGATCAAAGTAACACAGTAGGGGGACTGTCTCCCATATGGAAGTATATGAAAATACATAAAGCAAAATACAAAAATACAAAAGTTATTTGTATACTTAGGAAAGAAAACAATTGGTTAATATGATCAAGTATCTTATAACTATAAACAGGGATTCAGCACTATAGGAATAAAACCTGGGTTTTCCATATAATTAAGAGATTTTATTCTAATTTTAAATCAAAAATCATTATGTTGATCGTATCTAAGAATCATAATGAAAGCTTAATCACATCAAAAAAGATTATAATGACCTAATATGGCCCCTGTCTTTTTTGTCCAAAACCTACTTCATACGGATGATGAAACTGAAACCAGTACCATGGTAACCGTCATATTACTTGCTATTAAAATAAAATTTTAAGACACCACCAAAAATTAAGTCAGGGCTATAATTCCTATACAGAACAGGTTTCGTCCAGCAGGCCAAAGATGGCTACCCTCAGAACATCCTCCTTGAATGACTGGCCCTTGGTTGTTCCCTGGGATCTTGGATTTAAGGAGGGTTCTCACCATTCCCTACCTGGTCAATAGTGGCTCACTGTGCCTAAGTGCTGGTACAATCAGTGTGATTAAGGCTGTACACTTGATTTCCTTCTGGAAACCTGGAATTTTGGGACATGCTAAGGAGAAGATGCCTATGTGATTAGCATTTGATGAAAACCTCGGGCACTGAGTATCCATAAGCCTCGTACTGGCAGACAACATTTCACTTGCGCTGTCCTAATTTCGTGCTGGAGGAATTAAGCACATCCTAACTCCATAAAGAAAGGATTCCTGGAAGCCTGCGCTTGGTCTCCTCTGGACTTCACCCCATGCACCTTTTCTCTGTGCTGATTGGCCTTCCTAGCCTGTCCCCATACCAAACCACAGGCATGAGTACAACTATATGCTGAGTCCTGTGAGCTCTTCTAGTGAATAATCAAATCTGGGTGTCGTTGGGGTGCCTCTAACACAACTGCGTTATATGAAATTTTTATCATTTGGGTTGATGTCTTACACGTGGTTACAGTCAGAAGGTTATGTCACAGAATACCTTTCCTGGAAACTCTTTTTCTTGGTATTTGCCTGGAAAATTCCTCCATTCCTATATATCCATTTGAAGAAAGTTTAAGAGGAATAGATGAAATCATGATCTCAGAAAGTGTGAAACAAGCAACAATCCTAGAAGTAACAGGGATTGTTCTAGAAAAAACAGAACTATCAGACCCAGTATAAAAACATTCTACCGATTATAGTTTTTTTGTTTCTTTTCCTTAATTTCTTAGAAAATTAAAAATATAGTTCACCTATTAAAGGCAGTTATTGCCAAAATAATCAAAAAGTCATAATTACTGTGTCCAAATTGTCAGGGGAATTATCCACTCCACCCTGAAAACAGCAGATTTGAGCATTGAAGATCAATAGGACCCATTTGGGGGAAGGCAAAGTGAGTTATCTTCTATATAATTGGTTCAAAACTTGGTATTCCAATTGGCCACATATTCTTGTTAAGTCACAGCTTAACCAATTTGTGAAAAAAATATTAAAGCAGTTCACTTTAAAACTGTACCCTACAAAAATTTCTACCTGACAATCCAGAAAATGCTTTCAATCTTGACAGGACATCACCACTGACACTATCACTATCACTATCACTGTGTGTACAGGTAGAAAGTCGTTTTGCCTAAGAAACGTATAAATATGACACAAACTTGAGATTAGGTAGCCCAATGCCTTAGAAGGAAATATACATATATGTTCAACATGCATATGGTGCAAATGTATTCTAATAGTAGTAGATTCCAAGACAATTTTCCTTAGAGCTTTCTTTAGGGATGAAATTCAGAAAGGCAGACTAAAAGGAGAGATATCAGAAGAAAGCCAATCAAAAGAAAATAAAGAGAGACAGCACTAACAAAATACAGTCAGGTATTCAAAAATAACAAAAAAGACACAAGCAAAAATAATCCCGTATTGACTTTTTTACTGACATCACTAGAATTCCCAAACTACGGAGAACTAGTAGATTCAGCGCATCACCTGACATTTTCTCCTTGTTATGATATTAGTTTTCTGCAATAACATATTGACACGAGGTCGGTTTCTCCAGTCTGCTGCTCTAGAAACTATTTCTGATCAAAACTTAAAGCTATTAAAAATACAGCTGTCTCGGGATTCCATTCCAGAGACAGGGCCTGACAGTGGCTTCCAGCTGTTGCTGCCAGATTTTTGTCCCAGTATTCATCCAGAAGAGTTCATCAAGGACTTGAGGAAAACCTCAAGTACTCCCGCAAGCAGCAGGTAAGAACGACAACACTTTTCCTCACACTTGACTCCTAGGTTTTGACAATTATGGAAAAATGCTGGGCAAGTATACTCACCAGGCTAGACCATTTTCCCTTGACCCTGCCTGGGTAGGTGTTGCATTTACAAAAAGTTAGATAGGACCTTGGTTGATATGTTATTGGTCCACGTTTGGACACCGAAAGCACCAACCACGTAAATAAAAGGCCTTAAATCACAAATTGTTCTTTGAAAAGGTTACCACCAGAGAACTTTTAAAAGTTAAATCCAACTTTCTTTGTAGTAATTTGATAAAATACTCCTGCTTGAAGTTTTTGAAAATTTTCTCCACATCACTTCCTCTAATTCCTCGCCTACTTTTTCCCTAGCACTCCTCAGTCTTCTTTACTAACTGCCATTCTTCCATCCATCCTCTCTAAAATGGTATCCCCAGGGTTTGTTCACTGGCCTTCTCATTCTCCATGTTCTCCATCATGGACAAGCTCAATCTTTATCCAAGCTATGACTCTGCCTAATAATTCTCAGCAGATTATTTCAAATCTGCACCTCCAATCTTGAAGGTCTATCTCCAGCTGGAAACTCCTATTATTCAATTATCCAATTACTGAGAATATCCTACATGGATATTCCATCAAAGTCAACATCTACAGAAAACTACTGGTCTTCCTCATTCCTGCTGCTCTCCTCTGTTCATCTGATAAAGTCCTACTCATTCTTCATGTCCAATTTAAATGCTGGCGCACAACCTGGAAACCTCTGAATCTTCTGAGAGTTCTCTCTCACCCCCTAACTTTTCATATTCAAGAATCACAAATTCGTATTAACTATACTGTTTCTGTCTCTGCTTTATCTTTCCGCTGCCACTGCCCTAGTCAAACATGAGTTCTTAACTGATGATTTTCGCAGGGAAAAAAAAGCCACCAAATATTATTGTTATTTCTTAAATGAATAAAAAATTTTCAGCAAAACAAATGAGAAAGACACAAGGCCCAGAAAAAAAAATCATGGAATAAATTGAACCCCCTGACGTTTTCAATCTACACAGCTGAAAATTTCACAATGGACTAATACTAGGCCATGTGTACTGAGTGTTCTGGTTTCAGATTCTGGTTTGTCTGGTGGAGGGTAACATGAGAGAGGGTGTAGGGAGAAGGAGAGGAGAAAACTCTGGAATAGCAAATTGGATGGGACTCCCAGACATCACTTATGGACTCGGTGTCCTGCCCTGAGTCCAGCCCAGTCCTTGGGTATAGCAGGTTCTTAGTATTAAGCACACCTGAGATGCATCCTTCAGTAAGGAGCTGCCTCTTCATGGCACTTGGGACTCTTCCCAGTAAGTCTTCTCTCATGCCTTTCAGAAAAGTTGTACCATTTTCTGCCCACTGGCATTAACGGGTCATGCACTGAATTTGTTCCTGCGCTCCATAGAGTCTACATCACTACTTATGACTGGTCTTTCACCAACAGAATAGAAGGGCCTCAGGGGAAGGATCTCTTCTTTCTCTGCTTTCTCCAATAGAGATAACAGTACCTGACCAGGACTAGGCACTCAATTCATATGTTAAGAGAGAATCGATGGATGCATGAATGATTGATTACATTTAATGATGAATCCCTGGGAAATCTGACTGACTTATAACTTTTTTTTCTTTAAAGTTTATTTATTTTTGACAGAGAGAGAGACAGAGAGAGACAGACAGAGCATGAGTGGGGGAGGGGCAGAGAGAGGGAGACAGAGAATCTGAAACAGGCTCCAGGCTCTGAGCGGTCAGCACAGAGCCTGATGCAGGGATCGAACTCACAGACCGAGAGATCATGACCTGAGCCGAAGTCGGATGCTCAACTGACTGAGCCACCCAGGTGCACCTGACTTATAACTCTTATAAACAACCCTAATTGCCACAGAGTTGATCTGATTATCATTACTTTCCTGATGACATGCAGGAATCTGCCAGTGTTCTTTCTGGGCAAAAAAAAAAAAAAAAAAAAAAAGGAGTGGAGGGCAGTGGGAGAGAAGGTGGTATTTAAGTTGGAAAACTGGGGATACACAGTCAAAAAGTGGTAGACAACTAAATTCAATTTGGATATACAGTTTGTACATATACTGGACCTACACACACATTCTTGCATGAACTTATGTATGTATGTATTTACTTACACTTGAAATGAGATAACACAATCACACACCAAAATAAACCTAATGGAAGAGGCTGACAAAATGGAAGGTGAAAAAACTAAGGTGGTTCTTTAAGAAATCAAGATAGCAGCTAAGCAGCTAAACCACCAAGAAGCCTAATGAAGACAAAAAGAAAGCGCCGAGAATCTTTGCAAAGATAATGAAGAAATGATCACAGAGAGGGAAAGGATGAGAAGAGGAATAATTAGCAGGCCTCTGCAAAGTAATGGAGAAACCTGGGTCAAAGGGATGGTTGTCTACACCACCTTGCATAAAATCACATCAATTGCTCCCTCTCTGCTTCCTTCATGTTTCCCTCCCACACCTTGTTTCCATGCCTCTGCTTCCAGGAGATAGATCACATGCTACATGTTCCTACCCAAAGAAAGAAATAACCACGAAAGAACACACATCCATTTCTGGAGGTGATGAATATGTTTAGTACCTTCGTTATAGTGATGGTATTACAGGGGAGTGCATAGGAGAAAATTCATCAAGATGTATACAATCAATGTGTGCAATTTGTTGTAAAAAGAGGGAGACAGACAACATAAAGGTAATGCAGCAAATGTTAACAGCTGATGAATCTCAGTTAACAAGTGAATTGAGTTGATCAATATATGGAGATGCTTTGTGCTGTGCTTGAATTCGTCTGCCCACCACCCCCACAGGTTTCAAATTGTATCAAAATGAAGAGGCCTAGAAGCTGTGAAGAAAGCATTTGTGCATTCCTACTTAGCGAAGCACAATGTAACTCTGTCAACTGAGAGAAGAGGCAGAGCTGAAATAAAAACAAAGTTATTTATTTGGGGTCTCAGAATTGCAGTTTGGGAAAGACACATTTGGGCAGCAACCAAAGTAGTGCCTCTACCCTCCCCACCCCCATCCAGGGAATAAAAGGAAAAGGTTTTTGAAGACAAAAGGGAATGCTTGTATATGTCGTTTACTAAGAATTCTGATGACCAGATTGGTGTTGGTGGAGGAAACTAAATTTGGGGACTATAACTGGTGTCTAAGGCTATCACTAAGCAGGGTCTCTTACTATAGCAAGCTGCAGGTGTTTGGGCCAGGTCCCTGGAAGAGTTGCAGTTTGGCCCGGTTCCACCATTTGTGGTTCTCCTACCGGTGAGGATGTGCATAAGGCCCATCTCCTTACTGGCCTTTGGCTCCATTTGAAAACCTGTTGACATAAGTGACTATTTCATTTCACCCTTCACAATGTAATATATTGAATATGAGAATATTAAGAAGCCAAAAGTGAAGCTTGGGCTCATGTCCGTGTTGTGTTTCAAGCAGGCAACCCAGACCCTAAAGCCCTTAATGCAGTGGCTGGCACACAGTAGGTCCTCAATATATGGTTCTAATATAATGGGGGGGGGGTTGGCTACCAAGCAACCATTTCACATTCTCTGGGCTCCCCAAGGACTCTCACTGTAGATAGTGGGGTGGTGGGATTGTGACTGAGACTCCCGTTGCCCAGCAAGAAGCAGGCGTAGGTCTCAGGCCAGGCCAATAGGATGCTCCCTCCTTGGAACGGGAACCTCCAACAGCTGGAGCTCCTTCCACCTGAGTGGTGGCACCCTAACCACTCTGTCCTTGCCAGGCGACTATTCCCATGGGTCTCTCTTTCTGGAGCTACCTTGCTTTCAACCCAGTCCTCCAGGCCCCCCTTGGACTCTGGGAATGCCCATTATCCTTCCAGCTTACTTTCTTTTCCCTAAGCTAGTCAAAATCATCTTCTCTGGCTTATGGCACTGACAAATGGGGAAAAGGGGACTCTGAATCCCCTCAGCAAGAGGGCATGCTCTGAGCTGTGACAGGAGGGCTGAAACCTGGGGGGCTTTTGAGGGCAGGATGCAAGTCCTTTAAGTGGACTTCAAGGCCTCAACAGGCCTTGGAAGACTGCCAATCCTTCTTGTTCATGCCACTCCAGCCCCACTGGCCTCCTAGCTATTTGTCATACCCAGTGGCACACTCGTACCTCAGGGCCTTTGCACTTGCTTTTCCCTTTGCTTGGAATGCTCTCCCTCCAGAAATCCCCCAATGTACTCTTCTCTTCTTTGCTCAAATGGCATCTCCTCATGGGGCCTCCCTCAAGCACCCTACTTCAAAAATACAAACCCCACCTGTCTCCTTGATCCCTGGGGATCATATTGAGATGGAGGAGTGGGGGTGGGGTTTACAGCACCCAGTTTTCAGAGCTTGGCTGACAGCATTCTTCCCTGGAGGAGCAACCAAGTAGAGATGGTAGCCAGGGTCTCTGACCATCTGCCAATCTGAGCTGGTGGCCCAGTCTGGTTGGGGATTTAGGTCCACAGCAAATAAGCCATACACATCTTGGAGCCTGTTCAATACACATGCCTTGGCAGGGAATCAGGCTCAAGGCCCTGCCTGATATTCCCACCTGCCAGAACAGGAACCCTAACCAGATTACCGGGGAAGCTGCACAGACAATCCTACAGCCCCATTTGTATATAGTAGGAGTTGCACAGAGAGCCCAGCCAGTGGTTTTGCCAATCTACAGAGCTGAGTCACTTGTCTGTGGGGTCAGGGAACTTGGTGGGGAGTGCTTCCTGATTCCAGTACCCATCCAGCCAGTCATACCAGTCTTGGAGGGCCTGTTCTACAATTACACCCAGGCAAGGAAGTTAATTCAAAGCCTGTGTACTGCAGAATATAGCCCAGTCCCACATCACTAGGACACCTAATCAGAGAACCTTGAGAAGCCGTGTAACCCCTCCCACATTGTGCTCCAGGCCAGGAGCCAGCTTAGCAAGGTGGAGAGGAGAAGGATATGTGTTTGGAGAGGCCTGGAAATTTTTTTAATGGTTTATCCTAGTAATTTTAACAGCTTTTTAAAAATATTTATTTATTTATTTATTTATTTATTTATTTTTAAATGCTTATTTTGAGAGAGAGTGAGCAGGGGAGGGGCAGAGAGAGAGGGTGAGAGAGAATCCTGAGCAGGCTTCACATGGAGCCCAACACAGGCCTTGATCCCACAACGGTGAGATCATCACCTGAGCAGAAATCAAGGGTTGAAAATGTAAACAACTGAGCCACCCAGGCTACCCTGCTGGTTTTATTTTTAAATTATGGCTTAGAATTATCATATTTCCTCTTTGGGTGAACTATCATCTTTTATTTTTAAAAAGCATAGGCTTTGTTATTTATTTTTTTAAGTTTATTTATTTTGACAGAGAGAGATAGAGAGCAGGCAGGGGAGGGGCAGAGAGAGAGGGAGACACAGAATCCCAAGCAGGTTCCAGGCCATGAGCGCACTGGTGCTCACAAACTGTGAGATCATGACCTGAGTCGAAACCAAGAGCTGTAAGGTTAACTGACCGACCCACCTAGGTGCTCCTGGGTGAACTATCACCTTATGTGTTTTTCTGGTTTACCTTTGGGGCTGTTGGGTTTTCTTCTTCATTTATGGGAACCATTCATGTATTAAAGAAGTGATCACTTTTACCTGTGGTTTGAGTCATGAGCTCTTCCCTCCACCTACTTACCCCTGCCAACTTGCTGGTGACCTCGGTGTATGTTTCTAGGTGAATTAATTAATGTTTTGGTTTCATGAGTTCTACATTTTGCGTCATAATACAAAGACTTTTCCCTTTCCTTGATTATAATTATCTACTTAAAAAATGTAAATAACCATCTGGAATTTGTTTTAGTATAATATAAGAGGTTAAGAATCAATGACATTGAGTGCTTGCTGTCAACCAAAAATTGTGCTATCTTTCTATGATAAGGAATGGCAGTTGAAACATGGCTGCCCAATTTAACGACTGCATTTTCTAGTTCCTTTGACCTACATGTGTAGACATGTAGTCTGTAATCAACTACAGAATATAAGTGGTGGTGATGTGTGTCACTTACAGGTCAAGACCTGTAAGAGGCTCTCTGTTCCATCTGCCATCTAGACACACAACAGAGGAGTCTATTTAAATTGTGACACCATATGTTGGCAGGAATCTGGGTCCCTGAACCACCATGATTAGGATAGCTACTCACTGATGAGGAACATCCACTGTGACTGGTACATGAGTGACAAATATACTTCCACTGGGATAAGCCACTAAAGTGTTGGAACCTATTATTAAAGTGGCTAGTATGGCTTTACCAATAAGGCACCCAATGAAGAGATAGCTGACCCTGACCGCTCATGTCTTAGTGCACTTCGTTGTATTCAGTGAGTACTCTGCCAACTTCCAGTGAAAGGGAAGTGTTAGTTACACAGCATTTGTAAAGGCTCTGGAAGGGAGGTAGTTTAACTTTCAGAGTTAACCACATGTTAAAGTGAGAATTCTATTTATTGCTCCTGGGTCATCCACATCACTAGACCATACATGGCAGAATCTGAAAGCAAAAGGCAGAGGGGTATCAAACCAATCCAGGCTTATTTTAATTCAACTGTTAGTGTTAATACTTCATTTAAAATAAGACATCCAAATTTAAATTAGGTGGCATACCAAGACAACAGTGGAAAATCAGTTTTTGGCTGCTGGAGATAGAGTTAACAATCACACAGGCAAATTAATAATGACCTATACTCAGCAAAATAGGCTTCATTTGTAAATGTGAATGGATAACCAAATATTACATCTGAGGAATACATGCAGAAGGAACAAGATGAGCTGATAAAATATGTACAGTAAAGGAATGACAAATATTTGGTGATGAAGCTGAGGTTGAATTTAAAAATATTCAAGCATGACAGTATGTACTTTTTCCTCTCAGCTGTCCACCATCAGCCAGATGTTACAAATGTCTGACTCTTTTTTTTTTTCAACGTTTATTTATTTTTGGGACAGAGACAGAGCATGAACGGGGGAGGGGCAGAGAGAGAGGGAGTCACAGAATCGGAAACAGGCTCCAGGCTCTGAGTCATCAGCCCAGAGCCTGACGCGGGGCTCAAACTCACGGACCGGGGCTCAAACTCACGGACCGCAAGGTCGTGACCTGGCTGAAGTTGGACGCTTAACCGACTGCGCCACCCAGGCGCCCCAACAAATGTCTGACTCTTTGAAAAACTACTTTGAAAATCAATCTAGCGCCCTACAACGGTGTTGAACTAGTTTGTGAGTGAGTCCACCATTTGTTCTTGTTGCAATTTGTTCAAAATTCGTTGTGAATCTTTAATTAAATGTTCAATGAAGGGAACACCAAAGAAACTTAAAGTTTTGAAGCCTTTAGCAAACTGGAATTATCGGAAACGAAGTGTGTGAATAGGAAGCCATTGAATTTATCACTACAAAAGGAAGGAAGGAAAGGAACAAATCAAACAAGGAGAGCTCAGACAGTGTACCTGATTTAATTTTGCAATTTTATAATTGTGCTTTGTAATTTCTTAAGTTGGGAAAATAATTTTTTGATGATCTTCAATTTTGGAGAAAAATTTACATTCTGTAATGAATGGAATTAAATGGAAAAGATTATTTTGCAACATCTCCAACTGGTTTGCCAAACATTCAAGATAATCAGAAATAGAGACATCTTATTTGATGAATGTTTTGTAATAAAACATTTGTCAAAGAATGACAATCTCAATGAAATAAAAAAGGACAGTAACGATGAACGTATATTGACTGAAATATTCCAATATTTCCAGACACAAAGGCATAATCAATAACGTTCGCAAAGCAGAATTTTTCTGAACTTAACCAGGAATCTCACCATATGTAGAAAGACTATTTTTTCAATACAATATGGGCTACAGAGAAAAGTCTATTGAAGGTGTCAACAAATTTATTAGTGATGAAATGCAAACTTGAAGAACATTACATTATTATGTACCGACTAAAAATAACAAGAACGTATTTGTAATTAGAGTCCCAGAAGGAGAAGAGACAGACAATGCGACAGAGAAACATTTGAAGAAATAAAGGCTAAAGTATTTCCAAATATGATGGAAAACATCAAGCTACAGGTCTTAAAAGCTCAAGATACCCAAGAAGGCTGAATAGGAAAAACACTACACACAACCACATCATAGTAAAATTGCTGAAAAACAACAATAAAGGAAAAATATTAAAAACTGCTAGTGAAAAAAGACATATTCCATATGAACAATGTAACAATGGAAGCTGAATTCTAATCAAGAAGACAATACAATGACATTTTTAAAGTGCTGAGGAAACCCTGAAATTCTATATCCAGTTAAAGAATTCTTTAAAAAAAAACCAAAAACACAAACAAACAAAAAAAAAGAAAACTAAAGAGAAAGCAAAGGCATTGTTTGTTCCATGACCAAAGAAGAAATCACAAGAGAAATGGAAACTTATCTTGAAAAGAAATGTTGAAAAACACCTATCCTATAAAAATTTGTGCATACAGTTAAAATGGTAGTTACAAAGAAATTTATAGTATTAAATGTTTTCTTAAAAAAGATTTCAAATCAGTGATTTAACTTACTACCTTTAAGAGCTGGAAAATTAAGAGAAAATTAAACTTAAAGTAGAAAACAAGGAGGAACATGGGGCTCCTGGCTGGCTCAGTTGGTAGAGCATGCAACTTTTGATCTTGGGGTCAAGAATTCAAGTGTAGCATAGGGGAAGGAGCTTACTTTAAAAAAATAAATAAATAAGGAAACCAGAGGAGAACAAAAAGAAGAAGCCAGTGAAGTAGCAAACAGAAAGATAATAGAGGAAATCAGTAAAGCCAAAAGATGGTTCTTGGAAAAATTTAATAAAATTGAGAATCCCTCTATCAAGAAACAGAAGGTGGGAGGCACCCTGGGTGGCTTAGTTGGTTGAGCATCCTGATTTTGGCTCAGGTCATGATCCTGGGGTCGTGGGATGGAGCCCTACTTTGGGTTCCATGTTGAATGCGGAGTGTGGAGCCTGCTTGGGATTCTCTCTTTCCCTCTGCCCCTCTCCCCTGCTCGCTCTCTCTCTCTCTCTCAAAATAAAAATAATTAAAAAAAAATAGAAAGGATATAATACAAATTAGTATCAAGAGTTACACAGGGGACATCACTAGAGACATTAAAATGATGATAAGAAAATAATCACTTGGCCACTTAATAAAAAGTGGTCATTAAAACATACCAAAACTGATCCAAGAAGAAAACATCTGAATGTCCTTATATTTGTTAAAGAAAGTAAATTTTATTTCATTTACTTATTAAAATTTTTTAATGTTTTATTTACTTTTGAGAGAGAGAAAGAGAGAGAGAGAGAGTGTGAGTGGGGGGTGGGCAGGGAGAGAGGGAGACACAGAATCTGAAGCAGGCTTCAGGCTCCTAGCTGTCAACACAGAGTCCCACATGGGGCTCGAACTCACAAACCATGAGATCATGACCTGAGCCGAAGTCAGACCCTTAACCGACTGAGCCACCCAGCCACCCCCAAAAAAGTAAATTTTAAATAAGAAACTTTTCTAGGAAAACTCTGTGCCCAGATGATTTCACTGGTGAATTCTACCAAACATTTAAGTAAGAAATTGTATCAACCATATGTCATATATTTCAGAAAATAGAAGAGGAATATTTTCCAGCTCATTTCCTGAAGGCAGCATAACCCTGATATCAAAACCTGAGGAAGACATTACAAGAAAAGGGAATTGTAGACCAATATCCCTCATGATCATAGGAACAAATGTCATTGACAACATATGAACACCACAAAGACAGCAACATATGAAAATAATAATATGCCATGACCAAATGTAAGTCAATTTGGGAATGCAAAATGGTGTAATATTAAAAAGTCATTCAACATAAACTGCCACCTTCACAGATTAAAATTAAAAAATGACATGATAATCTTCACAGATGGACAAAAATTATTTGACAAAATTCAATACCCGTTCATGGTAAAACTTCTCAGCAAACTAGGTCTAGAGAGGACCTTCCTCAAACTGATAGAAATAACTATGAAATATCTCCAGGTAATCATCATATTTAATGATGAAATGTTGAACATTTCCTGTAGAGTTGGGAACAAGGCAGTGAGATGTGGCCTTTAGAATGTTTTCCCACCTTTTACTGGATGTTTTAAGCAGTAAGCCAAGTAAGAGAGAAAGATTATATTGGAAGAAATAAAATGGCCTTTCTGTGACCTTTACATAATTGCACAGATAAAAACTACTACAGAAACTACAAAGATCCACACAAACTAATAAATGAACCTAACGAGGTTACACAGATAAGGTAGGTATACCAAAATCCATTGTATTTTTATGTAGTAGTAAAAGCAAAATGGAAAAGGAATTTATTTACAATGCCATAAAGATAAAAATATTTGGAAGTAAATCTACCTAAATCTGTAAGATATTCCTGAGAGAAATTAAAGAAGACATAAATAAATGGAGAGATAAACCATGTTCACAGATTAGAATATTCCAAATGGCTAAGATACCTATTTTCCCCAAATTGATCTGTAGATTCACCATAACCCAATCATGAACCCAGAAGGCTTTCTGGTAAATTGACAAGTGATTCTAAAATGAGTATCTAAATGGGAAGAACCTAGAATAGCCAAAGCAATTTGGAAAAGAAGAAAAATGCTGGATAAATTATACAACCTGACTTCAAGAATTAATATAAAGCTTCAGTAATCAAGGCACTGTGGCATTGGCTTTAGAACAGAGAAACAGATCAATGCACAGAAACAGAGCCACACACAAATTGTCAATTGATTCTTTGACAGAGGTCCCAAATTAATCCTGTGCTGAAAATGTAGTCTTTTTACTAATGATGCTGGGACAACTGGATGGATAATTATTATGGGAACATAATGAATTTTATCCACACTTATCAACAAATATAGATCTATGGATCATAGACCCAAATGTAAAATTAAACTATTAGCCTTGAGAAGAAAACATGGATGGATTTTTTTGTGATCTTAGAATAGGCAAAGACTTCTTAGGGAGGACACAGAAAACACTAGCCAAAAAAAAAAGATAAATTTGATTTCAAAACTTCAAAAACTTCAGTTTGTCAAAATACACCATTAAGAAAAGGCATACAAAGCCCCACACTGGGAGGATTAATAATAAGTTGTACTTTTACATAATAATGATATAGGAAGTATAATGCAATTAATATTCCACTTATAATATATAAAATACTTGAATTCCAGGCAAAAACTTGTAACAATGAAACAAAAGGAAAAAATAACTGGAGTTATACCTTATGCTTGATTGTATAGACTATAATAAGGATGATAACACTTCCTAATTTAGTAAAGGTATTTTATTTATTTATTTTTTAACGTTTATTCATTTTTGAGAGAGAGAGAGACACACAGCAGAGACAGAGCATGAGCAGGGGAGGGGCAGAGAGCGAGGGAGACACAGAATCTGAAACAGGCTCCAGGCTCTGAGCTGTCAGCACAGAGCCCTATGCGGGGCTCAAACTCATGGACTGCAAGATCATGACCTGAGCCAAAGTCAGATGCTTAATCGAATGAGCCACCCAGGCGCCCCTAGTAAAGATATTTTAATGTAAGACTAGTTAATTTTTCTCAGGATATTTTAAGTAACATTTTTATTTATTTATCTTTATTTTTTTCAATATATGGAGTTTATTGTCAAATTGGTTTCCATACAACACCCAGTGCTCATCCCAAAAGGTGCCCTCCTCAATACCCATCACCCACCCTCCCCTCCCTCCCACCCCCATCAACCCTCAGTTTTAAGTAACATTTTTAAATGGGATTTCCAAGACAAGGAAACATGCCTTTGTTTTTAGTTTATTGACTATTTCAAATAGTGTGTTTTTACCAGATTGTATTGTGGCAAGAAGGAATTGATTTGTTAGTGGATGTTCAAACAAACCTTCAAAAAAAGGTTAAGAATACTGGAATAAAAATTAGGCCATGAGCAGCCCCAAATACCATAACAAGAAACATAATCTTAAAAAATGTCCTGAAGATGTATGCTTTAGCTGCAGATAAAACACACACCCCTATTACTGTTGAAACTGCACTTTGTAACACTGTGTAGCCTAGCAGATACAATGCCTCAATTATTTTTTGGTTTACTGAGGGCTTAGAACTGGAAAAAAATGCGTAAGAAATGTGTGCAGAAAAATCGAAAGAAAACCCTATACAAATGACAAGATTAATCATGGATATGGAATCAAGATTGACATTCCAGAATTCCATGAACCCTGTTACTCCCACAATCACAGAAGCAATAGCAAAAGTTACCCACAAGGAACACCGTGGATGAGGAATGAACAATAAGGAAACAATGAACATAGCTGAGGATGCAACAATGACATTTCGAACAGTGTTTTCTAATATTGCGGCAAACTGATCAAAATATATGAATGCTGGGTTGTACACCATTAGGGGAATTTCACACTTTTCAGCTATGCTTCGTAACTGGAATAACATCATCTTCTTATTGGTTGAAGAAGAAACGCCAATGGTCTGAATGAAGCCCCGGGAAGCAATGATTTCATGTGAAGATGAAATATTAATATCATACATAAAAAGTGGAAAATTTGTTAAAAAACTGGGCAAACTGTTTATAAAAGTATTCTTATCATTTACATCTTGCCCGCTATTTTCCATATATTGCACATACTCTTGTAACCAAAACTCTGTAACATTTTTATCTACATAGTCACTGTTTTCCAAATCTGCCAGACATTTTTCCAGTTTTTGCCTAGCATCTTTATCCCAGTAGTCAAGAGTTTCAGTAACAATAACCATAACCCTGGGGCCATAATTTGAAAAATAGTCTTCTTCTACATTAAAAAGTGGTGTGATGTAGGAATCGTCACTTGCCAAATTTCGAAGGTCTAACCCTTCCTGCACTTGGAAACACCCATATATACTACTAATGATGTACAAAATGTATAGAAGCACTACAAAAAACTTGGACTCAGTGCTTGTGAGAAAAGGGTCTAAATAGTCTCTGAAGAACAAATTCATTGGATGGACATCAGTTTCTTGTTCATCTGGGAGAGAATCACATGGGACAAAGCAGGACTTTTTAAATGAAGAACACTTTTGGTCAGGAGTTTCTGGCTTTTTCAACCAGCGTAGACAGACTACTTCTCTTTTACCATCCAGGGCCATAAATGCTCCAAAACAGGTGATGTTATAAAAATAACAAAAGAGCAGTGTTGTTCCTTATAAGTGCAAAAGTATTGTACGGACCCGAAAGAGGTCATAATCCCTGTATAGAAGGCCAGGACGTTGGTGATAGTGGTGATTGTAATGGACACTGCCACTTTGGAATACTGGACAGCTGCTGTTTGATGTTATCCATGAGGCTGGTCTTCTGCCAGGCAGAAATCATTATAAACATGTCATCAACCCCAACACCTGTTAAAAAAAACAAAGAAACAATTTGCATACATATTAATATCTATGAAAAATTAAACACACAAACTCAAACCATCTTCTTTTTCCATCTCTTAGATCTTATTTATCTTGCCTGATCTGTGCTTTGATACTACTACTTTCTCTGTCACTTTCTCTGGTTGCTTCTGAATCCACAACAGAATCCACCCCTCCCTCTGTAATAACTCTGTGCTTTATTCATACTCTTATTATTTGTACATAGCACAGGATACTCTACTCCTACTCTTCATTTAGGGTGTTGTAATGATGAGTCAGGAAACATGTTGTAGGTGTTAGTCAAAACAGGATTAGCATTGTATCTTTGATTCTACTGGATGACTTGAAAGACCATTTTCTCTCATAAACCATCTTAATGAATGCACAAACACACGAAGCCAACATTCTGTTGCTTAAAATATAAACTGGACTTATCTATTCTTTTTTTTTCAACGTTTATTTATTTTTGGGACAGAGAGAGACAGAGCATGAATGGCGAGGGGCAGAGAGAGAGGGAGACACAGAATCGGAAACAGGCTCCGGGCTCCGAGCCATCAGCCCAGAGCCCGACCCGGGGCTCGAACTCACGGACCACGAGATCATGACCTGGCTGAAGTCCGAGGCTTAACCGACTGCGCCACCCAGGCGCCCCTGGACTTATCTATTCTACAGTTAGCATCTAACCAGCAATGTTGGCACCTCTCTCAAGATTTCTACTAGAGTTGACACTACTTTCACTCATGTATACCTTTGTTCCCATGTATATTGATGCAAACTCAATAAAATAAATAAGGAAATAACCTGTAATAAAAGGCTGATCTAATTTCAATTTGGGGGGATCTTGTGCATGGATTACATGGGAGGGTACTGGGAATTGCAACTTTGCCTCTGATGTTTTACAGGTATGATCAAGAAGACAGAAGAATCTGTATTGACACAAGTCTAAACATTCTGTCATAAACTGCATCCTGACATCCCATGGCTTACCAGCTTTGAGGATTTCACTTGGGCTCAGCAGCACAAAAGGGAAGAATCAGAAGTACTAGGGACCAAGAATGAACTCTTGATATGTATTAGGTATTGAAAAATTGTTTTGTGATTTATAGAAACTTATTCAGAAATTGTCCTTGAACACTTCTTGAGTTGCTTAAATCACACACACACACACACACTACTATGTACATACGGACTATTCAGTGCTGGTTTATATTAAATCAATTATGTACACTTTAACTATAGTTGTTTATGGCTGTGGGGAATACTGAGTGGCTAAGCGTGGGTGTGTACTAGGTAGGTGTGTCCTGAAGAGTTAGAGTAAATAAGTTGACATCCAGCAAACAGCTTTTCCACTGTCTCCCCACGGAAACCAAATACTATTCCTTCCAAGTTCCTTACTTTCTAAAATGTAGAATGGATAAAGAAGATGTGGTTTATATATACAGTGGAATACTACTTGGCAATGAGAACAGATGAAATCTGGCCATTTGCAGCAAGGTGGATGGAACTGGAGGGTATCATGCGAAGTGAAGTAAGTCAGGCAGAGAAGGACAGATACCATATGTTTTCACTCATACGTGGATCCTGAGTAACTTCACAGAAGACCACGGGGTGGGGGGAGGGGAAAAAAGTTACAGAGAGGGAGGGAGGCAAACCATAAGAGACTCTTAAATACTGAGAACAAACTGAAGGTTGATGGGGGGGTGGGCAGAGGGGAAAGCGGGTGATGGGCATTGAGGAGGGCACCTGTTGGAATGAGCACGGGGTGTTGTATGGAAACCAATTTGACAATAAATTATATTTAACAAAAAATAAATTGTGTCTCTTTAAATTAAAAAAAATAAAATATAATATAAACACCTTTGTTTTTCATGCTTATTGTCAAACAAATTCTGGAAGTACAAGAAAATGCAGAGAAAAAGTGTAAACAACAGTAATTCCACCCTGCATTTTTATGTATATCCATCCAGAATTTGCTCTACACAAATATGCACATATAACTGTATCTCTCTATTTCAAACACCTGGTTTCAATACCAGCATTTTTCATTTAACATTATATATGTACCTCCTTTTGAAGACTGGATATGATTCAAAAGTATTAATATGCTGTGTTTGAGTTGACCAATCCCATGTTGATATGGAATTAGGTTTTCAAAACTTTTCCGTTCTAAATAATGCTGAAGTGAATATACTCGTTCTGCTCTTTGAGTACTTGTCTAATTGTTAAGACAAATTTCTAAAAATGGAATTGCTAAGCCAAAGATATTTGCTGTTTGATGTTTAAATCTTTTGATTTGCTGCACAATTGGATTTAAAAAAGTGTGTAACAATTTATAATTTTCTCCCAGCAGAATGAGTATTCATTTATATACAACCTTCCTCATATCTTCAATCTTGCTAATATTTATTAATTTAATAAGAAGACAAGGTATCTCACTTTTGGTTTAATTTGCATCCATTCATTAATTGAGAAGTCAAATTATTTTTTCCCTCTACTTCCAGTGAGGGATGTGTGTGTGTGTGTGTGTGTGTGTGTGTATGTGTGAACTGCCTGTTCATGTCTCTTGTCTGTGTTTTTCCATTTGGGGTACTAGATTTTTCTGCCTCTAAACACACACACTTCAATTTGATTTTCTTCTCTCCTGTCACCTCATTTTGGATCTGTGGAGCCACCTGAATATAATTATTTTGCTTAATCTAACATAAATTCCTTCCCTTATCTACCCCATACCCCCACATACACAATGTGTAGCTTCACATTTGGTTTTACTCATCTAGAATACGAAATGGTGAATTTGCAACTATGATCACTAATGGCACCCCAATGTACAACATCAGGCCAAAGCCACTCACCACTGCCAAGGCAGCAGAAATCACTCCAAAGGTTGCAGCCCACATTTTGTTTTGTACACAGTCACACCTGTACATTTGGAGGGAAAAATCATGGAATTTGTGGTGGTAGCTTCCACACTGAAATTCCATCAGTTTATAACATTCTCTACTTGGACATCTGTTCAGAAAGCTCTTGGGCAATCATTCCCATACCTGTCTGCTGAAGACCTTTAATTCCCAGGCACTGTCCCAGACCAAGTGGGAAAAAGGGCAGAGGGAACAGAAAAGCTGTGAATCAGTACTTTTACCAAACTTCCTGAGCAATTCTTCTGCATCTGGGCAAGCACAAATTCACTCACCACCAGTTCAGAGCCATAAAGATATACCAAATACTTCAGATGGTTAATTACACCCTGATCTTCAAAGGGTGTCAATGGAATACAACAGCAAAGGGAGGGCAAGCTCTAGCAGAGAAAGTATCCATATTCAGTGCTCTTTTCACCCACCCTTGACTCCAAGTAGCCATAGACGCAATTCTAAACAGCTCTTGTATTTCCAAACCAGTTCAATATGTATTGTGATTAACAAAATGTATGAAAGTCTCCTCCTAAAACGTTTTCAGGATTCTCGTCTACTGGTGAAGAGGGCTCTAGGAAAGTTGCTACTAATTACAAAAGAATTAGAAATGTAGTCCATTAAAAAAATAAAAGTTTATTTATGGGGCGCCTGGGTGGCTCAGTCAGTTAAACAACTGACTTTGGCTCAGGTCATGATCTCATGGTTTGTGGGTTTGAGCCCCATGTTCAGCTCTGTGCTGATGGTTTGGAGCTGGGATCCTGCTTTGGACTTGTTGTCTCCCCTCTCTCTGCCCCTCCCCTGTTCATTCTCTCTCTCTCTCTCTCTCTCTCTCTCTCTCTCTCTCAAAAATAAATAAATGTTTAAAAAATGTTAAGTTTACTTATTTATTTTTGAGAGAGAGCACAAGTGGGGGAGAGAGAGAGAGAGAGAGAGAGAGACTACCAAGCAGGCTCCACACTACCAGTGCAGAGCCTGATGTGGGGCTTGAACCCACAAACAATGAGATCATGACCTGAGCCAAAGTCAGACACTTAACCATCTGAGCCACCCAGGCGCCCCTCTAGTCCATTTTTAATAACACAGCCTAGGGGTGCCTGGGTGGCGCAGTCAGTTAAGCGTCCGACTTCAGCCAGGTCACGATCTCGCGGTCCGGGAGTTCGAGCCCCGCGTCGGGCTTTGGGCTGATGGCTCAGAGCCTGGAGCCTGTTTCCGATTCTGTGTCTCCCTCTCTCTCTGCCCCTCCCGTTCATGCTCTGTCTCTCTCTGTCCCAAAAATAAATAAACGTTAAAAAAAAATTAAAAAAAAAATAACACAGCCTGTGCCTTTTTCTTTGCTGGACCAACAAAAATGGGAATATATAGGCAGCATTTTAAAGTATGGATTCAGCACTTTACCTACCCAATAACCACAATATTACATTTGAAAATATTGACAACCACCTCTGGTTTTATATTTTGCTTTTTTGTTAACTGCTTCAAAACAAATGACTGATACTTGTTTCTAGATATTTTTAGGAGGAGAGAGAAACTAAGTTTGGATTGAAGACTAGGAGAGTCCACTATGGAAATAGAAGCACTGATTCCAATACAGCAACATGACCATGACCTTTAGGCAAGACAACAGTAAAATAGCTAAACTTTCTTATTCTGCAAAAAAATTTCTACACCATGGTTTTATTTATTTATTTTTTTCAACACACCAGTGCTATGAGTTAAACTCAGGGCCCCAAGCCAACCACATGTGCAAAATTCCAGACCAAAAGTAAAATTCCTTGTTAGAATAAAATTTGATTATGGGGCGCCTGGGTGGCGCAGTCGGTTAAGCGTCCGACTTTAGCCAGGTCACGATCTTGCGGTCCTTGAGTTCGAGCCCCACGTCGGGCTCGGGGCTGATGGCTCAGAGCCTGGAGCCTTTTTCCGATTCTGTGTCTCCCTCTCTCTCTGCCCCTCCCCCGTTCATGCTCTGTCTCTCTCTGTCCCCAAAATAAATAAACATTGAAAAAAATTTTTTTTAAAAAAGAATAAAATTTGATTATAATGGATACTTTCTTAAAACAACAATGTTGGCAAGGGATAAACGTACCCTCACATATAAAGGGAGACCTATAAGACTCGTGACTGATCTCTCTTTTGAAACTTGGCAGGCCAGAAAGAATTGGCACGAGATCTTCAGTGTGCTAAACAGAAAAAATATGCAGCTGAGAATCCTTTATCCAGCAAGTCTGTCATTTAGAATAGAAGGAGAGATAAAGGTCTTCCCAAACAAACAAAAACTGAAGGAATTTGTCACCACTAAACCAGCCCTACAAGAGATCCTAAGGGGGACCCTGTGAGACAAAGTACTGGAGACATCACTACAAGCATAAAACATACAGACCTCACAATGACTCTAAACCCGTATCTTTCTATAATAACACTGAATGTAAATGGATTAAATGTGCCAACCAAAAGACATAGGGTATCAGAATGGATAAAAAAACAAGACCCATCTATTTGCTGTCTACAAGAGACTCATTTTAGACCTGAGGACACCTTTAGATTGAGAGTGAGGGGATGGAGAACTATTTATCATGCGACTGGAAGCCAAAAGAAAGCTGGAGTAGCCATACTTATATCAGACAAACTAGACTTTAAATTAAAGGCTGTAACAAGAGATGAAGAAGGGCATTATATAATAGTTACAGGGTCTATCCATCAGGAAGAGCTAACAATTATAAATGTCTATGCGCCGAATACCGGAGCCCCCAAATATATAAAACAATTACTCATAAACATAAGCAACCTTATTGATAAGAATGTGGTAATTGCAGGGGACTTTAACACACCACTTACAGAAATGGATAGATCATCTAGACACATGGTCAATAAAGAAACAAGGGCCCTGAATGATACATTGGATCAGATGGACTTGACAGATATATTTAGAACTCTGCATCCCAAAGCAACAGAATATATACTTTCTTCTCGAGTGCACATGGAACATTCTCCAAGATAGATCATATACTGGGTCACAAAACAGCCCTTCATAAGTTTACAAGAATTGAAATTATACCATGCTTACTTTCAGACCACAATGCTATGAAGCTTGAAATCAACCACAGGAAAAAGTCTGGAAAACCTCCAAAAGCATGGAGGTTAAAGAACACCCTACTAACGAATGAGTGGGTCAACCAGGCAATTAGAGAAGAAATTAAAAAATATATGGAAACAAACGAAAATGAAAATACAACAATCCAAACGCTTTGGGACGCAGCGAAGGCAGTCCTGAGAGGAAAATACATTGCAATCCAGGCCTATCTCAAGAAACAAGAAAAATCCCAAATACAAAATCTAACAGCACACCTAAAGGAACTAGAAGCAGAACAGCAAAGGCAGCCTAAACCCAGCAGAAGAAGAGAAATAATAAAGATCAGAGCAGAAATAAACAATATAGAATCTAAAAAAACTGTAGAGCAGATCAACGAAACCAAGAGTTGGTTTTTTGAAAAAATAAACAAAATTGACAAACCTCTAGCCAGGCTTCTCAAAAAGAAAAGGGAGATGACCCAAATAGATAAAATCATGAATGAAAATGGAATTATTACAACCAATCCCTCAGAGATACAAACAATTATCAGGGAATACTATGAAAAATTATATGCCAACAAATTGGACAACCTGGAAGAAATGGACAAATTCCTGAACACCCACACTCTTCCAAAACTCAATCAGGAGGAAATAGAAAGCTTGAACAGACCCATAACCAGCGAAGAAATTGAATCAGTTATCAAAAATCTCCCAACAAATAAGAGTCCAGGACCAGATGGCTTCCCAGGGGAGTTCTACCAGACGTTTAAAGCAGAGATAATACCTATCCTTCTCAAGCTATTCCAAGAAATAGAAAGGGAAGGAAAACTTCCAGACTCATTCTATGAAGCCAGTATTACTTTGATTCCTAAACCAGACAGAGACCCAGTAAAAAAAGAGAACTACAGGCCAATATCCCTGATGAATATGGATGCAAAAATTCTCAATAAGATACTAGCAAATCGAATTCAACAGCATATAAAAAGAATTATTCACCATGATCAAGTGGGATTCATTCCTGGGATGCAGGGCTGGTTCAACATTCGCAAATCAATCAACGTGATACATCATATTAATAAAAGAAAAGATAAGAACCATATGATCCTGTCAATCGATGCAGAAAAGGCCTTTGACAAAATCCAGCACCCTTTCTTAATAAAAACCCTTGAGAAAGTCGGGATAGAAGGAACATACTTAAACATCATAAAAGCCATTTATGAAAAGCCCACAGCTAACATCATCCTCAATGGGGAAAAACTGAGAGCTTTTTCCCTGAGATCAGGAACACGACAGGGATGCCCACTCTCACCGCTGTTGTTTAACATAGTGTTGGAAGTTCTAGCATCAGCAATCAGACAACAAAAGGAAATCAAAGGCATCAAAATTGGCAAAGATGAAGTCAAGCTTTCGCTTTTTGCAGATGACATGATATTATACATGGAAAATCCGATAGACTCCACCAAAAGTCTGCTAGAACTGATACATGAATTCAGCAAAGTTGCAGGATACAAAATCAATGTACAGAAATCAGTTGCATTCTTATACACTAACAATGAAGCAACAGAAAGACAAATAAAGAAACTGATCCCATTCACAATTGCACCAAGAAGCATAAAATACCTAGGAATAAATCTAACCAAAGATGTAAAAGATCTGTATGCTGAAAACTATAGAAAGCTTATGAAGGTAATTGAAGAAGATATAAAGAAATGGAAAGACATTCCCTGCTCATGGATTGGAAGAATAAATATTGTCAAAATGTCAATACTACCCAAAGCTATCTACACATTCAATGCAATCCCAATCAAAATTGCACCAGCATTCTTCTCAAAACTAGAACAAGCAATCCTAAAATTCATATGGAACCACAAAAGGCCCCGAATAGCCAAAGGAATTTTGAAGAAGAAGACCAAAGCAGGAGGCATCACAATCCCAGACTTTAGCCTCTACTACAAAGCTGTCATCATCAAGACAGCATGGTATTGGCACAAAAACAGACACATAGACCAATGGAATAGAATAGAAACCCCAGAACTAGACCCACAAACGTATGGCCAACTCATCTTTGACAAAGCAGGAAAGAACATCCAATGGAAAAAAGACAGCCTCTTTAACAAATGGTGCTGGGAGAACTGGACAGCAACATGCAGAAGGTTGAAACTAGACCACTTTCTCACACCATTCACAAAAATAAACTCAAAATGGATAAAGGACCTGAATGTGAGACAGGAAACCATCAAAACCCTAGAGGAGAAAGCAGGAAAAGACCTCTCTGACCTCAGCCGTAGCAATCTCTTACTCGACACAGGGCAAAGGGAAATTAAAGCAAGGGAATAAAAGCAAAAGTGAATTACTGGGACCTTATGAAGATAAAAAGCTTCTGCACAGCAAAGGAAACAACCAACAAAACGAAAAGACAACCAGTGGAATGGAAAAAGATATTTGCAAATGACGTATCAGACAGAGGGCTAGTATCCAAAATCTATAAAGAGCTCACCAAACTCCACACCCGAAAAACAAATAACCCAGTGAAGAAATGGGCAGAAAACATGAATAGACACTTCTCTAAAGAAGACATCCGGATGGCCAACAGGCACATGAAAAGATGCTCAACGTCGCTCCTCATCAGGGAAATACAAATCAAAACCACACTCAGATATCACCTCACGCCAGTCAGAGTGGCCAAAATGAACAAATCAGGAGACTATAGATGCTGGAGAGGATGTAGAGAAACGGGAACCCTCTTGCACTGTTGGTGGGAATGCAAACTGGTGCAGCCACTGTGGAAAACAGTGTGGAGGTTCCTCAGAAAATTAAAAATAGACCTACCCTATGACCCAGCAATAGCACTGCTAGGAATTTACCCAAGGGATACAGGAGTACTGATGCATAGGGGCACTTGTACCCCAATGTTTATAGCAGCACTCTCAACAATAGCCAAATTATGGAAAGAGCCTAAATGTCCATCAACTGATGAATGGATAAAGAAATTGTGGTTTATACACACAATGGAGTACTACATGGCAATGAGAAAGAATGAAATATGGCCCTTTGTAGCAACGTGGATGGAACTGGAGAGTGTGATGCTAAGTGAAATAAGCCATACAGAGAAAGACAGATACGATATGTTTTCACTTTTGTGTGGATCCTGGGAAACTCAACAGAAACCCATGGGGGAGGGGAAGGAAAAAAAAAGAGGTTAGAGTGGGAGAGAGCCAAAGTATAAGAGACTCTTAAAAACTGAGAAGAAACTGAGGGTTGATGGGGGGTGGGAGGGAGGAGAGGGTGGATGATGGGTATTGAGGAGGGCACCTTTTGGGATGAGCACTGGGTGTTGTATGGAAACAAATTTGACAATAAATTTCATATATTGGAAAAAATACTGCTAGACTCTTTCTTAGCAATGACAGTAGTCATGGCCACAAGAGGGAATATTGGAGGAACACTGGTGTTTCATCAAAGATAGACAAATTGACAGTTTTCAGAAATCTGGAAGGGGAAATGAATACATACGTAAAGGTCACCAAATGTAAAGAAAACTATTTGGAAGGGTGTGGGTTCTTTATGGACAAATATGGTTATGTTTTAGCAAAACTAGAAGAGATGGGATTTATGTATAGTAAACAAAACACAATCTAATTACAGTTTTCTTGTAGAAACCATTGGAAACACATATCGCACACAGAGATGCATGGAGCTGGTGAAGTGCTTCTATTACGAATTCTAGCTGACATATTTGCAATAGCTCAAGAGCTTGCAAAATATTTGCCTTATGATTCTGAGTATGTTAGGTTTCAGGAATGGGAAGCAAGCCAAGATTCTGAGATGAGAGTAGGTGATAAGATAAAGACTGAAAAAAAGACTGTGCTATCTTTATTCATGTGAGGAATTAAACAACTAAGTGAAGAAATCCCAGGTATACGTCTTCAGTACCCACCAATGTGCTGTGAGGCATTTCAGCAGCTTATTTTGGCCATAAAAGACCAAAGTGCTGATTATTTTGTGATAGTAATCTATTCTTATAAAACAATGAGAAACATGGATGACATTATTCCAGGATTTGTCCTCTCTAGCCTGACAAGTGTGTCTTTGATTGAAGTGCCAAGAATCACATTTCAGATGATACATATTAATGATACAAGCCCATAGGACATGGCAAGTATAGCAGAAGCTGTTATTAAATGTAAGGGGAAGGATTATCCAGAACTCTCTATTGATCAGGGAGATTATTCACTCCTGAAACCAAGTGTACTCTCCTTGGAAAGGCTTATGATAGCAAACCTCACAAAGGCAAACCGAACTCAGATGTCTACTCACTACACCTTGGATCCCTACAGTGTAGGAGAGGTGACAGCTGAGACAGAAAGGCACAAACACGTTGCTCAACGATCCGTTGTGGAAGCTGAGACTGATAAAATATGTGTCCACTCAGAAGATTATTTTCCTGTCAGCACCTTCAGCTAATATTTCAGCAATACTTTATATGGGACTGATGACACGATGGAGAAACAAATTACTGGCGCTGAACTTCAGTGGTACCGTAACAGCCATAAGCCAGGATGTTAGAGAAGTGAAGATTGGTGATCATATTGCCACCTCTTTTCCTATTGTGGCATCATCAAAGTCTTAATTCCTGACATCATGTGTTTTCACAGCAAAAAAGTTTCCAGTTAGAAATGTACCATGTACATCATACTTTATAGTAGCTGGGAAAATTCTCACCCAGATACTACCAAATGCCAACTGTCTCTCCATACTTTAGGTTATGTCCCCACAGCCAGGGTCAGTACTAGCTGATGTGCTGACCTTGGCTGCTAGGGAAGTAGGTTGGAGGTGGGGTGCTCTTCTCTCCCTCTTTGCTCTTCTATGGCAAAAGGTAGAATGCTACCAAGCACTTATTTTTCAGTCACCTCTAGAGAAACTCTAGAGTGTTTCTTCAAAGAAACACTCACTGGCCTTCCTTGCTTCTAGATGCTGTCTTCCTATGTGACCAATGCCAGTCTGAATTCTACAGCAATTACTGCATAATGGTAACAATCATGCCCAGATCCACATTCTAAATCTTAGCCATCATGCTAAATAGGCTGCCCTGATAAAAGTCTGCATGCAAGGATTTCATAAGAACTGAAAGAAAAATCCATGAAGATCTTCAAGGATTCCATCAGAAACACACAAAAAAAGTGGCCTGCAATTCTGGACAGTCATACTGGGAACAATTAGATTATAATATCCATGATTATAGGTTTTGGCAAAGCCAGGCTGGCCATATGGTAGTACCAGATAAATGTAAATGGCTATTTGCTAAGATTTTCCATTAGATAACCCATCATGGTAGGGACAAATTGGCTGTGATACAAAATAAACATTGATGGGGACACTTTTTTTGGTAACATTTATTTATTTTTGAGAGAGAGAGAGAGAGAGAGACATAGATTTCCGTGCATTTTTTTTAATTCCACATATAAGTCAGATCATACAGTAATTGTCGTCCTGTGTCTGACTTCTTTTCAATAAGCATAAAGCCCTCAAGTTCCACTCATGTTGTCACAAATGGCAGGATTTACTTCTTGCTTGTGGCTGAAAATATTCCATTGTAAATATAATACCATATTTTTAAATCCATGGATCCATTGATGGATGCTTAGGTTGTTTCTTGACTATTGTAAATAATGCTGCAATAAACAGAGGGCTGCAGCTATCTCTCCTAGGTAAGGATGTCATGTCTTTAAGATATATACCCAGAAATGGGATTATTGGCTCCTATGGAGGTTCTATTTTTAGTGTGTTGAGGAGCCACCATACTGTTTTACATAGTGGCTGTCCCAATTTACAGTCCTACAGCAGTACAAGGAAATTCCTTTCCTGTACATCCTTGCCAACGATATCTCTTGTCTTTTTGACAATAGCCATTTTAATAGGTCAAAGTGATATCTATATACTGCAGTTTTGATTTGCATTGCCCTGATGAATAGTGATATCGAGCACCTTCTTGTGTACCCTTGGCCATCTGAATATGTTCTGAGGAGAGACGTCTATGAAGGTGCCTTGCCCAGTTTTTAATTATATTTGTTTTTAGCTGCTGAGGTGTACGAATTCCTTACACATTTTAGATATTGACGCTTTTCATATTTGTAGCTTGTGAATGTTTTCATCCTTTCCATGGGTTGCCTTTCCGTCATGTTGCTTGTTTCTTTTGCTGTGCGGAAACATTGTTGATTGCATTGGTTGTTTTTGCTTTTATTGCTTGTACTTTGGATGTCCTATCCTAAATCATTCGTAAGATCTATGCCAAGGAGCTTTTATCCTGTGTTTTCTTCTAGGAGTTTTATGATTTCAGATTTTATATGGAAGTCGTTCTTTGAGTTTGGGTTAACTTTTGTGAGTGGTGTAAGGTAGAGGCAGAGTTTTATTCTGTTGCATGTTAATATCCACTTTTCTCAGCATCATGTATTGAAGAGATTACCTTTTCTCTTTTGAGTATTCTCGGGTCTCTTAACAAAGAGACTTTAGGCATGGGTTTTTAGTTGGCTTTATGCATGGGTTTATTTCTGGGTTCTTGATTCTGTTTCCTTCATCTTTGTGTTTGTTTTTGTGCAACTTCATACGGTTTTTATTACCATAACTTTGTAATAGTTTGACACCAGCAAGTGTGATGCTTCCAGCTTTGTTCTTCTTTCTTAGGATTGCTTTGGCTATTTGGGGTCTTTTTGGTTCCTTACACATTTGAGGAATGCTTTTCCTACTTCTGTGAAAAAGGTCATTGGAATTTTCACAAGGATTGCATTGACTCTGTAGGTGGTTTCAGGTAATGTGAATATTTAATGGTACTAATTTTTCTAATCCATAAACAACGGGGTATCTTCCCATTTGTTTGTGTCTCTGCTGTTTCTTTTACAATGTCTTGTAGTCTTTACTGTACCTATCTTTCAGAAAGTCCTTGATTAAATTTATTCCAAAGTATTTTGTTCTTTTTGATGTTTTGGGGGAAGGGGATTTTTTCCTTATATTTCTTTTTCAGCTATTTCATTGTTGTGTAGAAATGCAACTGATTTCTTGATGTTGATTTTGTAATTTTGTTTTACTAAATATAATCTATTGTCAAATTGGTTTCCATACAACACCCACTGCTCATCCCAACAGGTGCCCTTCTCAATGCCCATCACCCACTTTCCCCTCTCCCCCATCTCCTATCAACCCTTAGTTGATTCTCAGTGTTTACGAGTCTCTTATTGTTTGCCTCCCTCCCTCTCTGTAACTTTTTCCCCCGCCCCCCCCCCCCCCCCCCATGGTCTCCTGTTAAGTTCCTCAGGATCCACATATAAGTGAAAACATTTGGTATCTGCCTTTCTCTGCCTGACTTATTTCACTTCGCATACTACCCTCCAGTTCCATCCACGTTGTTGCAAACGGTCAGATTTCACTGTTTCTCATTGCCAGGTAGTATTCCACTGTATATATAAACCACATCTTCTTTCTCCATTCGTCGGGTGATGGACATTTAGGCTCTTTCCATAATTTGGCGATTGTTGCAAGTGCTGCTGTAAAATTGGGGTACATGTGCCCCTATGCATCAGCACTCCTTATCCCTTGGGTAAATTCCCAGCAGTGCTATTGCTGGGTCATAGGGTAGTTCTATTTTTAATTATTTGAGGGACCTCCACATTGTTTTCCACAGTGGCTGCACCAGTTTGCATTGCCACCAACAGTGCAAGAGGGTTCCTGTTTCTCCACATCTTCGCCAGCATCTATAGTCTCCTGATTTGTTCATTTTAGCCGCTCTGACCAGCGTGAGGTGGTATCTCAGTGTGGTTTTGATTTGTATTTCCCTGATGAGGAGTGACATTGAGCATCTTTCCATGTGTCTGTTTTCCATCTGGATGTCTTCTTTGGAAAAGTGTCTATTCATGTCTTCTGCCCATTTCTTCCCTGGATTATTTGTTTTGTGGGTGTGGAGTTTGCTGAGTTCTTTACAGATTCTGGACATTAGCCCTTCCTTTATCCGATATGTCATTTGCAAATATCTTCTCCCATTCTGTCGGTTGCCCTTTGGTTTTGTTGATTGATTCCTTTGCAGTGCAGAAGCTTTTTATCTTGACGAGGTCCCAATAGTTCATGTTTGCTTTTAATTCCCTTGCCTTTGGAGATGTGTCAAGTAAGAAATTGCTGCGGGGGAGGTCAAAGAGGTTTTTTTCCTGCTTTCTCCTCTAGGGTTTTGATGGTTTCCTGTCTCACATTCAGGTCCTTCATCCATTTTGAGTTTATTTGTGTGTATGGTGTAAGAAAGTGGTCTAGTTCCATTCTTCTGCATGTTGCTGTGCAGTTCTCCCAGAAGAAAGAGACTGCCTTTTTTTTTTTTCCATTGGATACTCTTTCCTGCTTTGTCAGTGCTTAGTTGGCCATACATTTGTGGGTCTACTTCTGGGGTCTCTATTCTATTCCATTGGTCTGTGTGTCTGTTTTTGTGCCAATACCATACTCTCTTGATGATCACAGCTTCGTAGTAGAGGCTAAAGAGACAGAGTATGGACAGGGGAGGGGCAGAGAGAGAGAGAGAGAGAGAGAGAGTCCAAAGCAGGCTCCAGGCTCTGAGCTGTCGGCACAGAGCCCAATAGAGGGCTTGAACCACAAATCACAAGATCATGGCCTTAGCCGAAGTCAGAAGCTTAACTGACTGAGCCACCCAGGCACCCCTGCATCTTTATGTTCATTTTGTATCCTTCATCCTTTGAACAGCTTTTTGGTGGTATCTTCAGGATTTTCTATATATAAGAACATATCATCTGCAAGCAAAGACGGTTTTATGTCTTCTTTTCTGATTTGGATGCCTGTCATTTCCTTTTCTTGCCTGACTGCTTTGGCTAGGACTTCCCGTATCCTGTTGAATAGGAGTGGTCAAGTGGGCAACTTTGCCTTGTTCTTGAACTTAGAGTAAAAGCTTTCAGTTTTTTACCACTGCATATGATGTTGGCCGTGGGCTTATCATATTGGACTTCACTATGTCCAGGTGTGATAATTCAGTACCCACTTTATTGAGAGTTTTTAATCCTGAAAAGATGTTGAATTTTGTCAAATGCTTTTTCCTCACATGCTGTGATGATCATATGATTTTTTTTTTTATCCTGTGAATGCGGTGTATCAATTGTATTTATTTGACTTGATTTCCGAAGGGTAATTTTGCTGAGTACAGTATTCTTGATTGGTAGTCTTTTTTCGCTTAGCACTTTGAATATGTATAATCCCACTGCCTCCTGGTATGTAAGGTTTCTGCTGAGAAATTGCTAATAGCCTTATGAGGGTTCACTTGTAGTCACATAGTCTTTCCTCACTCTTTTTCTTTCTTTTTACTTTGTTGTCTGCTGACTGGATAACTTGATAGTTCCTGTCTTTAAATTCACATTTTATTTTTTGCTTGATCCATTTCCTGTCAGTGATCACTCTTGCTTTTTTCATCTCCTTCATTATACACTTCAGCTCCAGGATTTTTGTTTAGTCAGTTTTTACTATTTCCAGCTCTTTGTTAAGCTTCTCATTTTATTCATAGAGTGTTTTTCTGATTTTAATGAGTTGGCTTTTTGTATTTTTCTTGTAACTCACTGAGTTTCCTTAAAACTGCTGGTTTTGAATTCTCTTTTGAATAAATTACAGATCTCCATGTGTTTCCGATTGATTACTGGAAGATTATTGTGATCCTTTGATGGTATAATATTTCCTTGATATTTTATATTCTTTGCAGTTTTGCATTGCTGTCTTTGCACTTGAAGTAGCAGTCACCTCCTCCAGTCTTTAATGACTACCTCTTCAGTGTGTCCAACCCTGATTTTTTTGCTCCAGTGGTATGCTGCAAATTCTCTGCAGGACACCTGGTTTTCCAAAAAGGCTCTCTCATCCGCGGGTGATTATCCTAGACAGTGTTTTCTAGGGAGGGACTCCCAGATGTGGCTGAGAGGGAGGGAATGGAGGCACTTTATGGGCTATTGCTAGGTCCACAGATTAGACTGTAGTATGTATGCCTGTTACCTGATGCACGGGTAGGCAAGGCTTTTCCTCGGTCCCTCGGAATATGGTGCTAGATTCCCACAGCTCCCGCAAAGGTAGGTTTGCCCTTGGGTGGACAAGATGCCAGTTTGTTGTAGGTGGGGAGATGCAATAAGGTACATCTTACCCAGCTATGATACTGATATCGCTCTGACATATGGGTATTTTAAAAGTAGTTTTGCCCCTAAGATATTTCCCTGACTTCTTCTTTCATGTTATATGGACCTCATGCTATTTTAAAACTTTGTTGAAATGAAGCATTTTTATATTTAAAAGAAAAGCCGAAAATATAGCACAAATCTACTTATTACTCCCATGTCTGAGTCAGAATTTCTTTCCTGACTCTTACTACTTGGTTCCATGTATCTTATGGTTTTCTTCCAAGTTCCTAAAAGTATACTTTTCCTTTCAAGGCACCTAGATGCCATCGATGTAATCTTTGTGCTTACATTCTAATCTCTAAGAAAATGGTTTTCTCCCGTTTGTTTTCCTGGTGACCTCTCCTATTTATTTTCCCTCTTCAATAAAGCCTTTCTTGTCCTCACTTACAGCTTTTCACATGTCAATTCTTACAAATCACATTGTATTATACTTGTATATTTGTCTGTGTTTGAAGCAACAGATGAGTATTTCCTTGTATATGGTTGGTATTTCAGCACTGTTCTCTGAATTAATAAATTAAGTCAGATGGGTAAAATTCAGAACTTGATGAAAATTGTCTTTTTATTCTTTATCAGTAAAATTATTAGAAAACATTGGCTGTTTTATGGCTTTTTAATGGCTTTTTCTTTAAGGAGTGAACCTGGTTTACATAGGAAGAAGTTAAAGGAAGGTGAAAATGAAAATGGGACATCAAAAGGATCTGTGATCACACCAGTGTTGAAGAAGGCCGATTCCCTAACTGGTGGTCCACTACAAAAGAATGATGGCAGCCATTTCAGTGAAAAGGATCAGCATGAAAGCAGGTAAAATCTATAAATTCTTTATGTGCCTGTGAAGGCATTTTAGCAGTGATTACCTTTTGTGGAAATACGATGCTGTAGTGTAGGTAGGTCCAAGCTAAAGCAAGAAATACTCAACATACCAAACACACTGCTTGAAAAGTTATGATGAGGGTAAGTGACTTTGTCAAGGAGCAGTTTCAGTAGTCACCATGGAAGCATGGAAGATGAGCAAGTGTCAACAACTCCTTAGAGCATTTTAATTGGGAAAGGTAATAGAGAAATGGATGATAACTGGGAAAGAATGTGAGTTGCAAAGGCATTTTCCTCCTCTTTTTATTTTAATATGGGAGCTTTTAGAGTATGTATGCTGTTGGAAATGATCAATAGAGATAGACATGGTTCATTAATTTAACTTTGTTTGCATTTCCAAACATTAGGAAGTTTGTTGAGTGTATTACAGTATCTTTTAAAGATTATAGTCATTGTCTTTAGTACTCCTATTCATGTAATTTTGTGGAAGAAGTTGGTTTATTCAGAATTGGTTCCACAATGGGGTATTCTCCTGTAATTGAATGTGCAGATTTAAAAATATATATATGTATGTATGCAAGTATGTATATATATATATATATATATATATATATATATTTATACCTGTGTATAAATTCTATATGTGTATATATAAGTATATGTGTGTGTATATATATACATTCACACTTATAATAAATGTATGCAAACACTGAGGCCATTCTGAATAGAACTAATCCTTCCTTGATGATTTTAGATATTCAGTGCCTTTGATAGCGTCATGAATAGCTATGATTTTGTTAGGGACGTGAAAGTATCTGGTTATATCAAGTTAATATTTATTTATGTTCTGGGGAAAGGGGAAGATTTTGTTTATTTACAATTGGAAAATAAACTAGTAACCCATCACAGATTATTCCTTTTGGACTGGAAAGCTCTCAATTACAAACACCATGCTTCCTGTACCAGCAGTGTCACTGACACAGATTATATGTTCAATAAGTATGTGTTGAATGTGGGAAGAAACAGTTGAATGAACGAATGAATGCCTGTTGATGAACTTCTCTAGAAGAAGCAAATCTGTAGTTTATTGAAAGTAGATTTCCAATATTGCCTAGGTATAAAGTCTCTTAAAAGAAGGTGTAAGATTCAGAAATTGTTATGTACAGCTATGGCTAGAAATAGAATAATAATGTAGATTCATTTGCTATTATATTAGTTAGAAACACTTAAGTATTCCTTTAACCACGTGTTATGAAACACATGCTTTGAAGGCACATTCCTGGGTTTGAATTCAGGGTCTGTTCTTGGCCAGCGATTAGGGCTTCTTGGGCAAGTCACTTCGACTTTCTGTGCCTCATTTTCTTCCTGTGTAAAATACCTACTATAATAACCTACTTCATAAGATTGTTGTGGGGCTTCAAATACCTTGAAGACATGTAAAGTGCTCATAGTAATGCCTAGAGAGTAGTTGCACAGTGAGTCTTCAACACGTTAATATCACGATTGTTAAAAAGGGGTCCTTTCATATAGGGACTTAACTTGCACTTTCCAAGTAGGTTTTAGTGCTAGGAAAAGTTTATTTTTAGTAAAAATGACAACAACAAAAACAATGGTATCATGCCTATCAAATAATGCAAGTCGCATGAGGATTTTCCTTTGCTTTTGTTAGTTTTTATCTAAATTTAGTACTTTGTTGTTCTCACTTCAGCAGCACATATATTACAACTGGATACGTCTAATCCTTCGTTAATATTAGTAATAGTATATTTTCTATGCTGTTTAATGTTACTCTATTGTTTAATCCCCTTTGTAGAAAATTAGTTTCAAATGCAGAGATTTTATATCAGAAACAATTGGGTTAAATATTCTTTGTATTTTAAGTATTTAATATTTGCCTGAAAAGAATTGTTGGGTTTTTTCAGGCCTGCAAAGAAAATTTCTAAGAAGAAGAACAAGGTAAGAGAAATAGACAATGTAATTTTATTTTATTTATTTATTTTATTTTTATTTTATTATATTATTTTGATAAATATTTATTAAAGATATTGTTCAGTGGTAAAAAAATACTTTATGAAAGATGTAGTGAAAACATAGACAATCTTCCTTTGTTGTAGAGACATTTGCTGTGAAAAAGGTACTTAGAAATACTAGCTATTGATAACGGTGTCTTTTTGATAAAAATCCCTTCTTTTAAAAAGTCTCTGTGCTTGTACCCCAATGTTCATAGCAGCACTCTCAACAATAGCCAAATTATGGAAAGAGCCTAAATGTCCATCAACTGATGAATGGATAAAGAAATTGTGGTTTATATACACAATGGAATACTACATGGCAATGAGAAAAAATGAAAGAGGGCCTTTTGTAGCAACGTGGATGGAACTGGAGAGTGTGATGCTAAGTGAAATAAGCCATACAGAGAAAGACAGATACCATATGGTTTCACTCTTATGTGGATCCTGAGAAACTTAACAGGAACCCATGGGGGAGGGGAAGGAAAAAAAAAAAAAGAGGTTAGAGTGGGAGAGAGCCAAAGCATAAGAGACTGTTAAAAACTGAGAACAAACTGAGGGTTGATGGGGTGTGGGAGGGAGGAGAGGGTGGGTGATGGGTATTGAGGAGGGCACCTTTTGGGATGAGCCCTGGGTGTTGTATGGAAACCAGTTTGTCAATAAATTTCATATATATAAAAAAAAAAAAACATAAAAAGTCTCTGTGCTTTCACTTTTAAATGTTTATTCACTTATTTTTAAAATGCATTTTGAGAGAGAGCACGCACAAGTGGGGGAGGGGCAGGGGGAGAGGGGGAGAGAGAATCCCAAGCAGGCTCCATGCTGACATTGTGGAGGTCAACATGGGACTCAAACTCAGGAACCCTGAGGTCATGACCTGAGCCACAATGGAGTCGGATGCTCAACCGACTGAGCCACTCAGGTGCCCCTGTGTTTGCTTTTATAAAAAGATGGGTATTTATCACTTCTCTACACCTTGTATATTTTATAAATATTTGGCGGACATTTTGAAATGGTATTCTTTATTTGTAGGTCAAAAAGCAAATTACTTCTAAGGATGACCTTGTCGACCTCATTCAGTCATCTGAAACAGCCTCAGAGGATTGTGGGTTGCCTTACTCTAAGAATTTCATGTTGCTGATTGAACAACTTGGCATGGATTGTAAAGGTAGGAGGCCTTTTTACGTATATGGCTGTAGTCATATGTGCACACCTTGCCTAGTACTGCACCATAGAACACTGCTGTATTGTAGAGCTGCTCCTCTCAGAAATATGTTTTATATTAAAATCAAAGGAGAACTATTGTATCCTCTCAGCCAAAGAGTCATCATTTCTACTGTACCTTTCTTAGTGGGAATGGCACATCTAACGTGTTTGTTAACTCTGCTTCTCTTCTGTGCCTTCACCCAGGTCAGGTCATTATTTTTCTCCTAGATGACTGAGATAACCTCAGGACCGTTTTCCCTGCCGTTCAACCTCCCAGGACCTTGGTCTGCACTGCAACCATAATTAGTATATACTTAAAAAAATGTGTATTTCATCATGTTACCTCCTTGCTTCAAGCTTAGCTGTTACTTCTCATTGCTATTAGGTTAAAGGCCACGGTCCTCTGGCTTCATCTTGTATTGTTTGACATCCTTCTTTCCGTCTGTGTCTTATCCACTGTTTTAGACGTTTCTTCCTGTGAAAGAGCTTGTCGTTTCCAACAGCTTTGGTTAGGTAAACTGCACATATATGAAGTGTGTCATTTGATAGTTTTGACATATGTTTACACGTATGAAACGATAACCGCAATCCAGACAGTTAACATATTCATCACCCTGAAAAATCTCATGTCCCTTTCTATTCCCTTATTATGAAGCTGCCAAATCATTTTCTAAAGGAGTTATACTGTTTTCCATTCCCACCAGCAGTCTGTGAGAGCACCAATTCCTACATACATATTCATGAACACTTAGAATTGTCAGCTTTTTAAATCCTAGCCATTCGGATGGATATTTTATATATCATTATGGTTTGAATATACATTTTGCTAATAACTGACGATGTTGACCATATTTTCACATGCTTGCTTGCCATCTGTATATCTTCTTTGAATTGTCCAAATCTTTTTTTTTTTTTTTTTAATTAAAAAAATTTTTTTTTCAATGTTTATTTATTTTTGGGAGAGAGAGAGACAGATCATGAACGGGGGGGAGGAGCAGAGAGAGAGGGAGACACAGAATCGGAAACAGGCTCCAGGCTCTGAGCCGTCAGCCCAGAGCCCGACGAGGGTCTCGAACCCACAGACTGCGAGATCGTGACCTGGCTGAAGTCGGACGCTTAACCGACTGCGCCACCCAGGCGCCCCCAAATCTTTTTTTTTTTATTTTAAGAATTTGTTTGTTTTCTTACTTGTTGAGTTTTCAGAATTCTTTGTATATTCTAGACACAGTTCCTTCTTATTTCGTTTTCTTTTTGTCTTTTTGTGGTTGTTTTTGTTTTTGTTTTCCATTGAGGCATTTTATTTGCACATACGTATTACATCCCTAGAAAAAGAATCCCAGGATTTCCCCTTCTGTGTGTTTTCATCTTGCTTCTTCATGGTCCATGACTGTAGCTGAGGTGGTCAGTATAATGAAACCAAACTGAGCAGATTATTCTGCCACTTTTCTAGATCTTTGCATTGTCCATCAGTTCTGGGGCCAGTCACTCCATGCTTGCTTAACCTGCCTGTGAGGTTCACAACAATTTTCCCAACTCTGTGATCATCAATTTTTAAATTCACCAGTGTAACCATGCTTCATCATCACAGTTAGAAAGTGGACAATGTTTTGGAGCACGGCCTAGTAAGAACCTGGCGTTTGCTTCTCTTTTCAGTATTGTTATGCTTTGGGGAGCATCTGCCACGACATTCACATGCATCATGATGGTGGCACAGAAAGATGGTGGAAAGAGCTAGATACAGTTCCTTTATCACCTCTCTCTCTTTCTTTTTTTTTTGCAAGGTTTTTCTTCTCCCAGTCTGTGACTTTTCCTTCTCTCAATAGTGTTTTTGAAGAGCAGTTTTTCTTTTTGGTGAAGTCCAGTTTATGCATTCATTTGTTCTTGTATGAGTGTTGCTTTTGGTTTTCATATCGAAGAAATCTTTGCCTAGCACAAGGTCACAAAGTTTTTCTCTCATGCTTTCTTTTAGAAGTGTTATAGTTTGAGGTCTCACATTTAGATCTATGGCCCATTTTATATTCTTTTTTTTATGATATAAAGTATGGATACAAGTTCATTCTTTTGCATATGGATATCCAGTTGTTCCAGCACCATTTATTGAAAAGGCTGTGTTTTCTCCACTTTACGCCATTGCTCCTTTGTCATAATCAGTTGGCCATATATGTGTGGGCTTAGTTATGGGCTCTATTCTGTCTCATTGATCTCTTTGGCCATCTTTGTACCAATATTATGCTGTTTTAATCACTGCCAGTTTATAAGAATTTTTGAAATTACGTGGTGTTAGTCGTCCTGCTTGGTTCTTTTCAGTGTTCTTTTGCTACACTGGATCCTTTGCATTTCCACGTGAATTTTAGAATCAGTTTGTCAGTTTCTTAAAAAACAAACAAACAAACAAAACCCCAACTCTGGTGGTCTTCTGGAAATGAAGTTTAGATTATGTTGAATCTACAGATTTATTTGGGGAGAACTGACTTCTTGACAATATTGAATTTTTTAACCCCTGAACAGAGGATATATCTCTCCCTTGATATAGGTCTTTTAAAATGTTCTCAGTAATATTTTGTAGTTTTTAATGTATAGGTCTTTCTGTCTTTTATGATATTAACTGTGATTATTTTTTATTTTCAGTGCAGTTGTAAATATCTTAAATTTAAATATTTTTTTGTAATGTTTGCCCTTGAGAGAGAGACAGAGCATGAGTTGGGGAGGGACAGAGAGAGAGGGAGACAGAATCTGAAGCAGGCTCCAGGCTCCAAGCTGTCAGTACAGAACCGACATGGGGCTTGAACTCACCAACGTTGAGATCATGACCTTAGCCAGAGCCCAGCGCTTAACCAACTGAGGCACCCAGGTGCCCTGAAATTTTAATTTTTGATTCTTTATAGCAAGTATATAGAAATACAGTTGATTTTTGTGTAATGATTCTGTATCTTCCAACCTTGATAAATTTATATGTATACATATATTTAAATTTTTTTTATCGTTTTATTTATTTTTCAGACAGAGAGAGACAGGGCATGAACAGGGGAGGGGCAGAGAGAGAGGGAGACACAGAATCGGAAGCAGGCTGCAGGCTCTGAGCCATCAGCCCAGAGCCCGACGCGGGGCTCGAACTCACGGACCGTGAGATCGTGACCTGAGCTGAAGTCGGCCGCTTAACCGACTGAGCCACCCAGGCGCCCCTACATATATTTAATTTTAGAGAGAGTACATCAGCAGGGGAGAGGGGCAGAGAGAGAGAGAGAGAGAGAGAGAGAGAGAGAGAGAGAGAGAGAGAGAGACAGGGAGAATCTTAAGCAGTCTCCATGCTCAGTGCGAGCCTGACATAGGGCTCCATCCCATGACTCTGGGATCATAGCCTGAGCTGAAATCAAGAGACACTCAACCGACTGAGTCATCCATGTGCCGCTATAAATTCATTAATTCTAGTAGCATTTTTCTTAATTCTGTCAGATTTTCTACATAAGCAAAGTTCATTAAAATTCATTTTTAATTACTATTTTACTAACAATGGTAAATATTGTAGACTTGTAGCCAATACATTCTCTGTCGCAACTAAACAGCTTTGCCATTGTACTATAAGGGCAGTCAATAGATACTGCATACATTAATGGACATGGCTGTATTTTGATAAAATTTAATTTACCAAAACAAGTAACGTGGCCCACAGGTGGGAGTTTGCCAACTTCTATTTTGTGACCATGTCATTGCTATAGAGACAGTTTCACTTCATTTTCTATTTGGATGTCCTTTGTAGCTTTTTCTTGTTTGATTGCGTTGGCTAGAACTGCTAGTATAGTGCTGAAGAGAAGAAGTCATTCAGTGAATGGCCTACTTGTCTTCTTCCTGATCTTCTAGGAAATGCATTCAGTGTTTTACCATTACATGTAACGTTAGCTGTAGAGTTATCATGACTTGTTTTGTTTTGTTTTGTTTTGTTTGTTTTGTTTTAAGTCATATTGAAGTTCCCTTGTATTCCAGGATTGCTGAAAGTTTTTATCTGGAATGGGATGTTGAATTTTGACAAGGGCCTTATTTTACCTACGGAGATGATCATATAATTTTCCTTTTTTAAAAGTTTGTTAATATGGTGAATAACACTAATTGGTTTTCGAATCTTAAACCAACTCTGCATTTCTTGGATAAACACCATTTGGTCATAACAAATTATCCCTTAGTGTATTGCTAGATTCCACCACCCACCCCGCACACACACACACATGGCTATAGTTTAATTAATTAACTAATTAATTAAATATAATTTATTGTCAAGTTAGCTAACATACAGTGTATATATTGTGCTCTTGGCTTTGGGAGTATATTCCCAACATTCATTACTTATATACAACACCCAGTGCTCATGCCAACAAGTGCCCTCCTCAATGCCCATCACCCATTCTCCCCTTTCCCCCACCCCTCCATGAACCTTCAGTTTGTTCTCTGCATTTAAAAGTTTCTCATGGGGGCGCCTGGGTGGCGCAGTCGGTTAAGCGTCCGACTTCAGCCAGGTCACGATCTCGCGGTCCGTGGGTTCGAGCCCCGCGTCAGGCTCTGGGCTGATGGCTCAGAGCCTGGAGCCTGTTTCCGATTCTGTGTCTCCCTCTCTCTCTGCCCCTCCCGTTCATGCTCTATCTCTCTCTGTCCCAAAAATAAATAAACGTTGAAAAAAAATTAAAAAATAAAAGTTTCTCATGGTTTGCCTCCCTGTCTGAAAAGATTTTTCCCTCTTCTGTTCCCCCATGTTTTTCTGTTACGTTTTTCAAAACCCACATATGAGTGAAAACATGATATCTGTTTTTCTCTGACTGCCTTATTTCACTTCACATACTACCCTCCAATTCCATCCATGTTGTTGCAAATGGCACGATTTCATTCTTTCTCACTGCCAAGTAATAGCCATCGTATATATAAACCATATCTTCTTTACCCATTCATCAGTTGGTGGACATTTGGGCTCTTTCCATAATATGGCAATTGTTGATAGTGCTGCTATACACGTTGGGGTACACGTGCCCCTATGAATCAGCACTCCTGTATCCCTTGGGTAAGTGCCTTGTAGTGCAATTCCTGGGTTGTAGGGTAATTCTATTTTAATTTTTTGAGGAACCAACCTCCACACTGTTTTCCAGAGCAGCTGCACCAACCCTGCATTCCCACCGACAGTGCAAGAGAGTTCCCATTTCTGCACATCCTCACCAACATCTGTTGTTTCCTGTGTTGTTAATTTGATCGACTCTGACCGGTGTGAGGTGGTATCTCAATGTGGTTTTGATTTGTATTTCCCTGATGATGAGCGACCTTGAACATCCTTTCATGTGCCTGTTGGCCATCTGGATGTCTTCTTTGGAAAAGTGTCTATTCATGTCTTCTGCCCATTCTTTCCCTGGATTATTTGTTTTTCAGGTGTTGAGTTTGGTAAATTCTTTATAGAGTATGGATGCTAATCCTTTATGTCATTTGCAAATATCTTCTCCCGTTCCGTTGGTGCCTTTTAATTTTGTGGATTGTTTCCTTTGCAGTGCAGAAGCTTTTTACCTTGATGAGGTCCCAATAGCCCAATTTTGCTTTTATGTCCCTTGCCTTCAGACATGTGTTGAGTAGAAGTTGCTGTGGCCAAGGTCAAAGAGGATGTGGCCTGTGTTCTCCTCTAGGGTTTTGATGGTTTCCTCTCTCACATTGAGGTCTTTCATCCATTTTGAGTTGATGAATGGTGTAAGAAACTGGTCCCGTTTCATTCTTCCGCATGGTGCTGTCCAGCTCTCCCAGCACCATTTGCTAAAGAGCCTATCTTTTTTCCATTGGATACTCTTTCCTGCTTTGCCAAGGTTTAGTTGGCCATACATTTGTGGGTCCATTTCTGGATTCTCTGTTCTATTCCATTCGCCTTTGTGTCTCTTTTTGTGCCGATAGTATACTCTCTTGATGATTGCAGCTTTGTAGTAGAGGCTCAAGTCTGCGATTGTGACACCTCCAGCTTTGGTTTTCTTTTTTAACATGACTTTGGCTATCTGGGATCTTTTGTGGTTCCATACAAATTTTAGGATTGTTTGTTCTAGCTCTGAGAAGAGTGCCAGTGCAATGTTGGTTGGGATTGCACTGATTGTGTCGATTGCTTTGGGTCGTATCGACATTTTCATAATATTTCTTCTTCCAGTCCGTGAGCATGGAATGTTTTTCCATTTCTTTGTGTCTTCTTCAATTTCTTTGATATTTTTTCTACAGTTTTCAGGATACAAATCTCTTATATCTTTGGTTAGGTTGATTTCTAGGTATTTTATGGTTCTTGGTGTAATTGTAAATGAGCTCAGTTTCTTGATTTCTCTTTCTGTGGCTTCATTATTGGTATATAGAAGTGCAATCAATTTCTGTGTGTTGATTTTTGTATCCTGTGACTTTGCTGAATTCATGTATCAGTTCGAGCAGCTTTTTGGTGGAGTCTTTCGGGTTTTCCATGTGGAGTATCATGTCATCTGCGAAAAGTGAAAGTGTAACTTCTTCTTTGCCAATTTGGATGAGTTTTATTTCATTTTGTTGTGATTGCTGAGGCTAGGACTTCCAACACTATGGTAAACAACACTGGTGAGAGTGGACATCCCTTTCATGTTCCTTATCTCCTGTGGTGGGGGGGCGGGAAGTTCTCTGTTTCTCCCCATTGAGGATGCTATTAGCAGCGAGCTTCTCATATATGGCTTTTAGGATGTTAAGGTATGTTCCTTCTATCCCAACTTTCTTGAAGGTTTTTCTAACAAAGGATGCCGTAGTTTATCAAATGTTTTTTTCCTGCTTTTATTGACAGGATCATATGGATGATCGCATCCTTTTTCTATTAATGTGATGTATCATTTTGATTGATTTGCGAATATTGAACCAGCCCTGTAGCCCAGGAATGAATCCCACTTGATCATGGTGAAGAATTCTTTCATACACTGCCGAATTGGATTTGCTAGTATCTTGTTAAGAATTTTGGCATCCATGTTCTTCAGGAACATTGGCCTGTCATTCTCCTTTTTAGTGGGGTCTCTATCTGTTTTGGGAATCAAGGGAATGCTAGCTTCACAGAATGAGTCCGGAAGCTTTTCTTCCATTTCTTTGTTCAACAGCTTGAAAAGTATAGGTATTAACTCGGCTTTCGATGTCTTGTAGAATTCCCCTGGGAAGACTTCTGGCCCAGGACTCCTATTTGTTGGGAGATTTTTGATAATTGATTGAATTTCTTCGCTGGTTATGGGTCTGTTCAAATTTTCTATTTCTTCCCATTTGAGTTTGGGTAGTCTGTAGTTGTCTAGGTATTTGTCCATTTCTTCCAGGTTGTCCAGTTTGTTGGCATATAAATTTTCATAGTATTCTCTAATAATTGAATTCCTGTGGTGTTGACTGTGATCTCTTCTCTTTCATTCATGATTTCATCTCTTCGGATTCTCATTTCTTTCTGAGAAAGCTGGCTAGGGGGTTATCAAGTTTATTTATTCGTTTAAAAAAAAAGCAGCTCTTAGATTCACCGATCTGTTCTTTGCGTTCCTGTGTTTTGCGTTTTGTTTTTTGGTTGTTTTTTTTTTTTTTTTTTTGATTCTATGGTGTTTCTTTCTGCTCTAATCTTTATTATTTCTTCTAATGGCTGTAGGGTTTCTTTGCTCTTCTTCTTCTAGTTTCTTTAGGTGTGAGGTTCGATTTTGTATTTTGGATTGTTCTTATTTCTTGAGAAATGCCTGGATTGCAATGTGTTTTCCTTTTAGGGCTGCCTTTGCTGCATCCCAAAGGGTTTGGACTGTCATGTTTTCATTTTCGTTTGCCTCCATATTTTTTTAATTTCTCTTTTCATCGTCTGGTTGACCCATTCTTTCTCCAATAGGATGTTCTTTAACCTCCATGCATTCAGAAGCTTTCCAAACTTTTTCTTTTGTTTGATTTCAAGTTTCATAGTGTTGTGATCTGAAAATATGCATGGTATGATCTCAGTTCTTTTATATTTATTGAGGGCTGTTTTGTGACCCACTGTGTGATCTGTTTTGGAGAATGTTCCACGTGTACTCGAGAAGAATGTGTATTCTGCTGCTGTTGGATGAAAAGTTCTGAATAGGTCTGTCAAATCCCTCTGGTCCAGTGTATCATTCAAAGCCTTTGTTTCTTTATTGATTTTCTGCCTAGATGATCTGTCCATTGTTGCAAGGGAGTACTAAAGTCACCTACAATTTCCATATGATTATCAATAAGATTGCTTATGTTTGTGATTAGTCAATGTATATATTTGTGGGGTCTCTAGTCGGGGCCACCAACATTTACAATTGTTAGCTCTTCTTGATGGATAGATCCCTTAACTATGACGTATTGCCCTTCTTCATCTCTTGTTAGAGTCTGTGGTTTGAAATCTCATCTACGTATGGCTACTCCAGCTTTCTTTTGACTTCCAGTAGCATAATACATGGTACTCCATCCCCTAACCTTCAATCTAATGGTGTCCTCATGTCTAAAATAAGTCTCTTGTAGACAGCATATAGATGGATTTTGTTGTTGTTGTTTTTAATCCATCCCAATACCCTGTGTGTTTCGATAGGGGCATTTAGTCCATTCACATTCAGAGTGATTATTTAAAGATATGGATTTAGTGTCATTGTGTTGTCGGTAGGTTTCATGCTTGTGGTGATGTTTCTGGTCCTTTGTAGACTTGGCAACATTCCATTCACATAGTCTTCCTGAGGATCTCCTGCAGGGCTGGTTTAGTGGTCATGAGCCCTTTTAGTTTTTGTTGTTCTGGGAAAGCTTATCTCTCCTGTTCTGAATGACAGCCTTGCTGGAGAAAGGATTCTTAGCTGCATATTTTCCTATTCAGCACATGGACCTTCTCCTACCATCCCCTCCTGGCCTGCCAAGTTTCAGTGGACAGGTCTGCTACTACCCATATGTGTCTACCCTTGTAGGTTAAGGCCCGTTTGTCCCTTGCTGCTTTCAGAATTCTCTCTTTCTCTTTGTAACTTGTCAGTTTCACTATGATATGCTGTGGACAAGACCTATTCCTGTTGAATCTGAAGGGAGTTGTCTGTGCCTGCTGGATTTGGATGTCTGCTTCCTTCTCCAGATTGAGGAAGTTGTCACCTATAATTTGTTCAAGTAAACCTTCTGCCCTTTTCTCTCTCTCTTATGCTGGAACTTTGATGATATGGATATTATTACATTGCATTGAATCACTTAGTTTTCTAATACTCCCCTCATGGTCTAATATTTTCTTATCACCCTTTTTCTTGGCTTCATCATTTTCCATAATTTCATCTTCTATGTCACTTATTCTCCCCTCTGTTTCCTCCATCCTTGCTATTACTGCATCTAGTTTATTTTGCATCTTATTTACAATATTTCTTCATTGTTGTGACTATTTCTCAGTTCCTTCATCCCTGCAGCAATAGATTCTCTCCTGTCTTCTATGCTTTTTTTGTAAGCTCAGCTGTTAATCTTACAACTGTTATTCTAAATTCTTGAACCGGTATATTTATTGTTTATATCTGTTTTGAGCAGTTCTCTAGCTGTCATTTCTTCCTGGAGTTCCTTTTGAGGAGAATTCTTCCATTTCATCAGTGTTCAGTACTTTATGTGTTTTCCTAGCTGTCATGTGTCCTGCACCTGAGAGCACTACTATTTTTAAAAGGGGTCATATGCTGTCCAGGGCCTGGCCCTTCAACAGGTATTTTTGGAGTGTGTTTCATGCTCTCTGTTGTTGTGACTCTGGTTGCTTTATTTCCCTACTCCTATTGGTGGGTTGGCCATTCCACTAGGTGTGCTTAGATTTGTTCATAATGTAACCTTGGAAACAAATGTAAACAGTCTGGGGGGGTGGCGATGATGGAAGATGTCTTATCCCATACAAAGGGAGAAATGACAGGGGCAAGGGAAAAGAGAAGAGACAAAAAATTGACCAGGCAGAGAATCAGAGATACTATACAACTTAATCCAAGGAGGGAAAAGAGAGAGAGAGAGAGAGAGAGAGAGAGAGAGAGAGAGAGAGAGAGAGGAAAATGAAGAAGAAGGAGATACAGAAGAGGTGCAGAAAAAATAGATTAAAAATCTCCATGACCTGGCAAGTTGTCCTCCTGGGCCCCTGGAGATGTTTATGTCACTCTGTAGCCTGGATTCCTAGATTTCCACGTCTTCTTGCCTCACTGCTGTGTTTGAGGGATGCGGTAATTTCACGTCCCCCTCCTTCTCTGTCATGTTGACTCACCCCCTCTTTAATGTAGTGTTAGATTTGATGTGTGGATGGTTTCTTCAGAAATTTTGCTCCCATGCTTATGACAGAATTTTCTTTCTTATAATATCTTTGTCTAGTTTTGGTTTCAGGTAATGTTAGCATTATAGAATGAGGGGAGAAATATTTCTCCTCTCACTTTTGGGGGAGACTTTGTGTAGAATAGATGACAACTGCCACAGGAGCAGGGTGGGGAGGGGCGCCTGGGAAGCAGGGGAGGAGCCACAGAGGCATCAAGGAGCATCGCACTTCCCTCTTCTTTTTTAATGTATACATTCAGTGCCATCAGTCTTCATGTGAGTGCTACTAAAGCAGGACTCTACAAATTCTACTGTGGTTTCATTTTCATACAGTTCAGAATCGTTTCTAATTTTTTTCTCTTTTCATTAGTTCTTTGACCCAGGGGATATTTCGATGTGTTCTGTAGTTCGCAAATAGTTGAGTGTTTTCCAGAGATATTTTTGTTCTTGATTTCTGATTTGATTGCTTTGTGGTCAGGGGACACACTTTTATGACTTCAGGCCTCTTGACTTCTTCCTTTTATTAAGAGTTATTTTATGACCCAGAGTATCGTCTTTTTTGGTAAGTGTTCCATGGATCCTTGGGAAGAATAGTGGTGGTCAAGTCTACTGTGTCCTTGCTGATGTTGTGCCTATTGAAATATCAGGCTATAATTGTGAATTTGCCTATTTCTCTTTTCGGTTCTATCAATTTTTGCTTCAGGTACTTTGAAGCTATTAACGGATCCATGAACATTTAAGATTGCTATTAATTGACCCTTTTATGATTATACAGTGACCTGTTGTTTATTGCTGGTAATAATTTTTTGTTTTGAAACTGTGTTGTCTGGTATTCATATAGCCACTCTAGCTCAGCCTTCTTTGGTCAAGTGTTAGTGTGCTATATCATATTTCTGTCTTTTGAACAAATTTCTGTCTTGACATTTTAAGTGCATTTTGTATAGGTAGCATATAGCTGAGTCTTCCTTTTTTATCCATTCTGACACTCTGCGTCTTAGTTGAGGCTTTTAGACCGTTTTCATTTGCTGTGATTATTGATAGAGTTGATTTGAATCTGTCATCATGCTGTTTGATTTGCATTTGTCCTATCTGCTCCTTGTTCCTGTTCTCTTCTTTTTCCGCTTTCTTTTAATCGAGTCATTTTTATGATTCAGTTTTATCCATTTATTATGTATTTATTTATTCACTTATTCACTTATTTATTTAGGCTTCCTAGCTAGAACTTTTCAGTTTTGCTATTGTGGTGGTTGGTTTAGGTTTTATAGTCTGTGGGTTAAACGTCACAGTCTAGCTTCCATTAATGTTATACCACATCGTATATAGTTTAGGAAAATTACAATAGTTGACTTCCATCTCTTCTTTCCTAGACAGATCCTTCCTGGGTCGGTGGGATTATAGTTTTCATGAAGTTTAGGAAGATTTGGGCCATTTTTTTTTCCTCTCCCTTTCCCCTGCCTCTTTGGGCAATTGTGTATTTCCCCCTTGAAGTTGTCTCCCAGGTTGCCAATGTTAAACTTCAGTCTTTTGTTTTGTGATGTCTCATATGTGTTTATTCCTGTCCATCGTATTGTTCATGTCTAACATAATTTACATCTCTGTAAGTGCTATTTGGTTTTTAAAACAATAGCTTCTATGCCTCTAGTTATCTTTTCATGCTTTGTTTGGAGATATCTTTAGGTTACTTACAAACAGATGGATCCTTTAGTGTTGCTATTACGAATCATTGGATGAATCCAGAGTGGTGATCAGCCTAAAGCCAATTATGAGTTTTTCTATCCTAGCTAATGTGAATAGATACTGTCCCTTGTGCTGTGGGAGCACCAGGCAGTGTTTCCTCTCTCTTTTCAGATTTTTTTTCCCTTGATGACTTCCTTCCATGTATGCATTGGTTGTTACTCTGCTGAGTAGCCAAAGGGGACCCTCTGCAGATGTCCAGAGTTCTTTCTGTGTTCTGCTTTCTCCTCTCCTGGATGCTGACCTGTCATCTCTATGTGCCTTGAATTCACCAGACTCTCAGTTTCGTCACCTCGACTCAAGGAGTCTGGAGGAGTCTATTTAAATCATTTATGTCTCCTGGGTCGTAGCCTGAAAACTCTCTCAAGGCAGTGAGCTTGGGCATGTGTTAGGCTAACGTGGTTTGTTTCCAGGGATCATTGTCCTTCATCGTCTGAAGTTCTGTGTCTTGAAAATCATGTTAAAATTGTAATTTGTCTGTTTTGGTTTTGCCTGCTTCAGGTAGGAAGATCAATCAGTACGTGTTACTCCATGTTGGCCAGAAGCAGGTTACAGTGGAACTTCGGCACACGCTCTAGACCGTCGGGAGTGCTTGTCTTCCTCCTTTGCTTAATTGCCTCCTGCTCATCCTTCATTCCTCAGTAGAGTTACCTCTTCCTCAGGGAAATCTATCTTTCTTGGGCCCAATCTGGATCAAGTTATGATCACAGAACTCTGTTTTCTGATAGGAACTATCTGAATTTAGACTTAGCGTTTGAGTTGTCTTTCTCCTTCACCAAACTTGAAGCTAATCGCGAACCAGGGGTCTTCTCTAGTGTATCTGTAGAGCTGAGTATAATGTCTTACATTGAAGGTATATATTTATTCAATGTGTGGATGAGTGAATTGAAGATGCACAGTCCTGTATATGCAAGAAGTACTCATATATTTTATTTCTGTTTCTGTTTCTTCTCTGATGCAGATTCTGCTGGCTTCTTAAAAATCCAAAATATACTTGTTTCTTATAAAAGATTAAGGAAACTTAACAAAAATCACTGTAAACGAGTTACGGGAAAAATTAAAAAAATGGAAAAAACGGTTAGTGCACTACAAAACGAGCTACGAGAAGCCAAAGACGTGACATCACGGTTAGAGCATCAAAAAATGGAATGGGAACATGAAGTATGCTGTTTGAGGTATAGCATCTCGGTTTCAAAGAAATATTTGAACTCTTTACTTTTGGGTGACAGATGTGTAGGGGCAGTTTTGTAACTGCAAACTTAACCTTATAGGATTTTCCGGGAAAGAAAACTTCTTTAGTGTTGTGAAGTGTGAGATTCTTGGAAATAACACAGCACGTTCTTAACAGTGAATACTTCTAAGAATTTAATGTCTATTCCAAATCGCAATTTTAATGGCCGTGTAAAAGTCCACCATAGTCCAAGAAACGTCATTATTTAACAGATTGAATTCTGCTTGTTTTTCATCTTTCTGTATTTTAATTAGTGCTGTCAAGAATGTCTTTTATATAAATCTGTTCCTACATTTCTGGTTACTTGGAACAAATTCTTCAATATAATATAATTTGGTTAAAGTATAACAAATTTAAAAAAAGGTCTTTGATCCATATTTTTCAATTGCTCTCAGGAAAGCTTATATTAATTTCTGTACCTACCACCAGAGTATAAAATGGTCATTTTTCTCAAGACAGTAAAATCCCCCCAAATTGATTCCATTTGATTCTTAACAGGCAGGGGTTAAAAGGTAAAGTGGGGGTGCCTGGGTGGCTCAGTTGGTTAAGCATCTGGCTTCGGCTCAGGGGATGATCTCGTGAGTTTGAGCCCGGCTTTGGGTGAGCTCAAGCCCTGCTTTGGGTGAGCACGAGCCCCACTTCGGGTGAGCCCCTCTTCTCTCTCTCTCTCTGTCTCTCCCTCGCTCTCTGCCCCTCGTGGGATTCTGTCTCTCTTTCTCTCTCTCCGCCCTCATTCACTTGTGTCATCTCTCCCTCAATAAAAAATTTAAACAAAGGAAAATGGGGGTGCCTGGGTGGCTCAGTCATTCAAGCGTCTGACTTTGGCTCAGGTCATGATCTCAGGGTTCCTGAGTTCGAGCCCCGCATTGAGGACTCTGCTGTCAGTGCAGAGCCCACTTCGGATTTTCTGTCTCCCTCTCTCTCTCTCTGCCCCTCCTTTGTTTGCATGGGCTCTCCCTTTCTCTCTCAAAAATGAATAAACATTTAAAAAAAAAGTGATACGGAAAGTGATTGCTGATAAGTTTTTCCAACATCTCTGTCATAGGTAGATAAAATTAATTCAAAAGTGTATACTGAAAGCTCATATCACTCTCTATTGTTTACTTAATTGATATGTATCCTGTGTTGTTCTAGAAGGGATTTTTAAGTGATTGATAAAGTAGGTAATCATCAACAAGGTAAGTTGCAAGTGTTGTGGAAGAAGAAACAAAAAGTATAGGGCAACAGATATTAGACTTGCTAGTCTAGTCTTGGATGACAGTAATCTGCACGTGTGTGTTGTGTAAACAACATCCGCAGATGCTCTCTTACACTGCACATCATTTTTGGAGGTACCTGTAATGTTTCGTCAAGTGGAAATTGTATTTCCAGTGAATTGATAAACTTGTTTCTAAACAGCAACTTCTCTTTTTAATGAGTAACTGAATTATCTGTCCTGTGGAGGAATAATTATACCTGTGGGAAAAGGGGTAATTTTCAACTCTCACTTTCTTGAATAATTTCAAACTTCTTTCCTACAACATCTACCAGAGTTATTACTGACTCAAAGTAACTAAGTTGCATAACGCTTTGTCCTTGCTTCTTTTCAATGGTATATATGTTTTGGAAGAGATTGAAGTGACAAATTAAAAACATGAGCCCTAGAAAGAAAAAAAAAAAACTTGAGAACATAGAAATTTCATTTGGACGGTAAGCCAACATATGTGGAACCAGATCATAAGAGGAACTTTTTATTTCTAACAAAACAAATTTTAAAATAAGCACATTAAATTGCAGATTTGCTTTAAAACAAGAGGAAGAAAAAAGAAGAAATGCTGATCTGTTATATGAAAAAAGTAGGGAGAAGTTAAGAAGAATAGAAGACCAGTATAAGAAGGAAGTTAAAACAAAACAAGAATTTGAACTCGCTCTTAGAACACGAAACATGGAATTGAAGGCCGCAAAAGATAATTTGAATCAGGTAAATTACTTTTTGAGAAAAAATTGTATATTTCCATCAATACTATATAGTGTATTATATATATATTTTATGGTATCCCTTTGATTCAATATATATTATTTAGGTTTAAAATAAATTAAAACATGGGATCATGTTCCTTGGAACATTTGTTTAAAGTTTTCCTCTTCAGCTTTTGACTTTTTTTTTAACGGTATGAGACCAAAATCGTGGTGAAATGTATCTCCAGGTTGTAGAAAAGCGCAGTGACAGTGGCAACTTTCTCCAGAACAGAAGGCCAGAGTATTCCAAGATGGAAGTCTAAACAATCACTTTTACAAGCAAAAGGTGCTAGAAATGGCTCATAAGAAAACGAATTCTGAAATATCTTCTTTAGTCATTTTGAAGTACATGTGTGTATGTATTTGTATACATTCTCTCTTTTAATTATTATTACTTTTTCTCCATGTCTGTATATATAAATTTTAAAAACCCAACACTGTACATCACGGAAACTATAGAGGGTTTTAACAGCACATATATTTTGGGGGAGGGGCATGGGGGACGGTGGCATTTTTGTTTCATCGGATAAAATAATATTCTTGATTAAATGCATTTGTCTGCAACAACTAGTGACATTCATAATGTCCTCATCCAAAGGAGAGGCTTGTATTACTTTCTGTAGGAATCGATGAGCTTTCTCTAATCTCAAAACTATTGCTACTAGCAACATGTGTTTTGGTTTTGAACAGTTACTTCACTGCCTTGATATATTAATAGATCAGTTGAACACTTCTGCTAATGGACAGGAGGACGAGTATAGCCAGTTCCCAGATCATATTTTCGGTATCAAGTCTCCTACTTTTGAGAAAAGTAACAGTTTGCTTCAAGTAGCGTCCTCTTTCATTACAAGGAACTTTTGAAAACAACGGTATGCTACGGTATACACTTAATGACAATTTATTGATAGGTATTTTATTCCTAATAAAATGGTGGAGTGTCTTTCCCCTCTTTTATATTTAATACTATTTTCAACATGAAGAGGAAATACAAGGTATGGCAGCAGTAATTTCATGATTTTCTAAGAGATGTATACATTTCACCTTATTTCCTATCAGCAGTTTGAAATCCAAGACTTCTTTCATATTTGTGTATTTACACTAGAGAAGTAGCAGTGGTTGGTGCAAGAGCACTAGTCGTGGAGTGAGAAGACCTGGGGAGAGTCCTGCAGCTCACCGTTTTAATGTCTCCATTCTAGAATTGTGATAACCAAATGAGTTCTTTGATATATGGAGAAGTGTTTATATTATAATACATTGCCTAGATTTCTCAGTTATCAATAGATCTATTCTTATAACTGACTATAGACATGTTAGCAAAGTAGATATCTATGAAATATCCTCAGAAAGAAAAGCATTTTAGGAAATTTAATCTGTCCAAGTAGATGCAGAGCTAACGATTTTACTGTGGGGTAGCTGTGTTTTTGATATCTACTGTAAACTCAATTTTTAAGTGTAGTCAGAGTTATTACTCTTTTATTTCAGGCCTTCTGGTTTGTTGTAAATCAGAGAAAGGCCTTTCCAATTCTGAGATTCTGAAAACTTCTCACGAATTCTTTTTTACTTTCATGCCTTCATTATCTTCAGTTAAAGTTCTGAACTTTTGGGAACTTATGCTTGTATAAAATTTGAGATTTGGTGCCAGCTTCATTTTTTTCCAGTTGGATATTCACTTAGTGTAATCTTTCTTTCTTTCTTTCTTTCTTTCTTTCTTTCTTTCTTTCTTCCTTCTTTCTATGTTCCTTTATTCATTAGAGAGAGAGAGAACACAAGCAGAGGAGGGGCAGGGAGAGGGAGCGCGAGAATCCTGAGCAGGCTCCTGACTGTCAGCACAGAGCCTGATGGGGGCTTGAACCCACAGAATGTGAGATCATTCCCTGAGCCAAAATCAAGAGTCAGACACTTAACCAACTGAGCCACCCTGGCACCTCCTGTAACCTTTTCATTGTTTAAACATAGGTTATGCTTTAATTTCAAAGAAAAGCATGATAATGTCATTTTATTGAATGCGATCTGAAAATGTCCTTTGTTTTACTTAGCTTTCTGATAGTCGTGAGGAAATACAAGATCTGTTGCATAAAAACCACATGTTGCAGGATGAAATCGCCATGCTAAGACTGGAAAGAGACACCATCAAAAATCAGAACCAGAGAAAGGAAACGAAATATTGTGAAGACATTGAAAGTGTAAAGGAAAAGAATGACAATCTTCAAAAGACCATAAAGCAGAATGAGGAAACATTATCAAAAACAATATTCCGATATACTGGACAGCTTAATGTTCTGACTGCTGAGATTACGAGGCTAAAGTCTAAACTGGAGAATGAAAAACAAAATAAAGAGAGCCTGGAAGCAGAAGTTGAATCATACCGTGCTAGACTGGCTACTGCTGTACACAATCATGATGAGAGTCAGACATCAAGAAAAGACCTAGAACTTGCTTTCCAGAGAGCAAGAGATGAAGATGGTCACTTACAGGACCAGATGAATTTTGATGTGTCTAAACTACAAGATAACAATGAAGTTCTTTCTCGGCAACTTTCTCAAGATGAAAGTAAATTCAACGCCCTGGAAATTGAGCTCCATCACACAAAAGATGCTCTCAGAGAAAAGACTTTCGTTTTAGAATGTGTACAAAGGGACCTAAGCCAAACACAATGCCAGAAGATGGAAATTGAACACATGTATCAGAAGGAACAAAGTAACGTGAATAAATACATTGCAAAGCAGGAATCCTTCGAGGAAAGGTTATCTCAACTACAAAGTGAAAATATGTTGCTTAGACAGCAACTAGATGCTGCTCACAACCAAGCTGACAGTGAAGAAAAGCTAGTGATTAATATGCAAGACCAGTTTCAGAATATCCAAAAATACCTTAAAGCTAAACGTGAAGAACAAGGTCTTATGCTGGGAGAAAGAAATAAGGAGTTAATCGATGAATGTAAACATTTAAAAGAAAGAATGTATAAGTATAAAAATGAGAAAGGAAAATTAGAAGTAAGTATCCAGAAAGATAACAATGTTTCAGATTTCCAGAAAGAAAACTCAGGTAATATTTGATTATGGCTGACTTGTGAATCTAGTTGAATATTAAAAAAAAAAAAAGACTATAAATCAACCAAAAGCATAACTCGTATGCAGCAAATAAAAATTAGACCTGAGAGGTGTTTTGATTTGAGTACAGATACTATGTCACCTATGAAACTTTAAGAGGTTAAGTTATAAACTGTTACTAGATGATAGTCTTATACTGCTATAATAATATTTTTTTTAAGTTTATTTTGAGAGAGAGTCGGAGAGAGAACATGAGCTGGGGAGGGGCGGAGAGAGAGAGGATGCCAAGGAGGCTCTGCACTGCCAGCGTGGAGCCCGACACAGGACTCTCAAAGTCAGGAGCTGTGAGATTCATGACCTGAGCCGAAATCAAGAGTTGCTTGCTTAACCGAGAAAGCCACCCAGGCCCCCCCTACAATAATAATTGTCATCTTTGCCACCGCATTTTATTACTGTGGTGAGCTGGTAAATGAAAATGCTCAAAGGTAAAATGAGTATTTTGAAACTTAGATCCAATTAATTGAGTTAACTGGACAGTCACTTCAGATTTCCCAGATGAAATGAAGTATAGGTGCTCTTTCTGGTAGTACTTTTCCTTTGGTAGCTTTTTATGCATTTTAAGTTGGTATGATTTTATTTTTATTCACATAAATTTCAATTTTCAGTCTCAAATCATGTGTTCCTACAGCCTCTTAATTCTTTAAAGGTATCTACTTTACACTACATCATAATTTGGGACAACTGTGGTGTCAGGAAAGCCATGTTTGAGTAATCTTCCCACTGCTGTTTATAACTTATTTAAATATTTTTACAAATAATTTGCTCATTTCGAAGCACGGTTACTGTCATGTGGGCATAAGTTTGTCCAGTACAAAGAGAATTGTATCTCTCTGTGATTTATTAAGTTGGCATTGGATCTCCATTTTCAGACCAAGGAGGGGTTGCAGGATTCCTGTTTAGCAGGAATGGAGTGAGTAGGGGAGAGAGCTGTAGGAGCTGAGGTCAGGGGAGGGGGGTGGAAGCAGGGGCCATTGGAATGACTTGACTTTACTCCGAGATAGGAGTCTGTTAGAAGGATAAGAGGAGAGGATTGGATATGTGAGGAATTCTGACGGTAACTTAAGCCTGCAATAAAAAAAAGAGAGAAAACCTTTCATAATATAGAATTTACGACTGCTGTGCCCACTATGTCCCCATTTCTTTTTGAGACTTCTGTAGGTTATGAAGCTTTGCAAATTCACCAGTGGAGAATGGATAGTGAGGCTGAATTCATTATCTAAGTGAGATCATCCTGACTAGGCAGGGAGATAACACCTTTTGTTCTTTAACTGAATTCAGTGAACAGGAATGTGTATGTGTTGCTAAAAGAAGGTGAATTGGGGCGCCTGGGTGGCTTGGTCGCTAGGCGTCCGACTTCGGCTCAGGCCATGATTTCACGGTCCGTGATTTCGAGCCCCGCGTCGGGCTCTGTGCTGACGGCTCAGAGCCTGGAGCCTGTTTCAGATTCGGTGTCTCCCTCTCTCTCTCTGCCCCTCCCCTGTTCATGCACTGTCTCTCTCTGTCTCAAGAATAAATAAACGATAAAAAAAAATTAAAAAAAAAAAGGAAAAGAAGGTGAATTGATGTATGTGGTGATATTTCTCAAAGTACGCATGTTAGAGTTGTCTATTATTAACATAATTAAATAATAAGATGATTTAGAAAATCAGTAACAGAAATGTCTTATTAGGTAGTGGTGAGAGAACTTCAACAAAAACTGGCTGATACTCTGAAGAAACAGTCTATGTCACACGCTTCCCCGGAGGTTATATCACATCTTCGTCTGGAAGATGAGACACGGGATCTCAAGAAGAAATTAGGTCGAATCAGAAGTCAAGTATGTACTAAATGTAACCTGTCAACAGTTAACTTATAGCTGGTTAAATAATATAAGGTGTTTCAGGATACGAACTTCCATGGGCCGCTTTCTTTTGTATTTTCATTATAATTAATTGATTATGATTTTAGTATCTTTACAATACATTTATTTCGTAAACTCTGACTTTCATTCTACTATTTGCGTTATACGGTTTTTTTCTTGTAATAGTTAGGAAAGTTGAGGCTTTTGTCTCCTTCCTCACAGAAATTGAGAAACTTTTTTCTTTCTTAATGTAAAACTTATTTTACAGTTGATTTATTTATTTTGAGAGAGAAAGAGCAAGAGAGAGTGTGTGCGTGCATGTTAACAGGGGCGGGGCAGAGAGAGGAGAGAGGGAGAATCGCAAGCAGCCTCCATGCTGTCAGTGTAGAGCCAACGTGGGCTCAGTCTCATGAACCGTGAGATCATGACCTGAGCTGAAAGCAAGAATTGGACGCTTAACTGACGTAGCCACCCAGGTGCCCCAAGAGACTTTTGTCCCCTGCTAAACAATGTTTTTTAATGATATCTCTATTACCATGATGAGGCAAGCTGGATAAAATCAGAAGATAACGTTTAATGGAATGTTTCAGATAATTGTCTTAGTTCTCATCTTCACTTTCGGGAAGAATCTGTATTGATTTCAGGATGACTTGTACAGAAAGATCACTTAACAACCCACTTGAACTTGGGCATTTCCTTCATTTTCTTTGCCTTTTAGACATGTTGTCAAAACACATGATCTGAAATATTCAGATCATGTATAGTATGTACGCCCAAAAGCGAGAATTGAGAACATTATCTGTGTCCTGCCATTGGGGTTTTTTTAAAGCCTTTTTGAGGTACAATACACATCCCATAAAAGTCACCCATTTGACACGCACAGTTCACTGTCTCTGTGTACGCTCGTGCAACCATCACTGCCATCAAGTAGAATGCTTTCCTGACCCTGAAAGGAAACCCTTACCCGTTGCCCCCAGCCTCAGGCAACCACCAATCTACTACTTGGTCTCTCACTGGAGTTGCCTCTTGCGAATATTTCATATAAATGGAGTCACACAACGTGTGGTCCCTTGGGACTAGCTAGCTTCACTTAATGTTTTCCGGGTTCATCTGTGTTGGTTACAGCTTATATCAGTGCTTCATTTCTTCTTATTGTCCAACAGTACTCCATCGTGGGCTAAGGCCCTTGTTCATTCATCAGTTGATGGACCTTTGGGTTGTGTCCACTTTTTGCCTGTTAATACTGCTGCTTATGAACATTCATGTAGTTCTTGTGTGGACACCTGTTTTTAATGTCTCTGCCATCAGATTTTATCCTCCGAGTTAATTGGGTTGATTTTACCATCTCTCCGCCGTTACTCATGCTGTCTTTTTAGTTTCTGTTCCTCTTGCCTGAACCTATGTTATTCAGACTTGTCTCACAGTCTCCTTTCCTATGAACTTTCTCTGACTGTTGTAACTCCCATTAGCCTTAACTCTCTTGACACTTGTCATCTAGCCTGCGCAGAACAATATAGTTCTTTATTTGACGTTGTTTTTATTTTTCTAATGACAGGTAATTTCGCCTTCCTAAGTATAAATTTAAGGGATAATAATATTTGATACGTGTGGTACTTATCCTTGTATGAATTGAAAATATTTTAACTTCACAGTTTTTCCGATAAAATTAAGTGCTTTATGCCGTATCAATAAATTCTTCTTGGAAACATTGGTATAACAAAGCTTTGATTCTAAATGTATGCTAAGAAATGAAATACAAAATTGAGGGGTGCCTGGCTGTCTCCAGTCTTATCAGAGTCTGCCTTTGGCTCAGGTCATGATCTCCACGTTCTTGAGACTGAGCCCTGCATCAGATTCTCTGCTGTCAGCAGAGCCTGTGTTGGATCCGTTTTGTCCCTCACGTTCTCCGTCACTCAGACTCCTGCTCTCTATCAAAAAATAAATGTTAAAAAAATGTGTGTATATCTATACACACACACACACACACACACACACTTATATAAATAAAACTATTAATGAAAGCACTTAATCAAATAGAGGAGAAATGTTCAATCAAATGTTTGGGTTTTTTTTTTTCCCTCTCACTATGAAAAAGCTCTCTAAATTTGTCTTTCTTCCTTACACAGCCAGAACTGGGATTTACAGATTTATAACACTTTACCAACTGCAAAGATCTGGGGACAGCTTTTCTGATATGCTTTTACCACAAAGCCTTAATCTCTTCATCAGAGTACATGTTAAAGCAGCCTAACGTAAACAGTATGGACGTGAAATGATTGAGGAACTTTAGTTTAGCAAGACTCGATTATTTCCATGTCAGTGGCTTTCCCTTGCCTCTGATGGTCATGTAAAGGATCTACTACTCAGTCAAGGAGGTGCTCTTTGTACCTTGGTCTGTGAGCATTGTCCACTGAGTGGTATAGAGAGGAAGTAAGTTAAAAGGATTATAAATGGAAAAAGTACTGTTGGCTAGTGGCATTGGCGAAAGTTGTGTGAAGTACTGAGGAGAGATTCTGGGCCTCATGCTCCCCATTTGCTGCCACTTGTGGTGGAATGAAGAATAACTTCAGTATAATTTGTATAGGGGAACACTTGTATTGGCAGGCCACCTGCCTAAACTATCACATTGTATTGGAATGCAAAATACAGCAACAGTAATCATGCTAAATGCAGACGCTTAGAGCTATGTGCCACGTACCCTTCTAAGTTGTTCATCTCTTATTTCCTAATTTAATCTTCCCAACATCCCAGTGGGGTAGATACTATTATTATTTATTTTGAGATCACTTTTTTAAGGACCTTTATTTTGAGAGAGAGAGAGAGAGAGAGAGATTGTGGGGAAGGGCATGTAGGGAGAGAGAGCAAAGGGGAGAGAGAGAGAGAGAGAGAGAGAGAGAGAGAGAGAATCCCAAGCAAGCTCCTCGCTGTCCATGCAGAGCTCGATGTGGGGCTCAGTTACATGACCCTGAGATCCTGTCCTGAGCCGACATCAAGAGCCAGACACTGAACCGACTGAGCCACTCAGGTGTCCCAGTAGGTGCTGTTATTACCTTCATTTTACAGATGCAGAGACTGAGACGTGGAAGTTTTAGGTAGTGTGCTCAAGGTCATACAGCTCATAACGAGCAGAACTGGGAATTCAGACCCAGGCATTCTGGCCCCTACTAGGATATTGCTTCTCAAATTCTTCCATGAAATATCTTGTTGTCACTGAAAACAGCATGTTCAGTTTTATAATCATGAGAATAGCAACGTCATTCGCCTATGTGAATATGTAAAATCATAGTTGATGTGGTGCTTGGAATATGAAAATAGAAATGTTTACCATAAGGTAAATTCCTATATTTCCTCCATTTGACCAATAGATACATTTGTACGTTTATCTGATCATATATAATTTAAAAACATTAACAATGTTATGTTTTGTAGGAGATTAAGGTTGGTAAGCTATTCTGTCAGAGTATAGAAACATTTCGTTTTGTCGGCCATAGTCTCTGTTGTAGCAGCTCAACTCTCCTGTTATGACCTCAAAGTAGCCATCAATCAGCATGTAGAGGAGAGTGTGGCTGGCTCCAAAAAGATTTTAGTTACAGGGGCACTTGGGCGGCTTAGTTGTTTGAGCGTCCTGACTCTTAATTTCCACTCAGGTCATGATCCCAAACCCCACATCATGAGACCGGTCATGAGACCGAGCCCCACATCAGGCTTCACCCTGAGCTTGCAGCCTGCTTACCATTTTCTCTGTCTCTCCCTCTGCCTCTCTTCCCCACTTCTGCATGCTCTCTCTCTGTCTCTCTCTCAAGTCAAGTCAAAAAAAACAAAACAAAACAAAAACGTTTAGTTACAGAAAAGGGTGATGGTGTTCTACTAGATTTTCAGTAGTTAAAATTATTTTTTTTCTTTTTCTTTCTTTTTTTTTTCAACGTTTTTATTTATTTTTGGGACAGAGAGAGACAGAGCATGAACGGGGGAGGGGCAGAGAGAGAGGGAGACACAGAATGGGAAACAGGCTCCAGGCTCCGAGCTGTCAGCACAGAGCCCGATGTGGGGCTCGAACCCACGAACAGTGAGATCATGACCTGAGCCCAAGTCAGAAGCTTAACTGACTGAGCCACCCAGGCACCCCGAACATGTCCCTTTGAACGTGATTATTATCCATTTCTATGTCGTCTTTAAAGAACTAATCCATTCTTTTGCCCGTTTTTATATTGGATTGTCTTTTCATTATTGGAAGAGTTACTTAAATAGCCTACATACAAATCCCTTAGCAGACATGGGATTTTCAGGTATTTTCTCCTATTTAGTCACTTGCCTTTTCACGTTCTTGATGGTGATATTTGAAGCATAGAAGTTTTTAATTTTGATGAAGTAAACTTAATGTGCTTTTGTCTATTGGTGTCGTGTCTAAGAAATCATTGCCAAATCCAGTCACAAACATATACACGTCAGCTTTTGTCTAAGAGGTTTATCATTTAGCTCTTAGATTTTAAGTGAATTTTGTATATATGCTATGGGGTAGAGGTCTGATTTTATTACTTTGCATGTGGCTATCCATTTGTCCCAGTACCGTTTGTTACAAAGACTATTCTCATTCCATTTAATTGTCTGGCACCCTTGTGGAAAATCAGTTCACTATAATGTGAGAGTTTATTTTTAGATTCTCAATGTTAATACATTGATCTATATGTCTGTCCTTATGCCAGTACCGTATCAAATTTTATGAAAACTCTTTCCTAGTTATCTTGCAAATTACCAGTCACTTATGTAATAATAAATAGTCAATGTAGTAGAACTTAACTTTGCTCCTATAGAGATTTTTGCTTCCTGAAGGACCTTTCACCAGCCTATGCCTTGCTGACCCCATGACTCGATGTGAAGTCAGGCTCAAAAAGATAAAATGGTCTTTCTTTAGTGTGTTCAGACTTTATTTATTTATTTATTTATTTATTTATATTTTTATTTTATTTATTTATTTATTTTTAGAGTATACACAAGCAGGATGTGGGTGTGTGGGGGGGGGGGAGAGAGGGAGAGAGAGAGAAGAGAGAGAATTTTTAGCAGGCTTCACACTTCGTGTGGAGGCTGACAGGGGTCTTGATCCCATGGCCCTGGGATCATGACCTGAGAGGTTGAGGCTCAACTGACTGAGCCACCCATGTTCCCCGCCTGTGCAAACTTTTAGTCTCTCAGTCAGTGCTGCCCACTTTCACTGCCATCAAATCTTGGCCATAGGATGTCTTGACTCAGTCTACCGTTTACTTCATTATATTTTATTCTCTCATTATAACGCATAGACTCACCCATACTTTTCACCATCTAGGAAGGAAAAGATTAACTCTGGGGTATTCTCTTTCCTGTTAAGCAATCTTGCTAATCCATCATCTTGCAATTCACAATGAGATCCTCTTCTGACCTGGTTCTTGTGTGTAACACTGGTGTTAATCTTGTTCTTGGCACAGATCCTACATTCTTGGAAAACACAGTAGCCTGTATCGCTTTCTTTCACTTAAATAGAAAGATATGCATAGCTATGCGTTATAGCTCAGCGTCTAATGAATGGAATAAACATTACATCATTCAAATAATACAGCTGTACAAAGTGAGGTAGTATTAGGTAGATTTATCAGAGACAAGTAGTAGATTGGTAATTTGAATGACAAAAAATTTTTGAAGCCAACTTGTACGATATGGAGAAGCATTGTGGGACAACACAAAGACGAAATGGTCTTACCTCCCCCCACAAACAAGGTTGGAGTAAGGTAAAGGAGAATGTGCAGTTAATTGAAGTCGTGCTAAAGGACAGTACATTTGTTGTGCTACTGAGAAGATGAACAATGATTTCATAACATTCTCTTTATTTCCTCACTGAGGGAAGGAGAATGAAGATTGAGTATTCAATGGATTAAAAAATACTCAAAGCTGCGTATTTCCTTTACTTGAAATCAGATCAAAGGCCCAATTTTGGTTATCAGATTGACTCTTTCTGGTTTTTCAACTTTTGTGCTTCAAATCATATGTCTCTGTGCTTCTACCTTAACTTGAGGGGAGATTCTAAAGAGGCATTCCTGCCTACTTGTAAGAATTGTTGTAATTGAAGGGAATCTTAGGAAACTATCTTAGACACAGGAAGATGGCAGAGGAGTAGGAGGACTCTAGGCTTGCCTCATCCCACGAATACAACTAGATAACAATCAGCTCACCCTGAATACCCCAGAAATCGACCTGAAGACGGACAGAACAAACTCCACAACAAAAGGGAGAGAAGAGGCCACATCAAAGAAGGTCCTTGATGCAGAAATGTCGTCTAGAAGAGAAACAGATCCTGGCTGCTGCAGAGGGGAGGGAGTCGAGGTTGTGGATAAGGGTGAGAGAGAGGAACGCACAGGGGAACGCACAAAGAGAACATTTCCCCATACCCACTGGCCTGGAAAACAAGAGGGGCTGCATTGCGTGAGTTCTTGCAACCAGTAGTGCTTAAAGTCTGGAGTTTTAAAGGGCATCCGGTTTAGCTGGGTTGCAGCCCTGAGGTACTGCACTGCTCTTGGACAGAGGGCAGGCAAACAACGTGGGAGCATACAGCATGGCTACAGTGATCTGAAGAGTGCCTGGGGCACACAGTGGGGAGATTATTTGCTCGTCTCAGAGCAGGTCCCTCAGAGGCAAAGTTCAGAGAGACCTGTGTGTAGGAACAAAGCCACTGGCTGCCACCATCTCCTTCTCCTGCCCCTCACCACAAACATAAAGCCACCTGCAGGAAGCAGTGCATTGGTAACACTGGCTACCTAACTTGCTTATACCAAGCACCACCGCCTTGCACTCTGGTGGAACTACCCTTCTCAATCACTCTTGCTTGAGTTCCAGCACAGCAGACCCCTCCCCCAGAAGACCAGGACAAACGCCTGCCCACACCACATCTCCCAACCAGAGAGTTTCCTAGTTAAAACTCGCCACATTCAGGCCAGGGACCAAACACACACCAGACCAGGCAAGGAGAGCCTCTGCAGACGACTGGCCTGAAGGATAGCATAGCCAGAACACAACAGCAGGACACATGCAGCACACACTGGTGACACTCCCTGAAGTGCTAGACCCTAGGCATTCCATGACGTCTTTTTCCTACGTCCATTACTTTGGGAGCAGGTGACATAGTTACCTGGCTTCTCTAACACACAGAAGCTGGCAGATACCTAGACAAAGTGAAAACACAGAGGCATTTATCCCAAATGAAAGAACAGGATAAGGCCATGGCCAGAGACCGAAATGGGACAGATGTAAATAACACGCCTAATGGAGAATTTAAAACCATGATCATAAGGATACTCAGTGGACTTGAGAAAAGAATGGAAGACACCAGTGAGACCCTTACCACAGACATAAAAGAGTTCAAGGATCAGAGATGAAGAGTGCAGTAAAATGAACAGCAAGCTGGAAGAAGCAGAGGAACAAATTAATGACCTAGAAGACAAAGTAATGAAAAACAATGAAGCTGAAGAAGACAAAGAAGAATTATCCAATGCAAGAATAGACTTAAGGAACTCGGTGACTCCGTCAAATGTAAAAACATTCATATGATAGGAGTCCCAGAAGAAGACAGAGAGAAGGGGACAGATAATTGATTTGAAGACACAATAACTGAAAAATTCCCTAATGTGGAGAAGAAAACAGACATCGAGATCCAGGAGACACAGAGAACTTCCATCAAAATCAACACCCAAGACATGTTGTAATTAAATTTGCAAAATATACTGCTAACAACTTTTTTTTTAGTGTTTTGTTCTTTTGTTTTGTTTTGTTTTTGCTTTTGATTTTTCTGTGACAGAATGCAGACACAAGCAGGGGAGGGGCAGAGAGAGAGAGAGAGAGAGAGAGAGGATCCCAAGCACTCTGTGCTGTCAGTGCAGAGCCCACTGGAGGCTTGAACCCACGAACTGCGAAGTCACGACTAGAGCTAAGATCAAGTCATGCTTAACCGACTGAGCCACGCAGGCGCCCCACTGCTACAAATCTTAAAAGCAGCAAAACACGTCATTAACTTCCAAGGAGAAACCCACAAGGCTAGCAGGAGATTTTTCAACAGAAACTTTGCAAGGCATAAGGAAAAGGCATGATATATTCAAAGTGCTGGATGAGAAAAATCTGCAGCCAAAAATACTCTATCCAGTAAGGCTATCATTCATAATAGAAGGAGAGATAAAGAATTTCTCAGACAAACAATAATGGAAGGAGTTTGTGACCACTAAATCAGCCTGTAAGAAATATTATCGGGGACTCTGAGTGGAAAGGAGAGATCAGAAGTGACAGTATAAAGGCAGAAAATGTAAAAGCAATAAAAATGTATATTTCTGTAAAAAAATCAGTCAAGGAATGCCCCAAAACAGGATATACAATAAAATAGCTTATCTAAACCATGGGGAGGAGAAAAAAAAATGAGTTCTAACTTCATTGACCATCAACTTAATATAGACTGCTACACGCATAGCAGGTGATATACAAATTAATGCTTATCATATACCAAAACCCACTAATAAACATGTAAAGACTAAAGAGAAAGAAATCCAAATATATCATTAAAGCAAATTAGAAAGACATCAAGGCGAGAAAAACAATAAAGGATTTGAGAAAATCTCCAGAAACAACCGCAAAACACGTAGTAAAATGACAATAAATACATACCTGTCAATAATTACTTTGTATATAAATGGAATAAACACTCCAACCAAAAGACCTAGGGTGACAGGATGGATCAAAAAACACGACCCGTCTGTATGCTGCCTATAAAAACCTCATTTTAGACATAAAGACACCTGCAGATTAAAAGTGAGCGGATGCTCGCACTGTTGGTGGTAATGCAACCTGGTGCAGCCGCTCTGGGAAACAGTGTGGAGGTTCCTCAAAACAATTGAAAATAGAACTACCCTATGGCCCCTCAATAGCACTACTGGGGATTTATGCAAAGGATACAGGAGTGCTGATTCATAGCGGCACATGTACTCCAATGTCTATAGCAGTGCTTTCAACAATAGCCAAATTGTGGAAAGAGCCTAAAAGCCCATCAACTGATGCATGGATAAAGAGGTGTGGTTTACATATACACTGGAATACTACCTGGCAAGGAGAAAGAGTGAAATCGTGCTATCTGTTGCAATGTGGATGGAACTGGAAGATAATATGCTACATGAAATAAGTCACAGAAAGACAGATATCATATGTTGTCGCTCATATGTGGAATTTGAGAAACTTAACAGAAGACCGTGGGGGAAGGGAAGGGGAAAAATAGTTACAAACAGAGAAGGAGACGGGCAAACCATAGGAGACTCTTGAATGCAGAGAACAAATAGAGGGTTGATGGGGGGGGCGGTGGCTGAGAAAGGAAAGTGGGTGGTGGGCATTGAGGAGGGCACTTGTTGGGATGAGCCCTGGGTGTTGTCTATAAGTGATGAACCACAGGAATCTACCCCCAAAACGAAGAGCACACTGTACACGCTGTATGTTAGCCAAGTTGACAATAAATTCTATTAAAAAAAAAATGAAAACGAGGGGATGGAGAAAAAATGTATCACGTTAAAAGAAAATGTAGCGATACTTTTGTTAGACAAAAAGAGTCCTTAAAACAAACACTGTGGGGCACCTGGGTGCCTCAGTCATTTGAGCAACCGACTAGGTCTTGGCTCAGGTCATGATCTTATGGCTGGTGGCTTTGAGCCCCATGTTGGGCTCCAGGCTGACAGCATGGAGGCTGCTTGAAATTTTCTCACCCCCTTTCTATGTCCCTCCCCTACTCTGTCTCTCTCAAAATAAATAAACTTAACCAAAAACAAAGACTGTAGCAAGAGCCAAAGAATGCTACTATAACATAATAAAGGGTACAATGGAATAGGAAGATCTAACGATTGCAAATATTTATGCACCCACCATGAGAGCACTCAAGTACATAAAACAATAACCAACATAAAAGAACTAATTGATAATAACACAGTAATAGGGCAATTTAACACCCCATTTACATCAATAGATCTTAATTTAAAAAATCACCAAAAAATACATCTTAACAGAAAATCACCAAAGAAACAGTGGCTTTGAGCCATACAGAGAAAGACAGTTACAATATGTGTTCACTCGTATGTGGATCCTGAGAAACTTAACAGGAACCCATGGGGGAGGGGAAGGAAAAAAAAGAGGTTAGAGTGGGAGAGAGCCAAAGCATAAGACACTCTTAAAAACTGAGAACAAACTGAGGGCTGATGGGGGGTGGGAGGGAGCGGAGGGTGGGTGATGGGTATTGAGGAGGGCACCTGTTGGGATGGGCACTGGGTGTTGTATGGAAACCAATGTGACAATAAATTTCATATATTAAAAAAAAGAAAAAAAAGAAACAATGGCTTTGAATGGCAGAGCGGACCAGATTGGACTTAAGAGATTTTTTCAGAACGTTCCATCCTAAAACAGAATACACGTTGTTTTCAAGTGTACATGGAATATTCTCAAGAATGGATCAGAAACAAAAAACAGGCCTTAGTTATTAAAAAACAATACATGCAGGTTAAATAACGTGCTGCTACACTGGAATGGGTTAAGCAGGAAATACAAGAAGAAATTTTAAAAAATACATGTATACAAATGGAAATGAGAAAACAATGGTCTGAAACCTTTGAGATGCTGCAAAAGTAGTCCTAAGAGGGAAGTACAAAGCAATATAAGCCTACTTCAAGAAGCAAGAAAAGTTTCAAACAACCTAACTTTACCCCTAAAGGAGCTAGAAAAAGAACAACAAATGAAGCCTGAAGCCAGCAGAAGAAAGCAAGTAATAATGATCAGAGCAGGGGGCCCTTGGGTGGCTTCACTGGTTAAGTGTCTGACTCGATTTGGGCTCAGGTCATGATCTCACAGTAGTGAGATCGAGCCCCGTGTTAGGCTCTGTGCTGGCAGCATGGAACCTGTCTGGGAGTCTCTCTCTCCCTCTCTCTCTCTCTCTCTCTGCCCATCCCCCACTCCTGTGTGGTCTCTCTCAACATAAAATTAAAAAAAGAGATTAAGGCAGAAATGAATGATAGACAAACAAAAAACAGATAAAACTAGAACAGATCAATGAAACCTCGAGCTGGTTCTTTGTAAAAATTAATAAAATTGATAAGGCGTTAGCCAGAGTCATCAACAAGAAAACAGAAAAGACCGAAATAAATAAAACCACAAATGTGAGAGTAGAAATAAGAACCAACACCACAGAGATACAAACATTTATGAGAGAATATTATGAAACACTGTATGCCAACAAATTGGACAACTTAGAAGAAATGAAAAAATTCCTAGAAACGTATAACTTACCAAACTAAAACAAGAAGAAATAGAAAATTTGAAAAAAAAATCAATAACCAGCAAGGAAACTGAATCAGGAATCAAAACACTCTCAACACACACAAGTCTAGGAGCAGATGACTTCAGATGTAAATTTTAACATGTAAAGAAGAGCTAATACCAAAGAAAGAAAGAAAGAAAGAAAGAAAGAAAAGAAAAGAAAAGAAAAGAAAAGGAAAAGTTTAACCTGTCCTTTTCAAATTGTTCCAGAAAAACATAAAAGCAAGGGAAATTTCCAAATTCATTCTATGCCAGCTTTACCCTGATACCCAAACCAGATAAAGACACCACAAAGAGAATCACAGGCCAGCATCTCTGATGAACATGCAAAATTCTTCAAGAAAATAAGCAAACTGAATCCAACAATACATTACAAAATCATTCACCAGGAGCAGGGGCAGCTGGGTGGCTTCGTCAGGTAAGCAGCCAACTTCAGCTCAGGTTACGATCTCAAGGTCCTTCGGTTTGAGCCCAGTTTCAGGCTCTGTTGACAGCTTGGACCCTGGAGCCTATTTCAGATTCTGTGTTTCCCTCTCTCTCTGTCCCTCCCTTGCTTGTGCTCTTTCTCAAAAATAAACATTAAAAAAAATCGTTCATTATAACCAAATGGGATTTATCCCTGGTGTGCAGGGGTGGTTCAATATTTGCAAATCAATGAATGTGCTACCTCATATTAATTTTCAAAAAAGCATAAAATCATATCATTGCAATAGATGCAGAAAAAGAATTTGACAAACTATAACAAACTATAACATCCATTCATGATGGATGTTTTTTTAAATTTTATTTATTTATTTTTATTTTATTTTTTTTCAATATATGAAATTTATTGTCAAAATGGTTTCCATACAACACCCAGGGCTCATCCCAAAAGGTGCCCTTCTCAATACCCATCACCCACCCTCCCCTTCCTCCCACCCCCCATCAACCCTCAGTTTGTTCTCAGTTTTCAAGAGTCTCTCATGTTTGGCTCTCTCCCAGTCTAACCTCTTTTTTTTTATTTTTCCTTCCCCTCCCCCATGGGTTTCTGTCAAGTTTCTCAGGATCCACATACGAGTGAACACATATGGTATCTGTCTTTCTCTGTATGGCTTATTTCACTTAGCATCACACTCTCCAGCTCCATCCACGTTGCCACAAAGGGCCATATTTCATTCTTTCTCATTGCCACGTAGTACTCCATTGTGTATATAAACCACAATTTCTTTATCCATTCATCAGTTGATGGACATTTAGGCTCTTCCCATAATTTGGCTATTGTTGAGAGTGCTGCTATAAACATTGGGGTACAAGTGCCCCTATGCCTCAGTACTCCTGTATCCCTTGGGGAAATTCCTAGCTGTGCTATTGCTGGGTCATAGGGTAGGTCTATTTTTAATTTTCTGAGGAACCTCCACACTGTTTTCCAGAGTGGCTGCACCAATTTGCATTCCCACCAACAGTGCAAGAGGCTTCCCGTTTCTCCACATCCTCTCCAGCATCTATAGTCTCCTGATTTGTTCATTTTGGCCACTCTGACTGGCGTGAGGTGATATCTGAGTGTGGTTTTGATTTGTATTTCCCTGATAAGGAGCGACGTTGACCACCTTTTCATGTGCCTGTTGGCCATCCGGATGTCTTCTTGAGAGAAGTGTCTATTCATGTTTTCTGCCCATTTCTTCACTGGGTTATTTGTGTTTCGGGTGTGGAGTTTGGTGAGCTCTTTATAGATTTTGGATACTAGCCCTTTGTCCGATATGTCATTTGCAAATATCTTTTCCCATTCCACTGGTTGCCTTTTCATTTTGTTGGTTGTTTCCTTTGCTGTGCAGAAGCTTTTGATCTTCATAAGGTCCCAGTAATTCATTTTTGCTTTTAATTCCCTTGCCTTTGGGGATGTGTCGAGTAAGAGATTGCTACGGCTGAGGTCAGAGAGGTCTTTTCCTGCTTTCTCCTCTAGGGTTTGGATGGTTTCCTGTCTCACATTCAGGTCCTTTATCCATTTTGAGTTTACTTTTGTGAATGGTGTGAGAAAGTGGTCTAGTTTCAACCTTCTGCATGTTGCTGTCCAGTTCTCCCAGCACCATTTGTTAAAGAGACTGTCTTTTTTCCATTGGATGTTCTTTCCTGCTTTGTCAAAGATGAGTTGGCCATACGTTTGTGGGTCTAGTTCTGGGGTCTCTTTTCTATTCCATTGGTCTATGTGTCTGTTTTTGTGCCAATACCATGCTGTCTTGATGATGACAGCTTTGTAGTAGAGGCTAAAGTCTGGGATTGTGATGCCTCCTGCTTTGGTCTTCTTCTTCAAAATTCCTTTGGCTATTCGGGGCCTTTGGTGGTTCCATATGAGTTTTAGGATTGCTTGTTCTAGTTTCGAGAAGAATGCTGGTGCGATTTTGATTGGGATTGCATTGAATGTGTAGATAGCTTTGGGTAGTATTGACATTTTGTCAATATTTACTCTTCCAATCCATGAGCAGGAATGTCTTTCCATTTCTTTATATCTTCTTCAATTACCTTCATAAGCTTTCTATAGTTTTCAGCATACAGATCTTTTACATCTTTGGTTAGATTTATCCCTAGGTATTTTATGCCTCTTGGCGCAATTGTGAATGGCATCAGTTTTTTTATTTGTCTTTCTGTTGCTTCGTTGTTAGTGTATAAGAATGCAACTGATTTCTGTACATTGATTTTGTATCCTGCAACTTTGCTGAATTCCTGTATCAGTTCTAGCAGACTTTTGGTGGAGTCTATCGGATTTTCCATGTATAATATCATGTCATCTGCAAAAAGTGAAAGCTTGACTTCATCTTTGCCAATTTTGATGCCTTTGATTTCCTTTTGTTATCCGATTGCTGATGCCAGAACTTCCAACACTATGTCAAACAACAGCGGTGAGAGTGGGCATCCCTGTCGTGTTCCTGATCTCAGGGAAAAAGCTCTCAGTTTTTCCCCATTGAGGATGATGTTAGCTGTGGGCTCGTCATAAATGGCTTTTATGATCTTTAAGTATGTTCCTTCTATCCCGACTTTCTCAAGGGTTTTTATTAAGAAACGGTGCTGAATTTTGTCAAAGGCCTTTTCTGCATCGATTGACAAGATCATATGCTCACGATGGATGTTTTGAAGAGCAGCACACCTGAACAAAGTAGGCTTAAAGGAACCATACCTCGACAGAATAAAGGCCATATATGGAAAATGAACAGCTAATATGATCCTAACTGGGGAAAAACTGAGAGAAAAACTTCTTAGATCTTGCTTCTAGTTATCTGCTTCTTCTCATTAGCACTGTTGGTTGTTAATAAATTAATCTTAACATTTATTACATCCTACTTTAATGGAGACCAACTTCTCCTATACAAGTTTATGTGTCATCTCTTTTTCTTTTCACCCACTGCTCCATTTATCATTTTTGTTTCTTTCTTAACGAACTCCCCAAAGGTTAGATTTCTTTTGTTCACAAATGTGTTAGGAAAAGCGTGGCCAGGACAGCTAGTGTCTGCCCCGCTCAGCTTCAGGTGGGGCAACTGAAAGGTTTGGGGCTGGATCCATTTGAAGACTTGTTCACTAACGTCTGGTTGTTGATGCTGGCTGTTGCCTGGGACTTCAGTTCAGGAGGCAGCAGAAACACTTAAACTGACACACCTGGACCCTCTTTGTGGCCTAGACTTCCTCACTAGATGGGGAGCTAGATTCCAAGTAAGCAGCCTGAGATACAGAGCAAGGCAGAATCTGTATCGCCTTTTGTCACCTAGGCTTGGAATACACACAGCATCATAGTCACATATTCTGTTCATTAGGAGCAAGCCACTAAGGTTGTTCCATGGTCTTTTTTTTTTTTATTGAATTAATATTTGAAACCTATGGACACCTTTAAAAAGCAGTATAATTTACCCACTGGCCACAAATGTTTGTATTCCTCCCACCTGAAAAATACATTCACTCCCCTCCCCCTCCAATACCTCCTGCAAGTCTCAGTTATCATGGCATCAGGTTCAGGGCTTGAGCCCAAGATCTTACCATCTTAATCAGGTGCAGTGGGGATAAGCTGCCTGGGTTATGGTATCTAAAGTATAGCCCCTTGAGTGCAAGTGTTCTCAATATGAGGACTTGAGAACGAAAGAGACAGTTATTTACCACTCACAAATGCAACATTCTAGTCAACTGCTGAAGACTCTCCCATTCAGAAAAAGAAGATGGGAAGCACCCTAGTCCATAAGAGTTTTGAAATATAGCCTGATGCATGCTGTCAATTCTTAGGATAGGATTTAGTCCTAACCACGGGAATACTTTCTCCATGTCTCTTCCCTTTCTTTACTCTTTGAGTTCTTGGTTCCTTCCTTTTCATAAGGAATGACCCGTATTTACAGCTGTTTTTTCATCCTGCTTCCTCCCTGTGGGACTTCTAAGACCCAAAGGCCTCTTTTCCTTTTGCAAGATTTGGTCTCTTGTAGTCCAAGCTAGCAAGTAGTATGTTTGCTACTATAAATCTCTTACCTTTTTTAGTTTTCTATAAATAGTACTGGATTTCATGCCGTGTTGTAGCAAAGCGACCCTCCCAAGTCCTTTTGAGATCAGCTTTTCGCTTCAGGTTTCCTGTGAAGCTCTTATATGACAATGCCTTTAAAATTCGTCTACTCTTGGGGCTCCTGGCTGGCTCAGTTGGTAGAGCATGTGACACTTGATCTCTGGGTGCTGAGTTTAAGCCCCATGTCGGGTGTGGAACCTACTTTAAAAAAAAATCTTATAGTCTTAAGATCCCTAAAGAAATTGGAGGCATACCTTAAATCTTTCTGTTTTCCTGATAGCACCCTGGATTTTCTCGTCACCCAAAAGCCATTTCTTCATGTTGGCATTATTTGCCAGTTCCACATGTAGAGAGGCTGTAAATGAGAAACAGATACTTGAACCCAGTAAGTCCTGGTTCCTTTCAGTTGCATAGTCTTTCTTTAGTTTCTCTTTCCTATCCGTTTTACTTTCAGGTATTTTGTAGCATGACTTCCCTTTCCTCCAGTGTCATTTTCTTCACTTGCTTAGAAACCCTTGCTGTCAGCCTCTTCACAGGCCATCAGGCTTCCACTAAGAGTCTTGTGGCGGCCCTGTTTGGGTCTCATTCTTATGCTTTTCTACATCTTTCCAGGTTCCACCTACCTCCCGGTTCAAAGGAAGTTTAGTTTTAGGTTTTTTTCAATAGCAGCACACCGGTTTTAGTATCAGTATCTGTGGTAGTAATTGACTGCTGCATAATAAGCCACCTCAAAGCCTAGTAGTTCAAAACAGCATTTATCTCGTTCACCAATCTTTAGTTTAGGCAAAGCAGAGTAGGGCAACTCATTTCTTCTTCATTTGGCATCAGCTGGCATAACTGGAAGCTGGAGACTAGAATCATCTAAAGGCTTGTTCATGCACGTGTTTGGCTGTTGAGGCTGGCCTTTGGCTAGGACGTTGGCTAGTCTCAGCTGGAGTATCTACATGAAGACTCACTAGGTAGCCTGGGATTCCTCACAACGTGGTGGCTGGGTTCTAAGGGTGAGCTTCCCTAGACAAAGAAAGTCAGATGGAAGCTGTATCACATTTTCCAAGCTGGCCTTAAAAATCACAGCAGTTCTGCATATTCTGTTCACTAGAAACCAGTTACTGAAGCTAGCATATATTTAAGGGGAGGGATTTTCACAGAAGTATCAACAAATTTATAAAACGACCACATCCACTCACCTTGTCTTACCAATCATATGTAATGGATGGAAGACCTTTCCAACTCAGCATCACTGAAACTCCAGCCAGTTTTGTTCTTGTGGTTGTTGTTGTTGTTGTTGTTGTTGTGTAGTATGATCTCTTATTTTCTAGAGTGTAACAAAGGATTACAAGATAACAGTATTGAAATAAGTTTTTATTTTGCCTCAAAAAAATATGTGGATTATCCAATTAAAGTTTTACACTGGGAGATGTGATTTCTTAACCTGGAGAATCATTTCTCCTGGGAATGCAGTTCAAATTGGCATTAAAACATTTGCAGCTCAGAAAAAGGCCGTGGCATTAGAATCATTACCTATAGATTCACGAATTAGAGTCTTATTTTCAGAGTCTTATCTTGGGACGTATTTTTGGACGCGCGCAAACATAAGTCAATATGATATTGCTAAAACTTCTTTAAAAATGATGGAGTGTGAAGATGGGGGAAGGGCTAAGAGACTTTCTCCTAAGAGGGGACTTATTTTATGAAAGAAAGATATGAAAGAATGATAGAAAAATAAAAGTATAGAATCAAGTGCAAATGTTGTGTAGTAAAGACAATGATAGCAAAGATCTATTTCAGTAACACCTGATGGCTTTAAGTTTGCTCTTGATTTTCTGAGTTGTTTAAGGTTCCACATTCTAAGACAGGTAACATTTTATTGCAAATGAGTTTATTTAAAATTTTGAGTGCCTGGCTGGCTCAGTTACTCTTGATCTTGAGATTGTGAGTTCAAGCCTCACACTGGGCTTAGAGATTACTTAAAATCTGAAAAAAAAATTTGATCGTAGTTTTGAGTTAGACTCTTTTCACTCCACTTCCAAACTATAGTGTTTTATTCATGCAGGCTGATGTCCTTACAACAGAACTGGAAACTACATCTTCAAAACGTCTACACCTGGATGCCAAAAATCAAATTCTTCAACAAGAGTTATTATCAATGAAAGCTTTTGAAGAAGAACGTGAAAAACTAGAGAGCAATAACAAGAAGTTACAACGAGAAGTAGTAAAATTGAAACAATTTATGGAAATGAATATGGTAGAACGCAGTCAAGTGGAACAGTATAAACGGGAGATTGAAGAAAGAGCACGACTGGACACAGTACAAAAATTACACGAAGTCAACCTGTTTTTACAGGTTAATTGATTGATCTGTAATGTGCTTTCGTTCATTTCACTGCAAATTACATTTTGGATAGATGTACTGTACGGGTTTCCTCTACTTGCTTTATGGAAATTTGTAGATTTCTGGAGGCATTTGTTCCTCCCTTTAAAGATTTCAGTTTTCATCATTGTTGCTACTAAATCGAGAGGATAAGAAAAAATGATGATTTAAACAACTAGTCTCACTATGAAGAGGAAAAGAAAAATTATGATTTAAAAATTGCACTCTACTTGGATTATTCTTAAGTTTATTGTTGACTTTTAAAATTTTGTCATTGATTCTATTATTTGAATTATCAGATTGCGTGAATACTAATACAGGAATGATTGAACTTTAATTTTATAAATCATATTTAATTCAGTTGACATTGATGATAAATATTTTACACTCGGGCTTTTTTTTTTTTCCTTTAAAATTGCTCTCTGAATCATTGACTCAGAACTAAAGGAAACAGGTATAATTAATTATTCAGATTATAGCTATTTAAAAACTATCCTGTTAATTTGCTTTAGGCACAAGCAGCAGCTCAAGAAAACTTGGACCAGTTAAGAGAAAATGCTCATGCTTCAACGAGAAGTCAAATGGAACTTAGAATTAAAGATCTGGAATCTCAGGTCTCTACAATGAAGACGTCTCAAGAAGATTCTACTAAAACAGAGTTGGAAACCTACAGGCAACTCTACCTAGAAGAATTAAAAGTTAGAAAGTCCTTGAGAAGTGAACTGAACAGGTAAGCCAAAACAGAATCATAGACAAGAAATTTAGCTTATTCATTTGCCTCTAAAGCATAATTTCTGTGGAGCCAAGATCATGAGATGAGTAGGAAGTGAAAGCCAACTAGATCGTGTAATTTTGGAAAATGATATTTCTAAGTGAACTTACCTTTGAAAGGTTAGTCCAGGACAGTTTGCATCCCTCCTCTTCTTTTTGGTTTTACAGGACCTCTTCTCCCACCCCACCGCCCCCGCCCCCCCCCCCCCCCGCCCTGTATATTTTCCATTGATCGGATCTGCTAGTCTTTAAGTGCATTGTTTGAAGCTTTCTCATTTAGAAGCATATTATTATAAAATTGCTTGTCAGAAGTACCCTAAATAGAAATGTCGATGAGTTCATTTTTGGAAGATGACATCTTTAACCTAAAAGGTCAAGTACTACTACTACTCATCCTGGCAGCTTGGTACATTTATTCTCTTGATTGTGAACTTTGGTATTATTACTAGAGTGGGCCTTGAGACAAACTGTCCTTTATGGTTTTTCTACTTTACATAATGGCATACATGTGAAATACAGAAAGACTCACACAGGGCTGAAGGGGAGTAGCGTTCCCAAAGTGGCTAAAAGGAGCACCGTGGTGGGAGGGAGGTATGTGGAAGACTGAAGACAGAAAGGGCAGATTCTGCCTCCAGTGCCTTGGTAACTGTTATAAGCTAATTGCCTCTGTAGCTGTTTTAATTCTTTCTGATCACACGTCTGCCATCTACTATCTCCCCTAGAGATTGTTGGTCTCAGTGATTCCTCGGTGTCAAATGCTCAGTTTCTTTGAGATAGTAAGTGAAATGTACAAGAGTGGTGAAAGCAAACGCTTGAAAATGTCTTTGAGGGATGGTTTATTTTTAGATCTGTAAACAGGTTTACTAAATATAAGTGTGTATATATACTGGCATCCTGAAGGGTGTTGTCAGTACAGCCATTCCAGAAGACAGCAAGTATTATTCGTTAAGCCATGTACATCACTGATAGCCACTTCTCTCCCTTCCCTAACTTGAATTGTTAGTTAGGGATCCCCCTGGAAACATAAGTATTTCTTTAGAACAATTTTAAAAGTATAATTTTAGATAGTAGGTGTGCTCTGTCACATGTTCAGTGTTAAAACACTGTTCAATGGCAAATGCTATTGACTATTATGGAAACTTAAAAAGATGTAAGTCATTTAGGAATGATTTAGGGAAAAAGAAAATGTATTTGTGTTTTTTAATCTTCACAGGACTAATGAGAGACTGTCAGAGAGTAATACAAAACTTCTTGCGGAGAAACAGCAGCATCAAACTTCACTCAGGACTCTTACTATGAGCCTAGGCCTGGAAACACCTTATTGTGGACATTTTGGAAATAATTCAGTGCTCAATGGAAACCTTACTCCAAGAAGAAACTTAGGGATTCCTACCTTAAACCCACGGCCATCATATGCCTACTGGGAGACTTCCTTGTGGAAGGTTAGTTATATTATCTGTTTTACTTTGGGTTTCAGATATCTGATATAATTGTTGCTTTTAATTTGGTGAAATTCTGAGTTGTTTAAGTATCTAATACATACGAAGTAAAAGTCATAATTATATATGCTAAGAAAGAACTGAGGTAAATTTTATATATATATAAATTTTACATATGTGAATATATATATATATACATATATATATATATATATATATATATATTAGTCCCTTGATCTCTCATTTCCAAGAGATACTTATTTTTATTTTATTTTAGCGAGAGAATGAGTGAGTGCATGCAGGGGAGGGGCAAAAGGAGAGGGAGAAAGAGAATCCCAAGCAGGTTTCATGCTCAGCACTGAGCCGAATGTGGGGCTCAGTCTCAAAACCATGAGATCATGACCTGAATCAAAATCAAGATTTGGACACTGAAAACAACTGAGCCACCCAGGTGTGCCACAAGAGACCCCTAGTATTAACTGTATTCAATAAATATAACTAAACTGACCCATGTTAAATTTCTTGAAAAGCTTTCATTTAAATTTGATTTTAGAAAGTAAATGTTATTGCCTGTTGACCACAGGTACACTTAGATGCTTGGACTTATTTTCGGTTGGCAGTGGTTCATAAACATTTGAAGGTTTTGCTATCATCCAGTTTTTGCACCCCTGTATGTCAGTGAATGATCCTCCTCCAAACACTTAACGACATATGAATGTTTACTATTTAAAAGAATCCAAGGGGGTGCCTGGGTGGCTCAGTCATTTCAGCGTCTAACTCTTGATCTCAGCTCAGGTTTTGATCTCAGGGTCATGAGTTCAAGTCCTGAATTGGGCTCTACACTAAGCGTGGAGGCTACTTTAAACAAAAAAAAAAATAACCCATGGTAAGTCCTTTTTCATGAATTAAATCAACTTGTAACACTAAAAAGGTTAATTTCTCTTTTAAGTTAAATTTTTGCTATTTTCTTACATGAGAATACATCTTTAATTGCTCTCTTACTTATGGCACTCTTTTTTCTTTTTCCTTTTTTTTTTTTTGACTAATAGCACCTCTTTCAATTTTTATAAAATATCTTGCTGAGCGATTGTAGAGCATTTTATAAATAGCTAAATCAAGCAAATATGTGAATTTTTAACATGAAGCTTTTATTTCTTCAAATGAGTTCTTTGCCCGTTTCTCTTTTCTTTTTCTGGAACCCCTTGAATGCAAGTATTATTACACTGGATGTTGTCCCACAGGTCCCTTAACCTAGTCTCATTTTTAAAGTTCTTTTTTCTTTTTTGTTTTTCAGCTTGGATGATTTCTACTACCCTGTCTTGCAAATTGTTGATCTGTTCTTCTGCATCTTCTTATCTGCTGTTGATTCCCCCTAGTGTATTTGTCATTTCTGTTATTGTATCCTTCAGCTCTGATTGGTTCTTTTTTATATCTTCTATCTCTTTGTAGATGTTATCACTGGATCCATTCATTCTCCTCCCAAGTTCACTGAGCATCTTTATGACCTTTACCTTGAACTCATCACTTCTCTCTGTTTTTTTTTTCTTAGTTTTTTTTCTTAGTTTTGTTAGTTTTTTTTTTCCTTAGGTTTTGTCATGTTCTTTCATTTGGAAGGTATTCCTCTGTGTCCTCAGTTTGTCTGACTTTCTATGTTTGTTTCTAAAATGGTTTCTTTCAACTTTTTCTCTCTTTTGAGTGGGCGTTGCTTTTGAACAATGTACATTAGTTATGAAGTCAAGGAAGAAGAGAATGTTTCTGTAAGTGTTGTCTAGTCATTTTTCTTGGTGGAGCTGTGACAGGTGACACTGGGTAGGCGACAAGTAACACTGCTCTTCTCTTTCTAAATTCAGAACACAGGAGACAGGGAGATGGAGAGAAACTGAGTAGCTTTATTACTAATACACACTAACGAATTGGAGGATATGATTTAGGTTATGTTAGCCACACTGGGCTTCCTCCCAAATTGGGCACTTCCCCACACAGTTGTCAATTGAGGAAACAAATGCTTGACACCCACCCTGGGGGCAGGGTGCTTACCACAGAGCTGAGAGCAGACCCAAATTCATGTTACTGTGGGCAGGCACATCTTTTCAAAGAGGAGACTCAGAAACACATAAGCACTGCCTAGCTCCTTCTCCCAAATTCACCCATTAGGTAAGTCTCCCTTCCTGTCGGGAGGGAGAGAGAGAGAAGTCCAAATGTGAGAAGTGAAGGTTCACCTATTATTTCTGACTGGATTTCAATTATAAATAAAGTGAATTGTGTCTTTTGTACATACCAACTAATGATGAGAGGTTAGACAGAAGCATGCTAGATGGGAAAGAGAAATCTGTTGGGTTTTAAATTTTGCTGTAAATAACCACACCATGGGTTCACTCATTTGTTGATTGAGTTTGATAAACCAAATTTCTTTGGAAGAAATAAATCATTCTTTCAGGAAGAATTTCCTCCGTTTCAGCTTGCTTGCTTCACCTGAAGATTTTCTCTCTCAAGTTCTCTGTCCTGTGGTTGCAAACAGTTGTGCTTAAAAATTGACTGCTACTAAAAGGAGTTAACATAATTTCTGTTCCTTTATTTTTATTCACGACTTTAAAATTTGTAATTTAGTTAGAGAGCAACTATCGTGTGCCTCATACCTAAACATTATTGAGCCACATGACAAAGTTTTATGTATTCATTTTCTCTGAGTTATACTTAAAATATACATATTTTTCCTGACTATGAGGAAGTAACTGGCATAGAACTCTAGCCTTGGTAAGACCGGAAGTGTATTCCTGGTCTGCATCTACTTGGTTTCATGACCTCAGGCAAAGAACACTCTCTCTGAGCCCTTTTTGTCTATGACGCAAAATTCGGGATTTTGACTAAATTAGTGACTTTTATACCTTCAACATAATTTTTTTTCAAAGAATAGAACGTAATTTTTTTTTGCATTAAACTGTATTGTGTAAAACAGAGAGAAGTAGAGCTGTCTAACTAAAGGAGAGATGGAGACTATGGCTGTGACTTCCTTGTCCCTCAATCCTGCGGTGGGTGTCCCCAACCGAACCTTAGATTTCTATGGGCCATATTTGAATGCTAACAGTAATGAGAAAATCCTTCTAATTAAAAATTCTTTAAAAGTGTTCTTTGAATTAAAATTTGCTGATATATAGTTTTTCTGTGTATAATTTTCTCACCCTCTTATATTTCTGATAAATGGAAAGGTATACATAAAAGTATACATGTGTCCTCATTCATGGACTTGAAAGCTATTTTCACCATCGAAACACAGTTTTTACCTAGAAATAAACATAAAGGTCACAGAGGTAAATATTTAGGAAAAGAGCTTTTGGGGAAAAGATGCAACATTACCTTGGTAGTTCCTTAAGTCATGTCATGTAAAAAACGTGGTTTCTATTTTATATCGATATTATTAATAGTAATATAAAATTGTTTGAGTAAAGCCTTCCCCCATCATCTGGTATTGAGTTATTAATTTTATAAGTCGGGTATAGTAATGTTGTCCCATTCATTTTATAAGGCCTGAATATAATGCTATTGTCAAAAAAGTGTTATGGTTCCTCAAAAACTTAAAAATAGATATTCATTAATTCCACTACTGCGTATTTACCCAAAGAAAATGAAAACACTAATTTGAAAAGTTGTGTGCATCCCTATGTTTATTGAAACATTGTTTGCAATAACCAAAATATGGAAGCAACCTAAGTGTCCACCGATAGATGAATGGATAAAGAAGATGTGTAATATGTATACAATGAAATATACCTCAGCTATCAAAAAGAATGAGATCTTGCCATTTGTGACAACATTGATAGACCTAGAAGGTATTAGGCGAGGTGAAATAAATCGGAGAAAGACAAATAAATACCATCTGATTTCACTTACATGTGGAATATAAAAAAACCAAACAAGTCAACAAACAGAATCATAAGTACAGAGGACACATTGGTGGTTGGTAGAGGGGAGGTGGGTAGAGAGTAAGGACAAAATAAGGTGAAGAGGAGGAAGAGGTACAAATTCCAGTTATAAAATAGGTAAGTCACAGGAATGAAGAATACAGCATATGAAGTATCGTCAATAATATTGTATTAATGTTGTATGGTGACAGAGGGTAACTACACGTACGGTAGTGAGCATAGCATAGTGTCTACAATTGTCCAATCTGAATTTGTATACTGAAATGAGTGTAACATTGTCTGTCAACTATACTTCAATTAAAAAAAGGTATTAGGGAAAACAGTCTCTGAAAATATTGGGAAACATGTCAGCCAAAACATTTGTCCTCACACCTACATTTGTAAAGACGTTGGAATCCTTATCACCAGTGTTGATTATGTTCAGTACGCTATTTTGGAGCCCGTTTGGGGCATTCAGGGAGAGGCTACCTTGTATAAGAAAGATCCAAATAAGAACATTCTAGATAGGAACAGTTGTAATATACAGTTGACCCTTGACCAACATGGTTTCGAACTGTGCGGGTCTACTTTACTTACACATGGATTATTTTTGGATACTGTATAGTACTGTAAGTGTATTTCCTCTTCCTTCTGTTTTTCTCAATGTCCTTTTTTTTGCCCTGGCTTATTCTACTGTACAAAACATGTACGAATCGACTGTTTATGTTACCGGTAAGGCTTCCGGTCAACAGTAGGCGATTAGTAATTAAGTTTTGGGGGGATGAAAAAATTATATGCAGGTTTTTGACTGCACCGCAACCCCTGTGTTATTCAGGGGTCACCTGTAGTTGGAAATATTCGTACACATTTCATAAGTAAGTAGATAGCCATCACTTTAATAAGTCAAGTGTTTCCAAACTTGGTCCTAATTTGGAGAAAGGAAACAAACTTACAATTGAAAATTGCATATTGTTTTCCTTATCTCTAATTGAGAAAGTTATAAATCAGAAGCTAAATTTGAAAACTGTTGCAACCCTCTATTTTTCCTTTCTTCAAAGAGATTTTCTGAAATCTTTGTGTGCATATGAAAAGAAATAAGTGTTTTAGTCATAATACAGATAGCAAAATATTACCACTCAATTTTTTGCCAGTAGAATTTTCCACATGACAGCATGACAGTCCCACTTTCTTCATTTTATATGTATTTAAGAGTCGGTCCTGAAAAATTAACACCAAAAGCATTCCTTCAAATTTTATGTTTCTTAAAGTGAAAGAATGGAAAGCCCATTTTAAGGAACAATTCATTCAGGTAAAAAACTGATTAAACTTTCATAAAGGGCAGGTTTTCTAATCATTTCCAAGTAATAATTCAGTATACAATATGATTCTTGTTTAAACTTTTTTGTACCAGTAAGATCAAACATCACCTTTCAGAGATTATACACATTCAATAGATCAATATTAATTGTGCTTTTTATCAGATTCACTTAAATAGCATTATACATACATATATATATATATATATACACACACACACACACACACACACATATATATATAATATACACATATTATATGTACGTATACACACACACACACAGATATATACACACATATATACGTGTGTGTGTGTGTCTGTATGTATGTATGTATCTGTTCTCCATTACCTACAACTAACATAAAATAGGTAGGAATTTATTTTACTCATGTGATTGTCTTTCTATGGAAGTAATCCCTAACTTTGGTTTAATCTCTACAAGTATTGTTTCAAGACCACATGTCGTAAGCTATATATAATTCCTACAATGCCTTTTGTTTACCTTACACATCATTGTAAATAATATTTGACTTATCTCAGATGCAGCGGGAGTTGGAGAAAGGAGTAACCAGAGCACTAGAAGAAGGTATGTTGCCAAAAATGTATGAAGTTAGATATCATTGATTTCTGAAATAAACTATAAATAGTAAATGGCATCCCTTTCCATTGTTTGGATAATGGATACTGCATTCACATTTTTTTGTACATATCTAATAAAAAATGTAAAAGCATGAGCATAATGAAGAACACACTTCTTCCTCATTTAGTCCTCATGTTCCATAGCTCTTTTAAAATCTCCCAAAAGTCTAGGGGCACCCAGGTGGCTCAGTCGGTTGGGCGACTGATTTCAGCTCAGGTGGGTTCAGACCCTACAGAGGGCTCTGTGCTGAAAGCTCGGAGCCTGGAGCCTGCTTCAGATTCTGGGTCTCCCTCTCTCTGTGCCCCTGCCCGCTTGTGGTTTGTCTCTCTCTCAAAACTAAATAAACGTTAAAGAAGTTTTTTCAATCTCCCTAAGTCTATATATCTGTTATTATTTCTGGCGATAATCTTCCTTCACTGGTGCCATCCCTATGGAGCTGTCAACCTGCACAAGTCTCAGAAAAGGTGTGCTTTATCAAATTGTTGTTTCCGCTAGTGATAGAAGACCCAAAAAGCCAAAGTCGTCTTAGTAATGCTTGGTTAAGTAAGTAGAGGTCATATAGCTGTCACTTGACAGGTAACGGGTTTCAATCTTCACTCATTGACTTTGTCATTGCTTTTGCCCTTGGGTGAAACTTCAAATTCCTTAGCATGGAATGAAAACACCCAAATCAGTTTGCTTCTTGCCAGATTATTCAGCCTTGTCTCACTATTTGCCCTACTCTGCTGCTTTGCTCTAGCACCTTGTCACACTAAACTACTCATAATTGCACAAGTGTTCTTCCTCACATCTAGCTCTTTCTATGTGCTTCTTCCCTCTACCTAGCATACTATTTTCTTGTCCTTCAGGTGTCAGCTTACATATCACCTTCACCAAAAAGCAGACAATATTGATGCAAAACTGGGATGTCCCTTCTGTATGTTCCAGTAGTGCTGTGTTTTATACCTGTCACTTACATCTGTATATCAAGGAAGGTCCTGTTCAGAAATGTTTGGAAATGCCTGTTTGATTTTTCAGTTTATCGTTTATGATTGTTCAGGGTGGACTGTGTCCTCATCTTGTAATTTCACCTTGTAATGAAAAAACCAGAAACTCTGATAATTATCCACAATAGCAATTCATTCAGTGTGCAACCCTGAGCAAAATATATTGAATACTAATCTTGGGTTTCATAATGCAGTTGTACATAGTTACTTTCCAATTTTCTTGACACCTTTTCATAAAGGCCCCAACTTTCTTTTTTTTCTTTTTCTTTTCTTTTCGTTCTTTTTTTTTTTAATTTTTTTTAACGTTTATTTATTTTTGAGACAGAGAGAGACAGAGCATGAACGGGGGAGGGTCAGAGAGAGGGAGACACAGAATCTGAAACAGGCTCCAGGTTCTGAGCTGTCAGCACAGAGCCTGACGCGGGGCTCGAACTCACGGACCGTGAGATCATGACCTGAGCCGAAGTCGGCCGCTTAACCGACTGAGCCACCCAGACGCCCCATCTTTCTTTTTTTTTTTAAGGACTTGTAGTGAAAAGTATTTTGGAGACAGAAGATAATTCTTTCTTTTCCTTTTCAGTTGCTCCCGAGTTTGAACGAGGATCCTGTAGAACTCCTTTAGTATCCACTGATGATTCAATTCTAAATCAAGATCCAGTATGGAAAGTGTCACGAGAATATGTACAGATTTTGAACAAAAATTATATGATTTGAAAAATAAATAGAAAAAAATTTACTGGGTGCTTACAAAACATTTTCATTGTTTCCCAAGTGAACACACTATATGGAAAAATCTTGATTAAAGGAAAATGTTTTTGTGTCATATGTGTGTAATGAAAATCTGTATAATATTTTAAACTATGTTTCTTGGCATCTCATTAACTTTTAAGCACATTTTGTACGTGGAAACCAGCACTAGAGGGTTTGACATACATCAGACTGTTCCATTCCCTGCGGTTTGAACAGCACCCAGACAACCAAGTTGTCATTAATACTTCAGTAGTGTCCATGGATGACTTTTTTGTATTTTCCAATTTTTACCACTATATGTGGGCCTAAAGATTTAGATGTTAGTTTGATGTATTCCTGCTATGGCTATTGCCAATGTTTGCACATACTAGAATTTTTTATAGAGCCATAAAACCTATTTATAATTTTAATTGTAAACACTGATTCATAGCTCTTTCCACATGGAGAAATGAGATTTGCCTAAGGCTTTTCACCTTTTCTATTTATTTAGTTAGTTAGTTATTTTTGATTTGCTTTTTGGAAACAAAGTTAGAGAAAAGAAAAAATAGAGAAACAACAAAAAAAAAGAACTCCCCCCCACCCCCGCTCCAGAGCCATTTGCAAGTAAATTACTAATGGGATGCCTGATTCCTGTAGCATTTAAAGCCTACAAGTCAGTACATTCCACATAACTACCATACAACCTTCACAATCAGAACATTAACTCTAATACACTTGTCGCTTGAACAATGGGGTTAAGGGCTCCGAGCCCTGCCCCCCACAGTCAAAAAGCCATGAACTTTTGACCCCCAAAGACTTAACCACTGCTACTACCAATGATCTTTTGTATATGATATGTATCGTACTATATTCTTAAAATAAAGTAAGCTACAGAAAAAAATACCGTGAAGAAAATTATAAAAGAAACTACATTTCCAGTACTGAAAAAAAATCTGTGTGTAGTCAGTGCACCCATTAGAACTCTTTTGTTCAAGGTTCGGTATAATTCTATCATTTATTCCTCATAATTCTTTAAAGTTTGCTCACTTATCTGTAGTATACGTAATACCAAGGAAGGTCCTGTTCAGAGCCATGTATTGAAGTCAGTTGTGTGTCTTAGTCTCTTTCACTCTAGAACAGTTCCTTTGTCTTTCCTTGACTTTCATGACTTTTAACCTTTTTGACGAGTAAATTCCAGTAATGTGGAATGTCTTTCAATGTGGATTTTTCTTAGGTTTCCTTACGGTAAAATTCAGATCATACATTTTTAGCAAGAGGATCACTACAACCTACTCTTTTCCTTGCATCCTATCATGAGACCTACAATTCTGATTTGTCCCAACACTGGGATATTAATGTTGGCCACCGGAGGTAGTATCTGCCAGGTTTCTCCCCTGGAATGTCAACTTTCCACTTTCCAATTATTTAGTATTTTGTGGGGAAGTACTTTGAGACACGTACATATCTCCTTTCTCAGACACCCTGTGGCAGGCCACCTCTTCTGCAGACGGTTTGCCCCCCTGCAGGTTCTGAAAACCCATGCTGGACTATTCTTCCCCTGTGCAGATGCCTCCCCACCCTGTCCAGTCTGTGATACTTCATTATTCTATATCATTCACTTTTCAGGGATGCTCTCACTTGAGCTCCAACACTGTGCAGGGTGACTGTCCCACACATAATGCCTTCCCCATTCTGTCTAAGCTCCAGCACCTCACTCTGGACCCCCACAACTCCATGCCTCTGTTTCTAGGACTGGGAACTAAACTGTTGGGGATGAGAAAGAAGAAAGGAAGGAAGGGCTCCACAGGTCTTCTTTAATCAACTTAGCAAGCTCTCCAAAGCCGTTTCTCATTGGAATTGCATTGAATCTGCCAAGAGTTTGTCAGGAAAGACATTTCTTATACTGATTTTTCCAAACAACTAGTCTTTTAATTGTCTAAGCTTATTCCCCACAATATATTGTTTCTCACTCGAGTGTCTTATCTGCAGATTGCTTTGGATTTGGGGCATGCAGCGACATATCATCTATAAATAGTGGCATTTTCGTTTCTTTCCAATTCCTAGAGCTTTCATTTTTTTTTCTTTCCTACTACAAGAATGACGTGGAGTAAATGTGAGGATAGTGAGTGTTCATGTCTTCTTGAAATTGCAACATGTAAAACTAGTTGTCTAGAACTATGTAGATAGTGGGGTTTTTAAAAGTGTATATCTTTTATCAGTCTCTTAGTTTGCTCTTGCCGTTTACAACAGATCACCATCAACACAGTGTCTTACAGCCACACACATGTATCTCACATTTGTATGGGTCAGAAGCTGAGCAATGGCTTAGCTGGGTCCTTTGTTCAGGTTCTCACAAGGCTGTACCCAAGGTGTCCGCTAGACTGCGCTTCCCCATTTGGGTGCTTCGATGGGGAAGAATCTGCTTCCAAGCCCATTGCGTTTGTTTTTAAGAGAATCTCCTGGTCACTGTATGACTGGACTCATTTCCACAGCTCTTTGCTAGTTGTTGGCTAGTTGGAGGCTTAGGTCCAAAGCATTCCCAGACACTTGTCTTACTGCTTTTGGGCTGCTCTAACAAAATACCATCGGCTTATGAAAAAAAGTTTTATTTTTCACAGTTCTGGAGGCTGGGGAGACCAAAATGAATGCACTGGCAGATTCAGTGTCCAGCGGCAGCCTGCTTCCTGGTTCATGGACGCTGGTCTTCCTGCTTGGCGCAGGGCCACGGTAGCTCTCACAGCCCTCCTTTATAAGGGCACTAATCCCATTCATGAGGGCTCCACCTTCATGACTTAATCCCTTCCCAAATCTCCCACTTCTTTTTTTTTTAATTGTTTTTCAACGTTTATTTATTTTTGGGACACAGAGAGACAGAGCATGAACGGGCGAGGGGCAGACAGAGAGGGAGACACAGAATCGGAAACAGGCTCCAGGCTCTGAGCCATCAGCCCAGAGCCTGATGCGGGGCTCGAACTCACGGACCGCAAGATCGTGACCTGGCTGAAGTTGGACGCTTAACCGACTGCGCTCCCCAGGCGCCCCCCAAATCTCCCACTTCTAAATACTATCACGTTGAACATGAAGACTTAACACATGAGTTTCGGCGAGTGGGTACACAAATATTCAGCCTAGAGCAAGGCCGTTCCTCGTTTGTGGCCACGTAGACTTCCTCCATATGGCCGCTTAGTTTAGGAGGCCAGCAAGGAGAATGTCACTTCAGAGAAGGCTCAGTTCTCCTTGAAGGGTGTTCACGTGATCAGATCAGGTTTGCCTAGCATAATCCTCCTTGTGGTTGACTCTGAATTAACTGAAATAATTAGGTCTGCAACATTCCTTTATCTTTGTCATATTATCATAGCTAGAGTCAAGTCATAGATCTTAAGAGAAAAGAATTATAAACAAAAGGTGACCACACTAAAGGGCAGATATTACGGAGTCACTTAGGGTCTTTCTGCTACAAGTATATTGAGGAAGTTCCCTTATAATACTAGTTTTCTAAGTTTTGTCATGAATGAATATTGAATGCTAACAGATGTTTATTTCACATCTATTGAGATAGGTTTTTTTAACTGTTTATTTTTGAGAGAGACCAAGCAAGCTCTGCGCTGACCATGGCAAGCCCAATGCGAGCCCCACGTGGGGCTGAAACTCACACACTGTGAGATCATGACCTGAGCCTAAGTTGGATGCTTAACCGACTGAGCTACCCAGGCACCCTGAGATGTGTTTTTAAAATATTTGTGAATGGGGAGGGGCCAAGATGGCGGAACAGCATGGAAGTTTTGTGTGTGTCTCGCATCCATGAAATACAGCCAGGCCAACACGAAACCATCCTGCACACCTAGAACACTGATTGGAGGACTAACACAACAATCTGCACAACCTGAGCCACAGAATTCAGCAGGAATTTACCCCAAAGGAAAGAGCATGAAGAAACGACAGCCAGGGATTTAACCCACACAGATAGAAGCAAGATGTCTGACCCAGAATTTAGAATCACGATAATAAGAATATTAGCTGGGGTCCAGAATAGATTAGAACCCCTTTCTGCAGAGATAAAAGGAGTAAAAAATAGCCAGAATGAAATTAAAAATACTATAACTGAGCTGCAATCACGGATGGATGCAGTGGCGGCAAGGATGGACAAGGCAGAACAGAGATTCCGCGATATAGAGGACAAAATTATAGGGAATAACGAAGCAGAAAAAAAAAGAGGGAGATTAAGGCAAAAGAGCATGATTTAAGCATTAGAGAAACCATTGACTCATTAAAAAGGAACAACATCAGAATCACAGGGGTCCCAGAAGCGGAAGAGAGAGAGATAGGGGTATTAGGGTAATGTGAGCAAATCATAACGGAAAACATGTACGAAAGCTGGGGAAAGACACAGACGTCAAAATCCAAGAAGCACAGAGGACCCCCATTAGATTCAACAAAAACCGACCATCAACAAGGCATATCATAGTCAAATTCACAAAATACTCAGGCAAGGAGGGAATCATGAAAGCAGCAAGGGGAAAAAAGAAAAAGTTCCCAAACCTCAAAGGGAAGACAGATCAGGTTTGCAGCAGACCTACCGACAAGAACTTGGCAGGCCAGAAAGCAGTGGCGGGATATATTCAGTCTGCTGAATCAGAAAAATATGCGGGGGAGCCTGGATGGCTAAGTCGGTTAGGCGTCCAATTTCGGCTCTGGTCGTGATCTCGCGGTCTGTGAGTTTGAGCCCCTCGTCGGGCTCTGTGCTGACAGCTCAGAGCCTGGAGCCTGCTTCGGATTCTGTGTCTCCCTCTCTCTCTGCCGCTCCTCTGCTCATGCTCTGTCTCTGTCTCTGTCTCTATCAAAAATAAATAAACATTAAATAATTAAAATAAAAAATAAATGCAGCCAAGAACTCTTTATCCAGCAAGGCTGTCACTCAAAATAGGAGAGAGAAAAAGTTTCCCAGACAAACAAAAATTAAAGGAATTTGTGACCACTAAACCAGCCCTGCAAGCATTTTTAAGGGGGACTTTCTGAGGCTAGATGAAAAAAATTACATATACATACATACATACATATATATACATACACACACATATATACATATACATATATATGTGTGTGTGTGTATATATATATATATATATATATATCAAAAGCAACAAAGATTAGAAAGGACCAGAGAACACCACCAGAAACTCCACGTCTACAAGCATCATAATGGCAATAAATTCATATCTTTCAGTACTCACTCTAAATGTCAATGGACTCAATGCTCCCATCAAAAGGCATAGGGTAACAGAATGGATAAGAAAACAAGGTCCATCTATATGGTGTTTACAGGAGACCCAGTTTAGACCTAAAGACACCTTCGGACTGACAATAAGGGGATGGAGAACCATCTATCATGCTAATGGTCAACAAAAGAAAGCTAGAGTAGCCATACTTATATCAGACAATCTAGACTTTAAAATAAAGACTGTATCAAGAGATGCAGAAAGGCATTATGGCATAATCAAGGGGTCTATCCACCAAGAAGACCTAACAATTGTAAACATTTATGCGCCAAATGTGACAGCACCCACATATGTAAATCCATTAATCACAAGCATAAAGAAACTCATCGATAGTAATACCATAATAGTAGGAGACTTCAGCACCCCACTCACAGCAATGGGCAGATCATCTAATCAAAACAATCCACAAGGAAACAATGGCTTTGAATGACACACTGGACCAGATGGACTTAACAGATATATTCAGAACATTTCATCCTAAACCAGCAGAATATACATCCTTCTCCAGTGCACACGGAACGTTCTCCAGAATAGACCATATACTGGGACATAAATCAGCCCTAAGTGAGTACAAAAAGATCGAGATCATACTGTGCGTATTTTCAGACCACAACACTATGAAACTCGAAATCAACCACAAGAAACAATTGGGAAAGGTAACACATACTTGGAGACTGAAGAACATCCTACTAAAGAATGAATGGGCCAACCAAGCAGTGAAAGAGGAAACTGAAAAGTATATGGAAGTCAATGAAAGGGATAACACCACAACCCAAAACCTCTGGGACGCAGCAAAGGTGGTTATAAGAGGAAAATAGATAGCAATCCAGGCCTTCCTAAAGAAGGAAGAGAGATCTCAGATACACAACCTAACCTTATGCCTTAAGGAGCTAGAAAAAGAACAGCAAATAAAACCCCAAATCAGCAGAAGAGAGGAAATAATAAGGATTACAGCAGAAATTAATGCTATCGAAACAAACAAACAAACAAACAACCCCACAAAAATACCAGTTGAACAGATCAATCAAGCCAGAATCTGGTGCCTTGAAAGAATGAACAAAATTGATAAACCACTAGCCAGTCTGGTCAAAAAAGAAAAAAAGGAAAGGACCGAAATAAATAAAATCAAGAATGAAAGAGGAGAGATCACAACCAACACAGCAGAAATAAAAACAATAATCAGAGAATAGTATGAGCAATTCTATGCCAATCAAATGGGTAATCTGAAAGAAATGGACAAATTCCTAGAAACATATACACTACCAACACTGAAACAGGAAGAAGTAGAACATTTGAGCAGACCCATAACCAGTCAGGAAATCGACTTAGTAATCAAAACGCTGCCAAAAAACAAGAGTCCAGGGCCAGAGGGCTTTCCAGGGGGAATTGTCCCAAACATTTAAGGAAGAGTTAGCACCTATTCTCTTGAAACTGTTCCAAAACATAGAAATGGAAGGAAAACTTGCAAACTCTTTCCATGAAGCCAGCATTACCTTGATTCCAAAACCAGTCAGAGACCCCACTAAAAAGGAGAACTATAGACCACTTTCCCTGAGGAACATGGATGCAAAAATTCTCAACAAGATATTAGCCAACCGGATCCAACAATACATGAAAAGTATTACTCACCACGACCAAGCGGGATTTATACCTGGGATGCGGGGTGGGCTCAATATCCGCAAAACAATTAACGTGATTCATCACATCAAGAAAAGAAAGGGCAAGAACCATAGGACCCTCTCAATAGACGCAGAGAAAGCATTTGACAAAACACAGCATCCTTTCTTGATAAAACCCTCAAGAAAGTAGGCAGAGAAGGAGCATACCTCGAGATCCTAAAAGCCATATATGAACAACCCGACGCTAATATCATCCTCAGTGGGGACAAATGGGAGAGTTTCCCCCCTGAGGTCAGGAACAAGACAGGGATGTCCACTCTCGCCACTGTTACTCAACATAGTATTGGAAGTCTTAGCCTCTGCAATCACACAACACAAAGAAATCAAAGGCATCCACATCGGCCAGGAGGAGGTCAAACTTTCCCTCTTCACAGATGACACGACACTCTATACAGAAAACCCCAAAGATGCCACCACAAAACGGCTAGAATGGACTCATGAATTCGGCAAAGTTACAGGATATAAAATCGATGCGCAGAAATCGGTTGCATTCCTATACACCAACAATGAAGCAACAGAAAAAGAAATCAAGGAATCGATCCCATTTACAGTTGCACAAAAAGCCACAAAATACGTAGGAATAAATCTAACCAAAGGGGTGGAAAATGTATGTACTGAAAACTATAGAAAGCTTATGAAAGAAATGGAAGAAGACACAAAACAATGGAAAAAGAGTCCATGCTCCTGGATAGGAAGAACAAATATTGTTGAAAGGTCAATACTACCCAAAGCAATCTACATGTTCAATGCAATCCCTATCAAAGTAACACCAGCATTCTTCACAGAGCTAGAACCTATACTCCTAAAATGTGTATGGAACACGAAAAGACCCGAAGAGCCAAAGCAATCTTGAAAAAGAAAACCAAAGCAGGAGGCATCACAATCCCAGACTTCAAGCTATACTACAAAGCTGTAATCATCAAGACAGTATGGTACTGGCACTAGAACAGACACTCAGATCAATGGAACAGAATACAGAACCCAGACATGGACCCACAAACCTATGGCCAACTAATCTTTCACAGATCAGGAAAGAATATCCAATGGTGTAAAGACAGTCTCTCCAGCAAGCGGTGCTGGGAAAACTGGACAGCGACATGCAGAAGAATGAACCTGGACCACGTTCTTACACCATACACAAAAATAAACTCAAAATGGATGGAAGATCTCAATGCAAGACAGGAAGCCATCAAAATCCTCGAGTTGAAAGCAGGCAAAAACCTCTTTGATCCTGGCCGCAGCAACTTCTTCTTCAACACGTCTCCGGAGGCAAGGGAAACAAAAGCAAAAATGAACTACTGGGACCTCATCAGACTAAAAGGCTTCTGCACAGCGAAGGAAACAATCAGCAAAACGAAAAGGCAACTGACAGAAGGGGAGAAGGTATTTGCAAATGACATATCAGATAAAGGGTTACTATCCAAAATCTACAAAGAACGTCTCACACTCAACACCCAAACAACAAATAATCCAGTGAAGAAATGGGCAAAAGCCATGAGTAGACACTTCCCCAAAGAAGACATCCAGATGGCCAACCGACACATGAAAAAATGCTCCACATCACGCATCATCAGGGAAATACAAATCAAAACCACACTGAGCTACCACCTTACGCCTGTCAGAGTGGCTCACATTAACAACTCAGGCAACAACAGATGTTGGCAAGGATGTGGAGAAGGAGGATCTCTTTTGCATTGTTGGTGGCAATGCAAGCTGGTGCAGCCACTCTGGAAAACAGTATGGAGTTTCCTCCAAACACGAAAAGTAGAACTACCCAACGACTGAGCAATTGCACTACTAGGCATTTATCCACGAGATACAGGTGTGCTGTTTCGAAGGGACCCATGCACCCCATGTCTATAGCAGCACTATCAACAATAGCCAAAGTATGCAAAGGAGCCCAAATGTCCATCGATGGTTGAAAGGATACAGAAGATGTGGTATCTAGATACAATGGAGTATTCCTCGGCAATCAAAAAGAATGAAATCTTGCCATATGCAACTACATGGATGGAACTGGAGGGTATGATGCTAAGTGAAATTAGTCAGTCAGAGAAAGACAAAAATCATATGACTTCACTCGTATGAGGACTGTAAGAGACAAAACAGATGCACATAAGGGAAGGGAAACAAACATAATATAAAAACAGGGAGGGGGACAAAACAGAAGAGACTCACCAATATGGGGAACAAACTGAGGGTTGCTGGAGGAGTAGTGGGAGGGGGGATGGGCTAAATGGGCAAGGGGCACTAAGGAATCTACTCCTAAAGTCATTATTTCACTCTATGCTAACTAATTTGCATGTAAATTCTAAAAAATAAAAAATTAAATTAAAGAAGTAAAAATTAAAAAAAAAACAAAATAAAGTATTTGTTACTGTGGGGAATTACATTATTTGCTCATGTTACACCAACTTTGCATTTCTCAGACTAACTGAATATAGTTGTGATTTCATTCGGTTTTTATCATTATTTTATTTTATTTTTTTATGTTTATTTTTGAGAGAGAGAGAGACCGAGCATGAGCAGGGGAGGGGCAGAGAGAGAGGGAAATGCGGACTCTGAAGCAGGCTCCAGGCTCTGAGCTGTCAGCACAGAGCCCGACGCAGAGCTCAAACTCACGAACTTCGATATCATGACCTGAGCAGAAGTGGTCACCCAAATGAGCCAACCAGGTGCCCCTATTTTATTTTATTTGGGAGAGAGAGAGAGAGAGAGAGAGAGAGAGTGAGAGCGAGAGACAGAGCACAGAAGAGTGGGGGAGGGGGGCAGAGGGAGAGAGAGAGAGAGAGAGAGAGAGAGAGAGAGAGATTCTTAAGCAAGCTCCAGGCTCGATGCGGAGCCAGACGCAGGGCTCAATCCCGTAACCCTGGACTCCTGACCTGAGCAGAAATCAAGAGTCGCATGCTTAACCCATTGAGACACCCAGGCGCCCCTCGGGGCCTACATTTTCATTTGGCACTGGGCCCCACAAATTCTGTCACTGCAAAGTCCCCACCAGGCCATGTCCCCCCTCCCCTCGATCCCACCCACACACTAGTCTCCCTCAGAATGAAATGCAAACTCCTCTCTGGGCCCACAGACCCCACCAAGCTGGTCCTCGAATCTTTGCTGCCCTCGCCGCCCTCGTCCACTGGGCTCCAGTCACAGTCCCCACCTTTCCGTCGCAGGGTGCTCCCACTGGCTACTCCTTGGCCTGGAATGTGGCTGCCTGCTCAGAGGGGCCTTCCTGGGCCTCCAGCTATAGTGGCTGTCCCCTGCCCGGGTCTTCTGCTCCCCAGCACTCACAGCGGAAGCTAGCCGGCTCCTTGTTTACCTCTTCCTGGTCTGTCTCCCCCACCCACACCCTGGCGCTCAGAATGTCAACAGGAGAGCAGGGTCATCTTAAGCCTGTAAGCCTCACTCACAGGTCACTGGTCGAGGTGGCGCCCCACCCCCTAGGACAAAGCCTGGCCAGGAGCAGTACTCCCTAAACAACTGTTGTGTGACAACACACCTTGCCTGAGAAGTGATGACAGACTCTGAATGACAAGTACCTTCTAGTGTGGGGCGGCAGGCCCAGCCAGTGTGAGCCCAACCTGGCAGGGTGTTCTCCCCTGATCCCAAGCCCAGAGAACCCACCCCCCCGCCCACCCCCCCCCACTCCCCACCTGGATCCTCAGTGCCACTGAGATCAGCAAAGGGTGTTGGGCAGTGCCAGCCCCTCCCACCAGGCTCCCCCCTCCCCCAGGGGGACAATGTACAAAGGGCCACTTCAGCAAGGAGCTTCAGCTCCATCTCTAGCCCACAGGCCTGAGGTGGGGGAGGGGGGGGAGGGTGTGCCCCAGCCATCCTCTGTCCTCAGGGAGCCTGCTCTAGCACAGGGCCAGGAGGGTGAGAGATTCAAGCTGTAGTGCGGAGAGGCTTTGTTCCAGGACCTGCGCGCCTTGAGGAGTGGGGGGGGGGATGCCCTTGCACAGTGAGGGGATGAGACACATCAAAGCACAGGGTCGGCCTGCTGGGGCAGAGGGCGGTTCCCGTGGACCCAGGCAGCAGGAGTGGAGTGGCGCTCCCCCATGTGGACAGGGCACAGTTGCGAAGTGCAGCCCTGCACTCAAGAGGCTAAAGTGCCTGTAGGGTTAAGGGAGAGAGAGGAGCAGACCTGGCAGGGTCTGGGCCAAGCTGGAGGGCAGAGGCCTGGGCGCAGAGTCGGCTCCCATCCTGCCTGGGACCCTCCGCCGCAAAACCAGCCACAAAGAACTCGCTCAAATAGTGCTTCCTGAAACCTGAGCTGATAACCCGAGATGTGACCATCCACCCAGTCTCCCAGGCCAGGACCCCGGCAGTCATCCTGAATCTGGCTTCTCGCTGACCTCGTGCTCCCCATCGCCAGGCACGTCTCTTCCATGCCCAGGTACTTGTCCCACCCGGCCCCCTGTGCCACTGTCCCACGCTGCCTGCGCCACCAGCCACGCTCACCTGGACAACAGCAGCAGCCTTGCCAGGGAAGGGGCTCCTGGCTTGAGCCCCACGAGCCAAGCAAAAGCCACATCTGATGCTGCCCCTCTCAGCTTGGAACACCTGCTCCCAGGATAAAGTCCAAATCCTCTAGGAGGCTCCAAGTTTCTGTGTCATCTTTCACTCCCTGCCCAGGGAGGCTCAGCTGAACTGCACTTCCCCCAGGCTGAGGAAGGACTGAGCTGCCTCACCCCACACTGGGCGGTGCTGCCCAACTCTCCTGGGGCCCCAGCACAGAGCCTGATGCAAAGGAGGCGCTGACCTTGGCCTGTTGAATGAATAAACGACACCCCCCCCCCTCCGCTCCCAAATCCACACACCTGCACCTGCAGTCAGTGCTGCTGGGCTCTCAGAACTGGTCTGGGGTTCGAAAAAGTCTAGTCCTGCCTGGGCAAGGCACACCCCGATGAGGTGGTTCATGTACAGGAACTCGACGGGTCCCCCACAATGGGAGGGAAATGGTGGAGAGCGGAGACACGGGGAAGGACTCCAGCCTTCCAAGCGCTCTGAGCAGGATGGCTGATGGTCCGGAGGAGACCCGGCAAGGAAGGAGGGGAAACAGGAAGGGATCTCGGTTCCCCCCTGGGTGCTCAGTGCCTGGCACCATGCCCGGCTGCTGCTGGCTCAAAGGATGGGCTGGAACCCTGGCTCCAACGCCCCCCGCCCCCAACTCTGGAATCCTGCTCTCTTGGAGGCAGAAAGGTGGGGGCTGGTAACGCCGCCCCACAGGGATCTGGGGAAGTGACCAGGCTGCTCCTGGCCCAGCTCTTACAGCTCCAGCTCTCTGGGAGCCCGAGCAAGGTCGTCCACCTCCTTCAGGAGAGGTGGCCTGGAGCAGGTGCACCTGGGGAGCCTCCGTGGAGCTGGAACAATGAGCCCTTTCTCTTTTCCCTTCCCAATCCACCTCTGCCCACCCCTGCCTTCGAGGGGCCCTCGGCTCAGGACCCGACCGTCTCCACCGGGGGACACTCAAGAAGCCCTCACCAAATGGCACAGGGCACCATGCAGGGCTGTAGGCACCGGGCCCCTGCTCCTTCATATGGAGCCGCCAGTCTGTTCTTGCTCCACTGATTAGTCTTTTCCCTCTGCTAGATCCCGAGAGCATTCCAGAAAAGGGCCGCAAGTGCCCAAATGTCCCACTGAGTGTGAGAAAGAAGAGAGAGGAACAGCAGTGACCAGACCATCACCACAAGGGGACAGAGTCATTCAGGAGTCAGGTGGCCAGGGTCGAGGCCTTAGCCATGCCACTCGCTTGCCGGGAGAGCCTGAGCACCAGGTGAGGTGCTCCATCTTGTCCTACCGTCACGTGACCATTTCACAGAGGGGGAAACTGAGGTTTGGAGAGGGGACAGGACTCGCCCGAGGTCAGGCAGCAGCGAGCTGTGGGGAGGTCCTGGCTCAGCAGAGACCACGTGCGTGCCACTGCAGCTCACCAATGCTCAAGGCCTCCCCGTTCCTGCTGGACTTCAGTTTCCCCCACTGACCACCAGGGGCACAGACTGGATCTTCCAGCTTCCGGCCGACTTGAGTGTTCCAGGCTCTAGAAGGCCCACATTCTAGGTCTGCTGCTCCATCTTCCTCCTCTAAGTTCCATGATCCCGCTTCTCTGGTCTGGATCACGGGGTTCTACTTTCCAGGTGCTGTGTTCTGGTGCCTGGTCCCCAAGTTCGCCTCTCAGAAAGGTCTGCAGCCCAGGCAGGTCCTCCAGCCAACATGCTTCATTTTCATTCCCTGTATTCTCTCCCAGCCCCCAGCAGTCGGGGCCCACGGGTCACCACCTGGAGCTCCGGTTCCGTCGGCCCTCGGGGCTGCTTTAGGGCATGAAAATGGCTGGGGAGGCCTGTCCCAGGCCCCGGATCACTGGGCTGAAGGGGATACTGGAGATCATCCTCACAGCTGGGCAGGAACACCCTTCCCCACTCTTCCCCGTGTCTCCAGGACCACGTTTCTGACCACCCCCAGCCCTGCCGGCCTCTGCCCCCACCAGTCCGCACTGCGACAGCCCCCAAGACGGCACTTCTCGAGGACAGAGACCTTGGGTCATGTTTCTTTGGGGTCAGAGCCTGGTACTTCCTTAGTGGGTGTCTGTTAAACACTTGCAGAATGAATCAACCAGGTGTGCCCAGAGTCCCGGCAGGATTACACACTGTCACAGCCTCAAAGACCAGAGTTCACATATGACAGAGATGCTCACGCTGTGTGTGCGTGCAGGTGATGCCCACAAAACACGTGCTCAAAAACACAGACACGTCACACCCTCAAGTCAGCAGATCTGTGCCCCTGGCACCTAGCCTGGGCCCTGGCACTTGGCTGAATAACAGCTGACCGAATGAATGGGTGCTCTGGGCTAGGTATATGGGGGAGACGGAGATCGGATCCTCACCCAGGATCAAGGCTCAGCTGTGATTCCAAAGACCATTTGCACGAGGTCGAACTTGACTACATTGTAGGAGGACCCCCTGGAAAGGCACTTGGGGGCCGGAGTCGGTAAGGAAGGCAGTCAACAGTGCTACGCACCCACCTGGGCACCCGGATGGAGGTGAAGCAAATAGCCCTAGGGCCACCTCTGGCTGGGAGGGGCAGAGGGCAGCCTGGGGTGGGGTGGGGTGGCTTTCCAGGTGGAGGTGGGAAGGTGAGGGCCCTGAGGCCTAACCCACACGACTGGAAGGACAGCAGAGGTTTGGATGGCATTCTGGGTGTGCTACATCCCAGTAGCCCCAGGTCTGGACTCTCACTGACCCAAATTCCAAGAAAGAGAGACACACGGGCTAAGCTGTCTGCCCCAGGCGCGCCTGTTCTGGGGGATGGGCCCGGGGCCAGGGTCCCTCTGGAAGCCACTCACACATGGTGACCCCAGAGTCTCATGAACGGGGAGCTGGCTGTTTTCCTTAGACCTCTCTCCTTTCCATGGTAACTTCATTTTTCTGGCATAACGGTTTCACCTACAACCTAGGAAATGTGAAAATCAAAGCGAAAGAAGGCTCATATCGCCCACCATCCCCGGGGCTAACATTTAGGCCTAAGTTCTCACAGGTTTTTTTCCCCTGTGCACCTTCTTGCTGGAATGAGCTATCGATGTGCATTTCCTGCCAGCTTTAGGACAGCAAGCATTTTCTCTAAGGAGCTTTGTCCTCCACATGGGAAGACCGAGTGCAGACCTGAGCCCTGGGGATTTGGCTCACCTGGGCTTCTTCCCATCTCCCCCAGACCTGACCTGGATCCTGCAGACAAATGCTCCAGCTGGGGACCGGAGTGGGGGAGGGGTATGGCCACATAGCCCTGGGCTCTCCTCTTACAAGCCACAAAGGGACTACCAACCACTCCCCAGGGTGCTCTAGGTCAGTCCCAAGCACCTCGGGCCTTCAACGTTCCCTCTGTGAAATGAGCATGTTTGGCTAGCTATCTGGCCTCAAGGCTCCCCAGCCTGGTCTCCTCTCTGGGCTGCAGGGACAGTCGCCTGAACTGGGCTGCACCTTACAGCTGCTTTCCCTGCCCACTCCACTGGCATCTCAGACCAGGCCCTCAAGCTTCTCAGCATCCTGTGGAGCAGCCAGATGGAAATCCCGGCAGGGCGGATCAGCCTGGCCCTTGGGGTGGGAGTCAGGCAGGGCTTCCTGGAGGGGTCTTAAAGGATGAGCCAGCACCTGCCAGGAGAGGAGGGGAAGGCCACTGCAGACAGAGGGATAGCATCTGCAAAGGCCCGGGGGCGGGGCGGGGCAGGGGTGAGGGAGGTGTGTGGGGGGGAAGCCAGCACCTGGATTTCTAGTCTGGGTGGGGTGCTGGTGCATTTCGCCCTCCCCATATGCCAGTGCCTGGAGGCAGACCACAGAGTCTGTTACATCCCCCACTGGTGGCTGCAGGACCACTGCCCCTACTCACGTATGGCCCTGAACTTCCGTGACAGCAATAACACTCCAGGCCCCACAGCAGTCCTGGACACCCCTGAGAGGGGTTGGCCTGGGGACCCTTTGGGGCCAGGCTCTGTGGCTTATTGGCTCTGACAGAGGTCATCCCGCACAGACAGAATCCCCCTGACCCATTCCCTGGACCTCTCGGCCATGGTGGAGGAGCCTCACACCCTCTGCTCTAGTCCTTATGGCAGGTATGACCTTGGACCCGTCACCCACACCCTGTGGGCCTTGGCTCAAAGACTGAAGCCTGATCTGGGCTGTTCCAAGGTCCAGATGGGACCAGAGCTGGCTCTGCCTGAACCGACTACAGGGGTCCCCAAACACCTACTGTGTGCCAGAGCCCCCAACACTGCCTCTTTGTTTCTCTCTCTCCTGCCAGCGCACAGGCGGGATCTCTTCCCACCACCGCCCCTTACAGACACAGAAGGCCCCTGGATGCAGGTTTTCTGACCCTGGGATGTGGGCATAGGTGAAAACGTAGAGCCACACCTCCAAGCCACAGCTGGAACCAACTGAGATAAGGTGTTACTGCTTCATAAACTGTAGAGTGCAGACTCATTGATTTTTTTTCACACAATGGGCAAGGCTCCGTTCTGCAGGAGCCCCTCCCAGCTGTGTGACCCTACTAAGTCACCTGTCTAGGGCTCAGTTTCCATTGAACGAAATAAGGATTACATCAGCACCCCTCCCAGGGCTCCTGAGATACTGAAATGAAATCAAGCAAGAAAGCACCAGCCCCTCACTCCCATCCGAGCCATAAATGAGTTCAGACCATTAATATTCACGGTCCTCAGAGATGGCCCGGAAGGCACCTTCTCCATCTTTTGCCTAAACCGGCCAATCTGCGCTGCTTCCGAAAGTGGCTCTCACCTGTCACACGACCCATCACCATTCATTAAGCAGTTAAGGAACAGTCATCAAATGCCTTTTGCATGTTAGGCAAGGTGCCGGCCCCCAGAGAGTGCCTGAGCGCCCAGCCTAGAAGCCCCACCTGTCATGGGCAGCCCTCCCTTGTTCCGCCTTCCCGGCCACCATCGCTCACCCACCACGATTCCCCCAGGCTGTGTGCCAGGCCTGGGCTAGCAAGAGCGGGGCCGCGATCGACCGGTCCACAGTATTACACAAGCTCTGTGGGGTCTGTGGCCAGCTGGGACCTGTTTCCAGAAGGAAACAGCGGCAGCAGGTGCCTGGATAAAGGCAAATTGGGGCGTGGGGGGTCAGTGTGGTGTGGTGTGTGCAGAGCTGGGTTAGGGTAGCAGGGGGCAGAGGCTGAGAACACAAGCGGGGGCAGGGTCATAGGGATCTGGGTTAAGGGCAAGGCAGTCTCTTAAAGCAGCCTGAACACCACTGGGCCGGGCAGTGGTTCTGAGAGTCCACAGGCCTCTGTATTCCCAGGACAACATTTTAAAATCTGGGTTTCCAGCCCCCTCTCCCGCAGTGGGATTCTGACTCAGCGGGGTGAGGCAGGGCCTGGGAAATCTGTATTTTCCCCAAGCCGCCCAGGTGAGGCTACACGGGGCTTCCAGACGCAGAGCCTCAGGACTATGGGGAAGAAGGGAGTGGCAGTCAGGGCCACAAGGAGGGTGGCCTGGAGGCCAGGACACCAGTGACGTGGTTGTCTCGGGCGTCCAGGCTTCAGAGACCGTTCCGTTTTGAGTGACTGAGGGGCCTATCCGAGGGGCCCCTTCGGGCTCTGGGGGTCCTACAGGCTGGATACAATCCCAGCCCCACCACTTCCCGGCCCTGAGCCCCGGCCCCCAGGCACCCTCAAACTGCCAAATGGGGAGAATAAAGGTACCTGCTTCAAGGGAAGTTAGCAGGCCTAGCTGGGATGATGCAGACAAAGTGCTTGGCCCAGCGCCCAGCACATAGTAAGTGCTCGATAAATAGCAGCAAATTCTTATGACTCAGAGGTCCAGGTGGGGTAGAACAGCCTGGGAAGTCATCCATTATGGGTCTCGGTCAACCAGAATCCTGGACACTGCCTCTGGCCACCCTCCCTCGCTCAGACCCCCATCTGGGCTGCTGCTTCTGGGAAGTTCCCAGCCTGCTAGGAGAGGGCAAGTGGAGGGCAGACCCTGAGGAGGCCCCAGTGTCAGCGCACACTCTGGCCTCCTGCCTTGGCCCTCACCCTGCCCCTCCCAGGGGATTCCTCCTTCAGCAGGAGCCAAAGTCTAGAGCCAAACCGGCTCTAAATTCAGAAAGCAACGGAGTAATTAGGGTGTGTGAATGATTATTTCCAACTTTATTTCTCTAGATAAAACGAAAATAAGTGGGCCAACAGGGGAATTTCCACTTGGGGCGGTGCAAGAAAAAGTATTTTGGGGACCCCGTTAACTTCCTGGGTTACAGGCAGGGCTGTGGGCCCATGTCAGCCCCACTCTAGACCACAGGAGGGTGGTCCACTGCCCTTCTACCATGCCTGCTTTCAGCCCCGCCCAAAGCCTCACTTCCCCTTCCCTTCTGGCAGGTGTGGCTAAGCAGGGTCCCTGTGACCAGCCCTCCATGGTGTGAGGCTGCCCTCTGGAGGGTCCATCTCCTCCCACAGGGATGGAAAGGGAGGAGGAATGGGTAAAAGAACAGGGATGCTCCCTGGGGCTGAAAGTCAGGCACCCACTCATTCATTTTCATTCATTCATTCATTCATTCATTCATTGATTCATTCGAGCTCCTATAGGATAGGGAACTCACGGCCTAGTGGAACACGCCACAGCAAACACACTGAAGAAAGAGAAGTGGTGCTCTGCCCAGCCCACAGCAAGGAGCCTCCCTGCACAAAGAACGGATGCTCAAGCCGAGAGGCAAAGGATGGGTGGTCGTTAACAAGACAGAGCCTCCATTCCCCCATCTACAAAAGGGATTATCACGGTACCTCTATCACAGGTTGCTGTACAGATGCAATGTTAGCTACTAATATTTTTACGGGCAGGCAGAGTGCACACGAGAGGGGCTGTAAGGCCAGAGAAACAGCAGAAGGGGAGAAGGGTCTGTGGGATTTGGGGTGGAGGAGGCTTTTGAAGGGTGACAGAGTTTCAGGGCACAAAGGAAGAGGTGGGTGGAACAGACATTGAGGCAGAGGGAACAGCATAAGCAAGGGAATAGAATCTGACGTTTGAGACCCGTCTGGACCATTTCTCAGAGCTCTGTCAGGCTAATGCTTGGGATCCAGCTAGGTCATTCTGTGCAGACAGCCCAAACCAGGCCAAGGTCAAGAGGATCCAGAGCAGAAGTGACGCAGGGTCAGAGGTGCAGAGGTTCCCAGGAAGGGAGGACACCAGTCCTCCTTCCCCTCTGCCCTCCATCTCACCACGGGTTACTTATTCAGAGTGGTCTCTTGTCCTGGCCTCAGCCTGTCTGATGCCTCCCTCTCTCAGCTACAGTATGGCCTGGCAGCTCTCCAAGTCTTTGGAGCCTTCTCTCCTTATTCAACCATCATTTATTAAGCACCTGCTGAATGCCTGGGTGCTAAAGCTGGCATGGACCAGCTCCCACTGCGAGATGGTGAAGCTGTTGGTAGCCTCAAATGGGCCTTGCCGGAAGATTTACACCATGGAAACCTGCCAACGCTGTTGATCAGGCACCTTTTTCTCCCAGAGGGCCTGTTGCCAGCACACCATTGCCCTCTGCCCAAGCAACGGACACAGAAAGGCAGGCCCCCACCTATAGGGACTCACACACACACAAAAGACGATAGCCTACTGGAGCAGGCTGTGTAGTCTTCCAGGAGGCAGGGGTGAACTGGGAGACCCATTCTGGAAAACGGGGTGTAAATGCCCACTAGAAACTGAACCGAGCTGTTCAAATAGCACTAATGTGCCTCGTTCCCATTTCAGAGGCAAGAAAACAGAGGCACAGAGAGGCAGAGTCACCAGTCCACGTTCACGCCGTAAGAAGTAGCAGAGTTGAGATTTGAACCTGGGCCACTGGATCTGGAGTCCTTGCTTTTCACTTCTGCCCTTGACTGTCCCATGGTGCAATTATTGCAACTCTCAACCCCCCCCAATCCCCAATCCCCCCCCCCCACACACACACCCCCTAAGCAGCCAGCACAGGGCTACGCAAGACCATGGAGACCCGACTGGTTTTGCTGCCCAACTACATTCCATTCTCCTGGGGCTAAGGTCTGTGTCCTCTCCACCCGGCTGCCCATGACAGTGCCCCTCACAGGAAGATATTGTGTTTGTTGGTCTCAGTGTCTGAAGACCCTTCTGGACGGGAGCCCTGGTCCCCCATGTGCAGGGCTAGGGCTGACTAGGAGGGAGGGGTGCATCGTGCAGCATGGAGAACAAAGAGGCTTTGGCCTTGGGGAACACAGCAGGGTCCATTGAATGCCATGGCTAAGATGCCCATAGGGGCACAAGGAGGACGACCCCGCCCTGGCCACCGCCCACTGCTTCTCTCTTCTTCCAGAATAGCATGAGCACACGGACTTGCAGTGCCCCCAGCCCCTGGCTTCCCTGGGTCACATCCAGCCCTCACAGGATCCTCATCGCCACTGGGTAAAGTGAGCCTGGCCCACCAGCTGACATCAACGCCCCCGATTTCCAGGTACACAAACTGGCACAGCGGCCAAGGATTTCCCGAGGCCTTCTCAGGTGCTGGGCTCCCTACACTCATCACCTCATGCAGACCTCCCCACAACCCTGTGGAGGAGTCGCCCCATTTGACACATGTGGACACTGAGACTCAGAAAGCGGACTTGCTTGGGGTGGTCCAGCCACCGGCAGATGTGGGCCAAGCAGTCCTGACCACAGCAGGGCCCCTGGGCAGACTCCCAGAGGGCCTGCTGAGCCAGATGCCAGCACTGCCCGCCCCATCAGCGCCTCGCCGTCCTTGGGAGCTTGCTTGTGCCAGCTCGCTGGGATGGCCTGACACCTCACCTCCACCTGGCCCTCCTTCCCTTCGTTCACGTGGGTCACTCCCGTGCCTGACCACACCCCCCTTCCACAACTCTCCACCCCGACCAGGCGCTCACATCTCACAGCCTCTGCTCCAGCCATTGCCTCTACCTAGAGTGCCCTTCCCTTCAGTGCTGAGCAAGCCAACTCTCCCAGCAACTTCGCTCTCCTCCCTGGGCTGCCAGAACGTCTTCCAAACTTTCCCAAGACCCTGTGCCTATCTCCTCAGCACCCGGAGTCCTGGATCTTCAGTACCTGCCCTGCCCGGGGAGGTGACCCGCCGGCATTCACAGCTCCCTATCAAGGCAGGTCAGGACTGGTGTCCCAGGAGTGGCAAGGAGTGCTATGGGGTTGGGGCAGTGCCACTTCTGGGGGGCCATGGAGGGGGTCTCTCTGGGGTAGTATTCCTGCCCACAGGCCTTCTAGGGAGTCTTCCAGAGCCAGGAGACTCACCTGACCTCCCTCTACCAGGACTGGCTGAGACCCACCTCTGCTTCTCGTGGCACCCCACCCAGCTCAGGCGCCACCGTTCCCATTTACACCCAAGCTCTCCTCCCCACCCCAGCTTCCAGAACTCTCTATTTGCAGATATTGATAGCGCCCTCCCCCAGCCAGGTTCCCTTCCCCACCCTGGGCAGTGCAGTGAAAAGCGCCTGAGCCTCGCCGCGCCCCGCCCCCGCCCCCGCCCCAACCCCAACCCCAAGGAAAGGACTAGGGGTGCTCTCCCCACGCCCCTCCGCCTGGTCCCCACAAGCAGCCACAGTCCCAGCCTCCGCACCCGCCCTGTTCTGGAACCGCTCCGGAGGCTTGGGTGGTGGGGGGCACAGCGCACAAAGCGCCTTTTGAGCCCCGCGCCTGGGGGACGCCCCCCGCCCAGGCCTAGGGAGGGCATCTAAGGCATGAGGCTTTGCTCTCTGGGGCCTGGGAAAGGTCCTGTGGCCAGCCAGGTTGGGGGAGGGGGCGTCAGAGCCCAGTAGTCTCCCTGGCATCCCGTCCCCACCTCCCTGTCTGGACGCCCACAACCCCCGGTCCCGGGGCTCCCACTCCCGCCCCTAGAGTCACGCTCAGGACGGAGGGGGCTGTGGAAGCCCTGACGGCTTGGCGGGGTGGGTGTTGGGCCCGGAGCGCTGAGATGGAGGCAGAGGGCCATGAGTGCGTGGATGGAGGGTTGCGGCGTGGATGGAGGGGCTGCGGGTCCCCCGGGACGCCAGAGTCAACTCACCCATCTCCAGTCTGGTCTCAGCAGAGGAGGCAGAAGCGGCGGGGGCGGCGGCGGCGGCGTCTCCGCAGCCCCCAGGGCCCCAGGCAGAGAGATGCTGGCGTCTGCCACCCACCGCCTCTTGCCCCATCTCAGTCTCTGGCTGCGGCTGCGGCTGGAGCCCGGCATCGCGGGCGTCGCGGCCCCGGGCCGGCCCCTATCCCCGCCTCACGCCCCCACCTCCACGCCTTCCCGCGGTCCAGGCACGGCCGCCTGGCTGCACCCCGGGACGCGGCGTGGGGAAGAGGCCCCCTGGGAGGCGAGCGTGGGGCGAGAAGGGTGCCCAGGCAAGACCCGAGCACGGCGAGCAGAGGTGCTGGCTCTGCCTGGGTTCCGCCGCTTGGGCCCCCACCCCCCCCCGGAGCCCCCTCCCTTCCGTTCGCTGCACTGCGCTGGGCTTGGGTGGGGGCGCGTCGGAGCCCAGTAGTCTCCCTGGCATCCCGCCCCCACCTCCCTGTCTCGAAGCGCCCAACCCCAGGGCCTGGGGCTCCCGCTCCCGCACCTGGGGTCACTCTCAGGGAGGGAGAGGGCTGTGGGAGCCCTGACAGCGTGGGGTGGGGGTCATGCCGGGAGCACGGAGATGGAGGCGGAGGGCCAGGAGTGCGTGGATGGAGGGGCTGCAGCGCGGGTCCCCCGGGACGCCAGGGTCAACTCCCCCATCTCCAGCCACTGCCTCCAGCCGCGGAGGCAGCGGCGGCGGCGGCGGCTGCGTTGGCTCCGCGGCCCCCGGAGCCCCAGGCTGGGAGATGCTGGCTTCCGTCGCAGCCTCTCGCCCCATCCCGGGATCCGGTGGCGGCTGCAGCGGGCTCCAGGCTTCGCGGGCGTCGCCGGGCCCGGTCCCTATCCCCGCCTCACGCCCCCACCTCCGTCCAGGCACGGCCGCCTGGCTGCTCCCAGGGCTGCGGCGCGGGGGAGGGGCCCCCCGGAGGCGCGCGTGGGGCGAGAAGGGTGCCGAGGCGACACCGGAGCGTGGCGAGCCGAGGTGCTGGCTCCCGCTGGGTTCCGCGGCTTGGGCCCCCGCCCCACCCCCCACCGGAGCCCCCTCCCCTCGGATCGCTGCGCCGCGCTGGGCGGGGGGCGGGGGGGCGTCGGAGCTGTGGGTACCGTTGACAGTTAGGCCTCTGTGCGCATGCGCAGTGATTGCCTCTTCTGAAGTGCGCAAGCGCGCTTGTGTTTGGCGGTATTGCTTGCGGCGGGTTACCCAGAAGTGGCAGCTACCCAAACGCGGATCCTCACTGCTGGGGTGTTGTGGCCAGGCGGGTTTGGCCTATCTCCGGCGGCGCTAGTGTTGGGCTCGGGAGGCAGTGGAAAGGGAGGGCGGGGTGAAGGCTCTGTGGAGCCCGCAGGCCTCGCAATGAAGAGGGTTTGGGGGTTCGGGACGGAGAAAGGCCTGTCGCCCTTGGGCTCCGCTTCTGGCTTGCAGAGGCAGGGCAGGGGCGTTGGGCAGGAGAATAATAGAACTGACAACTTGCTGTTGGGTTACCACGTCCGAGACAGAGATCTCAGAAAGATCCACAAGGCTGCCTGCGTGGGCAACGTAGCGCAAGTGCAGCAGATTCTGCTCTTGGGGGAAAATGGCGTGGATGATAGAGACAAGATGAACAGGTAATAGGGGCTTGGAGGCTGGCAGGGAGGAGGCGGGACGGACCTGGGAGAAGAGCACACCTGGCCTAGCTCTACCTGTGCATCGGAGCCCTCCCTCGGGGAGCTGGGTTCTCGTCCCTCCTGAGGTCCTGCTGCCCCTCGGTCGTGGGAACCCTACGTGGTCTAGCACCCAGGCCGACAGCGTGAGCGGCAAAAACAAAATCTTCAGCTGCCCTGGCACGTACTCGTTACTTCCTGAATAGACCACTTGACTCTCACGTTTGACGTGATTTACCCAAATTTCAATAGTAATACACACGAAATTAGGTGTGGACAACATGTTGTTTTTAATGGACTCATTTTCATACCCTAATGTCATACAGACAAAAGTGCATAATGGGAGAAATAATTCCTGTAATCAACTTCTGGGCTAGAAATTCTTGGGACAAAATCCAGTATCCAGTTTGTGTCTGTGTACACTTAGGTATGTGTGCTATTTACTGAGGGACCTGGGAAGGACATTTTGAAGTGGAAGATGGCTCTGAATAGGAGGACTTCTTTTTCTCAAAATGTGTACCCTTCCTGTATTTGTCAGTTTTAGGTAAAGCAAATGAAAGCCTCCTGGTTTTTAGAATTTTGAGCTACACGTGCTCTTCTTGTGATGTCATTAAGGAAATTTTTGGACTCACTGTCTTGTCCATCTGAAACTGATAGAACACTGTATGTTAACGAACTGGAATTAACCTAAGAACTTATGTTTTTATATAGGAGGTAGATTTGCTCTTCCAGATATCCAAATGTACCTGAAATTTCCACAAATTATTCATTCACAAACAGCTGAAAAGACAGATAAAGGAGTGGTGCAGAGTAGAACATGCCCAACGCTCAAATATACATAAGACTTTAAAATTTGACACTGGTGACCTTTCATATTAGTAGGAAAAGGTGAATTATTCGTAAGTAGTGGAGAAACAGCCAATTTGGAGAAAACTTATTGGAATTTTATCTCCCTAAAATAAGTTCCAGATGGGATATCAATTTAAAAATTGTAATACGCAAAATAAGAAAAGTAACAGAAAAAAAAAAAACCCACAAATGCCTCTTTAGCATCCTAAAAATGACTTGAAAACAAGACTTTTGGGGGGGTGCCTGGGTGGCTCAGTCAGATAAGCCTCTGACTCTTGATTTCGGCTCAGGTCATAATCTCAGGGGTTCGTGGGTTCAAGCCCTTCGCCCGGCTCCCTGCTGTCAATGTGGAACATGCTTGGGATTCTGTTTTGCCACTCTCTCTCTCTGTCTCTCTCTCTCTCTCTCTCTCTCTCTCTCTCTCTCTCTCTCTCTCTCTCTCTCTCTCTCTCTCTCTCTCTCTCTCTATTTCTCCCTCTCAAAAAACATTGGGGCCCCTGGGTGGCTCAGTCGGTTGAGCGGTCTGACTTTGGCCCAGGTCATGATCCCGTGCATTGTGGGTTGGAGCCCCGCTTCAGGCTCTTTGCTGACAGCTCAGATTCTGTGTCTCCCTCTCTCTCTTCCCCTCCCTTGCTTGCACGCTGTGTCTCTGTCTCCCAAAAACAAATAAATATTGAAAAAAAATTTTAAATCAAGATTTCTCGAGATTGGTTTAGCAACATAAAAACCTAAAAGCCTCTATCAGAAAATAATATTATTAAAATAAAAGACAATGCACTTGCAAATATTTACAACATATTTGTATCAGACAACAGGATATATCTTCGTTTTACAGAGAAGTCTTTGAAATCAAAACGAACAACAATCTGTAATTTGGAATCGTGCAAAGTACTTCTTTGCATATCTACAAGGGACCAGTGGACATAGGGAAATATAGCGTCCCTGGGAAAAAATAAATTTAAGTTAAAAAGGGACTGAAATACCGTTTTCCATCTACAACCTTTGTGAAAATAGAGTGATGGTGCTTATACTGCCGCTTAAAGTTTAAGTTGTTTTCGACTTTCCAATAGACAATTTGGTGTAGGTACCACATTTAAAAAATATGTATTCCTTTTACCCATCAATTTTATTTCTACTAAAATATCTTTAGCAAATCACTGTGACAAATGACATACCTTTTGCTTTTCTCAGCACTCTTTAAAATAGCAATGTATTAAGAAGAACTCGTATAATGGCTTTTATAAGTAAATGGCATTACGTCCATAAGATGGATATGTGATCATTGAAGGTGGCATAGATAATAGATATACACAGAGACGCAGAGCTGTGCTTTAGCTGATCATTAAGTGAGAAAAAAATCAGTGTGATCATAGGTACACACAAGCAGACTATGGTTTTATGTTAAGCCCCAAATTGCACAAAATGTGATGACATTTGTGATTTCTGAACCTTTGTATTTACATGCATTTTTCTTTTCCTTCAAAGAAAATCTGTGCTTTCTACAGGAAAAGGTATATAAAGGTCCTATTAAAAGTTTATTATCAACAGAAAGGGTTTATTATCGTTGAAGTAATCCTGGAGAAGAGCAAGAATATGAATCTTCTATACATAAAAATAATTTCTCACTTTGTGTTAAAAATATTTTCGGATGTAAAATAAGAAAAATGAGTTAATTAAAATGTTTTTTGAGGATTGGCATATCTGGACAACTTTTGGCCTCTTCAGAAGTAAAGGGAGTATTTTTTATTTGCACTTGTAGATTTTATTATGCATATATTAAGCATATACATATGTTTTCTGTTATAGGTAGCTTTATTACATGTAATAGGTAAATGATTTATATTAGTCATGAAAATAAAATATCTTAGTTGTGTGCTTATGAGAAAAAATAAGACCTAGCAAATATAAGTGATTATTTACTGTTTCAGAAGTACGCTTTCCTTTATATACCTTTTCTTTAAAACTATTGAACTCTCCAACTGTATTTATCCACTCTTTCCATCCATTTATTTATCAACTAGAACCTGCACATATATTCTATAGCGGACATACTCTACCCAAGATCCTTTAGTTCTCAAAGACTTCATTTTGCACTGTATGAGCAGGATGAGAAATTTTATTGATTTATTTTCTAAAGATTTTATTTTTTGAAGTTTATTTATTTATTTTTTGAGAGGGGTGGGGTGGGGGTGGGGAGTGGGGGGGGTGGAGGGACAGAGAGAGAATGCCAAGCAGACCCCGTGCTGAAAGCAGGAACTTTTCCAATACACTTTTCAAAGAGTCCCAGCACGGGGCTTGAGCCAGTGCACATGAGATCGTGACTTGAGCCCAAATCAAGAGCTGCAGGCTTAACAGACTGAGCCACCCAGGTGCCCCAGCTGTTATCTTGTTTACTTTATGTTTTAAGTGTTGTTTATTGTTGAGGGTGAAAGCATGAGCAGGGGGAGGGGGACAGGGAGAGGAGGGACAGAGCATCGAAGGCAGGCTCTGCACCAGATTTTATATTTAAGTAATCTCTATACCCATCGTGGGGCAAATTTACAACCCTGAGATCAAGGTCCTATGCGCTACTGACTGAACCGGCAAGGCACCCCTAAGATGAGAAATTTTACATTGAAGTATTAGGACTTAATCTCAATGGAAGTTTTCCTCCTTCCTTTCAAAGTTTCTGGAGATAGGAAATTGTAAAAGATAACCTTTACCTGCCCTTTTGAAATTTATGAGAGGAGTTAAGTACTAATATTGAACATTGGAAATACTTGATTTTCGTACAATCTGTAGACCTCAATATTTAATAAAATGAGCTGGTCCTGATCATTGGAATCCTGAGTTTCCTTTGGCTTAAACTTTCTTGAGAGGCAAAGTAAGAAGTCCTTAAAAATGTTTTCCTTTGGTTAATTTAGTCCTCTTTTCCTATAATGCTTTTCAGAACTAAAATTTATTTAAATGCCAATCATATGACTAGAACTGCAATAGACCTATTGTATATACCATCATTTCACATAATGGAAAGCACCAAGATTCTATGGTGTCCCACTATTTTATGTACCAATAAAGTTTTTTCAAAGTCCTGCCAGTTACAGTTGTAAGACATCTTGAGTTATAAATTGCATTCCAATGTCAGAGATATTAAAATGTGACAAAATGAGCATCTTAGAATCATTGCAATGCAGTATTCTTGCTAATCCTTAAAACATGTCTGCAAAGTAGGTGTAATTGTATCAAGGTACCTAATTGAAGTGTTGTCTATGTAAAGCAGTAGTAATGGTAAAAATTATACTACCCAACAACTATTGAGATGTTATTTGTGCTAGGAAGTGTCCTAAATTCTTGCATAGATCCTCACTTAAGCATCACAACGAGGTCTTGTGAGATAACTACTATGTATTTTATTTTATTTCATTTCATTTCATTTCATTTCATTTCATTTCATTTCATTTCATTTCATTTTGTTATGATCATTTTTTTTTTTTGTAATCTCTACACCTACTGTGGGGCTTCAAACTCACGACCCTGAGATCAAGAGTTACATGCTCTTCAGACTGAGCTAGCCAGGTGACCCGAGACAACTACTATTTTTATCCCCTTTTGTTGAGGACATTGAGGATAAGTCTAAGCAATAACTAGTGAGTGACAGAGTTAAACTAGGATTGAAACCCTCGTGGAGCTGAATCCCGAGGTCATGCTCTTTCTCTTCAAACACGCTGCTCTTTTATTAGTGTGATGAGTAATCACTACTAAATATTGTACTTTCTCCAGAGGAAAACTGAATCTTTGTTTTGGAGGCATAGGAATAACATGCTACTTAATGTTTACAATTTCCTGAATTAACTGCATGTTTTGAGAGAGTGCACTATCATTTCCTAAAAAGTCCTCTCACTTTTTTAGGACTGCTCTCCATTTGGCCTGTGCCAATGGCCATCCAGAAGTGGTGACCCTCCTCGTAGAGAGGAAATGCCACCTTAACCTCTGTGATCATGAAAAAAGGACAGCTCTCATGAAGGTGTGTAGTAGCAGCTATGTCTGCCTGAGATGGATTTGATGTCATCCCTTAGAATGAAATGAAGTTATTGCCTTGAAACAAAACGAATCGGTGAAACCTGTGGCATGTTTACTTTAAATTCTCAGAACTTACACTCTGTTTCTTGGCATATCACTGACAGGCCGTACAGTGCCAGGAAGAGAAATGTGTAAACATACTATTGGAAAACGGTGCCGATCCAAATATTAGGGATGTGAGTGGCAACACTGCTCTCCACTATGCGGCCTTTGGTGATAATATATCCATAATAGAGAAGCTGCTGCTATACAATGCGAATACTGAAGCAAGAAATAAGGTAAAGAACTAATTTATACATTATTTGAAATTTTATATATATACATGAATATTTTAGCCTCAAAATGTTTTATTTCACACACACACACACACACACACACACACACACACACACACTCACTGCTGAATTCTATCCATCAGGCCCTGTCATCATGGAAATAACTCCAATGCCAAGTCAGGGAGGGCTAGAAAAAGGTAGTGCCCACAGAAAGGGCAAAGTTGTATCTCCCAGCCACCCTTCCACCCCAGAAAGAAAATGTTTCCATTAGTGCCTATAAGTGGATGGTAGTCTCAGAGCCCATAAAGGACTAAAGGTCTAGTGAGGGGAGTGAGGTGATGATGGAGGCTGGGTGCTATGCAGGAGCTTAGGCAAGGGGTGCTGCTGGGGATAGGTGGGAGGAGGAATGGAGACCCAGACCCAGCAGGGAGAGCTTGGATGTGTGCAAGCGGGAGGAGAAAGCAGCAGGTTGTAGGTGCTGGGCACTGCAGGCCCCGCTGCTCTGAAGATGAGGGCATTGGGGTCAGGTCATGTCTTGACATCCAGTAAAGGCATCTACTTGTGTTGGTAGCCACTCGGCCAACCATGTACCATGTTGGGGGGTCCCACTTCAGAGAGTAGCTCCCGCTCAACCTTGTGTAGCTCCTCAGCAGGGTTGTAGCTGTACATGGGGAGTAGATGATGGCCACACTTGCTGGCCCGCCTGCCTTTTCCTTGACATGCATTACCTCTCACTGCTGAAGCCCCTGAAGGAACACCCTTGGTTGACACGGGTACGGTCAATTTTACGTATTTGGAAGTTCAAGTATTCCCTGAATGAAAATATTTGGAAATAACTTATTTATCTCAGATTTCTTCTTTCTTTCGTTCTTTCTTTCTTTCTTTCTTTCTTTCTTTCTTTCTTCCTTCTTCTTATTTTTTATTTATTTTTGAGAGAGAGAGACAGAGACAGAACAAGAGTGGGAGAGGGGCAGAGAGAGAGACTGGGAGACACAGAATCTGAAGCAGGCTCCAGGCTCCCAGCTGTCAGCACAGAGCCCAATGCAGGGCATGAACTCATGAGCCATGAGATCAAGACCTGAGTCGAAGTTGGATGCTCTGCCAACTGAGCCACCGAGGCACCCCTAAGATTTCATTTTAAATAAGGATACTTCTAAAGAAACATTAGAGAATACTGCTTTGTTTTATGTATTTATGGCAAATACTTATGAAAACAATATATTTGTTAAACGTAAAACTTATTTTGTTTTCAAATTTTTTCCCATCCAATTTTTTTTTATTCGTGAAAAACAACACAGGAAAGCAAAATTTGCCCTAGGCTTTGTCTTAAAACTCAAAGAAAACAAATGCATTTTACAATAAAAAATATTGCTGCTGTTGACAAGTTCACATTTGATAGAAAAGTGATTTATAAAAATGGGATGTATCTTTTATTGGCCAAGGCTTAAGAGGAAAAAGGGGAAAGGAGGGAGCAGTCAGAACTAAGTGGGCCAATTTGGAAATTTGGCAAGTGAGAGAAAATAACAAGAAGAGGCTGTTTGTTTTATTTTTCCCCCCTTCAGTTTATATGTTTAGTCAAGGAATCTTCAATTTTCGAGAGGAATAATTGTTACTTACGGAAAGGGTGAGTTGTAAACCTGCCTAGAGACCAAGTGTAGGAGGACTCAGAGGAAATCAGATTGGCAGTGAACAGGTGGTTGATGAAGTGGGCAAGGAGAGGAAAGAACAAATAATTAACTGTCATATAATCCTATTCTGGCAGAAACAGCCACTTAGATAAGAGTCTAAACTCTGTTCTGAAATCTAGAATATCTTGATGGGAAGTAAGAAGTTTAAAAGTAATGAAATCAAGTTGCATTTTGACTTTACATTTAGTCCCTGTTCTACCTCTGCTCAGGGAAATTAAATGCAGTTTTGATAAGTCATTCTTTTGGCTAAATCTTCAAATGATAGAGGGAGTTGGCCACATACATGAGACTGATGTGATTGTCTGCTGCACCAGCTCTCAGCTAGAATTGTGGTGGGGAATCACAGTGCTCTGAGGAAGTTTCCATTTTTTTTTTTACAAGCCTAAACTCTCCCCTGAAGAGTTTGAGTAAATCTAGTAACATGTATACAAAGACATGGATATTTAGAAATATTTTTTTTGAGACTGTGCTACAACTCTTGGTTCAGAACTACTGGGGTGTGTGGGTGGCTCAGTCGGTGAAGCATCTGACTTCAGGCTCAGGTCATCATCTCACGGTTCACAAGTTCTAGCCCCGTGTTGGACTCTGTGCTGACAGGTTAGACAGAGACTGGAGCCTGCTTCATATTCTGTAGTCTCCCTCTCTTTTTGCCCCTCCCCTGCTCGTGCTCTTTCTCTCTCTTTCACAAATAAGTGGACATTTAAAAAAAAAAAAAGCTAACTACTGAAGGGAGGGGTACCCGGGTTGTTCGGTTGATTAAGCGTCCGACTTCCACTCAGGTTGTGATCTCATGGTTTGTGAGTTCGAGCCCCACATTGGGCTCTGCACTGATGGTGCAGAGACACATGAGAGTCTCTCTCCCTGCCCCTCCCCTACTCGCTCACGCTTGCTCGCTCTCTCTCTCTCTCTCTCTCTCTCTCATATTCATATCCATTTGGTTATTACAAGCAGTGTTTTCCTGATTGCAAGAGGAGAAAGTCTTGAATCTTTTTTATTAGTGGAAGCTATGTGACAGACTGTCTTATGATGTCTGTTAAGGTCATATAGCCCTGGCATAATCCAAATGGTAGTTTTAAACATGGAAATGTAGTTAGTGACAATACAGTTGGGAATTGTTTTAATAATTGAGTTTCAGCATAGTTGTGAACTAATTTGTCTATTTGATTAACAGTCTGGGAGAATTAAACACAGATAGATTGCAGTTTTAATAAGCGTTGGAAAAAATCTTAAAGTGGTGTTACGAGTCTTTTTGTTGTGATTCTTTTAGACAGAGAGAGTGTGAGTGGGGGAGAAGGGCAGAGGGAGAGAGGGACAACCTCAAGCAGGCTCCAAGCTCAGTGCCAAGCCTGATGCAGGACTCAGGCCCACAACCCTGGGATCATGACCTGAGCTGAGGTCAAGCGTCAGATGCTCAACTGACTAAGCCACCCAGGCTCCCCTCTTATGAGTCTTAATAGCAATTTTTATTACATGTTGGGGCCTAAGTGTTTGGTAAAACGTGATACTGATACTTCAGGAAAGATTTACATACAAATATTTGCTTTATGCACAACCAAAATACCCGTGGGCTATTGACTAAATTTGGCCCCTGGATGTGTTTAGTTTCCTCCATAAATTGAGTCAACGTTTAAAATGATGACACTCATGCAGAAATCTGGATTTCAGACTTTTCTTACAGAATCATACCGGGTACTTTGAGCCCATACTACTGTTTGGTATGCATTCCAGCGGCTGCCCTTTTTATATGAGGCGTGTGTGTCTCCAGTTTGCTACTGTCCCACTTAGGTTCTTCACTTACTCGAGTCACCTACTTTTCCTCCATAAGCATTGCGTTTGCAATTACTGTTTTATGATCTCTCTCTCTCTCTCTCTCTATATATATATATATACATATATGTATATATATACATATACATATACACACACATATAAATATATATATACGTAAATACATACATGTATATATATATATATATATATATATATATATATATTCTTAGACTGTGCTAATCAGATCTCTTTTGGGACACAAAGAAACCTTGGTAATTTTTTTTAAGTTAATTTTGAGAAAGAGAGAGAGAGAATCCCTAGGAGGCACTGGGTTTGAACTCATGAATCATGAGACCATGACTTGAGCCAAAGTCAAGAGTCAGATGCTTAACTGACTGAGCTACCCAGGCGCCTCTGTTTTATGGTCTATTTTGATAAAGTTTTCAAGGTTTTGAAGGCAATCCATATTGATTTATAATTATATTTTGTATTTTATGTTAATGTCTTCGGAATAGGATTGAATTTTCCAAGTTAGACTTTCTAAGTTGTTTTTGTATTGTATGTATTTTTTTAATGTTTATTGATTTTGAAGGAGAGACAGCACCTGCATGAGTGGGGGAGGGGCAGAGAGAAAGGGAGACACAGAATCCCAAGCAGGCTCCAGGCTGAGCTGTCAGCATAGAGCCCAGTGCAGGGCCTGAACTCACAAACCATGACATCATGACCTGAACCGAAGTCGGCCTTTTAACTGACTGAGCCACCCAGGTGCCCCATAAGTTAGTTTGAAAACAAGACACTTTTTCCTTCTGTGTACTATAAATCATCGTATTCCTGGGGCGCCTGGGTGGCTCAGTCGGTTGAGCGTCCGACTTCGGCTCAGGTCATGATCTCGCGGTCTGTGAGTTCGAGCCCCGTGTGGGGCTCTGTGCTGACAGCTCAGAGCCTGTAGCCTGCTTTGGATTCTGTGTCTCCCTCTCTCTCTGCCCCTTGCCCGCTCATGCTCTGTCTCTCTCTCTCTCTCTCTGTCAAAAATAAATAAACATTACAAGAAACAAAATTTGAATAATCGTATTCCTATTGGAATATTTGCAAACCGTATTAGATTAATCATGGTTACAGTTGAATAGGTTACGCCTATTGCAGACAATATTCTCTTTCTCCTCAGCATTGTTCCCCCCAAAATGCAAATAATGTAGTCACTTTCATTATGCTAAACATGATCTGTAGAAACCAGTGTTTGAATTTTTATTGATAAGCCATTATATTTTTATTTCCGATTTATATTTTGCCTAAAATATAAAGTAAGTAGCTATTCCAGTGGACACTGGAATATACCTAGAATACAAACAGATTGTTTTAGTAGTAGATATGCATTAGGGTCCCAGGATTATTATAATTGAGAATAAAATTTCATATTGAGCTTCCTAACAGTTAAGATAAAACTTTAGCATTTTATAATAGGAGAAAGCCCATGGGCTATTTAATATTAAGGAATCAAAGTTCATTTGAAGCTTATCTCTTGGAGTTCTGAGCCCATCTCCTTAGTGACCCATTTGGAGCAGGAATGCCTTATGTTGACATCTCGGATGTCAGTGGATCCTGATACCACTGACAGAAGACAAGCAAGTTTGTATAACTTGGGGAAAAGCTTCACCTTTATCGGAAAGCTCTCCAAACTATATCCCTGAAACTCTGATTCCTCAAATGTGAATGTTTGCCACAAAAAGGATGGTCAAATGGGGATTGAGCAGATTTAAATGGATTTCTGTAATGCCAGACATATAATGCAGTTTTATAATATTTCTCAAACATAGGTGATCACGAAATCTTTCCATTGGGACATAGTACTTACCTTCTGGCAAAGTACGTATTCTTTGGAAGATAATTTAAGAAACACTGCTCCAGAGATCATCATTTAGGTTATTAATTCAGTAAAAGTACTTAAAGCATTTACTGCTGTGTTTTGGAGTTTGGAGATATAGAGATAAGAAATAGCCCCTGCTCTCAAGAAGCTCTTGGTTTAGACAGGGAACAATAACTACAGTATACCATCATGAGTACTGTGATAGAAGCAACGATCTTGGAACCAGTCAGTGTTTGAATTGAGTTTGGGAGAATGACTGCATATAATCTGTTGAAGAAGGTGGAGGAGGGCTATTTTATTAGAAACAATTTTTAATGTGTATTTCTTTTTGAGAGAGAGAGAGAGAGAGCGAGGGCAGGGAGGGGGGGAGACACAGAATCTGGAACAGGCTACAGGCTGTGCGCAGTCAGCATAGAGCACAATACAGGGATCAAACTCACAAACCCTGAGATCATGACCTGAGCTGCAGTTGGTCACTTAACCAACTGAGCCACCCAGGTGCCCCAGTGGAGGAGGGCTATTTTAAAGAGGAGCAGCAGCAGGTGAAAGAAAGCACAGGGGTGGGAAGGAAGAGGCCATTTTTTATTTACTCTTTGTATTATATGTTTAAGTTTAGAGGATCTTTTGTATGTTTTAAAATTCCGTATGGAAAGGCGTAATTTTGTAAATTCTGAATTGTTTTTGCTCTTTTACAGGATAACTTCACACCACTTCTAGTTGCTGTAAATGAAAACAAACAGCAAATAGTGGAGGTTTTAGTAGAAAAGGCGGCAAATATACATGCAGAGGATAAATTAAAAAGGTGCAGTAGTTTTCTTTTAAACCTTACTATGGTTCTAGAGTGGTAATAATTATTCAAGTCAGGAAGATTAACTTCAGAAGAAGAAGATTAATTTATAATTATATAGTGAAAAATGTCAACACATCACCAGTTAGGCAGAAAGCAATTAATCTGACTAGGCAACATGAAGAACAGGGTATAGCAGAATTCATATTCCTTGATGATGTTGACTCATGTCATTTGCAGGGTTTATTTTTAAGTAGGTTCCATGCTCGGCCTGGAGTCCAACACTGGGCCTGAACTCATGACTCTGAGATCAAGACCCGAGCTGAGATCAAGAGTCTGATGCTCAACCAACTGAGTCCCCCAGTTGCTCCTGCAGTGGGTTTTTTTGTTTGTGTGGTTTTTTTTTCTGCCACATGATTTTGTGTTAACTAAAGGGATTTCATATTAGTTTTATAAAGGGTGGACTCTCAGCTCTTAATTTACTTTATGACACAATATTGGCCTTCTTAACCCTTTTATGGTATTTTTTTAAACTTCTACTTCGTAGAGGCACCTAGGTGGCTCAGTTAGTTAAGCATCCGACTTTGGCTCATGTGATCATCTCATGGTTCGTGGGTTGAACCCCACATCAGGCTCTGTGCTGACAGTGTAGAGCCTGCTTCAGATTCTCAATCTCTCTCTCTCTCTCTCTCTCTCTCTCACTCTGTCTCTGCCCGTTGCCCACACTCTCGCGTACACTCTCTCTCTTTCTCAAAATAATCGTAAATAAACTTAAAACAAAAAGAACTTCTACTTCATATACATTTTTCCTTCAAAGAAGTATATTGGGGTGCCTGGGTGGCTCAGTTGGTTAAGTCTATGACTTTGGCTGTGGTCATGGTGTCATGGTTCGTGGGATCGAGCCCCACGTCGGGCTCTGAGCTGACAGCTTGGAGCCTGGAGCTGCTTTGGATTCTGTGTATCCCTCTCTCTCTGTCCCTCTCCCTTGCTTGAGCTCTGTCTCCCAAAAGCAAATAAATGTTTAAAAAAAGATGCGTATTAAACATAAATAGGAGTTGTTTGGTCTTCTGGATGACACTTTTCTTTAAATTGCTTTTTTTTTTCTTGTTTGAGGAATACTGATGTCGTTAGGTGATCTCTAAGTGATGATTAATTGCTATTACCAGGTCTCATCAGGTGTTACCCCTTTTCATGTCCAGTATATGTACTTTTGATTTTATTTTTAATTGGCAGGAGTAGAAAGATGAAAGATAACTTTAACTGAATAGACTTTTCCTTTCATGAGGATAAGTTATAGGTGGGTGATAAAGAAGGAAGAGATGTGCTTTAGATTCACACAAGACTAAGTTGATTCATAGCTTTCCTACTGGCTAGGTGTTGTGACCTTGGGAGAGTTACATATCATCACTAACTATGTTTCCTGATATGAAAAGGATGATGATAATATATCCTTCAAGGGTGGTTGTGCGTAAATAATATTTTATATACATAGCATTTAATTTAGCGCCTACCATAGGCTTATCAGCATCCTTAACTATAATTATGCCTATTTTGTTAGCATTCGCATTAAAATATTATCATTTTAAGCCTGCAGATAGTTTCTATAATTACTTGACCTCTAGATGGCTTTGAAGTGCACTGTATCCGATTAAGGAAGACATGGGGAATTCTTTTTTAAATCTTTACCTATTCGGATAAGTGACCTCAGCATAGTTTCTTGTTTATCAAAGGACTTAAAATTAGCAACTCTATAATACATCACCCAAGTGGGACAAGAAGCTTCCTTTTTGTCCCTTCATTTTGGCCTTGGAGATCATTTACAAAGATGAACACTGAAACATGTGAATGGTCGATTCTGAACAGATAGGCAAGATATTAACCTGATACAGCATATGAAATTAGCTGTTTCAATAACTCTAGATTCCTAAGAGTGAAGTTATCTCTGTTATTTTAGAACAGCCTTCATGCTTGCTGTAAATTATGACGCAACAAATGTAGTCAGGCTTCTTCTTCAGCAAGGTATTGACCCTTTTCCTCAAGATGTATATGGATGGGCTACAGATGAATATGCTTATATTAAGGGTTTTAATCTGTAAGTGTTTGTATTAAAATGCTAGTTATTACTAAACTGAGTTTTAAAATAATGTAACTGTTATCTTCGTATGGAACAGATGGGATTTCGTAGTTTGGTCAGGCAGTTTGGGAATGGCAGTCGGGTAGTCCACAACATGAGCCAGAAATCAAGCAAAGGACTAGACTAGTTGGAAGTAGGAATGTGTGCAGGATTCTTTATCTCTGGACTTTTGAGACCTTTATCGTCCAGGATTATGCATTTCATGTCAAGTATAACCCCTCTGCATGGGGCACAAATAATGTTACATCTCTGCGTTTTCTATCTAGTAACCTGGGTCCTGAAATGTTCAGTTTTGTAGAAGACCCTGCACTTTCCTTTGAGGGCTATCTCCTGTACTCTGTCCCTTGAATTTTACAAGAACCTAAGGAGCACCCTAAGACCAAAGAGACAGTCCTCTTTCACAAGTCATTTGGAGGGGACAAAAGGGCATCTGATCATTCTACAGTTTTCTTTGATTCTGTTTCTGTGGCATTGCTGTTGAAACTGGTGCTGCAGTCTGGTCGTGATTGACCTTTGCTCCCAGGATTCCCTTGCTGATCCAGATTTTTCAGTGTTCATGGTGATCCACACTTAGATTTCAAAGTTACAAAGTTTCTTTTGTTCACTGCACATGCACATATGCTCAGCAGCTATCCCAAAGCACCAGCACCCTGTTGGGGCAGCTGGGCCTCCTGGCTTTCGCCATACACCCCTGTCCCTCCACGCTCAAAGACCTTATGTGGAACCCATATCTTAGCCTAGACTTTCCTTATGAGTTACCCTTTGCGGATCTTGTTTGTCTTTTTTGTTGGCCAGAAGATGTTAGTTGGGACCATTCTAAGCTGTCAGAGAGGTTCAAACGATGCTGCAGGAAGAGATCGGACTTTCCTTTCTCCTTTGTTAGTAGATCTGTACCCCTGCCTTTTTTTTTTTAAGTAGGCTCCATGCCCAGCGTGGAGTCCACCATGGGGCTCGAACTCATGAGCCTGAGATCAATACCCAAGATGAGATCAAGAGTTGGATGCCCAACGGACTGAGCCACCCAGGTGCCCCTGGACTACCACTTTAAATCCTGTGGAGCATCTTTTCTGAGGTCATGGAAGGTCTCATCTTGCCCTTCCCAGAGTAATGAGCATCACCTAAGAGGCCATGGCCTGAGAGGCCACGTTTTGGGTATAATATCTCATTAAATCCTCTTATCAACCTTGTAAACTAAGGCAGTAATTTCCCTTGTTTTATAGAGGGAGATTTTGAGCCAAAGAGAAGTGGCTTCTCCAAGAACAAATAGCTATAGGTTATAGAGTAGGACTTCTGAGTTCCAAATCCTTTCCATTCTGGCAAGCGAATTCTAATGATTCTCATTACTATTTGATGTGTATTTACTTTTGATAGAGGGAGACAGAGTATGAGCTGGGGTGGGGGGTGGTTGCAGAGAGAGAGGGAGACACAGAATCGGAAGCAGGCTCCAGGCTCTGCGCTATCAGCACAGAGCCCGACGTGGGGCTCAAAGCCATAACCCGTGAGATCATGACCTGAGCTAAAGTTGGGCGCTTAACTACCCAGGTGCCCCGGGCCAGCTAGTTTTAATTGACTAAGCTAGAATGCCCTCAATTCATGACTGGTTCATCTTCCTGTTTTTTTCTTCTTTCAGTACAGACTTAATGAAAGGCTTCTAGAATGTACAAATTTGAAGTATATGGGGTAATTCAAGTTTTGATATTTGCTCTGATATTATTTGAAATACTCTAAGAATTTGATGTATTTGGTAAATGTTTTTCATATCAGCATTAAAATAGTAATATTATTTATCACCCTTTTTTATACATAGCAGTGACGAAATAATTTGCCACCATAAAGAAGAAATCATGCTTAAAAATTCTTTGCAAAATAGCAATCCAGGTAAGACTTTACATAGTGAATTGCTCTTGGTGGTCCTAACATAGGTAAAGTCAGAGTAAGGGTGTTTTGATAATGAAAGAACAATGGAGAAAAGAACACCAATGTGTAAATTGCATGTGTATTCATTTTCTTTCTTAATTTCTTTCTTTAGAGTCTAATGTTCAGAATGATTTAAGAAGTTAACTGTAGGTAATTGAAAATATGAGGCAGTATTATCTGAGAAGAAATTCATTATTTTAGTCATGACCCCTAAAATACCATGTGACATCTTTGTGTAATAAATACGAAAATGCTTGGTTAACTGTTTATTTAATTTTGAGAGAGAAAGAGAGAGAGAGAGAGAGAGAGCAGGAGAGGGGGCAGAGGGAGGTAGACAGAGGATCCAAAGCAGGCTCCACCACTGACAGCAGAGAGACCAATGTGCAGCTCGAACTCGTGAGCTGCGAGATCACGACCTGAGCCAAGGTCAGATGCTTCACCAATGGAGCCATCCAGGTGCCCAGAGGAAAAAAGATTTTTAAGTTAGTAGGTTTTATGTTTCCTCCATAAACATATTATAACAAATTGCACTTGCTATAAAAATGGATCTTTTATAAAATGTTTACAAATGGATTATATTTAGTAAATATTGTTACCTAGTGATTTGTCTCATTAAAAAATTGACCAGCGAGGGGCGCCTGGGTGGCACAGTCAGTTAAGCGGCCGACTTCAGCCAGGTCACGATCTCGTGGTCCGTGAGCTCAAGCCCCGCGTCAGGCTCTGGGCTGATGGCTCAGAGCCTGGAGCCTGTTTCCGATTCTGTGTCTCCCTCTCTCTCTGCCCCTCCCCTGTTTATGCTCTGTCTCTCTCTGTCCCAAAAAAATAAATAAACGTTGAAAAAAAAAATTAACCAGCCCTAAAACTGGGAATTCTACAGTACTTTCCTGGTACCATAAACAAATGGCAAATCATAAGAACTGCAAAACTTAGCTAGTGTGCAGCAATGCCAGTGAGATTGTTTTTTACAGATAGCTGCCAGTAGTACCGAAGAAAAGCAATGCCTTGTTGAGAGGCATAGGTTATTTCACATACTGTATCAAGGTCTCCCCATTATCAACTTCACTCCTCATAAATCAAAACAGAAAGAGAGGGGCGCTTGGGTGGCTGCATCAGTTAAGTGTCCAACTCTTGATTTCAGCTCAGGTCGTCATCATCTCACAGTTGGTGAGTCGGAGTCCTGTGTCAGACTTCTCTGTCGGGCTCTTTGCTGACAGCTCAGAGCCTGTGTGGCATTTTCCCTTTTCCTTCTCTCTCTGCCCCTCCCCTGTACATGCATGCTCTGTCTCTCTCAAAATAAATAAACATTTAAAAACAACAACAACAACAACAAATCCAGAATGAGATATGTTGACTTCATTAGAACAATGTTTTCTTCTGTTTCTTGGAGAATTGTCACGACAGTGTAATTTTGTTAGAATAAGATACTCTGTTGCCAGTAGTCAAAGTTTTATCTTCATAAGTATTCAAATAGGGCAACTTGGGCTCCAGGAATTATAAATAAAAGCACAAAGATGTTTCACAATCACACACACACACACACACACACACACACACACACACACAATGCTACTGTTGCTCCCTAGTTGTGGCACCTAGTGCACTGCACAATCTGAAAAGTAGGAAGAAAGCTTTAACCTGGTAGACTGTTACCAAAGACCTTCTGTAGGTTAGTTCTGGAAGTTACAGCAAAGGCAAAGATCGAGCAGACAGCGTTTGGATCATGAAGGTGCTCATAAGAGAATAGAGCTGTCCCTGCGGTTTTTGAAACAGAAACGTTTCTGTGGTTTTTAAAAATAATTTTCAAAGGAATCATTTTTATTCACGTCCATTTGTTCACTTCACAAGTCACTCTTAAGTGCCTTTTAGCTACTAAGTGTTATCCTGTTGTAGAATACAAACATTCAAAAACCAGTCTCTGCACCCCAGGAGTTTGTTGTTATCCCTGTCATTTGTATTATTTACTCTCTTTAGTGCTTACTAGGTGCCAGAGTCTCGTAGAGTTTATAATTATCATTGTTATTTTGTATTGGCATTTGTTCCAGTTACCGTAAGTTCACGGTGAGGAGTCAGAGTTTTCAAAGACTGGGTAGAATCTACGGTAAGCATGCAGGGTGAGTAGTTGAGTTTGCCAGGTAGAGAGGCAGAATGACAATGTTTGGCAGGACCAACATTTGTATGTTTGACAATGTTTGTAAACTGTCACGATTACGTGTTTGGCGGAGTACACAGCAGTGCAGAGGCGAAGGTGTCCGAGTGAACTTAGCGGGATTTATGAGCAGTTGGGTTTTGCTGGTAGGAAACGTGTGCTATGGGAATGGTTGGGAATGAGGTGACTACATAGGTAAGACAAGCTTATGGAAGTTTGTCAGTGCTATAGAAAGGAGTAGATCTTACCCGATAGGCCTTGGGAAGTTTCTTTGGTAGAATGCTTTTAGCGGCAAATAATAGGTGACTTCTAACAGCGAGGAAAACAGTAGGAACCAGAAATGTTTTGATGGTTCGGTGATGTCATCAGGATCCCAGTCGTCTCTTGTTCAGTTTTGGAGTTGGTGGTGTTTTTATTTCTCCTTTCCGGGGTGGCTAATTAGCAACAGCTCCAGGTATCATACCCTCACATGGCAACATCCAGTGGGTGGGAAGGACTGCTTTTCTTTAGGTGTTTCTTTTCACTAGGAAGAGGCTTGCAGTAGACTTCCTCTAGCATTTTAAAGACTAGGTTACATCACATACTCACTCCTAAACTGGTCCCTGGTAAATCAGGTACTGTGATTAGCTTAGAATAATCCTTTCTCTTTTTGAAGCCAGGGTGAGGCCACCTTCTTTGTGTATGGAGACAGTAATATCCAAATAAAATTGTGATTCTCTAGCAAGAATGAAGAATATGGAAGGGCTCTTAGGGAGGGAGGCGGCAGTATTTGATGCAGGGAGTTTGGAGAATTTGAAGCCGAAGACTAAGAAGATTAGATTTGAGTTAGGACACTCTGGTTATGGCATAAAATACAGATCACCAAGCCTTTTTCCCTAAAGAGCCAGTGAATATTTTAGGTGATGTGGTCTCTCAGCTCTGCCCTTGTAGTGTGAAAGCAGCCGTAGCAATATGTAAGTGAAGACCTGGGACTATGCCCCAATAAAACATTATTTACAGAACCAGATGGCAGGTTGGATTTGGCCTGTGGCCGTAGTTTTCCGAACCCTCATATGGACGATAGGTTATAGGAAACCACATAAAGAGCCTGGGAGGCAAAGGAAGCTCTTGTTTTCTTAGCCTGGTATCAGTCCATTGTGAAACTTTCAGCTGTGTAGATTGAAAACGTCAGGGGGTTCAGTTTATTCCATTAATTTTTTTTTTCTGGGCCTTGGGTCTTTCTCATTTGTTTTGCTGAAAATTTTTTATTCATTTAAGAAATAACAATAATATTTGGTGGCTTTTTTTTCCCTGTGAAAATCATCAGTTAAGAACTCATGTTTGACTAGGGCAGTAGCAGGGGAAAGATAAAGCAGAGACAGAAACAGTACAGTTAATATGAGTTTGTGATTCCTGAATATAAAAAGTTAGGGGGTGAGAGAGAACTCTCAGAAGATTCAGAGGTTTCCAGGTTGTGCACCAGCATTTAAATTGGACATGAAGAATGAGTAGGACTTTATCAGATGAACAGAGGAGAGCAGCAGGAATGAGGAAGACCAGTAGTTTTCTGTAGATGTTGACTTTGATGGAATATCCATGTCGGATATTCTCAGTATTTGGATAATTGAATAATAGGAGTTTCCAGCTGGAGATAGACCTTCAAGATTGGAGGTGCAGATTTGAAATAATCTGCTGAGAATTACTAGGCAGAGTCATAGCTTGGATAAAGATGGAGCTTGTCCATGATGGAGAACATGGAGAATGAGAAGGCCAGTGAACAAACCCTGGGGATACCATTTTAGAGAGGATGGATGGAAGAATGGCAGTAAAGAAGACTGAGGAGTGCTAGGGAAAAAGTAGGCGAGGAGTTAGAGGAAGTGATGTGGAGAAAATTTTCAAAAACTTCAAGCAGGAGTACTTTATCAAATTACCACAAAGAAAGTTGGATTTAACTTTTAAAAGTTCTCTGGTGGTAACCTTTTCAAAAGAACAATTTGTGAGTTAAGGCCTTTTATTTACGTGGTTGGTGCTTTCGGTGTCCAAACGTGGACCAATAACATATCAACCAAGGTCCTATCTAACTTTTTGTAAATGCAACACCTACCCAGGCAGGGTCAAGGGAAAATGGTCTAGCCTGGTGAGTATACTTGCCCAGCATTTTTCCATAATTGTCAAAACCTAGGAGTCAAGTGTGAGGAAAAGTGTTGTCGTTCTTACCTGCTGCTTGTGGGAGTACTTGAGGTTTTCCTCAAGTCCTTGATGAACTCTTCTGGATGAATACTGGGACAAAAATCTGGCAGCAACAGCTGGAAGCCACTGTCAGGCCCTGTCTCTGGAATGGAATCCCGAGACAGCTGTATTTTTAATAGCTTTAAGTTTTGATCAGAAATAGTTTCTAGAGCAGCAGACTGGAGAAACCGACCTCGTGTCAATATGTTATTGCAGAAAACTAATATCATAACAAGGAGAAAATGTCAGGTGATGCGCTGAATCTACTAGTTCTCCGTAGTTTGGGAATTCTAGTGATGTCAGTAAAAAAGTCAATACGGGATTATTTTTGCTTGTGTCTTTTTTGTTATGTTTGAATACCTGACTGTATTTTGTTAGTGCTGTCTCTCTTTATTTTCTTTTGATTGGCCTTCTTCTGATATCTCTCCTTTTAATCTGCCTTTCTGAATTTCATCCCTAAAGAAAGCTCTAAGGAAAATTGTCTTGGAATCTACTACTATTAGAATACATTTCCACCATATGCATGTTGAACATGCGTATATTTCCTTAGAAGGAATATGTATATTTCCTTCTAAGGCATTGGGCTACCTAATCTCAAGTTTGTGTCATCTTTATGAGTTTCTTAGGCAAAACGACTTTCTACCTGTACACACATAGTGATAGTGATAGTGATAGTGATAGTGATAGTGATAGTGATAGTGATAGTGTCAGTGGTGATGTCCTGTCAAGATTGAAAGCATTTTCTGGATTGTCAGGTAGAAATTTTTGTAGGGTACAGTTTTAAAGTGAACTGCTTTAATATTTTTTTCACAAATTGGTTAAGCTGTGACTTAACAAGAATATGTGGCCAATTGGAATACCAAGTTTTGAACCAATTATATAGAAGATAACTCACTTTGCCTTCCCCCAAATGGGTCCTATTGATCTTCAATGCTCAAATCTGCTGTTTTCAGGGTGGACTGGATAATTCCCCTGACAATTTGGACACAGTAATTATGACTTTTTGATTATTTTGGCAATAACTGCCTTTAATAGGTGAACTATATTTTTAATTTTCTAAGAAATTAAGGCAACGAAACAAAAAGAATATAATCGGTAGTATGTTTTTATACTGGGTCTGATAGTTCTGTTTTTTCTAGAACGATCCCTGTTACTTCTTTGATTCCTATCTGCCAGAAAAATGAACTAAGTCCTAGTGAGTTGGAGAAAATGAACTGATTTTCCATATTTGAGAGGAACTTGTATATGGTAGAACATACTGGCAACCACCAGGATTCTCTCTCTTTTATTTTTCTGAGTAAAATAGGAGTGTTGCCTGTTTCACCCTTTCTGACATCATGATTTCATCTATTCCTTTGAAACCTTTCCTCAAATGGATATATAGGAATGGAGGAATTTTCTAGGCAAATACCAAGAAAAAGAGATTCCAGGACAGGTATTCTGTGACATAACCTTCTGACTGTAACCACGTGTAAGACATCAACCCAAATGATAAAAATTTCATATAACGCAGTTGTGTTAGAGGCTCCCCAACGGCACCCAGATTTGATTATTCACTAGAAGAGCTCACAGGACTCAGCATATAGTTGTACTCATGCCTGTGGTTTGGTATGGGGACAGGCTAGGAAGGCCAATCAGCACAGAGAAAAGGTGCATGGGGTGAAGTCCAGAGGAGACCAAGCGCAGGCTTCCAGGAATCCTTTCTCGATGGAGTTAGCAGAATGTGCTTAATTCCTCCAGCATGAAATTAGGACAGCGCAAGTGAAATGTTGTCTGCCAGTACGAGGCTTATGGGTACTCAGTGCCCAAGGTTTTCATCAAACGCTAATCACATAGGCATCTTCTCCTTAGCATGTGCCAAAATCCCAGGTTTCCAGAAGGCAATCAAGTGTACGGCCTTAAGCACATTGATTGTACCAGCACTTAGGCACAGTGAGCCACTCTTAACCAGCTGGGAAATGGTGGGAACCTTCCTTAAGTCCAAGATCCCAGGGAACAACCAAGGGCCAGTCATTCAAGGAGGATGTTCTGAGGGTAGCCATCTTTGGCCTGCTGGATGAAATCTGTTCTGCATAGGAATTATAGCCCTGACTTAATTTTTGGTGGTGTCTTAAAATTGTATTTTACTAGCAAGTAATATGATGGTTACCATGGTACTGGTTTCAGTTTCATCATCCGTATGAAGTAGGTATTTGTACAAAAAAGACTAGGGCCATATTAGGTCATTATAATCTTTTGGATGTGATTAAGCTTTCATTATGATTCTTAGATACGATCAACATAATTATTTTTGATTTATTTTAGAATAAAATCTCTTAATTATATGCAAAACCCAGGTTTGATTCCTATAGTGCTGGATTCCTGTTTATAGTTATATTTGATCATATTCACCAATTGTTTTCTTTCCTAAGTATACAAGTAACTTTTGTATTTTTGTATTTTGCCTTATGTATTTTCATATAATTCCATATGGGAGACAGTACCCCTACTGTGTTACTTTCATATCTATCTTAATGTTCAAGGTGACTGTATCTTGCATTAATATATGGTAAGAGTAGCTTCAGTGGATACCGTGTTCTGTTGTTGTTGTTGTCGTTGTTGTTGTTGTTGTTTACATTTATTTTTATTTTTATTTAGTTATTTTTTTTACTTTTATGATTTTTATCAGATTTAAGATGTTCCCTTTCTATTCCCAGTTTTCCCAATTTATGGGTTTTTTTTTAGATATGAAATTTATTGACAAATTGGTTTCCATACAACACCCAAGGCTCATCCCAAAAGGTGCCCTCCTCAATACCCATCACCCACCCTCTCCTCCCTCCCACCCCCCATCAACCCTCAGTTTGTTCTCAGTTTTTAACAGTCTCTTATGCTTTGGCTCTCTCCCACTCTAACCTCTTTTTTTTTTATTCCTTCCCCTCCCCCATGGGTTCCTGTTAAGTTTCTCAGGATCCACATAAGGGTGAAACCCTATGGTATCTGTCTTTCTCTGTATGGCTTATTTCACTTAGCATCACACTCTCCAGTTCCATCCACGTTGCTACAAAAGGCCATATTTCATTTTTTCTCATTGCCACGTAGTATTCCATTGTGTATATAAACCACAATTTCTTTATCCATTCATCAGTTGATGGACATTTAGGCTCTTTCCATAATTTGGCTATTGTTGAGAGTGCTGCTATGAACATTGGGGTACAAGTGGCCCTATGCATCAGTACTCCTGTATCCCTTGGATAAATTCCTAGCAGTGCTATTGCTGGGTCATAGGGTAGGTCTATTTTTACTTTTCTGAGGAACCTCCACACTGCTTTCCAGAGCGGCTGCACCAATTTGCATTCCCACCAACAGTGCAAGAGGGTTCCCATTTCTCCACATCCTCTCCAGCATCTATAGTCTCCTGATTTGTTCATTTTGGCCACTCTGACTGGCGTGAGGTGATACCTGAGTGTGGTTGTGATTTGTATTTCCCTGATAAGGAGCGACGCTGAACATCTCTTCATGTGCCTGTTGGCCATCCGGATGTCTTCTTGAGAGAAGTGTCTATTCATGTTTTCTGCCCATTTCTTCACTGGGTTATTTGTGTTTCGGGTGTGGAGTTTGGTGAGCTCTTTATAGATTTTGGATACTAGCCCTTTGTCCGATATGTCATTTGTGAATATCTTTTCCCATTCCGTTGGTTGCCTTTTAGTTTTGTTGGTTGTTTCCTTTGCTGTGCAGAAGCTTTTGATCTTCATAAGGTCCCAGTAATTCACTTTTGCTTTTAATTCCCTTGCCTTTGGGGATGTGTCGAGTAAGAGATTGCTACGGCTGAGGTCAGAGAGATCTTTTCCTGCTTTCTCCTCTAAGGTTTTGATGGTTTCCTGTCTCACATTTAGGTCCTTTATCCATTTTGAGTTTATTTTTGTGAATGGTGTGAGAAAGTGGTCTAGTTTCAACCTTCTGCATGTTGCTGTCCAGTTCTCCCAGCACCATTTGTTAAAGAGACTGTCTTTTTTCCATTGGATGTTCTTTCCTGCTTTGTCAAAGATGAGTTGGCCATACGTTTGTGGGTCTAGTTCTGGGGTTTCTATTCTATTCCATTGGTCTATGTGTCTGTTTTTGTGCCAATACCATGCTGTCTTGATGATGACAGCTTTGTAGTAGAGGCTAAAGTCTGGGATTGTGATGCCTCCTGCTTTGGTCTTCTTCTTCAAAATTCCTTTGGCTATTCGGGGCCTTTTGTGGTTCCATATGAATTTTAGGATTGCTTGTTCTAGTTTCGAGAAGAATGCTGGTGCGATTTTGATTGGGATTGCATTGAATGTGTAGATAGCTTTGGGTAGTATTGACATTTTGACAATATTTATTTTTCCAATCCATGAGCAGGGAATGTCTTTCCATTTCTTTAAATCTTCTTCAATTTCCTTCATAAGCTTTCTATAGTTTTTAGGATACAGATCCTTTACATCTTTGGTTAGATTTATTCCTAGGTATTTTATGCTTCTTGGTGCAATTGTGAATGGGATCAGTTTCTTTATTTGTCTTTCTGTTGCTTCATTGTTAGTGTATAAGAATGCAACTGATTTCTGTACATTGATTTTGTATCCTGCAACTTTGCTGAATTCCTGTATCAGTTCTAGCAGACTTTTGGTGGAGTCTATCGGATTTTCCATGTATAATATCATGTCATCTGCAAAAAGCGAAAGCTTGACTTCATCTTTGCCAATTTTGATGCCTTTGATTTCCTTTTGTTGTCTGATTGCTGATGCTAGAACTTCCAGCACTATGTTAAACAGCAGCGGTGAGAGTGGGCATCCTTGTCGTGTTCCTGATCTCAGGGAAAAAGCTCTCAGTTTTTCCCCGTTGAGGATGATGTTAGTTGTGGGCTTTTCATAAATGGCTTTTATGATCTTTTATGATCTATTGACAGGATCATATGGTTCTTCTCTTTTTTTTTTGTTAATGTGATGTATCACGTTGATTGATTTGCGAATGTTGAACCAGCCCTGCATCCCAGGAATGAATCCCACTTGATCATGGTGAATAATTCTTTTTATATGCCGTGGAATTCGATTTGCTAGTATCTCATTGAGAACTTTTGCATCCATATTCATCAGGGATATTGGCCTGTAGTTCTCTTTTTTTCCTGGGTCTCTGTCTGGTTTAGGAATCAAAGTAATACTGGCTTCATAGAATGAGTCTGGAAGTTTTCCTTCCCTTTCTATTTCTTGGAATAGCTTGAGAAGGATAGGTATTATCTCTGCTTTAAACGTCTGGTAGAACTCCCCTGGGAAGCCATCTGGTCCTGGACTCTTATTTGTTGGGAGATTTTTGATAACCGATTCAATTTCTTCGCTGGTGATGGGTCTGTTCAAGCTTTCTATTTCCTCCTGAGTGCGTTTTGGAAGAGTGTGGGTGTTCAGGAATTTGTCCATTTCTTCCAGGTTGTCCAATTTGTTGGCATATAATTTTTCATAGTATTCCCTGATAATTGTTTGTATCTCTGAGGGATTGGTTGTAATCATTCCATTTTCATTCATGATTTTATCTATTTGGGTCATCTCCCTTTTCTTTTTGAGAAGCCTGGCTAGAGGTTTGTCAATTTTGTTTATTTTTTCAAAAAACCAACTCTTGGTTTCGTTGATCTGCTCTACAGTTTTTTTAGATTCTATATTGTTTATTTCTGCTCTGATCTTTATTATTTCTCTTCTTCTGCTGGGTTTAGGCTGCCTTTGCTGTTCTGCTTCTAGTTCCTTTAGGTGTGCTGTTAGATTTTGTATTTGGGATTTTTCTTGTTTCTTGAGATAGGCCTGGATTGCAATGTATTTTCCTCTCAGGACTGCCTTCGCTGCATCCCAAAGCGTTTGGATTGTTGTATTTTCATTTTCGTTTGTTTCCATATATTTTTTAATTTCTTCTCTAATTGCCTGGTTGACCCACTCATTCGTGAGTAGGGTGTTCTTTAACCTCCATGCTTTTGGAGGTTTTCCAGACTTTTTCCTGTGGTTGATTTCAAGCTTCATAGCATTGTGGTCTGAAAGTATGCATGGTATAATTTCAATTCTTGTAAACTTATGAAGGGCGGTTTTGTGACCCAGTATATGATCTATCTTGGAGAATGTTCCATGTGCACTCGAGAAGAAAGTATATTCTGTTGCTTTGGGATGTAGAGTTCTAAATATATGTGTCAAGTCCATCTGATCCAATGTCTCGTTCAGGGCCCTTGTTTCTTTATTGACCGTGTGTCTAGATGATCTATCCATTTCTGTAAGTGGGGTGTTAAAGTCCCCTGCAATTACCACATTCTTATCAATAAGGTTGCTTATGTTTATGAGCAATTGTTTTATATATTTGGGGGCTCCGGTATTCGGCGCATAGACATTTATAATTGTTAGCTCTTCCTGATGGATAGACCCTGTAACTATTATATAATGTCCTTCTTCATCTCTTGTTACAGCCTTTAATTTAAAGTCGAGTTTGTCTGATATACGTATGGCTACTCCAGCTTTCTTTTGGCTTCCAGTCGCATGATAAATAGTTCTCCATCCCCTCACTCTCAAGCTAAAGGTGTCCTCAGGTCTAAAATGAGTCTCTTGTAGACAGCAAATAGATGGGCCTTGTTTTTTTATCCATTCTGATACCCTATGTCTTTTGGTTAGCACATTTAATCCATTTACATTCAGTGTTATTATAGAAAGATACGGGTTTAGAGTCATTGTGAGGTCTGTATGTTTAATGCTTGTAGTGATGTCTCTGGGACTTTGTCTCACAGGGTCCCCCTTAGGATCTCTTGTAGGGCTGGTTTAGTGGTGACAAATTCCTTCAGTTTTTGTTTGTTTGGGAAGACCTTTATCTCTCCTTCTGTTCTAAATGACAGACTTGCTGGGTAAAGGATTCTTGGCTGCATAGTTTTTCTGTCTAGCACCCTGAAAATCTCGTGCCAATTCTTTCTGGCCTGCCAAGTTTCAAAAGAGAGATCAGTCACGAGTCTTATAGGTCTCCCTTTATATGTGAGGGCACGTTTACCCCTTGCTGCTTTCAGAATTTTCTCTTTATCCTTGTATTTTGCCAGTTTCACTATGATATGTCGTGCAGAAGATCGATTCAAGTTACATCTGAAGGGAGTTCTCTGTGCCTCTTGGATTTCAATGCCTCTTTCCTTCCCCAGTTCAGGGAAGTTCTCAGCTATTATTTCTTCAAGTACCCCTTCAGCCCCTTTCCCTCTCTCTTCCTCCTCTGGGATACCAATTATGCGTATATTATTTCTTTTTAGTGTATCACTTAGTTCTCTAATTTTCCCCTCATACTCCTGGATTTTTTTATCTCTCTTTTTCTCAGCTTCCTCTTTTTCCATAACTTTATCTTCTAGTTCACCTATTCTCTCCTCTGCCTCTTCAAGCCGAGCCGTGGTGGTTTCCATTTTGTTATGCATTTCGTTTAAAGCGTTTTTCAGCTCCTCGTGACTGTTCCTTAGTCCCTTGCTCTCTGTAGCAAGAGATTCTCTGCTGTCCTGTATACTGTTTTCAAGCCCAGCGATTAATTTGATGACTATTATTCTAAATTCACTTTCTGTTATATTATTTAAATCGTTTTTGATCAGCTCATTAGCTGTTGTTATTTCCTGGAGATTCTTCTGAGGGGAATTCTTCCGCTTGGTCATTTTGGATAGTCCCTGGCGTGGTGCGGACCTGCAGGGCACTTTCCCTGTGCTGTGGTGTATAACTGGAGTTGGTGGGCGGGGCCGCAGTCAGACCTGATGTGTGCCCCCAGCCCACCGCTGGGGCCACAGTCAGACTGGTGTGTGCCTTCTCTTCCCCTGTCCTAGGGGCGGGATTCACTGTGGGGTGGTGTGGCCCGTCTGGGCTACTTGCACACTGCCAGGCTTGTGATGCTGGGGATCTGGCGTATTAGCTGGGGTGGGTAGGCAAGGTGCACAGGGGCAGGAGGGGCAGGCTTAGATCACTTCTCCTTAGGTGATCCACTTCAGGAGGGGCCCTGTGGCAGCGGGAGGGAGTCAGATCCACTGCCGGAGGTTTGGCTCCGCAGAAGCACAGAGTTGGGTGTTTGCGCGGAGCGAGCAAGTTCCCTGGCAGGAACTGGTTCTCTTTGGGATTTTGGCTGGGGGATGGGCGGGGGAGATGGCGCTGGCGAGCGCCTTTGTTCCCCACCACACTGAGCTCTGTCATCAGGGGGCTCAGCAGCTCTCCCTCCCCTTGTCCTCCAGCCTTCCCGCTTTCCGAGCAGAGCTGTTAAGTTATGACCTCCCAGACGCTAAGTCGCGCTTGTTGTGGGAACACAGTCCGTCAGGCCCCTCCGCTTTTGCAAGCCAGACTCGGGGGCTCTGCTTGGCCGGCGAGCCGCCCCTCCGCCCCGGCTCCCTCCCGCCAGTCCGTGGAGCGCGCACCGCCTCGCCGCCCTTCCTACCCTCTTCCTTGGGCCTCTCGTCTGCGTTTGGCTCCGGCGACTCCATTCTGCTAATCCTCTGGCAGTTTTCTGGGTTATTTAGGCAGGTGTAGGTGGAATCTAAGTGATCAGCAGGATGTGCGGTGAGCCCAGCGTCCTCCTAAGCCGCCATCGTGCAAAAAAACCCACTGTTGTTGTTTACATTTAATGAGCCTTATTGTTACAGCAGTTTTAAGTTCACAGCAAAATATAATAGAAAGTACAGAGAGTCTCCATATACCATAGCATGCTCCCGTACACGCCTAGCCTCCCCTGTTGTCAACATCTTGCACGACAGTGGTCCATTTTGAGTAGTATCTTTTCTTCAGTTCCTTTGTTTAGTTTTGAGTGAGAGAGCATGCATGCGTGTGAGCAGCAAAGGGGCAGAGACAGAGAGGAGAAAGAATCCTGTGCTGTCAGCACAGAGCCTGAGGCAGGACTTGGTCCCGTGAACTGTGAGATCATGACCTGAGCTCAGATCCAGACTTGGACGCTGAACCAACTGAGCCACCCAGGCACCCTGACAACAGTGGTGTGTTTTATACGCACACTAACTCATCATTTTCAGGCAAAGTCTCTAATTTGCGTTAGTGTTCAGCCTTGGTGTTATACATTCTATGAGTTTTAACAAATGTGTAATGATGTGAATCCACCTTTGTGGTATCATGTGAAAGAGTTTCACTGCCTTCAAGGTCCTCTGTGCTGTGCCCCTTTATCCCTACATTCACCCCAACCCTTACCTCCATAGTCTTGCTCTTTCCAGAGTGTCATATAGTAAGAATCATACAGTGGGCACCTTGAATGTTTAGAAAATTAAAATTCCCCGGTAATTGAATGTAGGCGTTCAAGATATTCTTTGCCCTTGGTTTTGTTTTGTTGCTCATCAGTAGAGGATCTGATGATACATGCCTTCCATGAAGAAAAGCATGATTTCTCTAGATGTGTGTCACCTAATGGGGAGGGTTGAGAAAAATGACATCATGAACCACTACATAGCATTCACATTGGGATCATCCTCCTCTGTGATGTGCGGTGGGACTAGATAGACTCTCTAGCAATGGAAGGAGACAGTCTCAAGAGGTTAGAACTTTATCAAACTGGAATGCCAAATCCTTCTTACTTACCTTGCCATTGGAAATAAGGCCAGGGAGAGTCTGTTTGCTATGGTTTGGCCATGCTGCAAAGTACAATAGCTATAGAGCACACTTTGTGAGGGGGTGTTTCATCCTAAAACTGAACAGTCTGTACTGAAGGGCTGGGGAAGTTCTGCCGTGTTACAGCAAAATAAAGATACTCTCTTTTAACTCCTCTAGTAGTGGAAGTCCAGAAAAATCATGCTAGTTTCAGTTTGACATTGTCAGCTTAGGATAATCATTCTCCTAACGATACCACTTTCCTTCAGTGTCATAGAGTCAGTCAGTGATGGTCATTGTAAACATCAGTTCACCTGTAGGTGTCACATTCCGATAAAACCCATTCTTGCCTTTGGTCAATATAGAGGAGAAAGTAAGATTTCTTAGTGCTTTAAGCCTACCAATGGTATAATTACCATTCAGTGTAGTGTGGTTTCCAGGTGTGGTCCCAAAGGAATACTTTTGAACAAATCATTAGCCATACACTTGTAAGTTCCTATATTTTTCCATTGTTGATTAAACATGTATTTTGCTTTTTTCTTTAGGAACAGATAAGAATTCTGAGGAAGACTCTATAACCAGGTAGGGTTTTTATGCATTTGTAATCATGACATTTATTGGGGCACCTGGGTGGCTCAGTCGGTTAAGGGTGTGACTCTTGATTTCAACTCGGGTTTGTGAGTTCAAGCCCCACGTCGGGTTTTGCGCTGACAGCCTCCTTGGGATATCTTTCCCTCTTTCTGTGTGCACTCACTCTCACAGTATAAAGGAATGGAATGAAATGAAACGGAAAATGGAAGGAAAGGAAAGGAAATGAATGAACTGAAAGTTATGTGTTTCCTAAGGGAACGCAGAGAACAAAAGCAGTTGTTGAGTCTTCTACCCTTGACTGGACATTATATCATATGCATAACATCTGTTAAGTTATATAGTCATTGCATAGCTTTTCAAAGTAGCTGTGTTATTGTAGCCTACTTTTAATTACTCTGGCAACTGTGGTTCAGGGAGGTTGATTACTCGCCCCATGATTCCATAGTTAATGAGTAGCTGAGGGGGGTTGGCCATCAGCCTGTGTAGCTTCCACATCTATTCTCTGGTTCCTCAGCAGCACTGAGATGAAGATACAGATCCTAGGACAGATCAACTCAGAATGTCAAAGGTAATGGTGTCGGAACTCTAATTTAGGGTTTTCTTAAGAAACCAGGTTAGTCCAAGCATTTGCCCTTATATGTTTGACCACTAGTGCTAACAAAAGTAATTAGTGCAGTGGTAACTAGTCCCTTGTTTTTACCATCAGAGATTTTAGGGTGGATGTCAGCTATGGCCATGGTGTCACGCTTTATACATAATAAGCAAGATCTAGTCAGGCAGCTCCTTAGATGTGGTGATATCCCCTCTTCTTGAGACAAATGAGTTTTCTGTAAGGGAAGGATATCTAGTTGTAGACCATGTTACGTTCATTAAATTCAGCCTCAATTTCGAGGATATTGCTCTATGATTCTCTGTTGCCTAGGTTCCCAGTCTGGTTTCCTTTTGGGCTAGTACCCTTGAGTAGTTCTAGGAAACTTTTTCTTTTTTTCGAGATTTCTTTCCCCATGACTTTTCTGTACTGTGTTTTGGCCTTTTTACTTTCTTCTCTGGTTTTCTTGGTATTTCTTTTTTTTTTTTCCCCATTAACTTTTCCACTTCTGCCAGCTAAGGACTCTCCATTTGTCCAGGCCAAATCAAAAGTACTTAGGATCTCAATATGTAGGTAACCTCAGAGATTACTTCATCAAAATACCCTCTGGTACTTCAACCTATGTTTAACCTCCTTGCCCAATGGTTGTTTACATGGAGAATTTGAAACTCAAAAGAGATTGAAGTGACCTATTTGGATATGATAAGTGACAGAAATGAGATGTAAATTCGGGTTTTGTTTCTCTTTCTTTTCTTTCTTTCTTTCTTTCTTTCTTTCTTTCTTTCTTTCTTTCTTTCTTTCCTTTCTTTGTTTTTTGTCTTCATCTTGCAGGCAAATGTCTTAATAATAGAAAGCTGGGGAGCGGGTCTAATGAATACAATGAAGGATGGTAAGAATCGAATTAGCAGAGGAGATCAGGTTTCAAGAAGAACAACACTGAGTTGGATAGGAATAAGAGTTTTAGAAAAGATGTCAGAAGATGGGGGTTTATGCCAAGTGACATCAAGATGAATGACAGGAATGAAGGACCCAGGATCAGGGGAGTTGTTTAGAAAGGCATATTCAAATAGAGAGTTCAAGAGGGTCGTGACCAGGTTTCTGCTTGTGTGTGTGTTGGTTTCATTGAAGGTGCGAGCATACCTCAGATTTTCTGATGAGAGAGATTAAAAATCATTTGAGCTGCTGGGAAGAGTCTGTTTACAGCAAAGAGAAATATGATATCCTCTACTTGCACACCCACTTAGGGAGGAAGGCTTAGATCCTCTCAAGGAATTGCGGGTGGGGGGGTGGAGATTCTGAACTACAGAGATGTATGGCCCAAGACAAGCTGTCCCCTCACTCCACCTCTTTTCCTAAATCTGTGATGCCCTTCCCATGTACCTGTAGGGCTAGGCAGGGGTCGGACTGACTTGTCAAATCAGTAGGGGAGCTTCATCTGGATAGGTGATAACATGCCTATGTTGAGGTGACTGTGTGGATGACTGAGACTCCCAATTAGCTTGTTCTCCAGGAGCAGGACATGGCTCCTACCCTCGGTCATTTGAGCCCATCCTTGTTGTAGGAGTCTGTGCCTTCATAGGCTAAAGATTGAAAGGTTGGAGAATGTCACTGAACCGTGCCAAAGAGTGATGGAGGAGTGGGAGCTCATAGGGAAGAAAGTATTCAGGCAGCGTAGAGAGAAATGGAGGCACAACTACCAGGACCATTTTGATCGCAGTCTCTCTCCTTGGGTAGCTGAATGCCCCTGAAGGCTTGGAAGGTCTTGCTAGTTCTTATGGACCTCAATAAGGCAAGACCAGTGTAGGAACAAAGTTGGCCTTGGGAACTTTTAATCTTTTAATCTCCAGTTAGTACTTCCACTCATAACATAGAAACCTTCACTTTGGTATATTTACTTAAACGGAGGTCTCCCTGACACACAATGTAATGTGTGATGCAACAACTCTGGATGTTCCACCATGCTCGCCATGAGTGTCGCTCCCATCTGTTAATGTAGAATGCTATTACGATATCACTGACTAGATTCTCTATGGCGTACCTTTGAGCCTTGTGATTTATTTACTCTGTAACTGGAACCCTGAACTTCCCTTTCCCCTTCACCCATTTTGTCCATCCCCCCTCTTCACCTCCCTCCTGGCAACAGTCAATTCTCTGCATTTATGGGTCTGTTTCTGCTTTTTCTCTGTTTGTTCATTTGTTCCCATTTTTAGATTCTACATAGAAGTGAAATCATATAGGATTTGTCTTTCTCTGTCTGACTTATTTCACTTAGCCTCATACCATCTAGGTATGTCCATGATGTTGCAGATGGCAACATCTCATTCTGGTTTATAGCTGCGTAATATTCCATTGTGTGTGTGTGTGTGTGTGTGTGTGTGTGTGTGTGTAAGTGTTTGTGTGTGTGTGGTCTGTTCATGTATTGGCGGACACTTGGGTTGCTTCCATATCTTGTCTATTGTCAATAATGCTATAATAAAGATAGGGGTGCATATATCGTTTCAAATTAGTATTTCCATTTCCCTTGGGTAAATCAATACCCAGTAGTGGAATTACTGGATCCTATGGTATTTGTATTTTTAATCTGTTGAGGCCCCTCCATACTGGCTTTCGCTTTGGCGATACCAATTTACATCCCATGACCAGGGCACAAGGGTTGTTTTGTTTTTCTCCACACCCTGAGCAACCCTTGTTGTTTCCTGTGTGTTGAAACTGAGCCATTCTGACAGATGTGAGGTGAGAAGTCATTGTGGTAACTTTTATACATTTAATTTTCAACCATTTCAGGGAATTCCCTGCCTGTCACACTTGGTTATGGAAACTCAGACTGGGTCTTTCCTGGAGCTTTCACAGGTTAGGAGAGGTGGAGGCAAAATAGAGAACTGAAACCTTTTTTAAAACAGGGTCCAAAGTATGAAAGACCTGTACCCTGGAAACCGTAAAACACTGATGAAAGAAATTGAAGATGACGGAAAGAAAGAGAAAGACATCCGATGCTCACAGATGGGAAGAATACATATTTTTAAAGTGTCAGCACTACCCAAAGCGGTCTACCGATGTAATGCAATCCCGGTCAACATACCAACAGCATTTGCCACAGAGCTAGACAAACAATCCTAAAGGTTGTATAGAACCACAAAAAACCTTGAATGGCCAAAGCAATATTGCAAAAGAGGAAACCTGGAGGTATCACAATCTCAGATTTCAAGTTTTATTCCAAAGCTGTAGTCATCCAAACAGTATGGTGGGTACTGGTGTAAAAAATGGCCACACAGCTCAATGGAATAGAACCGAAAACCCAGAAAGAAATCCACAACTGTATGGTCAGTTAATCTTCCACAAACAGGAAAGACTATCCAGTGGGGAAAAGGCAGTCTCTTCACCAAATGGTGTTGGGAAAACTGGACAAGCCACATGCTAAAGGATGAACCTGGACCAATTTCTTTACCATAGACAGAAATAAACTCAAAATGAATTAAAGACCTAAGTGTGAGACCTGAAACCATAAAAAATCCTTGAAGAGAGCACAGGCCGTCATTTCTCTGATGTTTGGCTGTAGCAACATTTTACTAGTTATGTCTCCTGAGCCAAGGGAAACGAAGCAAGAATAAACTATGGGGACTACATCAAACTACAAAGCTTTTTCACAGTGAAGGAAACTGTCAAAACTAAAAGGCAACCTCTGGGATGGGAGAACATATTTGCAAATGTTTTGCAAATCCTGTAAAGGGTTAGTATCCCCAATGTATAAAAACTTGATACAAGTCAACATCCCCCCCTCCAAAAAAGCCCAGTTTAAAGATGAGCAGAAGACATAACCAGACATTTTCCCAAAGACAACATGCAGATGGTCAACAGACACATGAAAAGATGCTCCCCAAAACAACATCGAGATACCACGTTCACACCTGTCAGAATGGCTAAACTCCAAGACACAAGAAGCAAGTGTTTGTGAGGATGTGGAGGCAAAGGAAACCTCTGGCACTGTTGGTGGAAATGCAAATGGGTGAGGCCCCTGTGGAAAACAGTATGGAGGTTCCTCAAACAAAAATTACAAACAGAACTATCCTATGATCCAGTAATTGCACTACTGGATACTACCCAGAAGAATACAAAAACTCGAATTCCATGGGACACATGCACCCCTGTGTTTATTGCAGCATTATTTCCAATAGGCAGCGCAAGCGTCCATGGACAGACGAGTGAACGAAGAAGAAGTCCTATATGTATGTATGTGTGTGTATATGTGTATCCATACACACACACACACACACACACACACACACACTCACACACACTGGAATATTACTCAACCATAAAACAAGGAAATCTTGTCATTTGCAATGACCTGGTTGGAGCCCGAGAGTAGTATGGTAAGCAAAGTCAGGGAAAGAAAAATACCATATGATTTTACTCATGTAGCACTTAAGAAACAACAAATGAGCAAAGGGAGAAAAAAAAAGGGAGAGACAAACTAAGAAATAGGATCTTAACTGCAGAGAACAAACAGATGGTTCCCAGAGAGGAGGTGAGTGGTGGGAGGGGTGAAAGAGGTGATGGGGATGAAGGAGTGCCCTTGTCATGATGAGCACAGGGTGAGTATGGAGTTGGTGAATCGCTATATTCATAAACTCATATAACACTGGATGTTACTATTACTGGAATTAAAGTAAAACGTAATGAAAACAACAGAGGCCAACGTTTAATTATACCAAGAAACTTCGTTGAAGAAACAGACAGCTGACCTTTCCCTTAATTTTTGAAATTTTGTTTTTCAATAAATGAACGTGTTTTTGTTGCATATTTTTGCTCTAAAGGCTTTCCGACAAACCTGGTCCTGATGATTCATGGCCTACATCAGCTAGCCAAGACTTCGATTTTGGTACCGAGGTAAAGTACCCTCCTGTGAAACTCACTTTCCTGCTCTGAATTTAGTTTTCTCCCTTATTTACTCTGAAAATTTACACAGTAGCCTGTGTATCATCATTTTATGTGTGTAACGGAAAGTTAGCAAGAACAAACCACTTTACAGATACATGACGCGTTGAATGTTTTGTTTTGTTTTGTTTTCCTTTGGTAAATCCTAGAGGTGGAGGCTGATCAAAGAATGGGCTGGAAAATATATAATGACCGTGAAATTGTATTGGGAAAAGCTTTCCCATAATGGAGGAAATATGACATTTGGTTAAGGGTAAGGATTCTCACTGTGATACTAACATGACTGATAATACTCCTGCCTAAATGAAATCTTATTGGATCCAAGTATCTATTGTAGGTTGCCCTCCGCCCCAGGCAATTTTTCTTTTGGTGAGACACAGGATTTTCCTTTGTCTCTATCCTTTGTTCTACATTTAGACTAAAATAATATTAGAAAATGTAGACATTTAGATGTTTACATTATTTCTCAACATTTACCTTACAAAAGTGTTCCCCTATATTTTTGAAATAACTCCACGAAGAGTAAGTGACAATCGTGCATCTCCCTGAAGAATACGTATTTTGCTGAAAAGAGTAGCTCTATGAGCAGAGGCTCTTCATAGCCAAGTTGTCAAATTTCTAATTTCAGAAATCTTTCCTATTCTAGCTTTTAAAACTATCTCCTCCTAGTCCTTGTGTCAGATTCTAAAATTTAAAGTTTCAGACATCTGATATTTATTTAAATATTCATTTCAAAGCCCCTAAATCATTATAAGCTACTGGAGGTTAGGAAGCATACTTGTTTGACTCCTGGAGCTCCTAGAATAAAGTCTTGCTTGGAAGAAGCAATGTCATAGTTTTTGGATGTGAATAAATGAGTAGGGAAATGGAATTCCGTAGAATGGAATTTGTAAGTGACGAAATACACATGATATGTCACAATTAAATATGTGAATTTAAAAAGTAAGGCTTCAGTTTATATTCCGTTTTGGTGTTTTATATGTAAAAACGCAAATGAATTATATTGAGGAAATCACGAGTTGCATAAGAAAGAAGGTTACAGTATATTTTTAGTATCCTCTCGTTGTGAGCTTAGAATTGCAGAGAAAAACTCCTCAGCCTTTGTTTTGTTAACCCCATCTGTGTCCCATTACATACATCCTTTGAAGGTTCACATTTCTTCCTAGAATTCTCATTCCCAATTCTTTCTCCATAGTGAAAGTTGATGTGTTAGGAACCTTTCTTGTTCTGTTCTTTTCTTAGTGTAGTAATAATTTATAGCTCTTAGGAAGTGATAGATGCCAGTAATTGAACAATTTATTTTAGAGTGAAAAAAATTAAATTCTTCATTACAGTATTTATAACTAGATAGCTGTAGAGTGATAAAAGTCAGCATTATTAGGGGTATTCTGTGAATCAAAGACTGTTTTATGTACACATCATATATATATACATATACATATATGCATATATATATATACATATGCACACATATATATACATATATATGTGTGCATATATATACACACATATAACTTTAAAAGGGTTAAAAGAGACTATTGTCCATAGTATATTCCCAATCCTACCTATGTACCTGTTGAAAAATGTGTGTTGTTTCCACTTACCTTATTTTGCTCACATTTTTCCTTTTCTTCCTTGTCTTAAGCTCATGCTTGATTGATTGGTCATGTCTTATTCTTTTTTTCTTTTTTCCTCTTCTCCCCCCATGCTTTTTAAGGTATTTTTTTAAAATTTTTTAAGTTTATTTTTTGGAGAGAGAGAGAAAGAGAGAGAGAGAGAGAGAGAGAGCAGGGTAGGGGCAGGGACAAAGGGAGACACAGAATCCAAAGCACGCTCAAGGCTCTGAGCTGTCAACACAGAGCTCAATGTGGGGCTCAAACCCACAATCCATGAGAACATGACTCATGAGCTGAAGGTGGACGCTGAACTGACTGAGCCACCTACGTGTTCCCACCACCATGCTCTTTTTTAATCGTTTACCCCTAGCCTAATATTTCCTTGCAGAAACCATTTCTTTAGTGTCTGTTCTTTTAGTACATCACTTTCTGTCAACTCCATTGTCAACATACTGGTTATGGAATTCTACTGTCTGTGTGTGGTTTTCGTCCATGACTCATTGCCCCACAAGGTTTCTTATTCTTTTTTTCTCTATCCTGGAAGGAGGTGAGCTAAATGTTTTTGTAATGTTTGTATTTCTCTTAGAAAGGGAGGGAGAGAGGGAAAGAATGAGCAAGTGCTCGTTGTTGTGATCTGAAAATATGCAAGGTATGATCTCAGTCCTTTTATATTTGTATTTGTGGAGGGCTGTTTTGTGACCCAGGATGTCATTGATATTGGAGAATGTTCTATGTGCACTTAAGAAGAATGTGCATTCTACTGCTGTTAAATGAAAAGATCTCACTACATCTGTATTGCTATCCATGTATATACATGTATATGTTAAGTCCAATATATATCTATGTATATCTGAATACATCTGGTCCAATGACACATTGGATCTGTGTTTCCTTACTGATTTTCTACCTTGGTGATCCGCCTATTGCCATGCCTGGAGTCTTAAAGTCGGCTACAATCATGGTATTTGTATGTATACATTTATTCATGTTTGTGATGAATGGATTCATCTATGTGGGCCTTTCACTTTGGGGACATAAACATTTGCAATTGTTAGCTCCTCTTGATGGATAGACCCCTTAATTATGATAAAATGCCCTTCTGAATCTGTTACTACAGTCTTTGGCTTAAAATCTAGTCTGTCTGGTGGAACTATGGCAACTCCAGCTTTCTTTCGACTTCTAGTAGCATGATAGGTGGCTCCCATTACCTTCACTTTGAATCTGGAGGTGTCCTGGGGTGTAAAATCAGTGTCTTGTTGACAGCATATAGATGGATCTTGTTCTTTGGTTTTGTTTTGTGTTTTATCCATTCTGATTCCCTGTGTCTTTTGATTGGGGCATTGAGTGCATTCACATTCAGAGTAATCTGATTAGTGAAAGATACGGATTTAGTGTCATTGTGTTATCTGAAGGTTTCATGCTTTAGGTGAGGCCTCTGGTCCTTTGTAGTCTCTGCTGCTTTCCACTCACAGAGTGGCCCCTTAGGATCTCCTGCAGGGCTGGTTTAGTGGTCATGAACTCCATTAGGTTTTGTCTGTCTGGGAAAGCCTTTGTCTCCCTTTCTATTCTAAATGACAGCCTTGCTGGGGAAAGGATTCTTCACTGCATATGCTCCCATTCAGCACATTGACCGTTTCCTACCCCTCCCTTCTGCCCTGCCAAGTTTCATGGGACAGGTCTGCTGCTACCCTTATGTGCCTTCCCTTGTAGGTAAGTAAGACCCGTTTGTCCCTAGCTGCTTTCAGAATTCTCTCTTTATCTTTGTAGTTTTCCGGTTTCGCTATGACATGTCGTGGTGTTGACCTTGTTGATTTGGAAGGGAATTCTCTGTGCCTCCAGGACTTGGATGCCTGTTTCCTTCCCCAGATGAGGGAAGTTCTCAGCTCTAAGTTGTTCAAATAAACCTTCTGCCCCTTTCTCCCACTCTTCTTCTTCTGGGACTCCTGTGATGTGGCTATTATTTCATCTCACCGAATCACTTAGGTCTCTGGTACCTGCCTCGTAGTCTAGTAATTTCCTTTCTTTCCTTTCTCTGCTTCATCTTTGTCCATAATTGTATCTTCTTTTTTTTTATAATTTTTTTTTCAACGTTTATTTTATTTTTGGGACAGAGAGAGACCAGAGCATGAACGGGGGAGGGGCAGAGAGAGAGGGAGACACAGAATCGGAAACAGGCTCCAGGCTCCGAGCCATCAGCCCAGAGCCTGACGCGGGGCTCGAACAAACGGACCGCGAGATCGTGACCTGGCTGAAGTCGGACGCTTAACCGACTGCGCCACCCAGGCGCCCCCATAATTGTATCTTCTATTTCACCTATTCTGTCTGCTGCTTCTCCCATCCTTGCTGTCACTGCATCTAGTTTATTTTGTATCTCCTTTACAACATTTCATTTTCAGCATTCATCGTGATGATTCGTTCGTCCCTTGATCTCTGAAGCAGCTTGGTTTCAAGCCCAGCTATGAGTCTTCTGAGTGTTATTCCAAAACCTTGATGAGATATATGGTTTCTGTCTCTTTCGAGCACTTCTCTGGCTGTCTTTCTTCCTGGAATTTCTTTTTTGAGGAGAATTCTTCTGATTTGTCGTGTTGGCTAGTTTCCTGTCCTTTATGTGTTTTACTAGCTTGTTCTGTGTCCCACACCTGCGAGTACTACCATATTACAAAGGGGTCCTACACTCTCCAGGGCCTGACAGTTGAACACGTGTTTTTGGAGGGTGTCGTGTGCACTCTGTTGGTGCGTCTTTGGCTGCTTTTCTCGCTACTTGGAGTGGTGGTTTGGGCCTTCCACCAGGTGTGCTTTGATTTGTTTGTTGAAGTAATCCTGGAAAAAAGGAGAAGAGGGTGGTGAAGAATCCTTAGCCCAAACAAGAGAGAAATGACAGGAGTGGGAAAAAAAGACCAGGCAGTGACTCAAAGGAGCTGTAGGGCTTAATCCAGAAAGAGAGGGAGGAAAATGAAGAAGGAGACCTGGAAACGTATAGAGAATGTGCCCGATGAAACCAACAAACAAAGAACCGAACAGAAGAACAAAGGGAAAATATAAATATATATAAATAGCTTTGACCCAAAGTCAACCCGAGACTACTGGGCTGATTCCCAAGGGAGAAGAGGAAAGAGGAGAGTAGAAAGAGAAAAAAGGGAAAAGAGAAGAAAGGGAAAGAAAAGGAAAGAAAAGATGGGCGCCTGGGTGGCACAGTTGGTGAAGCCTCTGACTCTTGAATTTGGCCCAGGTCATGTTGTCGCTGTAGGTGAGTTCGAAACACCCATCAGGCTCTGCAGTGAGAACATGGATCCTGCTCGGATTCTCTCTCTCTCCCTCTGTCGGCACCTCTCCTGCTTGATCACTGTCTCTCTCTCTCTCTCTCTCAAAATAAAGAAATAAGCATTAAAAATGAAAAGAAAAAAAGAATAATAATTCAAATGAAGACAAACAAACAAACAAACAAAGATAGAAAACGAGAGGAGCGTTGTCTATTGGTGCCTGGGACTGGGGGCTGTGCTGGTCTAGGGGAGGGGCTGTCTGGTCCCATTAGTGTCAGTCTCACTCCCATAGAGAAGCAGTTACCAGGCACAGAGAGGCAGGGTTTGGTGTAATGGGCCTGGCTCCACTGAGGCTCACTGTCCGTTCCCTGAAGCCCCACGATGTTGGTCATGGGGAGAGAAATGGCGACACCCCAATCTCTCCTGCCCACACGAGGTGTCTCAAAACTCACTGTACAGGCCGTCCTCACAGAATAGCCTGGGGGGCCAGCTTGCCTTGCTGCACAGTCTCCTGTGCTCCCTGAGCGCTGAGCTGGGATTCAAAACCCTGTAGGATCCCGCTTTGCTCAGACCTGGTTCTGGAGTAGCGCCACTCTGCGCAGTGGACAAAGGGCCTCTGGCTCGTGCCTGCAGGTTCTTTTTCCCTTGGGGAGGACAATACCTCCTCTTTCCACCATACTCAAGGTGTTCTCTCCCAGTGTTGCCCTGAGAGCCTAGCGGCGGCTCCCTCCCCACCAGGCATGGGAGGTGGCAGCTCTGGTCTAGAGAAAGTCTGGCAACCTTGAAAATTCTGTTTTTTAGCTCCTCAGGCTGTTTTGCAAAGTGGAAACTGGCTCTCTGGACATCTCCTTGGTCTGTGGTCCGGACAGGTTTTCTCATATCCAAATACACTTCCCACAGCCTCTCTCTCTCTTCCTTTTGTTTCTCCACCAAAGGGCTTCCCCCACTCCATGCCTGCGCTGCCCATTTCATTTCTCCCAACTCGCATACACACCCTTCTGTCCCGCCAAGCTGTCTCTTTGCACCTGTGGAGATTTTCCTGTCCCTCTGTAGCCTGTGTGGCTGGTATTCCAAGTGTTGTGACCTCAATACTGCTGTGTTTGAGGGACAGGGGAAACGCTGATCCCCCTCCTCTGCCATCTTAACTCCTCCCGCCTCCTTTTACTTTCCTTTTCACAATTTCACAGTTCTGTGTAGGATTGCATTATTCTATCAGTTTAATATGTTTTATAGATATTTACGATGGCCTTTTCTTACTTGAACTTCATTGATCTCAGTTTTCTTTTTGTTTTTTTAAAGTTTATTCATTTATTAATTGGAGAGAGAGAGACAGAGAGAGCACACGTGGGGAGGGGTAGAGAGACAGAGGGTGAGAGAGAAAATCCCAAGCAGACCCTGCACTGTCAGTGCGGAACCAGACGGGGGGCTTGAACCCTTGAACTGTGAGATCATGACTGGAGCCAAAATCAAGAGTCAGGTGCTAACTGAATGAGGCATTCAGGCGGCCCTAACATTTTCTTTGGAAGTCCCCTGGGCACTTTAAATTTAATATGCCCTGGTTTCAAGACATTGTTTCTGACCCTTTCCCTTTCCTCTTTCCTGACTGTAATCTGCTCTGTCCTTTGTGTTCCCTAGCCTCAAAAATAGCAGCCCTGAATCAGGAAAAGTCCTGGACTCCGAACTCCCCTGAAATGACCGCATCCAGTCACTCACCACATTCGATATTTTGTACCTGCTTACCATTTTTCATATGTTATTCCCGTAATTCACTCGCTCACCTATAATTTTGCAGTTCTCTTCTGGTTTTGCTTCCTTTATGTTCATCCTACATTGCTGCCAGAGTGACCTTTCTAAAATATACTTGGCACGATGTCACTCCTCTGCTTATTCAATGGATCCCCATTACCTGAAGGAGAAAATTCATGTTCTAGCATAACACTGCTCTTTTTTCTTTTTTCTTTCTTTCTTTTTTTTTTTTTTTTTGGTTTCGTCCTGATGTTCCAGTAATATCTCTCTATCTATCCCATTCCCAATAACTCTGTTCCAATTTTGCCATATTGCATAGGTGTTGTCACTTACTATATTATTTCATACTTGATCCTTTTGCTCATTCTAGAATGCCCTTCACACCCTCCCCGTGTACTTTGTGTTTCTTTTAAGATACAGCCCTATCTTCCCAGCATTTGCTGACCTTCCCAAATGTAAGTGTTTTCTCCTTTGTGCGTTCACTGTACGTGATTCACTTCCCTTGCAGAACTAGTGGATGGTATTGTTCTGTCCTTACCTGTTTTCATGCATCTCTACCGCTACTAGCGTATAGAACAGACTCTGTCTTTTATTTATATTTCCATCTCGTCCCCGGATCGTGGCTATGACTTGACAGATACAGTACGTGCTTGTCTTTCTGAGTGGGTGAGTGCGTGACCAAAGGAATTAATGTGATGTTTTTCTGAAGTTGGGTTTTTGTTTTGTGCTGTTTTTCTAGGAAGGAACAGCAAAGTCAGCAATGGAAGCAAAGCAAGATGGTGTTGGTATTATTGAAAATGTGCCACCGGAGCAAACACTTAATGACAGTTTGACTTCTGCTGGTGGAGTGCATAAAAATTACAGAAGTGGTAAGCTAGTGAATCTCTGTGAGTTGTTTTCCTATGATTAAACGCCAGTATGAGAAAACTCTGGAAGTATGTAGATGCAAATATATTATCCTTTTTACGTGAAGATGTTTTTCTGTTGCTATCTTTCTTTATAAGTATCCCAAGTACTGCCCCCTTTTGCTTCCGGAAAATCTTGAACCCCCTGAACATCTTTTCTGCTATTGCTTTTATTTTATTGAAATAGTCATGAACGGAGATAGACTTGTGTCTGTGTTTACAATTCATAGTAACACATGTTTTATCTGTAACACATTAATTTATCTGTGACCGTATCCTATAGATATGATGTCAGCATTAGAATTGGGAGAAGAGGAAGATGTAGAATCACCTTCTCTTCCTGAGGTACTGTCTTCTTCTTATTTTTAAGTATAAGCATGGAGGAGTGATGTTAAAACGTCCACGAGGTGCTTTCACTTTGACTTTTGGATAATTAAAATAACATCGCAGTCATACTTGTAGTAATAGAAGTAAAGTAATGATGACCTATTCTAAGGTGACAACTAGGGAAGGAGGTAAAAAGGTCCTGATCTCTTAGGCTCAGGCAGCTGCTGCATAATGCTCCAAGCGCTGTATTTGAAGTCAAAAGACATGCTAGCATCTTGGTTCCGTCACCTCCTAGCCGAGGGACCTTGGAAAAACTTGCTTGAATGCCAATGACCTCGTTCCTAAAAATGGCACTAACACCCACCTCTTGGTTATGTGTAATGAACAAATGTGGCAACGTTTTGTAACCTGTAAAGGGTGCTATAGAAATAGAAGGCAAAATGATCACAGTGGCATGTATTGACTTAGTAAATATTGAGGACGCTTTTTTTTTGGTGAATGTTTGTTTATTGTTGAGAGGGGGTGGGGGGACAGAAGATCCGAAGCAGGCTCTGCACTGAGAGCAAGGAGCCCAATGCAGGACTTGAACTCATGAACTGTGAGAACATGAGCTGAGCCAAAGTTGGGCGCCTAATTGACTAAGTCACCCAGGTCCCCCAAGAATACTTGTTTTAAATGTGGAGATGTCTGAAGGCCAATAAAATGGCAGTAGTGTCCAGAAAAGAATGGGAAAGTAGGAATGGGTGTTTGGTTTTCTAATCTGGGGCTATGTGAAGTTCCTGTAATCTCTTAGTGGAGACATCATATAGGTAAACAGTTGACCCTTGAACCAGATGGGTTTGGACTGTGGGAGTCCACTTACACACAGATATTTTTCAGTAAATAGAGTACCATCCTGTAAATGTATTTTCTGTTCCTTATGATTTCTTTTTCTTTTCATTATTTCTTTTGAGAGAGAGAGTGAGGACAGAGCACGTGGGTAGGTGAGGGCAGGGTGAGAGAGAGAATCTTAAGCCGATTCACACTGCCAGCGCATTTCTTTCTCTTTGATAGTAATTGATTTGGCTGCTAATAATTTAAAGTTATCCAATTCTCTAGTTATTAATCTTTAAAAAGTACTCAAATGCACTTGAGTGCTCGTTATAAGGGATGGTCAGCTAAATAGTTTTTAAGGTTTGTAACATTAAAAATCATCTAACTTAATTTCTTGGTCGATTTAACATGTAATGAATTGTTTAGTTCCAAGAACTGACAAGCTTAAGTTTATGAGTTCATATTTTCCTTCTGTCTTAGGCTAAGGCAAGTTAGTTTTCACTTCTTACAAGAAGTTACAATCCAGTGACTTGGGAACAACTAAACATAGATTGTGAAAGTTAACAGTAAAACTGTAATTATTTTCTCATTTTTCTTTGTCCGTACTTGATGACTTAAGGATAAGGTGTTTTTACAAACATGTATCCTGGCAGAAAATTCATGTGCAAATCCAAACAAGGAAATTAACCATCCGTTTTTGCAACTGCAAAAAGTGACTCAAGAACCAGCAATGGATAAGGAATGTGATAGGGAGCATGATATATCTGTATATTCAAGACACGCTTCTATGCAAAACTTTGAGGAAATGTGGATCAAATAAGGCAAATTGGACTGGAAAAAGAGCTTAAAACTCATGACCAGTGAGTGAAAGCAGAAGTTTGGTGAAATTTGTTAACCATACAGCATTCCTACTCATCTTGAAGAAGAACCACCACAGGGTCACTCTAACAAGGAACCAACTGAAAGGAAATACCTTCGAATTGGACAAATACGGAAGAAGATGCATTTGGAGTGTCTGTCTCGGTAGTATTTCAGGCATTTCCTGAACAAAAAGAGCCTAGTCTTGAAAATGTCCTTCTCTCTCGTTCATACTCTGGGTCCCCAGAATATGCTTGCCAGTCATCTTCTAAGCTTTCTTTAAATGAAAGCAAATCATCAGGGACATATAAATCAAAACCACACTGAGATATCACCTCACACCGGTCAAGAGTGGCTAAATGAACAAATCGGGAGACTATGGATGCTGGCGAGGATTGTGGAGAAACAAGAACCCTCTTGCATTGTTGGTGGGAATGCAAACTGGTGCAGCCACTCTGGAAAACAGTGTGGAGGTTCCTCAAAAAATGAAAACTAGATCTACCCTATGACCCAGCAATGACACTGCTAGGAATTTGCCCAAGGGATACAGGAGTGCTGATGCGTAGGGGCACTTGTAATCCTGTGTTTATAGCAGCACTTCCTTGTTTTTCTTTTTTTTTTTAACGTTTTTATTTATTTTAGAGACAGAGAGAGACAGAGCATGAGCAGGGGAGGGGCAGAGAGAGAGGGAGACACAGAATCCGAAGCAGGCTTCAGAGCCTGTCAGCACAGAGCCTGACGTGGGGCTCGAACCCACAGACTGTGAGATCATGACCTGAGCTGAAGTCAGACGTTTAACCGACTGAGCCACCCAGGTGCCCCAAGAGCAGCACTTTCAACAATCACCAAATTATGGAAAGAGCCTAAATGTCCATCACCCGACGAATGGATAAAGAAATTGTGGTTTATAAACACAATGGAATACTACTTGGCCATGAGAAAGAATGAAATATGGTCTTTTGTAGCAACGTGGATGGAACTGGAGAGGGTGACGCTAAGTGAAATAAGTCATACAGAGAAAGACTGATACCATATGTTTTCACTCTTTTGTGGTTCCTGAGAAACTTAACAGAAGACCATGGGGGAGGGGAAGTGAAAAAAAAAAACAACAACAAAAACTACCTTAGAGAGGGAGACAGCCAAACCATAAGAGACTCTTACAAACTGAGAATAAACTGAGGATTGATGGGTGATGGGAGGAAAGGAAGGGTGGGTGATGGGCACTGAGGAGGGCACCTGTTGGGATGAACACTGGGTATTGTATGGAAACCAATTGGACAATAAATTTCATATTAAGAAAGAAAGAAAGAAAGAAAGAAAGAAAGAAAGAAAGAAAGAAAAGAAAGAACATCAGACTATGAAAATGAGAACAAACCAGACATTGAGCATCTTTTTAACAACAATGAGGATTTTTAAAATGATATAGAAACTTAAAAAAGCAAGGATCCCACTAGTTACATTTAAAGTGAAAGAAGGCCAAGAGTTTGACATTCAAATGGCAAAAAATATGGACCAAAATACCACCGATTGTAAATTAGACCTCAGTCTAGTGATTCAGAGAGCCTTTTTGATTTGTGGCTTGCCTGCTGCGATGTGATGAAACGCACGGTTCAAACAAAAAGGGATGATATTTCTGCTGTCACAAACACTTACGAGAAAACAAAGCAGTACAAGACTTTTTTCCAGAAGCCATTATATGCAGATAATGCCAGTACTCATAAGTATAAAAGTATTGATTCTGAATTAGAAATCGTGAGTTCTTCTTCAGCATCTAGTTTTCCAGCATCTGAAGTATATCTACGTGAAGACTTACATCAAGATATGCAAAGGTTTAAGAATGAGATAGGCATGTCACAAGTAGAGTTCCTGTCTTTGGAAAGAGAGAAAGTTCAACCTGCAAAAGAGATAGAGGTCCACCTTGCTGTTACTCTTGTTTTTTCTCTTTAGCAATTATCGAATCCATTCTGATTTTCCACTCAAGAGAACAAGAGTGTGCATACAATGGAATTGTCTAAATAAGTACTTGTGTCTGGAAATAGATTATTCCTGCTATCTAACAAATAGGAGTACAGGAAAACATTCCTATGATTTGTTTTCCTTGAAGTTTCTGTGTCAGCCTTCCAAGTAGTATATGAACTGGGAAACTAACTTAGCTATGTAAGTACCATGTGACCTCATGAACCAGAATAACCATAAAGAAACTGCTTAAAAAACATAATAATCTCCAGGTTTTTAAAAAAAACATATTGGCGTAAATATAAATTGCATTTCCATAAACAATAAAATGGGAAAGAAGCAATAACTAAGAGAAGGAAGATACACAAATGTTCCCAGCTAAGGCAATCTATTTATTGCTTCAGTATGTGTCTGTAGACTCTGGGTCTAGGGTTCTTGCTTGTCTAGCTAGACAGCAGCGGGATGCAGGATTACAATGGGAGAGACGGCTAATGTCCCGGAGAACAGGCTTCCAAACGTGGTGATGGACGTGCCCAAAGACACAATCAATCTGTGAACATGAACTCATGGGCATGAGGGAAAGGGGGTTTGAAGATATAGGGTGTTAGGGGTTTGGGTCCATATAAAACAAAATCCTGGCGCCTGGCAGATGGTTGTTAACAGCAGACCTGAGGCAGCTTCTCTGTTTATCTTAGCTAGTCTAGGGGAGAAGAAGGATGCTACCTCAGGATCCACAAGGCACCTTTCTTTTGCTAATTAGCTCCCCTCTGGGCATCTTCACCCTGCAGCCTACCGCCTATAGCCCTATTTACCTGTTTACCTAATTTGGTCCTTCCTTCCTGTGAAAGCAGCTTTCTGCCATAGTACTAAATTGGGGAGTGTGTCCTCCTGCATATCTAATCTGGTTTCCCTCACACACCTTTGTCTTGGAGCCTTTGCCCCGCCCTCTCTCTACTTAGTTACCTAATCTTGTTTACCCAAACTTGGGTGTGAGCATCCTATGGCTTTGTACTTTTTTATGCCTGGTTAACCCATCAGTGCAGGCTCAGGGAATTCCTAAGCTTATTGCCCACAAATATATGCAGTCTCGTCTGCTTTACTCACAATCTTGGAACTTAGAATTTCAACATGACCCCTTTGACATAGGCTTAATAACAGCTACTTGTATGATCACCGCTTTTTTCCCCACATTTTTTAAATCATCATTCTCAGATGTCTCTGTTGAGTCAAACCTTCACTTTATGTTCAATAAAGTATGATACCTTTTGGCCTGTATGATTTTTACCCTGTAGGTAGCATAAACCTTCAGCAAAGCTTCAGTATTGAACTCCAAGGGAGAAAACTGAGTTTTGAGATGTGTGGAGTTTAGAAATAGACAAAACCTAGAGATACCCTCCTTTAGAATAAGTAGCTAATCCCCTCGTCCCCTATCAAGGTATTAATTTACTGTGCCAAAGTCACACTCTTCATGCATCTGATTAACTTCATGAATTTGTGGTCATTTCTCTGAGTCAGCATTCAAGAATTGTATCATCTCTTTTGGCGCCATAAAATGCTAGGTAGTGCCACTTTAGGAACTTGGGACCAATCATTTAACCTTTTTGAGTTTTACTCGCGTTATCAGTAGCAAATGGAATTAAAGGTGATCATTACGTTTATACCCTCTCCTTATAAAATGTTATGGTTATTGAATGTGAGATTCGGAGAGCATTACTAATTTCCCAGAATGGCACCCTAACGTCCGTTTCACTTTGTTCCTTTTGTGTTGTGGCAAACTTTGGTTCATAAATTTTAGGGGACACTGTCACTTTTTTTGAGAACCTTAGGATCCCAAAGAAAAAGAATTGTAAAAGGCAGTCAGGGAAAGAATAGCTCCGTGCAGACAGAGGAAAGCTCCCTGTTTTTGTTACTGGAGCACCTCCATGTCCCATGTTTTAAATCTGGCTGTTGTGTAAAACCCAGGTGGTAAGGAGAGAAAAGGACAAATTTTGTCTTTTGTCTTTTTATTTCTTTGTATCTCTTGGTCAGATGGGGTGGGGGTGGGTGGGGAATTCTCGGTAGCAAAGTGTGGATATGAATAAGAGTACAAAATTAAGAAAGCCCTTTTAGAAATATTGGTAACTTCTGCTTTTGTTAATTTCAACCGAAATGAAGCAGAGTTTATAAAAATTACAGTTACTTGTAATGATAAAGTAAACACAAAATATTTTCCTCCATTGAATTTATGACAAACTAAGTGTCAGCTGATAAAATTAATGAAAAAAACTTCTTTTTATTGACTAAAGTAACAATTACCTTTAGTATCCAGTTCCATTAAAGGTTGAAGAGAAAAAGAAGCACAGAGGAAGTGACATGGAAGTATCAGAAAACATACATGATGCTGCGGTTGCTGGATTAATTCCACAAAGACAGAATGGAAAAGCTGATAACCATCAATTGCCTATTACAGAAAAAAAAGATTCTGATAGGTAAGCCTATCGCAATATTTAAACAGTAGGTAATTGTTATTTTCCTATGCAACAAACTTTTCTAGTTTGAGCTAATGTTCACGATGAACAAATTTCGTATTTTTCGTGGAGATATTTCATCCTACGTGCTAATGAGAAAAATGTAAATACCAACGAGATACCATTTTTTGCGGTCATAGTATTTTATTGAAATAAATAAATATTTATTTTTGCGGTCATAAATATTTTATTGAAAAAATAATCAAAGTTAGGAAATGTGAGGAAAATGATATTCTTAGACACTGTGGCTGGATGAAATTGGTAACTCCTTTTTGAAAGGTGACTTAACGGTGTAGTTCAAAATTTCAAATATGTCGGGGCACCTGGGTGGCTCAGTTGGTTAAGCGTCCAACTTCGGCTCAGGTCATGATCTTGCACTTCACGAGCTTGAGCCTTGTGTCAGGCTCTGTGCTAACAGCTCAGAGCCTGGAGCCTGCTTCAGATTCTGTGTCTCCCTCTCTCTCTGCCCCTCCCCTGCTTGTGCTCTGTCTCTGTCACTGTCAAAAATAAATAATATAACATGAGAAAAATATTTCAGGTAGGTCATCCCTTTATTCCAATGGTTTCATTGCCAGGAATGGGTCCTTCTGAAATACGTGACTTCTATAAGCAAGCGCGTGCACCTGTGTGTGCAAACACACACACACACACACACACACACACACACACACACTGTAAGGGCATTTATTATATATTATTACATATACAAAATAGGACAGATATATTAAGGTTACTTATATAAATACGTTACATGTATATGTGAAGGATATTTATTATAGCATTCCCATATCAAACCTTTGGAGATAGTCTAAATGTTTATTTACTTATTTTGAGAGACAGACAGAGAATGTGCACACTCAGGAGCCCAAGCATCGAGGGGGGGCAGAGACTGAGAGGGAGAGAGAGAGAGAGAGAGAGAGAGAGAGAGAGAATCCCAAGCAGACTCCACGTTAACAGTGCAGAGGCCAACACAGGGCTCGATCTCACGACCACAAGATCATGACCTGAGCCAACATCAACAGTCGGATGCTCACCAGACTGAGCCACCTACGTGCCCCAGAGATAGGCGAAATATCCATTCGTTAATAAGGAAGTTAAGTTTCACTTCTAAAAAGTAATGGAATATGTGACCATTATAAAAAATGAATTTAGGTCTATGTGTCCTGATGGTTTACCAAAGTATATTTAAAGCATTTGGCTTGGTTTGATGTCATGTCTTATGCACATTTTGTTAGAATACTTTTAATATCTACTGAATTGCAAAAGGAAGTTCCCTGCTACACTGGCAGTCTACTTCATTACCAACAAAATTGCTAGTTATTAGATTTTTGGTTTTGTTTCCCAGTGCATGAGTGCTCCCATGTTGGACCCTCAGCTTCATCTGAATATTGCCAAGAGGTTTCACGTGGCAACATGTCTCATATTCTATATAAACATTTCATGACCCCTGTGCTATAAACCAAGATGCTGATAATGCAATGAATCGTTTTCATAAAGGTACCTTGCTTGCATGCCATTATCCTGCCTTTTTAGAGAATATATTTCAACATGCACCACACCAAATTTTTCAACAGTGCCTTCATGTTATATAATTGAGGACAATTCAGTTTATAAAGTAGGACTATTTTCTGCATTCCCACCCCCTTTTACTTCTGTGTATAAAATTTTAATGGGACTAATTACTTTGGATAGTATATAATAGCCTGGAGTTAGGTGACTTTTTAAAAGTGTTTATTTTGAGAGAGAGAGAGAGCGAGCGAGCATGCACACATGAGTGGGGGAGGGGCAAAGAGAGAGAGGGAGAGAGACAATCCCAAGGAGGCTCTGTGCTGTCAGTGCACAGCTCGATGCTAGAGATCCTAGAGATCATGATCTGAGCCGAAATCAAGAGCTGGATGCTTCATGGACTGGGCCACCCAGGTGCCCTTAGAGTTCAATAATTTTTATCAAGCACAAAATACTGCCCTTGAAACTTAGTTTTTCCGTGGTCTTTCTAAGCATGAGAAAAATGGTAATCAGCTTATATAATATTATATATCTAGAAAAATTTCAAGGAGTCTTCTCATTGTATAATTTTGTGAGTTATTTAGTACCTTGGTGTGGCATTTAAAAATAGCAAAAAAAAAAAAAAAACCCAAAAAACTAGTGTTACATATATGCAATTTTTAAGACTTCCAAGTATTACAAATTACTACCTAATCATTATGTAACAATTGAAAACTACAGCAATAATAGAAAATTAGATCAACCATGACCATTTCACTTAGCTATGAAATCCTTCAAGAGCCTTCTTCACTCTTTGATCCTGATTTCCCTCCCTCCCATCCACTCTTGAATTCATTGTAGCAATTTTCCCTCCCCCTCCTCCAGAATTGTTTTTTCAAGGTTACCACCGATTTTCACTTTACTAAATCTAAGCATAATTTCATACATCTCATTTGACTTAACCTTTCAACAATATTTGACCCAATGGAAAACTCTCTCCTCCCAAATTCTGTCTCCATGTTGCTTGTAGGATATCACTCACTCACCTGATTTTGCCGCTGCCTTTCGAGTCTGTACACCTCAGCCTGGTTTGCTTCTTTCTCCTCGTCCCCCACCTTTTAACCCATTGATGTCTTCCAGGAATTGGCCTTTGATTTTCCTTCTCTTGACTTTTACTATCTTGTATATTCTAATGATCCTCAAGTTTATATCTCCAGCCCGGATCTCTCTCCATAATTCCAGGCCCGCATATCAAACTGCCTACTTGATACCACTTTCTGGATAGCTATTGCAAACTTAACATGTCCCAAATTGAACTCCTGATATTCTTTCTTAATATTTGCCTTTCATGTCTTTCCTAATTGGTTTAATAACAGTTCTATGAGTTGCTCTGCTAAAAAACTTGGTATCATCCTTGAGTCCTGTCTTTTTCTTTTTCTTTTTCTTTTTCTTTTTCTTTTTCTTTTTCTCTTTTTCTTTCTCTTTTCTTTTTCTTTTTCATACACATCACATCTCATCTGTCAGCGAATCTTGTCCGGTCTTCCTTCAAATATATCCAGAATCCAAACACATCTTCCATGACCAAGAGACTGTCATCTGTTGTTTATATTGGAGTGCTAGGTAACTAACTGGTCTTCTTGTTTGTTTGTTTCTTCTTTTGTTTTTCCTGTTTCCGTTAATTCTAAACACATTGGATCTAGTAAAACGTAAGTCAGATTGTGTCCTTCCTCTGCTCAAAGCCTAATAGCCTCCCATTTCACTCAGAGTGCATGCCAAAACTCTTCCTAATGCCGACAGGGCCTATATATGATCAGGTGTCTCCTCCTCTCTCTCTCTGATTTGAACTCTTTTCTACCCCTTTCATTCTGTCCAGCCATACTGAATTTCTCACTACTCTTTCAGGACTTCGGACATACTTCTGTACTTGCTGTTGACTCTATCTGGAATGCTTTCCCTCAGATACCTCATGGCTTACTTTTTCCTTTTTTGTTTGTTTTTTTCTTTCAGGTTTGTGCTTAACAGTCACTTTCTCAGCAAGGTCTTTCTTGGCCATCCTGACTAGTACTTCAACTACCCTTTTCCCTATGACACCTCAAAATGTGATTTCTCTGCTTTAGTTTTTCTCCTCTAATACTGTATGTTTGGCCTGTGTAGCTTATTGTTATTGTAGGTTTACTTCACTCATGAGTAGGATTGTTATCTGTTCATTGCCATGTCCTCAGTGCTTAGAAAATGTTCTAGTCTATATAGTACTTATTCAGTAATGTTTATTGAGTGAACGGAGTTTAACCTGTGTGTATTGTTTTTAACATAATACTAGTCCTCACTTTTACAAAGTTTGGCGTGGGCTCATTCTGACAACTAAACCTGCCAGTTATATACATTTTTTGGATTTTGGGGGGCCCAATATTGTGTTTACTTGCTACTTATTCTTTTAGTTGTATTTATATTAGTTTTAATTATGGTGAAATGTATCAAAGGAATAGCAAACTTCCTTTATATTTATTCAGAAAACTAAAATAGGGTGGCAAATTATTATACGACTTTAAAGATTCTTGCCAAAGGATTATGAGCCCTCAAGATCTGAAATAAAAAGATGAAGTTGGAATTTATCGCTTACAAATAAGAGCGAGCTATGCTGGTTAGCTATAGTCTTCTCTAACAGAGGAGTCTGCTATTCTTATACAGGGTTTGGGGAAGAGTGGAGTTTAAGGATTGGGGGACTTTCAGAAAATTAAATGGTTTGTCATCATTTGAAGCACCATGCTTGTTCGGGTGCTTGGAGACTGTTGTGGATTGGTTGGCACGCTGAAGCATGTGTATTGGAGTGATTTTTGTCCTTTATTGGCTGTCTTTCAGAAGGAAGGAGCTGAAATGGATTGGTTGGTGAGTAGGGCTGGTGGGCATTGATTAACACATTTAAAACTGATTCTGGTGGCTTCTTGTTACCATGGCTACGTGTTAGGGGGTTTTTGTTTTGTTCTGTTTTGTTTTGTTTTGTTGTGTTGTGTTCTGTTTTGTTTTGTTGTGTTGTGTTTTGTTTTGTTTTGTTGTGTTTTTTCTAAGTTTAAGGTGGCTTTCAACAGATGTTTTCTACTTAAAAGTTGCTTCTATTGACTGGGTTCAAAATAAAAGCTATTTGAAACTCTATAATTACAGATTCATTTTTGAAGTTTGGGTCGAGAGGAATTGTTTGATAATAGCTTTCAGAAAGATTCTTCTTTTCTTGGATGTTATTTCAACAAGAAAACTTATCTGTATAACAGTTTTTTGAAAAAAAAATGGTATTTTTGTTTTTGTTTTTGGTGCTCTTCGGGGCTCATGTTTAAGTCCTAAATGATCTGTGGGAAATTTCATTCTTTTGGGAAATGTGCGTAGCTGTATGGTAATAACATTCTGTTGCATGCATTTTGTCCATGAAAAATGAATTATAATTTTCTTTTTGGTGAATCTCCCAGTATTTTCTATCAGGACTAGCTATTAGGCTAAAAGGATACAAAAGTTACCAAATCATTTTTTTTTAATTTTTTAAACGTTTATTCATTTGGAGAGACAAAAAGTGAGAGTGGGGGAGGGGCAGAGAGAGGGGGAGACAAAGATTCCGAAGCAGGCTCCAGGCTCTGGGCTGTCAGCACACAGCCTGATGTGGGGCTCGAAGCCACAAACCTTTAGATCACAAACTGAGCCAAAGTCATACACTTAACGGACTGAGCCATCCAGGTGCCACAAACTATTTTTTTTTTAAACAAAAGGATAACTACTCAGATGATTGCTATTTTTGAGTGATAGATAATGACATAGGAGTACTTTTGAATTTTTGAAGTTTTTCCAGATTTATGAGATATAAGTAACATACATCTGTGTAACTGTAAGGTATACCTGTATTAATTTGATACACTTTTATATTGTCAAATGATTACCACAATAGTGTTAATACTTCCATCACCTCACATAATTATCCTTTCTTGTTTGTGATGATCTACTCTTGTAGCAACTCTCAAATGATATGATACAGTATTGTTCACTGTAATCACCATCCTGCACATTAAATCCCCAGAATTTATTAATCTTGTAACAGGTAGTTTGTACCCTTTGACCAATATCTACCCATTTCTCACAGCCTCCTAACCCTGGCAACACCAGTCTGTTCTGTCTTCCGTGCATTTTTTTTTTAATTCCACATATAAGTCAGATCATACAGTATTTGTCTTCCTGCGTCTGACTTCTTTTCACTAAGCATAAAGCCCTCAAGTTTCACTCATGTTGTCACAGATGGCAGGATTTCCTTCTTGCTTGTGGCTGAAAACATTCCATTGTAAATATAATACCATATTTTTAAATCCATGGATCCATTGATGGATGCTTAGGTTGTTTCTTGACTATTGTAAATAATGCTGCAATAAACAGAGGGCTGCAGCTATCTCTCCAAGGTAAGGATGTCATGTCTTTAAGATATATACCCAGAAATGGGATTATTGGCTCCTATGGAGGTTCTATTTTTAGTGTGTTGAGGAGCCACCATACTGTTTTACATAGTGGCTGTCCCAATTTACAGTCCTACAGTAGTACATGGAATTCCTTTCCTGTACATCCTTGCCAACGATATCTCTTGTCTTTTTGACAATAGCCATTTCAATAGGTCAAAGTGATATCTATATACTGCAGTTTTGATTTGCATTGCCCTGATGAATAGTGATATCGAGCACCTTCTTGTGTACCCTTGGCCATCTGAATATGTTCTGAGGAGAGACGTCTATGAAGGTGCCTTGCCCAGTTTTTATTATATTTGTTTTTAGCTGCTGAGGTGTACGAATTCCTTACACATTTTAGATATTGACGTTTTTCATATTTGTAGCTTGTGAATGTTTTCATCCTTTCCATAGGTTGCCTTTCCGTCATGTTGCTTGTTTCTTTTGCTGTGCGGAAACATTGTTGATTGCATTGGTTGTTTTTGCTTTTATTGCTTGTACTTTGGATGTCCTATCCTAAATCATTCGTAAGATCTATGCCAAGGAGCTTTTATCCTGTGTTTTCTTCTAGGAGTTTTATGATTTAAGATTTTATATGGAAGTCGTTCTTTGAGTTTGGGTTAACTTTTGTGAGTGGTGTAAGGTAGAGGCAGAGTTTTATTCTGTTGCATGTTAATATCCACTTTTCTCAGCATCATGTATTGAAGAGATTACCTTTTCTCTTTTGAGTATTCTCGGGTCTCTTAACAAAGAGACTTTAGGCATGGGTTTTTAGTTGGCTTTATGCATGGGTTTATTTCTGGGTTCTTGATTCTGTTTCCTTCATCTTTGTGTTTGTTTTTGTGCAACTTCATACGGTTTTTATTACCATAACTTTGTAATAGTTTGACACCAGCAAGTGTGATGCTTCCAGCTTTGTTCTTCTTTCTTAGGATTGCTTTGGCTATTTGGGGTCTTTTTGGTTCCTTACACATTTGAGGAATGCTTTTCCTACTTCTGTGAAAAAGGTCATTGGAATTTTCACAAGGATTGCATTGACTCTGTAGGTGGTTTCAGGTAATGTGAATATTTAATGGTACTAATTTTTCTAATCCATAAACAACGGGGTATCTTCCCATTTGTTTGTGTCTCTGCTGTTTCTTTTACAATGTCTTGTAGTCTTTACTGTACCTATCTTTCAGAAAGTCCTTGATTAAATTTATTCCAAAGTATTTTGTTCTTTTTGATGTTTTGGGGGAAGGGGATTTTTTCCTTATATTTCTTTTTCAGCTATTTCATTGCTGTGTACAAATGCAACTGATTTCTTGATGTTGATTTTGTAATTTTGTTTTACTAAATATAATCTATTGTCAAATTGGTTTCCATACAACACCCACTGCTCATCCCAACAGGTGCCCTTCTCAATGCCCATCACCCACTTTCCCCTCTCCCCCATCTCCTATCAACCCTTAGTTGATTCTCAGTGTTTACGAGTCTCTTATTGTTTGCCTCCCTCCCTCTCTGTAACTTTTTTCCCCCCCCCCCCCCCCCATGGTCTCCTGTTAAGTTCCTCAGGATCCACATATAAGTGAAAACATTTGGTATCTGCCTTTCTCTGCCTGACTTATTTCACTTCGCATACTACCCTCCAGTTCCATCCACGTTGTTGCAAACGGTCAGATTTCACTGTTTCTCATTGCCAGGTAGTATTCCACTGTATATATAAACCACATCTTCTTTCTCCATTCGTCGGGTGATGGACATTTAGGCTCTTTCCATAATTTGGCGATTGTTGCAAGTGCTGCTGTAAAATTGGGGTACATGTGCCCCTATGCATCAGCACTCCTTATCCCTTGGGTAAATTCCCAGCAGTGCTATTGCTGGGTCATAGGGTAGTTCTATTTTTAATTATTTGAGGGACCTCCACATTGTTTTCCACAGTGGCTGCACCAGTTTGCATTGCCACCAACAGTGCAAGAGGGTTCCTGTTTCTCCACATCTTCGCCAGCATCTATAGTCTCCTGATTTGTTCATTTTAGCCGCTCTGACCAGCGTGAGGTGGTATCTCAGTGTGGTTTTGATTTGTATTTCCCTGATGAGGAGTGACATTGAGCATCTTTCCATGTGTCTGTTTTCCATCTGGATGTCTTCTTTGGAAAAGTGTCTATTCATGTCTTCTGCCCATTTCTTCCCTGGATTATTTGTTTTGTGGGTGTGGAGTTTGCTGAGTTCTTTACAGATTCTGGACATTAGCCCTTCCTTTATCCGATATGTCATTTGCAAATATCTTCTCCCATTCTGTCGGTTGCCCTTTGGTTTTGTTGATTGATTCCTTTGCAGTGCAGAAGCTTTTTATCTTGACGAGGTCCCAATAGTTCATGTTTGCTTTTAATTCCCTTGCCTTTGGAGGTGTGTCAAGTAAGAAATTGCTGCAGCGGAGGTCAAAGAGGTTTTTTTCCTGCTTTCTCCTCTAGGGTTTTGATGGTTTCCTGTCTCACATTCAGGTCCTTCATCCATTTTGAGTTTATTTGTGTGTATGGTGTAAGAAAGTGGTCTAGTTCCATTCTTCTGCATGTTGCTGTGCAGTTCTCCCAGAAGAAAGAGACTGCCTTTTTTTTTCCATTGGATACTCTTTCCTGCTTTGTCAGTGCTTAGTTGGCCATACATTTGTGGGTCTACTTCTGGGGTCTCTATTCTATTCCATTGGTCTGTGTGTCTGTTTTTGTGCCAATACCATACTCTCTTGATGATCACAGCTTCGTAGTAGAGGCTAAAGAGACAGAGTATGGACAGGGGAGGGGCAGAGAGAGAGAGAGAGAGAGAGAGAATCCAAAGCAGGCTCCAGGCTCTGAGCTGTCGGCACAGAGCCCAATAGAGGGCTTGAACCGCAAACCACAAGATCATGGCCTTAGCCGAAGTCAGAAGCTTAACTGACTGAGCCACCCAGGCACCCCTGCATCTTTATGTTCATTTTGTATCCTTCATCCTTTGAACAGCTTTTTGGTGGTATCTTCAGGATTTTCTATATATAAGAACATATCATCTGCAAGCAAAGACGGTTTTATATCTTCTTTTCTGATTTGGATGCCTGTCATTTCCTTTTCTTGCCTGACTGCTTTGGCTAGGACTTCCCGTATCCTGTTGAATAGGAGTGGTCAAGTGGGCAACTTTGCCTTGTTCTTGAACTTAGAGTAAAAGCTTTCAGTTTTTTACCACTGCATATGATGTTGGCCGTGGGCTTATCATATTGGACTTCACTATGTCCAGGTGTGATAATTCAGTACCCACTTTATTGAGAGTTTTTAATCCTGAAAAGATGTTGAATTTTGTCAAATGCTTTTTCCTCACATGCTGGGATGATCATATGATTTTTTTTTTTATCCTGTGAATGCGGTGTATCAATTGTATTTATTTGACTTGATTTCCGAAGGGTAATTTTGCTGAGTACAGTATTCTTGATTGGTAGTCTTTTTTCGCTTAGCACTTTGAATATGTATAATCCCACTGCCTCCTGGTATGTAAGGTTTCTGCTGAGAAATTGCTGCTAGCCTTATGAGGGTTCACTTGTAGTCACATAGTCTTTCCTCACTCTTTTTCTTTCTTTTTACTTTGTTCTCTGCTGACTGGATAACTTGATAGTTCCTGTCTTTAAATTCACATTTTTATTTTTTGCTTGATCCATTTCCTGTCAGTGATCACTCTTGCTTTTTTCATCTCCTTCATTATACACTTCAGCTCCAGGATTTTTGTTTAGTCAGTTTTTACTATTTCCAGCTCTTTGTTAAGCTTCTCATTTTATTCATAGAGTGTTTTTCTGATTTTAATGAGTTGGCTTTTTGTATTTTTCTTGTAACTCACTGAGTTTCCTTAAAACTGCTGGTTTTGAATTCTCTTTTGAATAAATTACAGATCTCCATGTGTTTCTGATTGATTACTGGAAGATTATTGTGATCCTTTGATGGTCTCATATTTCCTTGATATTTTATATTCTTTGCAGTTTTGCATTGCTGTCTTTGCACTTGAAGTAGCAGTCACCTCCTCCAGTCTTTAATGACTACCTCTTCAGTGTGTCCAACCCTGATTTTTTTGCTCCAGTGGTATGCTGCAAATTCTCTGCAGGACACCTGGTTTTCCAAAAAGGCTCTCTCATCCGCGGGTGATTATCCTAGGCAGTGTTTTCTAGGGAGGGATTCCCAGATGTGGCTGAGAGGGAGGGAATGGAGGCACTTTATGGGCTATTGCTAGGTCCACAGATTAGACTGTAGTATGTATGCCTGTTACCTGATGCACGGGTAGGCAAGGCTTTTCCTCGGTCCCTCGGACTATGGTGCTAGATTCCCACAGCTCCCGCAAAGGTAGGTTTGCCCTTGGGTGGACAAGATGCCAGTTTGTTGTAGGTGGGGAGACGCAATAAGGTACATCTTACCCAGCTATGATACTGATATCGCTCTGACATATGGGTATTTTAAAAGTAGTTTTGCCCCTAAGATATTTCCCTGACTTCTTCTTTCATGTTATATGGACCTCATGCTATTTTAAAACTTTGTTGAAATGAAGCATTTTTATATTTAAAAGAAAAGCCGAAAATATAGCACAAATCTACTTATTACTCCCATGTCTGAGTCAGAATTTCTTTCCTGACTCTTACTACTTGGTTCCATGTATCTTATGGTTTTCTTCCAAGTTCCTAAAAGTATACTTTTCCTTTCAAGGCACCTAGATGCCATCGATGTAATCTTTGTGCTTACATTCTAATCTCTAAGAAAATGGTTTTCTCCCATTTGTTTTCCTGGTGACCTCTCCTATTTATTTTCCCTCTTCAATAAAGCCTTTCTTGTCCTCACTTACAGCTTTTCACATGTCAATTCTTACAAATCACATTGTATTATACTTGTATATTTGTCTGTGTTTGAAGCAACAGATGAGTATTTCCTTGTATATGGTTGGTATTTCAGCACTGTTCTCTGAATTAATAAATTAAGTCAGATGGGTAAAATTCAGAACTTGATGAAAATTGTCTTTTTATTCTTTATCAGTAAAATTATTAGAAAACATTGGCTGTTTTATGGCTTTTTAATGGCTTTTTCTTTAAGGAGTGAACCTGGTTTACATAGGAAGAAGTTAAAGGAAGGTGAAAATGAAAATGGGACATCAAAAGGATCTGTGATCACACCAGTGTTGAAGAAGGCCGATTCCCTAACTGGTGGTCCACTACAAAAGAATGATGGCAGCCATTTCAGTGAAAAGGATCAGCATGAAAGCAGGTAAAATCTATAAATTCTTTATGTGCCTGTGAAGGCATTTTAGCAGTGATTACCTTTTGTGGAAATACGATGCTGTAGTGTAGGTAGGTCCAAGCTAAAGCAAGAAATACTCAACATACCAAACACACTGCTTGAAAAGTTATGATGAGAGTAAGTGACTTTGTCAAGGAGCAGTTTCAGTAGTCACCATGGAAGCATGGAAGATGAGTAAGTGTCAACAACTCCTTAGAGCATTTTAATTGGGAAAGGTAATAGAGAAATGGATGATAACTGGAAAAGAATGTGAGTTGCAAAGGCATTTTCCTCCTCTTTTTATTTTAATATGGGAGCTTTTAGAGTATGTATGCTGTTGGAAATGATCAATAGAGATAGACATGGTTCATTAATTTAACTTTGTTTGCATTTCCAAACATTAGGAAGTTTGTTGAGTGTATTACAGTATCTTTTAAAGATTATAGTCATTGTCTTTAGTACTCCTATTCATGTAATTTTGTGGAAGAAGTTGGTTTATTCAGAATTGGTTCCACAATGGGGTATTCTCCTGTAATTGAATGTGCAGATTTAAAAATATATATATGTATGTATGCAAGTATGTGTATATATATGTGTGTGTGTGTGTATATATATATATATATATATATATATATACCTGTGTATAAATTCTATATGTGTATATATAAGTATATGTGTGTGTATATATATACATTCACACTTATAATAAATGTATGCAAACACTGAGGCCATTCTGAATAGAACTAATCTTTCCTTGATGATTTTAGATATTCAGTGCCTTTGATAGCGTCATGAATAGCTATGATTTTGTTAGGGACGTGAAAGTATCTGGTTATATCAAGTTAGTATTTATTTATGTTCTGGGGAAAGGGGAAGATTTTGTTTATTTACAATTGGAAAATAAACTAGTAACCCATCACAGATTATTCCTTTTGGACTGGAAAGCTCTCAATTACAAACACCATGCTTCCTGTACCAGCAGTGTCACTGACACAGATTATATGTTCAATAAGTATGTGTTGAATGTGGGAAGAAACAGTTGAATGAACGAATGAATGCCTGTTGATGAACTTCTCTAGAAGAAGCAAATCTGTAGTTTATTGAAAGTAGATTTCCAATATTGCCTAGGTATAAAGTCTCTTAAAAGAAGGTGTAAGATTCAGAAATTGTTATGTACAGCTATGGCTAGAAATAGAATAATAATGTAGATTCATTTGCTATTATATTAGTTAGAAACACTTAAGTATTCCTTTAACCACGTGTTATGAAACACATGCTTTGAAGGCACATTCCTGGGTTTGAATTCAGGGTCTGTTCTTGGCCAGCGATTAGGGCTTCTTGGGCAAGTCACTTCGACATTCTGTGCCTCATTTTCTTCCTGTGTAAAATACCTACTATAATAACCTACTTCATAAGATTGTTGTGGGGCTTCAAATACCTTGAAGACATGTAAAGTGCTCATAGTAATGCCTAGAGAGTAGTTGCACAGTGAGTCTTCAACACGTTAATATCATGATTGTTAAAAAGGGGTCCTTTCATATAGGGACTTAACTTGCACTTTCCAAGTAGGTTTTAGTGCTAGGAAAAGTTTATTTTTAGTAAAAATGACAACAACAAAAACAATGGTATCATGCCTATCAAATAATGCAAGTCGCATGAGGATTTTCCTTTGCTTTTGTTAGTTTTTATCTAAATTTAGTACTTTGTTGTTCTCACTTCAGCAGCACATATATTACAACTGGATACGTCTAATCCTTCGTTAATATTAGTAATAGTATATTTTCTATGCTGTTTAATGTTACTCTATTGTTTAATCCCCTTTGTAGAAAATTAGTTTCAAATGCAGAGATTTTATATCAGAAACAATTGGGTTAAATATTCTTTGTATTTTAAGTATTTAATATTTGCCTGAAAAGAATTGTTGGGTTTTTTCAGGCCTGCAAAGAAAATTTCTAAGAAGAAGAACAAGGTAAGAGAAATAGACAATGTAATTTTATTTTATTTATTTATTTTATTTTTATTTTATTATATTATTTTGATAAATATTTATTAAAGATATTGTTCAGTGGTAAAAAAATACTTTATGAAAGATGTAGTGAAAACATAGACAATCTTCCTTTGTTGTAGAGACATTTGCTGTGAAAAAGGTACTTAGAAATACTAGCTATGATAACGGTGTCTTTTTGATAAAAATCCCTTCTTTTAAAAAGTCTCTGTGCTTGTACCCCAATGTTCATAGCAGCACTCTCAACAATAGCCAAATTATGGAAAGAGCCTAAATGTCCATCGACTGATGAATGGATAAAGAAATTGTGGTTTATATACACAATGGAATACTACGTGGCAATGAGAAAAAATGAAAGAGGGCCTTTTGTAGCAACGTGGATGGAACTGGAGAGTGTGATGCTAAGTGAAATAAGCCATACAGAGAAAGACAGATACCATATGGTTTCACTCTTATGTGGATCCTGAGAAACTTAACAGGAACCCATGGGGGAGGGGAAGGAAAAAAAAAAAAGAAGTTAGAGTGGGAGAGAGCCAAAGCATAAGAGACTGTTAAAAACTGAGAACAAACTGAGGGTTGATGGGGCGTGGGAGGGAGGAGAGGGTGGGTGATGGGTATTGAGGAGGACACCTTTTGGGATGAGCCCTGGGTGTTGTATGGAAACCAGTTTGTCAATAAATTTCATATATATATAAAAAAAAAAAACATAAAAAGTCTCTGTGCTTTCGCTTTTACATGTTTATTCACTTATTTTTAAAATGCATTTTGAGAGAGAGCACGCACAAGTGGGGGAAGGGCAGGGGGAGAGGGGGAGAGAGAATGGCAAGCAGGCTCCATGCTGACATTGTGGAGGTCAACATGGGACTCAAACTCAGGAACCCTGAGGTCATGACCTGAGCCACAATGGAGTCGGATGCTCAACCGACTGAGCCACTCAGGTGCCCCTGTGTTTGCTTTTATAAAAAGATGGGTATTTATCACTTCTCTACACCTTGTATATTTTATAAATATTTGGCGGACATTTTGAAATGGTATTCTTTATTTGTAGGGCAAAAAGCAAATTACTTCTAAGGATGACCTTGTCGACCTCATTCAGTCATCTGAAACAGCCTCAGAGGATTGTGGGTTGCCTTACTCTAAGAATTTCATGTTGCTGATTGAACAACTTGGCATGGATTGTAAAGGTAGGAGGCCTTTTTACGTATATGGCTGTAGTCATATGTGCACACCTTGCCTAGTACTGCACCATAGAACACTGCTGTATTGTAGAGCTGCTCCTCTCAGAAATATGTTTTATATTAAAATCAAAGGAGAACTATTGTATCCTCTCAGCCAAAGAGTCATCATTTCTACTGTACCTTTCTTAGTGGGAATGGCACATCTAACGTGTTTGTTAACTCTGCTTCTCTTCTGTGCCTTCACCCAGGTCAGGTCATTATTTTTCTCCTAGATGACTGAGATAACCTCAGGACCGTTTTCCCTGCCGTTCAACCTCCCAGGACCTTGGTCTGCACTGCAACCATAATTAGTATATACTTAAAAAAATGTGTATTTCATCATGTTACCTCCTTGCTTCAAGCTTAGCTGTTACTTCTCATTGCTATTAGGTTAAAGGCCACGGTCCTCTGGCTTCATCTTGTATTGTTTGACATCCTTCTTTCCGTCTGTGTCTTATCCACTGTTTTAGACGTTTCTTCCTGTGAAAGAGCTTGTCGTTTCCAACAGCTTTGGTTAGGTAAACTGCACATATATGAAGTGTGTCATTTGATAGTTTTGACATATGTTTACACGTATGAAACGATAACCGCAATCCAGACAGTTAACATATTCATCACCCTGAAAAATCTCATGTCCCTTTCTATTCCCTTATTATGAAGCTGCCAAATCATTTTCTAAAGGAGTTATACTGTTTTCCATTCCCACCAGCAGTCTGTGAGAGCACCAATTCCTACATACATATTCATGAACACTTAGAATTGTCAGCTTTTTAAATCCTAGCCATTCGAATGGATATTTTATATATCATTATGGTTTGAATATACATTTTGCTAATAACTGACGATGTTGACCATATTTTCACATGCTTGCTTGCCATCTGTATATCTTCTTTGAATTGTCCAAATCTTTTTTTTTTTTTTTAATTTAAAAAAAATTTTTTTTCAATGTTTATTTATTTTTGGGAGAGAGAGAGACAGATCATGAACGGGGGAGGAGCAGAGAGAGAGGGAGACACAGAATCGGAAACAGGCTCCAGGCTCTGAGCCGTCATCCCAGAGCCCGACGAGGGTCTCGAACCCACAGACCGAGAGATCGTGACCTGGCTGAAGTCGGACGCTTAACCGACTGCGCCACCCAGGCGCCCCCAAATCTTTTTTTTTTTATTTTAAGAATTTGTTTGTTTTCTTACTTGTTGAGTTTTCAGAATTCTTTGTATATTCTAGACACAGTTCCTTCTTATTTCGTTTTCTTTTTGTCTTTTTGTGGTTGTTTTTGTTTTTGTTTTCCATTGAGGCATTTTATTTGCACATACGTATTACATCCCTAGAAAAAGAATCCCAGGATTTCCCCTTCTGTGTGTTTTCATCTTGCTTCTTCATGGTCCATGACTGTAGCTGAGGTGGTCAGTATAATGAAACCAAACTGAGCAGATTATTCTGCCACTTTTCTAGATCTTTGCATTGTCCATCAGTTCTGGGGCCAGTCACTCCATGCTTGCTTAACCTGCCTGTGAGGTTCACAACAATTTTCCCAACTCTGTGATCATCAATTTTTAACTTCACCAGTGTAACCATGCTTCATCATCACAGTTAGAAAGTGGACAATGTTTTGGAGCACGGCCTAGTAAGAACCTGGCGTTTGCTTCTCTTTTCAGTATTGTTATGCTTTGGGGAGCATCTGCCACGACATTCACATGCATCATGATGGTGGCACAGAAAGATGGTGGAAAGAGCTAGATACAGTTCCTTTATCACCTCTCTCTCTTTCTTTTTTTTTTGCAAGGTTTTTCTTCTCCCAGTCTGTGACTTTTCCTTCTCTCAATAGTGTTTTTGAAGAGCAGTTTTTCTTTTTGGTGAAGTCCAGTTTATGCATTCATTTGTTCTTGTATGAGTGTTGCTTTTGGTTTTCATATCGAAGAAATCTTTGCCTAGCACAAGGTCACAAAGTTTTTCTCTCATGCTTTCTTTTAGAAGTGTTATAGTTTGAGGTCTCACATTTAGATCTATGGCCCATTTTATATTCTTTTTTTTATGATATAAAGTATGGATACAAGTTCATTCTTTTGCATATGGATATCCAGTTGTTCCAGCACCATTTATTGAAAAGGCTGTGTTTTCTCCACTTTACGCCATTGCTCCTTTGTCATAATCAGTTGGCCATATATGTGTGGGCTTAGTTATGGGCTCTATTCTGTCTCATTGATCTCTTTGGCCATCTTTGTACCAATATTATGCTGTTTTAATCACTGCCAGTTTATAAGAATTTTTGAAATTACGTGGTGTTAGTCGTCCTGCTTGGTTCTTTTCAGTGTTCTTTTGCTACACTGGATCCTTTGCATTTCCACGTGAATTTTAGAATCAGTTTGTCAGTTTCTTAAAAAACAAACAAACAAACAAAACCCCAACTCTGGTGGTCTTCTGGAAATGAAGTTTAGATTATGTTGAATCTACAGATTTATTTGGGGAGAACTGACTTCTTGACAATATTGAATTTTTTAACCCCTGAACAGAGGATATATCTCTCCCTTGATATAGGTCTTTTAAAATGTTCTCAGTAATATTTTGTAGTTTTTAATGTATAGGTCTTTCTGTCTTTTATGATATTAACTGTGATTATTTTTTATTTTCAGTGCAGTTGTAAATATCTTAAATTTAAATATTTTTTTGTAATGTTTGCCCTTGAGAGAGAGACAGAGCATGAGTTGGGGAGGGACAGAGAGAGAGGGAGACAGAATCTGAAGCAGGCTCCAGGCTCCAAGCTGTCAGTACAGAACCGACATGGGGCTTGAACTCACCAACGTTGAGATCATGACCTTAGCCAGAGCCCAGCGCTTAACCAACTGAGGCACCCAGGTGCCCTGAAATTTTAATTTTTGATTCTTTATAGCAAGTATATAGAAATACAGTTGATTTTTGTGTAATGATTCTGTATCTTCCAACCTTGATAAATTTATATGTATACATATATTTAAATTTTTTTTATCGTTTTATTTATTTTTCAGACAGAGAGAGACAGGGCATGAACAGGGGAGGGGCAGAGAGAGAGGGAGACACAGAATCGGAAGCAGGCTGCAGGCTCTGAGCCATCAGCCCAGAGCCCGACGCGGGGCTCGAACTCACGGACCGTGAGATCGTGACCTGAGCTGAAGTCGGCCGCTTAACCGACTGAGCCACCCAGGCGCCCCTACATATATTTAATTTTAGAGAGAGTACATCAGCAGGGGAGAGGGGCAGAGAGAGAGAGAGAGAGAGAGAGAGAGAGAGAGAGACAGGGAGAATCTTAAGCAGTCTCCATGCTCAGTGCGAGCCTGACATAGGGCTCCATCCCATGACTCTGGGATCATAACCTGAGCTGAAATCAAGAGACACTCAACCGACTGAGTCATCCATGTGCCGCTATAAATTCATTAATTCTAGTAGCATTTTTCTTAATTCTGTCAGATTTTCTACATAAGCAAAGTTCATTAAAATTCATTTTTAATTACTATTTTACTAACAATGGTAAATATTGTAGACTTGTAGCCAATTCATTCTCTGTCGCAACTAAACAGCTTTGCCATTGTACTATAAGGGCAGTCAATAGATACTGCATACATTAATGGACATGGCTGTATTTTGATAAAATTTAATTTACCAAAACAAGTAACGTGGCCCACAGGTGGGAGTTTGCCAACTTCTATTTTGTGACCATGTCATTGCTATAGAGACAGTTTCACTTCATTTTCTATTTGGATGTCCTTTGTAGCTTTTTCTTGTTTGATTGCGTTGGCTAGAACTGCTAGTATAGTGCTGAAGAGAAGAAGTCATTCAGTGAATGGCCTACTTGTCTTCTTCCTGATCTTCTAGGAAATGCATTCAGTGTTTTACCATTACATGTAACGTTAGCTGTAGAGTTATCATGACTTGTTTTGTTTTGTTTTGTTTTGTTTTAAGTCATATTGAAGTTCCCTTGTATTCCAGGATTGCTGAAAGTTTTTATCTGGAATGGGATGTTGAATTTTGACAAGGGCCTTATTTTACCTACGGAGATGATCATATAATTTTCCTTTTTTAAAAGTTTGTTAATATGGTGAATAACACTAATTGGTTTTCGAATCTTAAACCAACTCTGCATTTCTTGGATAAACACCATTTGGTCATAACAAATTATCCCTTAGTGTATTGCTAGATTCCACCACCCACCCCGCACACACACACACATGGCTATAGTTTAATTAATTAACTAATTAATTAAATATAATTTATTGTCAAGTTAGCTAACATACAGTGTATATATTGTGCTCTTGGCTTTGGGAGTATATTCCCAACATTCATTACTTATATACAACACCCAGTGCTCATGCCAACAAGTGCCCTCCTCAATGCCCATCACCCATTCTCCCCTTTCCCCCACCCCTCCATGAACCTTCAGTTTGTTCTCTGCATTTAAAAGTTTCTCATGGGGGCGCCTGGGTGGCGCAGTCGGTTAAGCGTCCGACTTCAGCCAGGTCACGATCTCGCGGTCCGTGGGTTCGAGCCCCGCGTCAGGCTCTGGGCTGATGGCTCAGAGCCTGGAGCCTGTTTCCGATTCTGTGTCTCCCTCTCTCTCTGCCCCTCCCGTTCATGCTCTATCTCTCTCTGTCCCAAAAATAAATAAACGTTGAAAAAAAATTAAAAAATAAAAGTTTCTCATGGTTTGCCTCCCTGTCTGAAAAGATTTTTCCCTCTTCTGTTCCCCCATGTTTTTCTGTTACGTTTTTCAAAACCCACATATGAGTGAAAACATGATATCTGTTTTTCTCTGACTGCCTTATTTCACTTCACATACTACCCTCCAATTCCATCCATGTTGTTGCAAATGGCACGATTTCATTCTTTCTCACTGCCAAGTAATAGCCATCGTATATATAAACCATATCTTCTTTACCCATTCATCAGTTGGTGGACATTTGGGCTCTTTCCATAATATGGCAATTGTTGATAGTGCTGCTATACACGTTGGGGTACACGTGCCCCTATGAATCAGCACTCCTGTATCCCTTGGGTAAGTGCCTTGTAGTGCAATTCCTGGGTTGTAGGGTAATTCTATTTTAATTTTTTGAGGAACCAACCTCCACACTGTTTTCCAGAGCAGCTGCACCAACCCTGCATTCCCACCGACAGTGCAAGAGAGTTCCCATTTCTGCACATCCTCACCAACATCTGTTGTTTCCTGTGTTGTTAATTTGATCGACTCTGACCGGTGTGAGGTGGTATCTCAATGTGGTTTTGATTTGTATTTCCCTGATGATGAGCGACCTTGAACATCCTTTCATGTGCCTGTTGGCCATCTGGATGTCTTCTTTGGAAAAGTGTCTATTCATGTCTTCTGCCCATTCTTTCCCTGGATTATTTGTTTTTCAGGTGTTGAGTTTGGTAAATTCTTTATAGAGTATGGATGCTAATCCTTTATGTCATTTGCAAATATCTTCTCCCGTTCCGTTGGTGCCTTTTAATTTTGTGGATTGTTTCCTTTGCAGTGCAGAAGCTTTTTACCTTGATGAGGTCCCAATAGCCCAATTTTGCTTTTATGTCCCTTGCCTTCAGACATGTGTTGAGTAGAAGTTGCTGTGGCCAAGGTCAAAGAGGATGTGGCCTGTGTTCTCCTCTAGGGTTTTGATGGTTTCCTCTCTCACATTGAGGTCTTTCATCCATTTTGAGTTGATGAATGGTGTAAGAAACTGGTCCCGTTTCATTCTTCCGCATGGTGCTGTCCAGCTCTCCCAGCACCATTTGCTAAAGAGCCTATCTTTTTTCCATTGGATACTCTTTCCTGCTTTGCCAAGGTTTAGTTGGCCATACATTTGTGGGTCCATTTCTGGATTCTCTGTTCTATTCCATTCGCCTTTGTGTCTCTTTTTGTGCCGATAGTATACTCTCTTGATGATTGCAGCTTTGTAGTAGAGGCTCAAGTCTGCGATTGTGACACCTCCAGCTTTGGTTTTCTTTTTTAACATGACTTTGGCTATCTGGGATCTTTTGTGGTTCCATACAAATTTTAGGATTGTTTGTTCTAGCTCTGAGAAGAGTGCCAGTGCAATGTTGGTTGGGATTGCACTGATTGTGTCGATTGCTTTGGGTCGTATCGACATTTTCATAATATTTCTTCTTCCAGTCCGTGAGCATGGAATGTTTTTCCATTTCTTTGTGTCTTCTTCAATTTCTTTGATATTTTTTCTACAGTTTTCAGGATACAAATCTCTTATATCTTTGGTTAGGTTGATTTCTAGGTATTTTATGGTTCTTGGTGTAATTGTAAATGAGCTCAGTTTCTTGATTTCTCTTTCTGTGGCTTCATTATTGGTATATAGAAGTGCAATCAATTTCTGTGTGTTGATTTTTGTATCCTGTGACTTTGCTGAATTCATGTATCAGTTCGAGCAGCTTTTTGGTGGAGTCTTTCGGGTTTTCCATGTGGAGTATCATGTCATCTGCGAAAAGTGAAAGTGTAACTTCTTCTTTGCCAATTTGGATGAGTTTTATTTCATTTTGTTGTGATTGCTGAGGCTAGGACTTCCAACACTATGGTAAACAACACTGGTGAGAGTGGACATCCCTTTCATGTTCCTTATCTCCTGTGGTGGGGGGGCGGGAAGTTCTCTGTTTCTCCCCATTGAGGATGCTATTAGCAGCGAGCTTCTCATATATGGCTTTTAGGATGTTAAGGTATGTTCCTTCTATCCCAACTTTCTTGAAGGTTTTTCTAACAAAGGATGCCGTAGTTTATCAAATGTTTTTTTCCTGCTTTTATTGACAGGATCATATGGATGATCGCATCCTTTTTCTATTAATGTGATGTATCATTTTGATTGATTTGCGAATATTGAACCAGCCCTGTAGCCCAGGAATGAATCCCACTTGATCATGGTGAAGAATTCTTTCATACACTGCCGAATTGGATTTGCTAGTATCTTGTTAAGAATTTTGGCATCCATGTTCTTCAGGAACATTGGCCTGTCATTCTCCTTTTTAGTGGGGTCTCTATCTGTTTTGGGAATCAAGGGAATGCTAGCTTCACAGAATGAGTCCGGAAGCTTTTCTTCCATTTCTTTGTTCAACAGCTTGAAAAGTATAGGTATTAACTCTGCTTTCGATGTCTTGTAGAATTCCCCTGGGAAGACTTCTGGCCCAGGACTCCTATTTGTTGGGAGATTTTTGATAATTGATTGAATTTCTTCGCTGGTTATGGGTCTGTTCAAATTTTCTATTTCTTCCCATTTGAGTTTGGGTAGTCTGTAGTTGTCTAGGTATTTGTCCATTTCTTCCAGGTTGTCCAGTTTGTTGGCATATAAATTTTCATAGTATTCTCTAATAATTGAATTCCTGTGGTGTTGACTGTGATCTCTTCTCTTTCATTCATGATTTCATCTCTTCGGATTCTCATTTCTTTCTGAGAAAGCTGGCTAGGGGGTTATCAAGTTTATTTATTCGTTTAAAAAAAAAGCAGCTCTTAGATTCACCGATCTGTTCTTTGCGTTCCTGTGTTTTGCGTTTTGTTTTTTGGTTTTTTTTTTTTTTTTTTTTTTTTTTGATTCTATGGTGTTTCTTTCTGCTCTAATCTTTATTATTTCTTCTAATGGCTGTAGGGTTTCTTTGCTCTTCTTCTTCTAGTTTCTTTAGGTGTGAGGTTCGATTTTGTATTTTGGATTGTTCTTATTTCTTGAGAAATGCCTGGATTGCAATGTGTTTTCCTTTTAGGGCTGCCTTTGCTGCATCCCAAAGGGTTTGGACTGTCATGTTTTCATTTTCGTTTGCCTCCATATTTTTTTAATTTCTCTTTTCATCGTCTGGTTGACCCATTCTTTCTCCAATAGGATGTTCTTTAACCTCCATGCATTCAGAAGCTTTCCAAACTTTTTCTTTTGTTTGATTTCAAGTTTCATAGTGTTGTGATCTGAAAATATGCATGGTATGATCTCAGTTCTTTTATATTTATTGAGGGCTGTTTTGTGACCCACTGTGTGATCTGTTTTGGAGAATGTTCCACGTGTACTCGAGAAGAATGTGTATTCTGCTGCTGTTGGATGAAAAGTTCTGAATAGGTCTGTCAAATCCCTCTGGTCCAGTGTATCATTCAAAGCCTTTGTTTCTTTATTGATTTTCTGCCTAGATGATCTGTCCATTGTTGCAAGGGAGTACTAAAGTCACCTACAATTTCCATATGATTATCAATAAGATTGCTTATGTTTGTGATTAGTCAATGTATATATTTGTGGGGTCTCTAGTTGGGGCCACCAACATTTACAATTGTTAGCTCTTCTTGATGGATAGATCCCTTAACTATGACGTATTGCCCTTCTTCATCTCTTGTTAGAGTCTGTGGTTTGAAATCTCATCTACGTATGGCTACTCCAGCTTTCTTTTGACTTCCAGTAGCATAATACATGGTACTCCATCCCCTAACCTTCAATCTAATGGTGTCCTCATGTCTAAAATAAGTCTCTTGTAGGCAGCATATAGATGGATTTTGTTGTTGTTGTTGTTTTTAATCCATCCCAATACCCTGTGTGTTTCGATAGGGGCATTTAGTCCATTCACATTCAGAGTGATTATTTAAAGATATGGATTTAGTGTCATTGTGTTGTCGGTAGGTTTCATGCTTGTGGTGATGTTTCTGGTCCTTTGTAGACTTGGCAACATTCCATTCACATAGTCTTCCTGAGGATCTCCTGCAGGGCTGGTTTAGTGGTCATGAGCCCTTTTAGTTTTTGTTGTTCTGGGAAAGCTTATCTCTCCTGTTCTGAATGACAGCCTTGCTGGAGAAAGGATTCTTAGCTGCATATTTTCCTATTCAGCACATGGACCTTCTCCTACCATCCCCTCCTGGCCTGCCAAGTTTCGGTGGACAGGTCTGCTACTACCCATATGTGTCTACCCTTGTAGGTTAAGGCCCGTTTGTCCCTTGCTGCTTTCAGAATTCTCTCTTTCTCTTTGTAACTTGTCAGTTTCACTATGATATGCTGTGGACAAGACCTATTCCTGTTGAATCTGAAGGGAGTTGTCTGTGCCTGCTGGATTTGGATGTCTGCTTCCTTCTCCAGATTAAGGAAGTTGTCACCTATAATTTGTTCAAGTAAACCTTCTGCCCTTTTCTCTCTCTCTTATGCTGGAACTTTGATGATATGGATATTATTACATTGCATTGAATCACTTAGTTTTCTAATACTCCCCTCATGGTCTAATATTTTCTTATCACCCTTTTTCTTGGCTTCATCATTTTCCATAATTTCATCTTCTATGTCACTTATTCTCCCCTCTCTTTCCTCCATCCTTGCTATTACTGCATCTAGTTTATTTTGCATCTTATTTACAATATTTCTTCATTGTTGTGACTATTTCTCAGTTCCTTCATCCCTGCAGCAATAGATTCTCTCCTGTCTTCTATGCTTTTTCTGTAAGCTCAGCTGTTAATCTTACAACTGTTATTCTAAATTCTTGAACCGGTATATTTATTGTTTATATCTGTTTTGAGCAGTTCTCTAGCTGTCATTTCTTCCTGGAGTTCCTTTTGAGGAGAATTCTTCCATTTCATCAGTGTTCAGTACTTTATGTGTTTTCCTAGCTGTCATGTGTCCTGCACCTGAGAGCACTACTATTTTTAAAAGGGGTCATATGCTGTCCAGGGCCTGGCCCTTCAACAGGTTTTTTGGAGTGTGTTTCATGCTCTCTGTTGTTGTGACTCTGGTTGCTTTATTTCCCTACTCCTATTGGTGGGTTGGCCATTCCACTAGGTGTGCTTAGATTTGTTCATAATGTAACCTTGGAAACAAATGTAAACAGTGTGGGTGGTGGTGGTGATGGAAGATGTCTTATCCCATACAAAGGGAGAAATGACAGGGGCAAGGGAAAAGAGAAGAGACAAAAAATTGACCAGGCAGAGAATCAGAGATACTATACAACTTAATCCAAGGAGGGAAAAGAGAGAGAGAGAGAGAGAGAGAGAGAGAGACAGAGACAGAGACAGACAGACAGAGAGAGAGAGAGAGAGAGAGAATGAGAGAGGAAAATGAAGAAGAAGGAGATACAGAAGAGGTGCAGAAAAAATAGATTAAAAATCTCCATGACCTGGCAAGTTGTCCTCCTGGGCCCCTGGAGATGTTTATGTCACTCTGTAGCCTGGATTCCTAGATTTCCACGTCTTCTTGCCTCACTGCTGTGTTTGAGGGATGCGGTAATTTCACGTCCCCCTCCTTCTCTGTCATGTGGACTCACCCCCTCTTTAATGTAGTGTTAGATTTGATGTGTGGATGGTTTCTTCAGAAATTTTGCTCCCATGCTTATGACAGAATTTTCTTTCTTATAGTATCTTTGTCTAGTTTTGGTTTCAGGTAATGTTAGCATTATAGAATGAGGGGAGAAATATTTCTCCTCTCCGCTTTTGGGGGAGACTTTGTGTAGAATAGATGACATCTGTTCCTAAAATGTTGGTTGAATTTACCAGAGTAGCCACTTGGCCCTGAAATTGTTTTGTGTGGAAAGATCTTTAACTAAGACTTTAGTTTCTTTTATAGATATAGAGTTAGGTAGCTAATCTATTCTTTTTTTTCCTTTATTTTATTTTTCATTTCATTTCATTTCATTTCATTTCATTTTACTTTATTTCATTTTTAAGCGATCTTTACACCCAACATGGGGCTTGAAATCACAATCCAGAGATCAAGAGTCACATGCTCTACGAACTGAGCCAGCAAGGTACCCCTTATTCTTGATTGAGCTTTGCTAATTTCTGTCTTCCATGGGATTTACCCACTGCATCTGAGTTTTCAGATTAATTATATAAAGTTCATAATATTACTTTGTCTTTTTTTTTAGTATCTGTGAATCTTTAGTAATGGCACATTACTAATTTCTGATATATTGTTAATATTTCCTTTGTTTCTCTTCATTTCAGGATCAGTCTTGGTAGAAATTTATCCCTTTTTTTCACCTCCTGAAAGCATTTAGTTTCATCGATTATTCTCTATCATTTTTCTGCTTTCTTTCATGTGATTTTGTCTTTGAGTGTTATTCGTTCCTTTTGTCTGCTTGGTTTGGCTTTAATTTGTTTTCTTTTTCTAGTTTCTAAAGATGGAACCAACAGACCTCTCTTCTTCCTCATCCTCTTCTTCTTCTTCCTCTTCTTCCTCTCCTTCTTCTTCCCCTCCTTCTTCGTCCCCCTCCCATTCTCCTCCTCCTCCTTACACTCCTTCTTCTTCTTCTTCTTCTTCTTCTTCTTCTTCTTCTTCTTCTTCTTCTCCTTCTTCTTCTTCTTCTTCCAGATCCTGTAGAAATCTATTGGAGTTATTTTACCAAAATTTTTCTCAATTATGAAAAATTAAACTCATTTCTTCCACCTATAGACAGAAAAAAAGAAGAAAATTTCTTCACTAAAATACAGCATGAAAATCAGGTATCTCCTGGCCACATGGTGGCCATTTCACACAATTTTTAAGACAGGTAACTAAATACCAAGTTATTTCCTTTCAGGCCAGCCACAAAACTTTAAAGAATAGACCCTAGACGTGTATGTACATGACAGAGCAGGTTCCTGCTTGAGCCAGGCAGGTTTAGTATCATTTCCAGGGCTTAGCAATCTGTGGCCCATGGACTGAATGTGGCTTGGCCTGTTTGTGTATGGCCCTGAGGCAAGAAAAATTTTCAGACTTTTTAAAGTGTTGTAAACAAAGCAAAAACAAAGGACTATGTGACAAATGGACATGGTCTACAAAGCCTAAAATATTTACAGTTTGGCCTTTTACAGAAAAAGCTTGCAGACCCTTCATTTATACCAATGTTGTACAGAATTCAGACGGTGCGATTACATTTCTGAGATAATGTTCCTTTATTCCGACCCGGAATGTAGCAACATCCTACAAAGATGATCCTCTGCTGCCATGTGTTAGAATTCCTTTTCCCTTTATTCTTCATCTTCACATCATTAAAGTTCATCCTTATCTCTCTTTCCATGAGTGTGGAGATTGTTCAGTTTTTCATATATTAAGGCAGCAATCGCTTTTGCATCTCTGGCATCCATTTGCTCTCCCCAAATGTTTCTCTTTGCTTTTTTGTAAGGATAACATTTAACAGTCGGATAGGCTCTGATGCCAGCTTTCTGGCATGCTTGAGCGTAAGCCTGACAGTCGACTTTTCTAGCTTTCACTTTTCCTTTCATCATCCTAGCCAAGAGCTCAAACTCGGGAGCAAAATTTTGGCAAGGTCCACACCAAGGAGCATAGAATTCAATCCCCCAGTGATGTTTCCCTTGCATAATTTTTTCATCAAAAGTCTGAGGCATTAGATCTGTGGATGCTTGAAGTAGAAATCCTAGACCCCAAATCTCTCTTCTAACCCTTGTAACTGTGATACTTAAAAGCTTTATTTGGTTTGGGGGGAATAATCTTATCTCAGGGTATCCCTGAACATTTACTTGGGCACAAAAAGAACGATACTGTTGGCAGTCTATACCGCCCACAGTAACTGTCCAGTTAGTGTCCGGGCCATTCTTTTCCATTCTGGCATTAGGACTTGACATGGATGACACCATGGGGAGTAGAAGTCAACCATCCAGACTTCATCATGTTTTCTTTGTTTAACTAGTTCATTGGAAGTGGCGGGCCTCAGGGAGATCACTGAAGGAGTCCTAAGATCCTCTATGAATTCCAAGATCTGTTGTTCAGCAGGATTATTGGTTCAATACCACTGTTGTTGGATCCGCCTGAATGTTTTATGTGTTACAGGGTCCCTCGTGAACCGTACAATCTAGTGTACGCGGGCGGGGAGGTGGCGGGGGTGGGGGGTGGCGGGAGGGTGGGGGTCGGTGGGGGCGAGGTGGCTGGAGGTGCGGGGGTGGGGGCGAGTGTTCTCGGGGGCGGGGGTTGGCACCAGTGGGGTGGCCTGGGTGGGGAGTGGCGTGGGGGGCATGGGGACGGGGGGGGGGGTGGTGGCGGGGGCTGGGGGAGCAGGGGGCGGGGTCCGGCCCCTGCCCACCTCAGGGTAGGGTGGTTGCCTCCTGCAGCTACTCCCCCACCTTCAATCCCGGGCAGGTGGTGCACCCCGCCCCCACCAGGCTGAAAGCCAGAACTGTGGGCAGTTGAACAAAGTTCTAGCTCTCCAACTGCCACAGGAGCAGGGTGGGGAGTGGCGCCTGGGAAGCAGGGGAGGAGCCACAAAGGCAGCAAGGAGCATCGCACTTCCCTCTTCTTTTTTAATGTATACATTCAGTGCCATCAGTCTTCATGTGAGTGCTACTAAAGCAGGACTCTACAAATTCTACTGTGGTTTCATTTTCATACAGTTCAGAATCGTTTCTAATTTTTTTCTCTTTTCATTAGTTCTTTGACCCAGGGGATATTTCGATGTGTTCTGTAGTTCGCAAATAGTTGAGTGTTTTCCAGAGATATTTTTGTTCTTGATTTCTGATTTGATTGCTTTGTGGTCAGGGGACACACTTTTATGACTTCAGGCCTCTTGACTTCTTCCTTTTATTAAGAGTTATTTTATGACCCAGAGTATCGTCTTTTTTGGTAAGTGTTCCATGGATCCTTGGGAAGAATAGTGGTGGTCAAGTCTACTGTGTCCTTGCTGATGTTGTGCCTATTGAAATATCAGGCTATAATTGTGAATTTGCCTATTTCTCTTTTCGGTTCTATCAATTTTTGCTTCAGGTACTTTGAAGCTATTAACGGATCCATGAACATTTAAGATTGCTATTAATTGACCCTTTTATGATTATACAGTGACCTGTTGTTTATTGCTGGTAATAATTTTTTGTTTTGAAACTGTGTTGTCTGGTATTCATATAGCCACTCTAGCTCAGCCTTCTTTGGTCAAGTGTTAGTGTGCTATATCATATTTCTGTCTTTTGAACAAATTTCTGTCTTGACATTTTAAGTGCATTTTGTATAGGTAGCATATAGCTGAGTCTTCCTTTTTTATCCATTCTGACACTCTGCGTCTTAGTTGAGGCTTTTAGACCGTTTTCACTTGCTGTGATTATTGATAGAGTTGATTTGAATCTGTCATCATGCTGTTTGATTTGCATTTGTCCTATCTGCTCCTTGTTCCTGTTCTCTTCTTTTTCCGCTTTCTTTTAATCGAGTCATTTTTATGATTCAGTTTTATCCATTTATTATGTATTTATTTATTCACTTATTCACTTATTTATTTAGGCTTCCTAGCTAGAACTTTTCAGTTTTGCTATTGTGGTGGTTGGTTTAGGTTTTATAGTCTGTGGGTTAAACGTCACAGTCTAGCTTCCATTAATGTTATACCACATCGTATATAGTTTAGGAAAATTACAATAGTTGACTTCCATCTCTTCTTTCCTAGACAGATCCTTCCTGGGTCGGTGGGATTATAGTTTTCATGAAGTTTAGGAAGATTTGGGCCATTTTTTTTTCCTCTCCCTTTCCCCTGCCTCTTTGGGCAATTGTGTATTTCCCCCTTGAAGTTGTCTTCCAGGTTGCCAATGTTAAACTTCAGTCTTTTGTTTTGTGATGTCTCATATGTGTTTATTCCTGTCCATCGTATTGTTCATGTCTAACATAATTTACATCTCTGTAAGTGCTATTTGGTTTTTAAAACAATAGCTTCTATGCCTCTAGTTATCTTTTCATGCTTTGTTTGGAGATATCTTTAGGTTACTTACAAACAGATGGATCCTTTAGTGTTGCTATTACGAATCATTGGATGAATCCAGAGTGGTGATCAGCCTAAAGCCAATTATGAGTTTTTCTATCCTAGCTAATGTGAATAGATACTGTCCCTTGTGCTGTGGGAGCACCAGGCAGTGTTTCCTCTCTCTTTTCAGATTTTTTTTCCCTTGATGACTTCCTTCCATGTATGCATTGGTTGTTACTCTGCTGAGTAGCCAAAGGGGACCCTCTGCAGATGTCCAGAGTTCTTTCTGTGTTCTGCTTTCTCCTCTCCTGGATGCTGACCTGTCATCTCTATGTGCCTTGAATTCACCAGACTCTCAGTTTCGTCACCTCGACTCAAGGAGTCTGGAGGAGTCTATTTAAATCATTTATGTCTCCTGGGTCGTAGCCTGAAAACTCTCTCAAGGCAGTGAGCTTGGGCATGTGTTAGGCTAACGTGGTTTGTTTCCAGGGATCATTGTCCTTCATCGTCTGAAGTTCTGTGTCTTGAAAATCATGTTAAAATTGTAATTTGTCTGTTTTGGTTTTGCCTGCTTCAGGTAGGAAGATCAATCAGTACGTGTTACTCCATGTTGGCCAGAAGCAGGTTACAGTGGAACTTCGGCACACGCTCTAGACCGTCGGGAGTGCTTGTCTTCCTCCTTTGCTTAATTGCCTCCTGCTCATCCTTCATTCCTCAGTAGAGTTACCTCTTCCTCAGGGAAATCTATCTTTCTTGGGCCCAATCTGGATCAAGTTATGATCACAGAACTCTGTTTTCTGATAGGAACTATCTGAATTTAGACTTAGCGTTTGAGTTGTCTTTCTCCTTCACCAAACTTGAAGCTAATCGCGAACCAGGGGTCTTCTCTAGTGTATCTGTAGAGCTGAGTATAATGTCTTACATTGAAGGTATATATTTATTCAATGTGTGGATGAGTGAATTGAAGATGCACAGTCCTGTATATGCAAGAAGTACTCATATATTTTATTTCTGTTTCTGTTTCTTCTCTGATGCAGATTCTGCTGGCTTCTTAAAAATCCAAAATATACTTGTTTCTTATAAAAGATTAAGGAAACTTAACAAAAATCACTGTAAACGAGTTACGGGAAAAATTAAAAAAATGGAAAAAACGGTTAGTGCACTACAAAACGAGCTACGAGAAGCCAAAGACGTGACATCACGGTTAGAGCATCAAAAAATGGAATGGGAACATGAAGTATGCTGTTTGAGGTATAGCATCTCGGTTTCAAAGAAATATTTGAACTCTTTACTTTTGGGTGACAGATGTGTAGGGGCAGTTTTGTAACTGCAAACTTAACCTTATAGGATTTTCCGGGAAAGAAAACTTCTTTAGTGTTGTGAAGTGTGAGATTCTTGGAAATAACACAGCACGTTCTTAACAGTGAATACTTCTAAGAATTTAATGTCTATTCCAAATCGCAATTTTAATGGCCGTGTAAAAGTCCACCATAGTCCAAGAAACGTCATTATTTAACAGATTGAATTCTGCTTGTTTTTCATCTTTCTGTATTTTAATTAGTGCTGTCAAGAATGTCTTTTATATAAATCTGTTCCTACATTTCTGGTTACTTGGAACAAATTCTTCAATATAATATAATTTGGTTAAAGTATAACAAATTTAAAAAAAGGTCTTTGATCCATATTTTTCAATTGCTCTCAGGAAAGCTTATATTAATTTCTGTACCTACCACCAGAGTATAAAATGGTCATTTTTCTCAAGACAGTAAAATCCCCCCAAATTGATTCCATTTGATTCTTAACAGGCAGGGGTTAAAAGGTAAAGTGGGGGTGCCTGGGTGGCTCAGTTGGTTAAGCATCTGGCTTCGGCTCAGGGGATGATCTCGTGAGTTTGAGCCCGGCTTTGGGTGAGCTCAAGCCCTGCTTTGGGTGAGCACGAGCCCCACTTCGGGTGAGCCCCTCTTCTCTCTCTCTCTCTGTCTCTCCCTCGCTCTCTGCCCCTCGTGGGATTCTGTCTCTCTTTCTCTCTCTCCGCCCTCATTCACTTGTGTCATCTCTCCCTCAATAAAAAATTTAAACAAAGGAAAATGGGGGTGCCTGGGTGGCTCAGTCATTCAAGCGTCTGACTTTGGCTCAGGTCATGATCTCAGGGTTCCTGAGTTCGAGCCCCGCATTGAGGACTCTGCTGTCAGTGCAGAGCCCACTTCGGATTTTCTGTCTCCCTCTCTCTCTCTCTGCCCCTCCTTTGTTTGCATGGGCTCTCCCTTTCTCTCTCAAAAATGAATAAACATTTTAAAAAAAAAGTGATACGGAAAGTGATTGCTGATAAGTTTTTCCAACATCTCTGTCATAGGTAGATAAAATTAATTCAAAAGTGTATACTGAAAGCTCATATCACTCTCTATTGTTTACTTAATTGATATGTATCCTGTGTTGTTCTAGAAGGGATTTTTAAGTGATTGATAAAGTAGGTAATCATCAACAAGGTAAGTTGCAAGTGTTGTGGAAGAAGAAACAAAAAGTATAGGGCAACAGATATTAGACTTGCTAGTCTAGTCTTGGATGACAGTAATCTGCACGTGTGTGTTGTGTAAACAACATCCGCAGATGCTCTCTTACACTGCACATCATTTTTGGAGGTACCTGTAATGTTTCGTCAAGTGGAAATTGTATTTCCAGTGAATTGATAAACTTGTTTCTAAACAGCAACTTCTCTTTTTAATGAGTAACTGAATTATCTGTCCTGTGGAGGAATAATTATACCTGTGGGAAAAGGGGTAATTTTCAACTCTCACTTTCTTGAATAATTTCAAACTTCTTTCCTACAACATCTACCAGAGTTATTACTGACTCAAAGTAACTAAGTTGCATAACGCTTTGTCCTTGCTTCTTTTCAATGGTATATATGTTTTGGAAGAGATTGAAGTGACAAATTAAAAACATGAGCCCTAGAAAGAAAAAAAAAAACTTGAGAACATAGAAATTTCATTTGGACGGTAAGCCAACATATGTGGAACCAGATCATAAGAGGAACTTTTTATTTCTAACAAAACAAATTTTAAAATAAGCACATTAAATTGCAGATTTGCTTTAAAACAAGAGGAAGAAAAAAGAAGAAATGCTGATCTGTTATATGAAAAAAGTAGGGAGAAGTTAAGAAGAATAGAAGACCAGTATAAGAAGGAAGTTAAAACAAAACAAGAATTTGAACTCGCTCTTAGAACACGAAACATGGAATTGAAGGCCGCAAAAGATAATTTGAATCAGGTAAATTACTTTTTGAGAAAAAATTGTATATTTCCATCAATACTATATAGTGTATTATATATATATTTTATGGTATCCCTTTGATTCAATATATATTATTTAGGTTTAAAATAAATTAAAACATGGGATCATGTTCCTTGGAACATTTGTTTAAAGTTTTCCTCTTCAGCTTTTGACTTTTTTTTTAACGGTATGAGACCAAAATCGTGGTGAAATGTATCTCCAGGTTGTAGAAAAGCGCAGTGACAGTGGCAACTTTCTCCAGAACAGAAGGCCAGAGTATTCCAAGATGGAAGTCTAAACAATCACTTTTACAAGCAAAAGGTGCTAGAAATGGCTCATAAGAAAACGAATTCTGAAATATCTTCTTTAGTCATTTTGAAGTACATGTGTGTATGTATTTGTATACATTCTCTCTTTTAATTATTATTACTTTTTCTCCATGTCTGTATATATAAATTTTAAAAACCCAACACTGTACATCACGGAAACTATAGAGGGTTTTAACAGCACATATATTTTGGGGGAGGGGCATGGGGGACGGTGGCATTTTTGTTTCATCGGATAAAATAATATTCTTGATTAAATGCATTTGTCTGCAACAACTAGTGACATTCATAATGTCCTCATCCAAAGGAGAGGCTTGTATTACTTTCTGTAGGAATCGATGAGCTTTCTCTAATCTCAAAACTATTGCTACTAGCAACATGTGTTTTGGTTTTGAACAGTTACTTCACTGCCTTGATATATTAATAGATCAGTTGAACACTTCTGCTAATGGACAGGAGGACGAGTATAGCCAGTTCCCAGATCATATTTTCGGTATCAAGTCTCCTACTTTTGAGAAAAGTAACAGTTTGCTTCAAGTAGCGTCCTCTTTCATTACAAGGAACTTTTGAAAACAACGGTATGCTACGGTATACACTTAATGACAATTTATTGATAGGTATTTTATTCCTAATAAAATGGTGGAGTGTCTTTCCCCTCTTTTATATTTAATACTATTTTCAACATGAAGAGGAAATACAAGGTATGGCAGCAGTAATTTCATGATTTTCTAAGAGATGTATACATTTCACCTTATTTCCTATCAGCAGTTTGAAATCCAAGACTTCTTTCATATTTGTGTATTTACACTAGAGAAGTAGCAGTGGTTGGTGCAAGAGCACTAGTCGTGGAGTGAGAAGACCTGGGGAGAGTCCTGCAGCTCACCGTTTTAATGTCTCCATTCTAGAATTGTGATAACCAAATGAGTTCTTTGATATATGGAGAAGTGTTTATATTATAATACATTGCCTAGATTTCTCAGTTATCAATAGATCTATTCTTATAACTGACTATAGACATGTTAGCAAAGTAGATATCTATGAAATATCCTCAGAAAGAAAAGCATTTTAGGAAATTTAATCTGTCCAAGTAGATGCAGAGCTAACGATTTTACTGTGGGGTAGCTGTGTTTTTGATATCTACTGTAAACTCAATTTTTAAGTGTAGTCAGAGTTATTACTCTTTTATTTCAGGCCTTCTGGTTTGTTGTAAATCAGAGAAAGGCCTTTCCAATTCTGAGATTCTGAAAACTTCTCACGAATTCTTTTTTACTTTCATGCCTTCATTATCTTCAGTTAAAGTTCTGAACTTTTGGGAACTTATGCTTGTATAAAATTTGAGATTTGGTGCCAGCTTCATTTTTTTCCAGTTGGATATTCACTTAGTGTAATCTTTCTTTCTTTCTTTCTTTCTTTCTTTCTTTCTTTCTTTCTTTCTTCCTTCTTTCTATGTTCCTTTATTCATTAGAGAGAGAGAGAACACAAGCAGAGGAGGGGCAGGGAGAGGGAGCGCGAGAATCCTGAGCAGGCTCCTGACTGTCAGCACAGAGCCTGATGGGGGCTTGAACCCACAGAATGTGAGATCATTCCCTGAGCCAAAATCAAGAGTCAGACACTTAACCAACTGAGCCACCCTGGCACCTCCTGTAACCTTTTCATTGTTTAAACATAGGTTATGCTTTAATTTCAAAGAAAAGCATGATAATGTCATTTTATTGAATGCGATCTGAAAATGTCCTTTGTTTTACTTAGCTTTCTGATAGTCGTGAGGAAATACAAGATCTGTTGCATAAAAACCACATGTTGCAGGATGAAATCGCCATGCTAAGACTGGAAAGAGACACCATCAAAAATCAGAACCAGAGAAAGGAAACGAAATATTGTGAAGACATTGAAAGTGTAAAGGAAAAGAATGACAATCTTCAAAAGACCATAAAGCAGAATGAGGAAACATTATCAAAAACAATATTCCGATATACTGGACAGCTTAATGTTCTGACTGCTGAGATTACGAGGCTAAAGTCTAAACTGGAGAATGAAAAACAAAATAAAGAGAGCCTGGAAGCAGAAGTTGAATCATACCGTGCTAGACTGGCTACTGCTGTACACAATCATGATGAGAGTCAGACATCAAGAAAAGACCTAGAACTTGCTTTCCAGAGAGCAAGAGATGAAGATGGTCACTTACAGGACCAGATGAATTTTGATGTGTCTAAACTACAAGATAACAATGAAGTTCTTTCTCGGCAACTTTCTCAAGATGAAAGTAAATTCAACGCCCTGGAAATTGAGCTCCATCACACAAAAGATGCTCTCAGAGAAAAGACTTTCGTTTTAGAATGTGTACAAAGGGACCTAAGCCAAACACAATGCCAGAAGATGGAAATTGAACACATGTATCAGAAGGAACAAAGTAACGTGAATAAATACATTGCAAAGCAGGAATCCTTCGAGGAAAGGTTATCTCAACTACAAAGTGAAAATATGTTGCTTAGACAGCAACTAGATGCTGCTCACAACCAAGCTGACAGTGAAGAAAAGCTAGTGATTAATATGCAAGACCAGTTTCAGAATATCCAAAAATACCTTAAAGCTAAACGTGAAGAACAAGGTCTTATGCTGGGAGAAAGAAATAAGGAGTTAATCGATGAATGTAAACATTTAAAAGAAAGAATGTATAAGTATAAAAATGAGAAAGGAAAATTAGAAGTAAGTATCCAGAAAGATAACAATGTTTCAGATTTCCAGAAAGAAAACTCAGGTAATATTTGATTATGGCTGACTTGTGAATCTAGTTGAATATTAAAAAAAAAAAAAAGACTATAAATCAACCAAAAGCATAACTCGTATGCAGCAAATAAAAATTAGACCTGAGAGGTGTTTTGATTTGAGTACAGATACTATGTCACCTATGAAACTTTAAGAGGTTAAGTTATAAACTGTTACTAGATGATAGTCTTATACTGCTATAATAATATTTTTTTTAAGTTTATTTTGAGAGAGAGTCGGAGAGAGAACATGAGCTGGGGAGGGGCGGAGAGAGAGAGGATGCCAAGGAGGCTCTGCACTGCCAGCGTGGAGCCCGACACAGGACTCTCAAAGTCAGGAGCTGTGAGATTCATGACCTGAGCCGAAATCAAGAGTTGCTTGCTTAACCGAGAAAGCCACCCAGGCCCCCCCTACAATAATAATTGTCATCTTTGCCACCGCATTTTATTACTGTGGTGAGCTGGTAAATGAAAATGCTCAAAGGTAAAATGAGTATTTTGAAACTTAGATCCAATTAATTGAGTTAACTGGACAGTCACTTCAGATTTCCCAGATGAAATGAAGTATAGGTGCTCTTTCTGGTAGTACTTTTCCTTTGGTAGCTTTTTATGCATTTTAAGTTGGTATGATTTTATTTTTATTCACATAAATTTCAATTTTCAGTCTCAAATCATGTGTTCCTACAGCCTCTTAATTCTTTAAAGGTATCTACTTTACACTACATCATAATTTGGGACAACTGTGGTGTCAGGAAAGCCATGTTTGAGTAATCTTCCCACTGCTGTTTATAACTTATTTAAATATTTTTACAAATAATTTGCTCATTTCGAAGCACGGTTACTGTCATGTGGGCATAAGTTTGTCCAGTACAAAGAGAATTGTATCTCTCTGTGATTTATTAAGTTGGCATTGGATCTCCATTTTCAGACCAAGGAGGGGTTGCAGGATTCCTGTTTAGCAGGAATGGAGTGAGTAGGGGAGAGAGCTGTAGGAGCTGAGGTCAGGGGAGGGGGGTGGAAGCAGGGGCCATTGGAATGACTTGACTTTACTCCGAGATAGGAGTCTGTTAGAAGGATAAGAGGAGAGGATTGGATATGTGAGGAATTCTGACGGTAACTTAAGCCTGCAATAAAAAAAAGAGAGAAAACCTTTCATAATATAGAATTTACGACTGCTGTGCCCACTATGTCCCCATTTCTTTTTGAGACTTCTGTAGGTTATGAAGCTTTGCAAATTCACCAGTGGAGAATGGATAGTGAGGCTGAATTCATTATCTAAGTGAGATCATCCTGACTAGGCAGGGAGATAACACCTTTTGTTCTTTAACTGAATTCAGTGAACAGGAATGTGTATGTGTTGCTAAAAGAAGGTGAATTGGGGCGCCTGGGTGGCTTGGTCGCTAGGCGTCCGACTTCGGCTCAGGCCATGATTTCACGGTCCGTGATTTCGAGCCCCGCGTCGGGCTCTGTGCTGACGGCTCAGAGCCTGGAGCCTGTTTCAGATTCGGTGTCTCCCTCTCTCTCTCTGCCCCTCCCCTGTTCATGCACTGTCTCTCTCTGTCTCAAGAATAAATAAACGATAAAAAAAAATTAAAAAAAAAAAGGAAAAGAAGGTGAATTGATGTATGTGGTGATATTTCTCAAAGTACGCATGTTAGAGTTGTCTATTATTAACATAATTAAATAATAAGATGATTTAGAAAATCAGTAACAGAAATGTCTTATTAGGTAGTGGTGAGAGAACTTCAACAAAAACTGGCTGATACTCTGAAGAAACAGTCTATGTCACACGCTTCCCCGGAGGTTATATCACATCTTCGTCTGGAAGATGAGACACGGGATCTCAAGAAGAAATTAGGTCGAATCAGAAGTCAAGTATGTACTAAATGTAACCTGTCAACAGTTAACTTATAGCTGGTTAAATAATATAAGGTGTTTCAGGATACGAACTTCCATGGGCCGCTTTCTTTTGTATTTTCATTATAATTAATTGATTATGATTTTAGTATCTTTACAATACATTTATTTCGTAAACTCTGACTTTCATTCTACTATTTGCGTTATACGGTTTTTTTCTTGTAATAGTTAGGAAAGTTGAGGCTTTTGTCTCCTTCCTCACAGAAATTGAGAAACTTTTTTCTTTCTTAATGTAAAACTTATTTTACAGTTGATTTATTTATTTTGAGAGAGAAAGAGCAAGAGAGAGTGTGTGCGTGCATGTTAACAGGGGCGGGGCAGAGAGAGGAGAGAGGGAGAATCGCAAGCAGCCTCCATGCTGTCAGTGTAGAGCCAACGTGGGCTCAGTCTCATGAACCGTGAGATCATGACCTGAGCTGAAAGCAAGAATTGGACGCTTAACTGACGTAGCCACCCAGGTGCCCCAAGAGACTTTTGTCCCCTGCTAAACAATGTTTTTTAATGATATCTCTATTACCATGATGAGGCAAGCTGGATAAAATCAGAAGATAACGTTTAATGGAATGTTTCAGATAATTGTCTTAGTTCTCATCTTCACTTTCGGGAAGAATCTGTATTGATTTCAGGATGACTTGTACAGAAAGATCACTTAACAACCCACTTGAACTTGGGCATTTCCTTCATTTTCTTTGCCTTTTAGACATGTTGTCAAAACACATGATCTGAAATATTCAGATCATGTATAGTATGTACGCCCAAAAGCGAGAATTGAGAACATTATCTGTGTCCTGCCATTGGGGTTTTTTTAAAGCCTTTTTGAGGTACAATACACATCCCATAAAAGTCACCCATTTGACACGCACAGTTCACTGTCTCTGTGTACGCTCGTGCAACCATCACTGCCATCAAGTAGAATGCTTTCCTGACCCTGAAAGGAAACCCTTACCCGTTGCCCCCAGCCTCAGGCAACCACCAATCTACTACTTGGTCTCTCACTGGAGTTGCCTCTTGCGAATATTTCATATAAATGGAGTCACACAACGTGTGGTCCCTTGGGACTAGCTAGCTTCACTTAATGTTTTCCGGGTTCATCTGTGTTGGTTACAGCTTATATCAGTGCTTCATTTCTTCTTATTGTCCAACAGTACTCCATCGTGGGCTAAGGCCCTTGTTCATTCATCAGTTGATGGACCTTTGGGTTGTGTCCACTTTTTGCCTGTTAATACTGCTGCTTATGAACATTCATGTAGTTCTTGTGTGGACACCTGTTTTTAATGTCTCTGCCATCAGATTTTATCCTCCGAGTTAATTGGGTTGATTTTACCATCTCTCCGCCGTTACTCATGCTGTCTTTTTAGTTTCTGTTCCTCTTGCCTGAACCTATGTTATTCAGACTTGTCTCACAGTCTCCTTTCCTATGAACTTTCTCTGACTGTTGTAACTCCCATTAGCCTTAACTCTCTTGACACTTGTCATCTAGCCTGCGCAGAACAATATAGTTCTTTATTTGACGTTGTTTTTATTTTTCTAATGACAGGTAATTTCGCCTTCCTAAGTATAAATTTAAGGGATAATAATATTTGATACGTGTGGTACTTATCCTTGTATGAATTGAAAATATTTTAACTTCACAGTTTTTCCGATAAAATTAAGTGCTTTATGCCGTATCAATAAATTCTTCTTGGAAACATTGGTATAACAAAGCTTTGATTCTAAATGTATGCTAAGAAATGAAATACAAAATTGAGGGGTGCCTGGCTGTCTCCAGTCTTATCAGAGTCTGCCTTTGGCTCAGGTCATGATCTCCACGTTCTTGAGACTGAGCCCTGCATCAGATTCTCTGCTGTCAGCAGAGCCTGTGTTGGATCCGTTTTGTCCCTCACGTTCTGCGTCACTCAGACTCCTGCTCTCTATCAAAAAATAAATGTTAAAAAAATGTGTGTATATCTATACACACACACACACACACACACACACACTTATATAAATAAAACTATTAATGAAAGCACTTAATCAAATAGAGGAGAAATGTTCAATCAAATGTTTGGGTTTTTTTTTTTCCCTCTCACTATGAAAAAGCTCTCTAAATTTGTCTTTCTTCCTTACACAGCCAGAACTGGGATTTACAGATTTATAACACTTTACCAACTGCAAAGATCTGGGGACAGCTTTTCTGATATGCTTTTACCACAAAGCCTTAATCTCTTCATCAGAGTACATGTTAAAGCAGCCTAACGTAAACAGTATGGACGTGAAATGATTGAGGAACTTTAGTTTAGCAAGACTCGATTATTTCCATGTCAGTGGCTTTCCCTTGCCTCTGATGGTCATGTAAAGGATCTACTACTCAGTCAAGGAGGTGCTCTTTGTACCTTGGTCTGTGAGCATTGTCCACTGAGTGGTATAGAGAGGAAGTAAGTTAAAAGGATTATAAATGGAAAAAGTACTGTTGGCTAGTGGCATTGGCGAAAGTTGTGTGAAGTACTGAGGAGAGATTCTGGGCCTCATGCTCCCCATTTGCTGCCACTTGTGGTGGAATGAAGAATAACTTCAGTATAATTTGTATAGGGGAACACTTGTATTGGCAGGCCACCTGCCTAAACTATCACATTGTATTGGAATGCAAAATACAGCAACAGTAATCATGCTAAATGCAGACGCTTAGAGCTATGTGCCACGTACCCTTCTAAGTTGTTCATCTCTTATTTCCTAATTTAATCTTCCCAACATCCCAGTGGGGTAGATACTATTATTATTTATTTTGAGATCACTTTTTTAAGGACCTTTATTTTGAGAGAGAGAGAGAGAGAGAGAGAGATTGTGGGGAAGGGCATGTAGGGAGAGAGAGCAAAGGGGAGAGAGAGAGAGAGAGAGAGAGAGAGAGAGAGAATCCCAAGCAAGCTCCTCGCTGTCCATGCAGAGCTCGATGTGGGGCTCAGTTACATGACCCTGAGATCCTGTCCTGAGCCGACATCAAGAGCCAGACACTGAACCGACTGAGCCACTCAGGTGTCCCAGTAGGTGCTGTTATTACCTTCATTTTACAGATGCAGAGACTGAGACGTGGAAGTTTTAGGTAGTGTGCTCAAGGTCATACAGCTCATAACGAGCAGAACTGGGAATTCAGACCCAGGCATTCTGGCCCCTACTAGGATATTGCTTCTCAAATTCTTCCATGAAATATCTTGTTGTCACTGAAAACAGCATGTTCAGTTTTATAATCATGAGAATAGCAACGTCATTCGCCTATGTGAATATGTAAAATCATAGTTGATGTGGTGCTTGGAATATGAAAATAGAAATGTTTACCATAAGGTAAATTCCTATATTTCCTCCATTTGACCAATAGATACATTTGTACGTTTATCTGATCATATATAATTTAAAAACATTAACAATGTTATGTTTTGTAGGAGATTAAGGTTGGTAAGCTATTCTGTCAGAGTATAGAAACATTTCGTTTTGTCGGCCATAGTCTCTGTTGTAGCAGCTCAACTCTCCTGTTATGACCTCAAAGTAGCCATCAATCAGCATGTAGAGGAGAGTGTGGCTGGCTCCAAAAAGATTTTAGTTACAGGGGCACTTGGGCGGCTTAGTTGTTTGAGCGTCCTGACTCTTAATTTCCACTCAGGTCATGATCCCAAACCCCACATCATGAGACCGGTCATGAGACCGAGCCCCACATCAGGCTTCACCCTGAGCTTGCAGCCTGCTTACCATTTTCTCTGTCTCTCCCTCTGCCTCTCTTCCCCACTTCTGCATGCTCTCTCTCTGTCTCTCTCTCAAGTCAAGTCAAAAAAAACAAAACAAAACAAAAACGTTTAGTTACAGAAAAGGGTGATGGTGTTCTACTAGATTTTCAGTAGTTAAAATTATTTTTTTTCTTTTTCTTTCTTTTTTTTTTCAACGTTTTTATTTATTTTTGGGACAGAGAGAGACAGAGCATGAACGGGGGAGGGGCAGAGAGAGAGGGAGACACAGAATGGGAAACAGGCTCCAGGCTCCGAGCTGTCAGCACAGAGCCCGATGTGGGGCTCGAACCCACGAACAGTGAGATCATGACCTGAGCCCAAGTCAGAAGCTTAACTGACTGAGCCACCCAGGCACCCCGAACATGTCCCTTTGAACGTGATTATTATCCATTTCTATGTCGTCTTTAAAGAACTAATCCATTCTTTTGCCCGTTTTTATATTGGATTGTCTTTTCATTATTGGAAGAGTTACTTAAATAGCCTACATACAAATCCCTTAGCAGACATGGGATTTTCAGGTATTTTCTCCTATTTAGTCACTTGCCTTTTCACGTTCTTGATGGTGATATTTGAAGCATAGAAGTTTTTAATTTTGATGAAGTAAACTTAATGTGCTTTTGTCTATTGGTGTCGTGTCTAAGAAATCATTGCCAAATCCAGTCACAAACATATACACGTCAGCTTTTGTCTAAGAGGTTTATCATTTAGCTCTTAGATTTTAAGTGAATTTTGTATATATGCTATGGGGTAGAGGTCTGATTTTATTACTTTGCATGTGGCTATCCATTTGTCCCAGTACCGTTTGTTACAAAGACTATTCTCATTCCATTTAATTGTCTGGCACCCTTGTGGAAAATCAGTTCACTATAATGTGAGAGTTTATTTTTAGATTCTCAATGTTAATACATTGATCTATATGTCTGTCCTTATGCCAGTACCGTATCAAATTTTATGAAAACTCTTTCCTAGTTATCTTGCAAATTACCAGTCACTTATGTAATAATAAATAGTCAATGTAGTAGAACTTAACTTTGCTCCTATAGAGATTTTTGCTTCCTGAAGGACCTTTCACCAGCCTATGCCTTGCTGACCCCATGACTCGATGTGAAGTCAGGCTCAAAAAGATAAAATGGTCTTTCTTTAGTGTGTTCAGACTTTATTTATTTATTTATTTATTTATTTATATTTTTATTTTATTTATTTATTTATTTTTAGAGTATACACAAGCAGGATGTGGGTGTGTGTGGGGGGGGGGAGAGAGGGAGAGAGAGAGAAGAGAGAGAATTTTTAGCAGGCTTCACACTTCGTGTGGAGGCTGACAGGGGTCTTGATCCCATGGCCCTGGGATCATGACCTGAGAGGTTGAGGCTCAACTGACTGAGCCACCCATGTTCCCCGCCTGTGCAAACTTTTAGTCTCTCAGTCAGTGCTGCCCACTTTCACTGCCATCAAATCTTGGCCATAGGATGTCTTGACTCAGTCTACCGTTTACTTCATTATATTTTATTCTCTCATTATAACGCATAGACTCACCCATACTTTTCACCATCTAGGAAGGAAAAGATTAACTCTGGGGTATTCTCTTTCCTGTTAAGCAATCTTGCTAATCCATCATCTTGCAATTCACAATGAGATCCTCTTCTGACCTGGTTCTTGTGTGTAACACTGGTGTTAATCTTGTTCTTGGCACAGATCCTACATTCTTGGAAAACACAGTAGCCTGTATCGCTTTCTTTCACTTAAATAGAAAGATATGCATAGCTATGCGTTATAGCTCAGCGTCTAATGAATGGAATAAACATTACATCATTCAAATAATACAGCTGTACAAAGTGAGGTAGTATTAGGTAGATTTATCAGAGACAAGTAGTAGATTGGTAATTTGAATGACAAAAAATTTTTGAAGCCAACTTGTACGATATGGAGAAGCATTGTGGGACAACACAAAGACGAAATGGTCTTACCTCCCCCCACAAACAAGGTTGGAGTAAGGTAAAGGAGAATGTGCAGTTAATTGAAGTCGTGCTAAAGGACAGTACATTTGTTGTGCTACTGAGAAGATGAACAATGATTTCATAACATTCTCTTTATTTCCTCACTGAGGGAAGGAGAATGAAGATTGAGTATTCAATGGATTAAAAAATACTCAAAGCTGCGTATTTCCTTTACTTGAAATCAGATCAAAGGCCCAATTTTGGTTATCAGATTGACTCTTTCTGGTTTTTCAACTTTTGTGCTTCAAATCATATGTCTCTGTGCTTCTACCTTAACTTGAGGGGAGATTCTAAAGAGGCATTCCTGCCTACTTGTAAGAATTGTTGTAATTGAAGGGAATCTTAGGAAACTATCTTAGACACAGGAAGATGGCAGAGGAGTAGGAGGACTCTAGGCTTGCCTCATCCCACGAATACAACTAGATAACAATCAGCTCACCCTGAATACCCCAGAAATCGACCTGAAGACGGACAGAACAAACTCCACAACAAAAGGGAGAGAAGAGGCCACATCAAAGAAGGTCCTTGATGCAGAAATGTCGTCTAGAAGAGAAACAGATCCTGGCTGCTGCAGAGGGGAGGGAGTCGAGGTTGTGGATAAGGGTGAGAGAGAGGAACGCACAGGGGAACGCACAAAGAGAACATTTCCCCATACCCACTGGCCTGGAAAACAAGAGGGGCTGCATTGCGTGAGTTCTTGCAACCAGTAGTGCTTAAAGTCTGGAGTTTTAAAGGGCATCCGGTTTAGCTGGGTTGCAGCCCTGAGGTACTGCACTGCTCTTGGACAGAGGGCAGGCAAACAACGTGGGAGCATACAGCATGGCTACAGTGATCTGAAGAGTGCCTGGGGCACACAGTGGGGAGATTATTTGCTCGTCTCAGAGCAGGTCCCTCAGAGGCAAAGTTCAGAGAGACCTGTGTGTAGGAACAAAGCCACTGGCTGCCACCATCTCCTTCTCCTGCCCCTCACCACAAACATAAAGCCACCTGCAGGAAGCAGTGCATTGGTAACACTGGCTACCTAACTTGCTTATACCAAGCACCACCGCCTTGCACTCTGGTGGAACTACCCTTCTCAATCACTCTTGCTTGAGTTCCAGCACAGCAGACCCCTCCCCCAGAAGACCAGGACAAACGCCTGCCCACACCACATCTCCCAACCAGAGAGTTTCCTAGTTAAAACTCGCCACATTCAGGCCAGGGACCAAACACACACCAGACCAGGCAAGGAGAGCCTCTGCAGACGACTGGCCTGAAGGATAGCATAGCCAGAACACAACAGCAGGACACATGCAGCACACACTGGTGACACTCCCTGAAGTGCTAGACCCTAGGCATTCCATGACGTCTTTTTCCTACGTCCATTACTTTGGGAGCAGGTGACATAGTTACCTGGCTTCTCTAACACACAGAAGCTGGCAGATACCTAGACAAAGTGAAAACACAGAGGCATTTATCCCAAATGAAAGAACAGGATAAGGCCATGGCCAGAGACCGAAATGGGACAGATGTAAATAACACGCCTAATGGAGAATTTAAAACCATGATCATAAGGATACTCAGTGGACTTGAGAAAAGAATGGAAGACACCAGTGAGACCCTTACCACAGACATAAAAGAGTTCAAGGATCAGAGATGAAGAGTGCAGTAAAATGAACAGCAAGCTGGAAGAAGCAGAGGAACAAATTAATGACCTAGAAGACAAAGTAATGAAAAACAATGAAGCTGAAGAAGACAAAGAAGAATTATCCAATGCAAGAATAGACTTAAGGAACTCGGTGACTCCGTCAAATGTAAAAACATTCATATGATAGGAGTCCCAGAAGAAGACAGAGAGAAGGGGACAGATAATTGATTTGAAGACACAATAACTGAAAAATTCCCTAATGTGGAGAAGAAAACAGACATCGAGATCCAGGAGACACAGAGAACTTCCATCAAAATCAACACCCAAGACATGTTGTAATTAAATTTGCAAAATATACTGCTAACAACTTTTTTTTTAGTGTTTTGTTCTTTTGTTTTGTTTTGTTTTTGCTTTTGATTTTTCTGTGACAGAATGCAGACACAAGCAGGGGAGGGGCAGAGAGAGAGAGAGAGAGAGAGAGAGGATCCCAAGCACTCTGTGCTGTCAGTGCAGAGCCCACTGGAGGCTTGAACCCACGAACTGCGAAGTCACGACTAGAGCTAAGATCAAGTCATGCTTAACCGACTGAGCCACGCAGGCGCCCCACTGCTACAAATCTTAAAAGCAGCAAAACACGTCATTAACTTCCAAGGAGAAACCCACAAGGCTAGCAGGAGATTTTTCAACAGAAACTTTGCAAGGCATAAGGAAAAGGCATGATATATTCAAAGTGCTGGATGAGAAAAATCTGCAGCCAAAAATACTCTATCCAGTAAGGCTATCATTCATAATAGAAGGAGAGATAAAGAATTTCTCAGACAAACAATAATGGAAGGAGTTTGTGACCACTAAATCAGCCTGTAAGAAATATTATCGGGGACTCTGAGTGGAAAGGAGAGATCAGAAGTGACAGTATAAAGGCAGAAAATGTAAAAGCAATAAAAATGTATATTTCTGTAAAAAAATCAGTCAAGGAATGCCCCAAAACAGGATATACAATAAAATAGCTTATCTAAACCATGGGGAGGAGAAAAAAAAATGAGTTCTAACTTCATTGACCATCAACTTAATATAGACTGCTACACGCATAGCAGGTGATATACAAATTAATGCTTATCATATACCAAAACCCACTAATAAACATGTAAAGACTAAAGAGAAAGAAATCCAAATATATCATTAAAGCAAATTAGAAAGACATCAAGGCGAGAAAAACAATAAAGGATTTGAGAAAATCTCCAGAAACAACCGCAAAACACGTAGTAAAATGACAATAAATACATACCTGTCAATAATTACTTTGTATATAAATGGAATAAACACTCCAACCAAAAGACCTAGGGTGACAGGATGGATCAAAAAACACGACCCGTCTGTATGCTGCCTATAAAAACCTCATTTTAGACATAAAGACACCTGCAGATTAAAAGTGAGCGGATGCTCGCACTGTTGGTGGTAATGCAACCTGGTGCAGCCGCTCTGGGAAACAGTGTGGAGGTTCCTCAAAACAATTGAAAATAGAACTACCCTATGGCCCCTCAATAGCACTACTGGGGATTTATGCAAAGGATACAGGAGTGCTGATTCATAGCGGCACATGTACTCCAATGTCTATAGCAGTGCTTTCAACAATAGCCAAATTGTGGAAAGAGCCTAAAAGCCCATCAACTGATGCATGGATAAAGAGGTGTGGTTTACATATACACTGGAATACTACCTGGCAAGGAGAAAGAGTGAAATCGTGCTATCTGTTGCAATGTGGATGGAACTGGAAGATAATATGCTACATGAAATAAGTCACAGAAAGACAGATATCATATGTTGTCGCTCATATGTGGAATTTGAGAAACTTAACAGAAGACCGTGGGGGAAGGGAAGGGGAAAAATAGTTACAAACAGAGAAGGAGACGGGCAAACCATAGGAGACTCTTGAATGCAGAGAACAAATAGAGGGTTGATGGGGGGGGCGGTGGCTGAGAAAGGAAAGTGGGTGGTGGGCATTGAGGAGGGCACTTGTTGGGATGAGCCCTGGGTGTTGTCTATAAGTGATGAACCACAGGAATCTACCCCCAAAACGAAGAGCACACTGTACACGCTGTATGTTAGCCAAGTTGACAATAAATTCTATTAAAAAAAAAATGAAAACGAGGGGATGGAGAAAAAATGTATCACGTTAAAAGAAAATGTAGCGATACTTTTGTTAGACAAAAAGAGTCCTTAAAACAAACACTGTGGGGCACCTGGGTGCCTCAGTCATTTGAGCAACCGACTAGGTCTTGGCTCAGGTCATGATCTTATGGCTGGTGGCTTTGAGCCCCATGTTGGGCTCCAGGCTGACAGCATGGAGGCTGCTTGAAATTTTCTCACCCCCTTTCTATGTCCCTCCCCTACTCTGTCTCTCTCAAAATAAATAAACTTAACCAAAAACAAAGACTGTAGCAAGAGCCAAAGAATGCTACTATAACATAATAAAGGGTACAATGGAATAGGAAGATCTAACGATTGCAAATATTTATGCACCCACCATGAGAGCACTCAAGTACATAAAACAATAACCAACATAAAAGAACTAATTGATAATAACACAGTAATAGGGCAATTTAACACCCCATTTACATCAATAGATCTTAATTTAAAAAATCACCAAAAAATACATCTTAACAGAAAATCACCAAAGAAACAGTGGCTTTGAGCCATACAGAGAAAGACAGTTACAATATGTGTTCACTCGTATGTGGATCCTGAGAAACTTAACAGGAACCCATGGGGGAGGGGAAGGAAAAAAAAGAGGTTAGAGTGGGAGAGAGCCAAAGCATAAGACACTCTTAAAAACTGAGAACAAACTGAGGGCTGATGGGGGGTGGGAGGGAGCGGAGGGTGGGTGATGGGTATTGAGGAGGGCACCTGTTGGGATGGGCACTGGGTGTTGTATGGAAACCAATGTGACAATAAATTTCATATATTAAAAAAAAGAAAAAAAAGAAACAATGGCTTTGAATGGCAGAGCGGACCAGATTGGACTTAAGAGATTTTTTCAGAACGTTCCATCCTAAAACAGAATACACGTTGTTTTCAAGTGTACATGGAATATTCTCAAGAATGGATCAGAAACAAAAAACAGGCCTTAGTTATTAAAAAACAATACATGCAGGTTAAATAACGTGCTGCTACACTGGAATGGGTTAAGCAGGAAATACAAGAAGAAATTTTAAAAAATACATGTATACAAATGGAAATGAGAAAACAATGGTCTGAAACCTTTGAGATGCTGCAAAAGTAGTCCTAAGAGGGAAGTACAAAGCAATATAAGCCTACTTCAAGAAGCAAGAAAAGTTTCAAACAACCTAACTTTACCCCTAAAGGAGCTAGAAAAAGAACAACAAATGAAGCCTGAAGCCAGCAGAAGAAAGCAAGTAATAATGATCAGAGCAGGGGGCCCTTGGGTGGCTTCACTGGTTAAGTGTCTGACTCGATTTGGGCTCAGGTCATGATCTCACAGTAGTGAGATCGAGCCCCGTGTTAGGCTCTGTGCTGGCAGCATGGAACCTGTCTGGGAGTCTCTCTCTCCCTCTCTCTCTCTCTCTCTCTGCCCATCCCCCACTCCTGTGTGGTCTCTCTCAACATAAAATTAAAAAAAGAGATTAAGGCAGAAATGAATGATAGACAAACAAAAAACAGATAAAACTAGAACAGATCAATGAAACCTCGAGCTGGTTCTTTGTAAAAATTAATAAAATTGATAAGGCGTTAGCCAGAGTCATCAACAAGAAAACAGAAAAGACCGAAATAAATAAAACCACAAATGTGAGAGTAGAAATAAGAACCAACACCACAGAGATACAAACATTTATGAGAGAATATTATGAAACACTGTATGCCAACAAATTGGACAACTTAGAAGAAATGAAAAAATTCCTAGAAACGTATAACTTACCAAACTAAAACAAGAAGAAATAGAAAATTTGAAAAAAAAATCAATAACCAGCAAGGAAACTGAATCAGGAATCAAAACACTCTCAACACACACAAGTCTAGGAGCAGATGACTTCAGATGTAAATTTTAACATGTAAAGAAGAGCTAATACCAAAGAAAGAAAGAAAGAAAGAAAGAAAGAAAAGAAAGAAAAGAAAAGAAAAGAAAAGGAAAAGTTTAACCTGTCCTTTTCAAATTGTTCCAGAAAAACATAAAAGCAAGGGAAATTTCCAAATTCATTCTATGCCAGCTTTACCCTGATACCCAAACCAGATAAAGACACCACAAAGAGAATCACAGGCCAGCATCTCTGATGAACATGCAAAATTCTTCAAGAAAATAAGCAAACTGAATCCAACAATACATTACAAAATCATTCACCAGGAGCAGGGGCAGCTGGGTGGCTTCGTCAGGTAAGCAGCCAACTTCAGCTCAGGTTACGATCTCAAGGTCCTTCGGTTTGAGCCCAGTTTCAGGCTCTGTTGACAGCTTGGACCCTGGAGCCTATTTCAGATTCTGTGTTTCCCTCTCTCTCTGTCCCTCCCTTGCTTGTGCTCTTTCTCAAAAATAAACATTAAAAAAAATCGTTCATTATAACCAAATGGGATTTATCCCTGGTGTGCAGGGGTGGTTCAATATTTGCAAATCAATGAATGTGCTACCTCATATTAATTTTCAAAAAAGCATAAAATCATATCATTGCAATAGATGCAGAAAAAGAATTTGACAAACTATAACAAACTATAACATCCATTCATGATGGATGTTTTTTTAAATTTTATTTATTTATTTTTATTTTATTTTTTTTCAATATATGAAATTTATTGTCAAAATGGTTTCCATACAACACCCAGGGCTCATCCCAAAAGGTGCCCTTCTCAATACCCATCACCCACCCTCCCCTTCCTCCCACCCCCCATCAACCCTCAGTTTGTTCTCAGTTTTCAAGAGTCTCTCATGTTTGGCTCTCTCCCAGTCTAACCTCTTTTTTTTTATTTTTCCTTCCCCTCCCCCATGGGTTTCTGTCAAGTTTCTCAGGATCCACATACGAGTGAACACATATGGTATCTGTCTTTCTCTGTATGGCTTATTTCACTTAGCATCACACTCTCCAGCTCCATCCACGTTGCCACAAAGGGCCATATTTCATTCTTTCTCATTGCCACGTAGTACTCCATTGTGTATATAAACCACAATTTCTTTATCCATTCATCAGTTGATGGACATTTAGGCTCTTCCCATAATTTGGCTATTGTTGAGAGTGCTGCTATAAACATTGGGGTACAAGTGCCCCTATGCCTCAGTACTCCTGTATCCCTTGGGGAAATTCCTAGCTGTGCTATTGCTGGGTCATAGGGTAGGTCTATTTTTAATTTTCTGAGGAACCTCCACACTGTTTTCCAGAGTGGCTGCACCAATTTGCATTCCCACCAACAGTGCAAGAGGCTTCCCGTTTCTCCACATCCTCTCCAGCATCTATAGTCTCCTGATTTGTTCATTTTGGCCACTCTGACTGGCGTGAGGTGATATCTGAGTGTGGTTTTGATTTGTATTTCCCTGATAAGGAGCGACGTTGACCACCTTTTCATGTGCCTGTTGGCCATCCGGATGTCTTCTTGAGAGAAGTGTCTATTCATGTTTTCTGCCCATTTCTTCACTGGGTTATTTGTGTTTCGGGTGTGGAGTTTGGTGAGCTCTTTATAGATTTTGGATACTAGCCCTTTGTCCGATATGTCATTTGCAAATATCTTTTCCCATTCCACTGGTTGCCTTTTCATTTTGTTGGTTGTTTCCTTTGCTGTGCAGAAGCTTTTGATCTTCATAAGGTCCCAGTAATTCATTTTTGCTTTTAATTCCCTTGCCTTTGGGGATGTGTCGAGTAAGAGATTGCTACGGCTGAGGTCAGAGAGGTCTTTTCCTGCTTTCTCCTCTAGGGTTTGGATGGTTTCCTGTCTCACATTCAGGTCCTTTATCCATTTTGAGTTTACTTTTGTGAATGGTGTGAGAAAGTGGTCTAGTTTCAACCTTCTGCATGTTGCTGTCCAGTTCTCCCAGCACCATTTGTTAAAGAGACTGTCTTTTTTCCATTGGATGTTCTTTCCTGCTTTGTCAAAGATGAGTTGGCCATACGTTTGTGGGTCTAGTTCTGGGGTCTCTTTTCTATTCCATTGGTCTATGTGTCTGTTTTTGTGCCAATACCATGCTGTCTTGATGATGACAGCTTTGTAGTAGAGGCTAAAGTCTGGGATTGTGATGCCTCCTGCTTTGGTCTTCTTCTTCAAAATTCCTTTGGCTATTCGGGGCCTTTGGTGGTTCCATATGAGTTTTAGGATTGCTTGTTCTAGTTTCGAGAAGAATGCTGGTGCGATTTTGATTGGGATTGCATTGAATGTGTAGATAGCTTTGGGTAGTATTGACATTTTGTCAATATTTACTCTTCCAATCCATGAGCAGGAATGTCTTTCCATTTCTTTATATCTTCTTCAATTACCTTCATAAGCTTTCTATAGTTTTCAGCATACAGATCTTTTACATCTTTGGTTAGATTTATCCCTAGGTATTTTATGCCTCTTGGCGCAATTGTGAATGGCATCAGTTTTTTTATTTGTCTTTCTGTTGCTTCGTTGTTAGTGTATAAGAATGCAACTGATTTCTGTACATTGATTTTGTATCCTGCAACTTTGCTGAATTCCTGTATCAGTTCTAGCAGACTTTTGGTGGAGTCTATCGGATTTTCCATGTATAATATCATGTCATCTGCAAAAAGTGAAAGCTTGACTTCATCTTTGCCAATTTTGATGCCTTTGATTTCCTTTTGTTATCCGATTGCTGATGCCAGAACTTCCAACACTATGTCAAACAACAGCGGTGAGAGTGGGCATCCCTGTCGTGTTCCTGATCTCAGGGAAAAAGCTCTCAGTTTTTCCCCATTGAGGATGATGTTAGCTGTGGGCTCGTCATAAATGGCTTTTATGATCTTTAAGTATGTTCCTTCTATCCCGACTTTCTCAAGGGTTTTTATTAAGAAACGGTGCTGAATTTTGTCAAAGGCCTTCTCTGCATCGATTGACAAGATCATATGCTCACGATGGATGTTTTGAAGAGCAGCACACCTGAACAAAGTAGGCTTAAAGGAACCATACCTCGACAGAATAAAGGCCATATATGGAAAATGAACAGCTAATATGATCCTAACTGGGGAAAAACTGAGAGAAAAACTTCTTAGATCTTGCTTCTAGTTATCTGCTTCTTCTCATTAGCACTGTTGGTTGTTAATAAATTAATCTTAACATTTATTACATCCTACTTTAATGGAGACCAACTTCTCCTATACAAGTTTATGTGTCATCTCTTTTTCTTTTCACCCACTGCTCCATTTATCATTTTTGTTTCTTTCTTAACGAACTCCCCAAAGGTTAGATTTCTTTTGTTCACAAATGTGTTAGGAAAAGCGTGGCCAGGACAGCTAGTGTCTGCCCCGCTCAGCTTCAGGTGGGGCAACTGAAAGGTTTGGGGCTGGATCCATTTGAAGACTTGTTCACTAACGTCTGGTTGTTGATGCTGGCTGTTGCCTGGGACTTCAGTTCAGGAGGCAGCAGAAACACTTAAACTGACACACCTGGACCCTCTTTGTGGCCTAGACTTCCTCACTAGATGGGGAGCTAGATTCCAAGTAAGCAGCCTGAGATACAGAGCAAGGCAGAATCTGTATCGCCTTTTGTCACCTAGGCTTGGAATACACACAGCATCATAGTCACATATTCTGTTCATTAGGAGCAAGCCACTAAGGTTGTTCCATGGTCTTTTTTTTTTTATTGAATTAATATTTGAAACCTATGGACACCTTTAAAAAGCAGTATAATTTACCCACTGGCCACAAATGTTTGTATTCCTCCCACCTGAAAAATACATTCACTCCCCTCCCCCTCCAATACCTCCTGCAAGTCTCAGTTATCATGGCATCAGGTTCAGGGCTTGAGCCCAAGATCTTACCATCTTAATCAGGTGCAGTGGGGATAAGCTGCCTGGGTTATGGTATCTAAAGTATAGCCCCTTGAGTGCAAGTGTTCTCAATATGAGGACTTGAGAACGAAAGAGACAGTTATTTACCACTCACAAATGCAACATTCTAGTCAACTGCTGAAGACTCTCCCATTCAGAAAAAGAAGATGGGAAGCACCCTAGTCCATAAGAGTTTTGAAATATAGCCTGATGCATGCTGTCAATTCTTAGGATAGGATTTAGTCCTAACCACGGGAATACTTTCTCCATGTCTCTTCCCTTTCTTTACTCTTTGAGTTCTTGGTTCCTTCCTTTTCATAAGGAATGACCCGTATTTACAGCTGTTTTTTCATCCTGCTTCCTCCCTGTGGGACTTCTAAGACCCAAAGGCCTCTTTTCCTTTTGCAAGATTTGGTCTCTTGTAGTCCAAGCTAGCAAGTAGTATGTTTGCTACTATAAATCTCTTACCTTTTTTAGTTTTCTATAAATAGTACTGGATTTCATGCCGTGTTGTAGCAAAGCGACCCTCCCAAGTCCTTTTGAGATCAGCTTTTCGCTTCAGGTTTCCTGTGAAGCTCTTATATGACAATGCCTTTAAAATTCGTCTACTCTTGGGGCTCCTGGCTGGCTCAGTTGGTAGAGCATGTGACACTTGATCTCTGGGTGCTGAGTTTAAGCCCCATGTCGGGTGTGGAACCTACTTTAAAAAAAAATCTTATAGTCTTAAGATCCCTAAAGAAATTGGAGGCATACCTTAAATCTTTCTGTTTTCCTGATAGCACCCTGGATTTTCTCGTCACCCAAAAGCCATTTCTTCATGTTGGCATTATTTGCCAGTTCCACATGTAGAGAGGCTGTAAATGAGAAACAGATACTTGAACCCAGTAAGTCCTGGTTCCTTTCAGTTGCATAGTCTTTCTTTAGTTTCTCTTTCCTATCCGTTTTACTTTCAGGTATTTTGTAGCATGACTTCCCTTTCCTCCAGTGTCATTTTCTTCACTTGCTTAGAAACCCTTGCTGTCAGCCTCTTCACAGGCCATCAGGCTTCCACTAAGAGTCTTGTGGCGGCCCTGTTTGGGTCTCATTCTTATGCTTTTCTACATCTTTCCAGGTTCCACCTACCTCCCGGTTCAAAGGAAGTTTAGTTTTAGGTTTTTTTCAATAGCAGCACACCGGTTTTAGTATCAGTATCTGTGGTAGTAATTGACTGCTGCATAATAAGCCACCTCAAAGCCTAGTAGTTCAAAACAGCATTTATCTCGTTCACCAATCTTTAGTTTAGGCAAAGCAGAGTAGGGCAACTCATTTCTTCTTCATTTGGCATCAGCTGGCATAACTGGAAGCTGGAGACTAGAATCATCTAAAGGCTTGTTCATGCACGTGTTTGGCTGTTGAGGCTGGCCTTTGGCTAGGACGTTGGCTAGTCTCAGCTGGAGTATCTACATGAAGACTCACTAGGTAGCCTGGGATTCCTCACAACGTGGTGGCTGGGTTCTAAGGGTGAGCTTCCCTAGACAAAGAAAGTCAGATGGAAGCTGTATCACATTTTCCAAGCTGGCCTTAAAAATCACAGCAGTTCTGCATATTCTGTTCACTAGAAACCAGTTACTGAAGCTAGCATATATTTAAGGGGAGGGATTTTCACAGAAGTATCAACAAATTTATAAAACGACCACATCCACTCACCTTGTCTTACCAATCATATGTAATGGATGGAAGACCTTTCCAACTCAGCATCACTGAAACTCCAGCCAGTTTTGTTCTTGTGGTTGTTGTTGTTGTGTAGTATGATCTCTTATTTTCTAGAGTGTAACAAAGGATTACAAGATAACAGTATTGAAATAAGTTTTTATTTTGCCTCAAAAAAATATGTGGATTATCCAATTAAAGTTTTACACTGGGAGATGTGATTTCTTAACCTGGAGAATCATTTCTCCTGGGAATGCAGTTCAAATTGGCATTAAAACATTTGCAGCTCAGAAAAAGGCCGTGGCATTAGAATCATTACCTATAGATTCACGAATTAGAGTCTTATTTTCAGAGTCTTATCTTGGGACGTATTTTTGGACGCGCGCAAACATAAGTCAATATGATATTGCTAAAACTTCTTTAAAAATGATGGAGTGTGAAGATGGGGGAAGGGCTAAGAGACTTTCTCCTAAGAGGGGACTTATTTTATGAAAGAAAGATATGAAAGAATGATAGAAAAATAAAAGTATAGAATCAAGTGCAAATGTTGTGTAGTAAAGACAATGATAGCAAAGATCTATTTCAGTAACACCTGATGGCTTTAAGTTTGCTCTTGATTTTCTGAGTTGTTTAAGGTTCCACATTCTAAGACAGGTAACATTTTATTGCAAATGAGTTTATTTAAAATTTTGAGTGCCTGGCTGGCTCAGTTACTCTTGATCTTGAGATTGTGAGTTCAAGCCTCACACTGGGCTTAGAGATTACTTAAAATCTGAAAAAAAAATTTGATCGTAGTTTTGAGTTAGACTCTTTTCACTCCACTTCCAAACTATAGTGTTTTATTCATGCAGGCTGATGTCCTTACAACAGAACTGGAAACTACATCTTCAAAACGTCTACACCTGGATGCCAAAAATCAAATTCTTCAACAAGAGTTATTATCAATGAAAGCTTTTGAAGAAGAACGTGAAAAACTAGAGAGCAATAACAAGAAGTTACAACGAGAAGTAGTAAAATTGAAACAATTTATGGAAATGAATATGGTAGAACGCAGTCAAGTGGAACAGTATAAACGGGAGATTGAAGAAAGAGCACGACTGGACACAGTACAAAAATTACACGAAGTCAACCTGTTTTTACAGGTTAATTGATTGATCTGTAATGTGCTTTCGTTCATTTCACTGCAAATTACATTTTGGATAGATGTACTGTATGGGTTTCCTCTACTTGCTTTATGGAAATTTGTAGATTTCTGGAGGCATTTGTTCCTCCCTTTAAAGATTTCAGTTTTCATCATTGTTGCTACTAAATCGAGAGGATAAGAAAAAATGATGATTTAAACAACTAGTCTCACTATGAAGAGGAAAAGAAAAATTATGATTTAAAAATTGCACTCTACTTGGATTATTCTTAAGTTTATTGTTGACTTTTAAAATTTTGTCATTGATTCTATTATTTGAATTATCAGATTGCGTGAATACTAATACAGGAATGATTGAACTTTAATTTTATAAATCATATTTAATTCAGTTGACATTGATGATAAATATTTTACACTCGGGCTTTTTTTTTTTTCCTTTAAAATTGCTCTCTGAATCATTGACTCAGAACTAAAGGAAACAGGTATAATTAATTATTCAGATTATAGCTATTTAAAAACTATCCTGTTAATTTGCTTTAGGCACAAGCAGCAGCTCAAGAAAACTTGGACCAGTTAAGAAAAAATGCTCATGCTTCAACGAGAAGTCAAATGGAACTTAGAATTGAAGATCTGGAATCTCAGGTCTCTACAATGAAGACGTCTCAAGAAGATTCTACTAAAACAGAGTTGGAAACCTACAGGCAACTCTACCTAGAAGAATTAAAAGTTAGAAAGTCCTTGAGAAGTGAACTGAACAGGTAAGCCAAAACAGAATCATAGACAAGAAATTTAGCTTATTCATTTGCCTCTAAAGCATAATTTCTGTGGAGCCAAGATCATGAGATGAGTAGGAAGTGAAAGCCAACTAGATCGTGTAATTTTGGAAAATGATATTTCTAAGTGAACTTACCTTTGAAAGGTTAGTCCAGGACAGTTTGCATCCCTCCTCTTCTTTTTGGTTTTACAGGACCTCTTCTCCCACCCCACCGCCCCCCCCCCCCCCCCGCCCTGTATATTTTCCATTGATCGGATCTGCTAGTCTTTAAGTGCATTGTTTGAAGCTTTCTCATTTAGAAGCATATTATTATAAAATTGCTTGTCAGAAGTACCCTAAATAGAAATGTCGATGAGTTCATTTTTGGAAGATGACATCTTTAACCTAAAAGGTCAAGTACTACTACTACTCATCCTGGCAGCTTGGTACATTTATTCTCTTGATTGTGAACTTTGGTATTATTACTAGAGTGGGCCTTGAGACAAACTGTCCTTTATGGTTTTTCTACTTTACATAATGGCATACATGTGAAATACAGAAAGACTCACACAGGGCTGAAGGGGAGTAGCGTTCCCAAAGTGGCTAAAAGGAGCACCGTGGTGGGAGGGAGGTATGTGGAAGACTGAAGACAGAAAGGGCAGATTCTGCCTCCAGTGCCTTGGTAACTGTTATAAGCTAATTGCCTCTGTAGCTGTTTTAATTCTTTCTGATCACACGTCTGCCATCTACTATCTCCCCTAGAGATTGTTGGTCTCAGTGATTCCTCGGTGTCAAATGCTCAGTTTCTTTGAGATAGTAAGTGAAATGTACAAGAGTGGTGAAAGCAAACGCTTGAAAATGTCTTTGAGGGATGGTTTATTTTTAGATCTGTAAACAGGTTTACTAAATATAAGTGTGTATATATACTGGCATCCTGAAGGGTGTTGTCAGTACAGCCATTCCAGAAGACAGCAAGTATTATTCGTTAAGCCATGTACATCACTGATAGCCACTTCTCTCCCTTCCCTAACTTGAATTGTTAGTTAGGGATCCCCCTGGAAACATAAGTATTTCTTTAGAACAATTTTAAAAGTATAATTTTAGATAGTAGGTGTGCTCTGTCACATGTTCAGTGTTAAAACACTGTTCAATGGCAAATGCTATTGACTATTATGGAAACTTAAAAAGATGTAAGTCATTTAGGAATGATTTAGGGAAAAAGAAAATGTATTTGTGTTTTTTAATCTTCACAGGACTAATGAGAGACTGTCAGAGAGTAATACAAAACTTCTTGCGGAGAAACAGCAGCATCAAACTTCACTCAGGACTCTTACTATGAGCCTAGGCCTGGAAACACCTTATTGTGGACATTTTGGAAATAATTCAGTGCTCAATGGAAACCTTACTCCAAGAAGAAACTTAGGGATTCCTACCTTAAACCCACGGCCATCATATGCCTACTGGGAGACTTCCTTGTGGAAGGTTAGTTATATTATCTGTTTTACTTTGGGTTTCAGATATCTGATATAATTGTTGCTTTTAATTTGGTGAAATTCTGAGTTGTTTAAGTATCTAATACATACGAAGTAAAAGTCATAATTATATATGCTAAGAAAGAACTGAGGTAAATTTTATATATATATAAATTTTACATATGTGAATATATATATATATATATATATATATATATATATATATATATTAGTCCCTTGATCTCTCATTTCCAAGAGATACTTATTTTTATTTTATTTTAGCGAGAGAATGAGTGAGTGCATGCAGGGGAGGGGCAAAAGGAGAGGGAGAAAGAGAATCCCAAGCAGGTTTCATGCTCAGCACTGAGCCGAATGTGGGGCTCAGTCTCAAAACCATGAGATCATGACCTGAATCAAAATCAAGATTTGGACACTGAAAACAACTGAGCCACCCAGGTGTGCCACAAGAGACCCCTAGTATTAACTGTATTCAATAAATATAACTAAACTGACCCATGTTAAATTTCTTGAAAAGCTTTCATTTAAATTTGATTTTAGAAAGTAAATGTTATTGCCTGTTGACCACAGGTACACTTAGATGCTTGGACTTATTTTCGGTTGGCAGTGGTTCATAAACATTTGAAGGTTTTGCTATCATCCAGTTTTTGCACCCCTGTATGTCAGTGAATGATCCTCCTCCAAACACTTAACGACATATGAATGTTTACTATTTAAAAGAATCCAAGGGGGTGCCTGGGTGGCTCAGTCATTTCAGCGTCTAACTCTTGATCTCAGCTCAGGTTTTGATCTCAGGGTCATGAGTTCAAGTCCTGAATTGGGCTCTACACTAAGCGTGGAGGCTACTTTAAACAAAAAAAAAAATAACCCATGGTAAGTCCTTTTTCATGAATTAAATCAACTTGTAACACTAAAAAGGTTAATTTCTCTTTTAAGTTAAATTTTTGCTATTTTCTTACATGAGAATACATCTTTAATTGCTCTCTTACTTATGGCACTCTTTTTTCTTTTTCCTTTTTTTTTTTTGACTAATAGCACCTCTTTCAATTTTTATAAAATATCTTGCTGAGCGATTGTAGAGCATTTTATAAATAGCTAAATCAAGCAAATATGTGAATTTTTAACATGAAGCTTTTATTTCTTCAAATGAGTTCTTTGCCCGTTTCTCTTTTCTTTTTCTGGAACCCCTTGAATGCAAGTATTATTACACTGGATGTTGTCCCACAGGTCCCTTAACCTAGTCTCATTTTTAAAGTTCTTTTTTCTTTTTTGTTTTTCAGCTTGGATGATTTCTACTACCCTGTCTTGCAAATTGTTGATCTGTTCTTCTGCATCTTCTTATCTGCTGTTGATTCCCCCTAGTGTATTTGTCATTTCTGTTATTGTATCCTTCAGCTCTGATTGGTTCTTTTTTATATCTTCTATCTCTTTGTAGATGTTATCACTGGATCCATTCATTCTCCTCCCAAGTTCACTGAGCATCTTTATGACCTTTACCTTGAACTCATCACTTCTCTCTGTTTTTTTTTTCTTAGTTTTTTTTCTTAGTTTTGTTAGTTTTTTTTTTCCTTAGGTTTTGTCATGTTCTTTCATTTGGAAGGTATTCCTCTGTGTCCTCAGTTTGTCTGACTTTCTATGTTTGTTTCTAAAATGGTTTCTTTCAACTTTTTCTCTCTTTTGAGTGGGCGTTGCTTTTGAACAATGTACATTAGTTATGAAGTCAAGGAAGAAGAGAATGTTTCTGTAAGTGTTGTCTAGTCATTTTTCTTGGTGGAGCTGTGACAGGTGACACTGGGTAGGCGACAAGTAACACTGCTCTTCTCTTTCTAAATTCAGAACACAGGAGACAGGGAGATGGAGAGAAACTGAGTAGCTTTATTACTAATACACACTAACGAATTGGAGGATATGATTTAGGTTATGTTAGCCACACTGGGCTTCCTCCCAAATTGGGCACTTCCCCACACAGTTGTCAATTGAGGAAACAAATGCTTGACACCCACCCTGGGGGCAGGGTGCTTACCACAGAGCTGAGAGCAGACCCAAATTCATGTTACTGTGGGCAGGCACATCTTTTCAAAGAGGAGACTCAGAAACACATAAGCACTGCCTAGCTCCTTCTCCCAAATTCACCCATTAGGTAAGTCTCCCTTCCTGTCGGGAGGGAGAGAGAGAGAAGTCCAAATGTGAGAAGTGAAGGTTCACCTATTATTTCTGACTGGATTTCAATTATAAATAAAGTGAATTGTGTCTTTTGTACATACCAACTAATGATGAGAGGTTAGACAGAAGCATGCTAGATGGGAAAGAGAAATCTGTTGGGTTTTAAATTTTGCTGTAAATAACCACACCATGGGTTCACTCATTTGTTGATTGAGTTTGATAAACCAAATTTCTTTGGAAGAAATAAATCATTCTTTCAGGAAGAATTTCCTCCGTTTCAGCTTGCTTGCTTCACCTGAAGATTTTCTCTCTCAAGTTCTCTGTCCTGTGGTTGCAAACAGTTGTGCTTAAAAATTGACTGCTACTAAAAGGAGTTAACATAATTTCTGTTCCTTTATTTTTATTCACGACTTTAAAATTTGTAATTTAGTTAGAGAGCAACTATCGTGTGCCTCATACCTAAACATTATTGAGCCACATGACAAAGTTTTATGTATTCATTTTCTCTGAGTTATACTTAAAATATACATATTTTTCCTGACTATGAGGAAGTAACTGGCATAGAACTCTAGCCTTGGTAAGACCGGAAGTGTATTCCTGGTCTGCATCTACTTGGTTTCATGACCTCAGGCAAAGAACACTCTCTCTGAGCCCTTTTTGTCTATGACGCAAAATTCGGGATTTTGACTAAATTAGTGACTTTTATACCTTCAACATAATTTTTTTTCAAAGAATAGAACGTAATTTTTTTTTGCATTAAACTGTATTGTGTAAAACAGAGAGAAGTAGAGCTGTCTAACTAAAGGAGAGATGGAGACTATGGCTGTGACTTCCTTGTCCCTCAATCCTGCGGTGGGTGTCCCCAACCGAACCTTAGATTTCTATGGGCCATATTTGAATGCTAACAGTAATGAGAAAATCCTTCTAATTAAAAATTCTTTAAAAGTGTTCTTTGAATTAAAATTTGCTGATATATAGTTTTTCTGTGTATAATTTTCTCACCCTCTTATATTTCTGATAAATGGAAAGGTATACATAAAAGTATACATGTGTCCTCATTCATGGACTTGAAAGCTATTTTCACCATCGAAACACAGTTTTTACCTAGAAATAAACATAAAGGTCACAGAGGTAAATATTTAGGAAAAGAGCTTTTGGGGAAAAGATGCAACATTACCTTGGTAGTTCCTTAAGTCATGTCATGTAAAAAACGTGGTTTCTATTTTATATCGATATTATTAATAGTAATATAAAATTGTTTGAGTAAAGCCTTCCCCCATCATCTGGTATTGAGTTATTAATTTTATAAGTCGGGTATAGTAATGTTGTCCCATTCATTTTATAAGGCCTGAATATAATGCTATTGTCAAAAAAGTGTTATGGTTCCTCAAAAACTTAAAAATAGATATTCATTAATTCCACTACTGCGTATTTACCCAAAGAAAATGAAAACACTAATTTGAAAAGTTGTGTGCATCCCTATGTTTATTGAAACATTGTTTGCAATAACCAAAATATGGAAGCAACCTAAGTGTCCACCGATAGATGAATGGATAAAGAAGATGTGTAATATGTATACAATGAAATATACCTCAGCTATCAAAAAGAATGAGATCTTGCCATTTGTGACAACATTGATAGACCTAGAAGGTATTAGGCGAGGTGAAATAAATCGGAGAAAGACAAATAAATACCATCTGATTTCACTTACATGTGGAATATAAAAAAACCAAACAAGTCAACAAACAGAATCATAAGTACAGAGGACACATTGGTGGTTGGTAGAGGGGAGGTGGGTAGAGAGTAAGGACAAAATAAGGTGAAGAGGAGGAAGAGGTACAAATTCCAGTTATAAAATAGGTAAGTCACAGGAATGAAGAATACAGCATATGAAGTATCGTCAATAATATTGTATTAATGTTGTATGGTGACAGAGGGTAACTACACGTACGGTAGTGAGCATAGCATAGTGTCTACAATTGTCCAATCTGAATTTGTATACTGAAATGAGTGTAACATTGTCTGTCAACTATACTTCAATTAAAAAAAGGTATTAGGGAAAACAGTCTCTGAAAATATTGGGAAACATGTCAGCCAAAACATTTGTCCTCACACCTACATTTGTAAAGACGTTGGAATCCTTATCACCAGTGTTGATTATGTTCAGTACGCTATTTTGGAGCCCGTTTGGGGCATTCAGGGAGAGGCTACCTTGTATAAGAAAGATCCAAATAAGAACATTCTAGATAGGAACAGTTGTAATATACAGTTGACCCTTGACCAACATGGTTTCGAACTGTGCGGGTCTACTTTACTTACACATGGATTATTTTTGGATACTGTATAGTACTGTAAGTGTATTTCCTCTTCCTTCTGTTTTTCTCAATGTCCTTTTTTTTGCCCTGGCTTATTCTACTGTACAAAACATGTACGAATCGACTGTTTATGTTACCGGTAAGGCTTCCGGTCAACAGTAGGCGATTAGTAATTAAGTTTTGGGGGGATGAAAAAATTATATGCAGGTTTTTGACTGCACCGCAACCCCTGTGTTATTCAGGGGTCACCTGTAGTTGGAAATATTCGTACACATTTCATAAGTAAGTAGATAGCCATCACTTTAATAAGTCAAGTGTTTCCAAACTTGGTCCTAATTTGGAGAAAGGAAACAAACTTACAATTGAAAATTGCATATTGTTTTCCTTATCTCTAATTGAGAAAGTTATAAATCAGAAGCTAAATTTGAAAACTGTTGCAACCCTCTATTTTTCCTTTCTTCAAAGAGATTTTCTGAAATCTTTGTGTGCATATGAAAAGAAATAAGTGTTTTAGTCATAATACAGATAGCAAAATATTACCACTCAATTTTTTGCCAGTAGAATTTTCCACATGACAGCATGACAGTCCCACTTTCTTCATTTTATATGTATTTAAGAGTCGGTCCTGAAAAATTAACAGCAAAAGCATTCCTTCAAATTTTGTGTTTCTTAAAGTGAAAGAATGGAAAGCCCATTTTAAGGAACAATTCATTCAGGTAAAAAACTGATTAAACTTTCATAAAGGGCAGGTTTTCTAATCATTTCCAAGTAATAATTCAGTATACAATATGATTCTTGTTTAAACTTTTTTGTACCAGTAAGATCAAACATCACCTTTCAGAGATTATACACATTCAATAGATCAATATTAATTGTGCTTTTTATCAGATTCACTTAAATAGCATTATACATACATATATATATATATATATATACACACACACACACACACACATATATATATAATATACACATATTATATATACGTATACACACACACACACACACACACATATATATATACACACATATATACGTGTGTGTGTCTGTATGTATGTATGTATCTGTTCTCCATTACCTACAACTAACATAAAATAGGTAGGAATTTATTTTACTCATGTGATTGTCTTTCTATGGAAGTAATCCCTAACTTTGGTTTAATCTCTACAAGTATTGTTTCAAGACCACATGTCGTAAGCTATATATAATTCCTACAATGCCTTTTGTTTACCTTACACATTCTAAATAATATTTGACTTATCTCAGATGCAGCGGGAGTTGGAGAAAGGAGTAACCAGAGCACTAGAAGAAGGTATGTTGCCAAAAATGTATGAAGTTAGATATCATTGATTTCTGAAATAAACTATAAATAGTAAATGGCATCCCTTTCCATTGTTTGGATAATGGATACTGCATTCACATTTTTTTGTACATATCTAATAAAAAATGTAAAAGATGAGCATAATGAAGAACACACTTCTTCCTCATTTAGTCCTCATGTTCCATAGCTCTTTTAAAATCTCCCAAAAGTCTAGGGGCACCCAGGTGGCTCAGTCGGTTGGGCGACTGATTTCAGCTCAGGTGGGTTCAGACCCTACAGAGGGCTCTGTGCTGAAAGCTCGGAGCCTGGAGCCTGCTTCAGATTCTGGGTCTCCCTCTCTCTGTGCCCCTGCCCGCTTGTGGTTTGTCTCTCTCTCAAAACTAAATAAACGTTAAAGAAGTTTTTTCAATCTCCCTAAGTCTATATATCTGTTATTATTTCTGGCGATAATCTTCCTTCACTGGTGCCATCCCTATGGAGCTGTCAACCTGCACAAGTCTCAGAAAAGGTGTGCTTTATCAAATTGTTGTTTCCGCTAGTGATAGAAGACCCAAAAAGCCAAAGTCGTCTTAGTAATGCTTGGTTAAGTAAGTAGAGGTCATATAGCTGTCACTTGACAGGTAACGGGTTTCAATCTTCACTCATTGACTTTGTCATTGCTTTTGCCCTTGGGTGAAACTTCAAATTCCTTAGCATGGAATGAAAACACCCAAATCAGTTTGCTTCTTGCCAGATTATTCAGCCTTGTCTCACTATTTGCCCTACTCTGCTGCTTTGCTCTAGCACCTTGTCACACTAAACTACTCATAATTGCACAAGTGTTCTTCCTCACATCTAGCTCTTTCTATGTGCTTCTTCCCTCTACCTAGCATACTATTTTCTTGTCCTTCAGGTGTCAGCTTACATATCACCTTCACCAAAAAGCAGACAATATTGATGCAAAACTGGGATGTCCCTTCTGTATGTTCCAGTAGTGCTGTGTTTTATACCTGTCACTTACATCTGTATATCAAGGAAGGTCCTGTTCAGAAATGTTTGGAAATGCCTGTTTGATTTTTCAGTTTATCGTTTATGATTGTTCAGGGTGGACTGTGTCCTCATCTTGTAATTTCACCTTGTAATGAAAAAACCAGAAACTCTGATAATTATCCACAATAGCAATTCATTCAGTGTGCAACCCTGAGCAAAATATATTGAATACTAATCTTGGGTTTCATAATGCAGTTGTACATAGTTACTTTCCAATTTTCTTGACACCTTTTCATAAAGGCCCCAACTTTCTTTTTTTTCTTTTTCTTTTCTTTTCTTTCTTTTTTTTTTTAATTTTTTTTAACGTTTATTTATTTTTGAGACAGAGAGAGACAGAGCATGAACGGGGGAGGGTCAGAGAGAGGGAGACACAGAATCTGAAACAGGCTCCAGGTTCTGAGCTGTCAGCACAGAGCCTGACGCGGGGCTCGAACTCACGGACCGTGAGATCATGACCTGAGCCGAAGTCGGCCGCTTAACCGACTGAGCCACCCAGACGCCCCATCTTTCTTTTTTTTTTTAAGGACTTGTAGTGAAAAGTATTTTGGAGACAGAAGATAATTCTTTCTTTTCCTTTTCAGTTGCTCCCGAGTTTGAACGAGGATCCTGTAGAACTCCTTTAGTATCCACTGATGATTCAATTCTAAATCAAGATCCAGTATGGAAAGCGTCACGAGAATATGTACAGATTTTGAACAAAAATTATATGATTTGAAAAATAAATAGAAAAAAATTTACTGGGTGCTTACAAAACATTTTCATTGTTTCCCAAGTGAACACACTATATGGAAAAATCTTGATTAAAGGAAAATGTTTTTGTGTCATATGTGTGTAATGAAAATCTGTATAATATTTTAAACTATGTTTCTTGGCATCTCATTAACTTTTAAGCACATTTTGTACGTGGAAACCAGCACTAGAGGGTTTGACATACATCAGACTGTTCCATTCCCTGCGGTTTGAACAGCACCCAGACAACCAAGTTGTCATTAATACTTCAGTAGTGTCCATGGATGACTTTTTTGTATTTTCCAATTTTTACCACTATATGTGGGCCTAAAGATTTAGATGTTAGTTTGATGTATTCCTGCTATGGCTATTGCCAATGTTTGCACATACTAGAATTTTTTATAGAGCCATAAAACCTATTTATAATTTTAATTGTAAACACTGATTCATAGCTCTTTCCACATGGAGAAATGAGATTTGCCTAAGGCTTTTCACCTTTTCTATTTATTTAGTTAGTTATTTTTGATTTGCTTTTTGGAAACAAAGTTAGAGAAAAGAAAAAATAGAGAAACAACAAAAAAAAAGAACTCCCCCCCACCCCCGCTCCAGAGCCATTTGCAAGTAAATTACTAATGGGATGCCTGATTCCTGTAGCATTTAAAGCCTACAAGTCAGTACATTCCACATAACTACCATACAACCTTCACAATCAGAACATTAACTCTAATACACTTGTCGCTTGAACAATGGGGTTAAGGGCTCCGAGCCCTGCCCCCCACAGTCAAAAAGCCATGAACTTTTGACCCCCAAAGACTTAACCACTGCTACTACCAATGATCTTTTGTATATGATATGTATCGTACTATATTCTTAAAATAAAGTAAGCTACAGAAAAAAATACCGTGAAGAAAATTATAAAAGAAACTACATTTCCAGTACTGAAAAAAAATCTGTGTGTAGTCAGTGCACCCATTAGAACTCTTTTGTTCAAGGTTCGGTATAATTCTATCATTTATTCCTCATAATTCTTTAAAGTTTGCTCACTTATCTGTAGTATACGTAATACCAAGGAAGGTCCTGTTCAGAGCCATGTATTGAAGTCAGTTGTGTGTCTTAGTCTCTTTCACTCTAGAACAGTTCCTTTGTCTTTCCTTGACTTTCATGACTTTTAACCTTTTTGACGAGTAAATTCCAGTAATGTGGAATGTCTTTCAATGTGGATTTTTCTTAGGTTTCCTTACGGTAAAATTCAGATCATACATTTTTAGCAAGAGGATCACTACAACCTACTCTTTTCCTTGCATCCTATCATGAGACCTACAATTCTGATTTGTCCCAACACTGGGATATTAATGTTGGCCACCGGAGGTAGTATCTGCCAGGTTTCTCCCCTGGAATGTCAACTTTCCACTTTCCAATTATTTAGTATTTTGTGGGGAAGTACTTTGAGACACGTACATATCTCCTTTCTCAGACACCCTGTGGCAGGCCACCTCTTCTGCAGACGGTTTGCCCCCCTGCAGGTTCTGAAAACCCACGCTGGACTATTCTTCCCCTGTGCAGATGCCTCCCCACCCTGTCCAGTCTGTGATACTTCATTATTCTATATCATTCACTTTTCAGGGATGCTCTCACTTGAGCTCCAACACTGTGCAGGGTGACTGTCCCACACATAATGCCTTCCCCATTCTGTCTAAGCTCCAGCACCTCACTCTGGACCCCCACAACTCCATGCCTCTGTTTCTAGGACTGGGAACTAAACTGTTGGGGATGAGAAAGAAGAAAGGAAGGAAGGGCTCCACAGGTCTTCTTTAATCAACTTAGCAAGCTCTCCAAAGCCGTTTCTCATTGGAATTGCATTGAATCTGCCAAGAGTTTGTCAGGAAAGACATTTCTTATACTGATTTTTCCAAACAACTAGTCTTTTAATTGTCTAAGCTTATTCCCCACAATATATTGTTTCTCACTCGAGTGTCTTATCTGCAGATTGCTTTGGATTTGGGGCATGCAGCGACATATCATCTATAAATAGTGGCATTTTCGTTTCTTTCCAATTCCTAGAGCTTTCATTTTTTTTCTTTCCTACTACAAGAATGACGTGGAGTAAATGTGAGGATAGTGAGTGTTCATGTCTTCTTGAAATTGCAACATGTAAAACTAGTTGTCTAGAACTATGTAGATAGTGGGGTTTTTAAAAGTGTATATCTTTTATCAGTCTCTTAGTTTGCTCTTGCCGTTTACAACAGATCACCATCAACACAGTGTCTTACAGCCACACACATGTATCTCACATTTGTATGGGTCAGAAGCTGAGCAATGGCTTAGCTGGGTCCTTTGTTCAGGTTCTCACAAGGCTGTACCCAAGGTGTCCGCTAGACTGCGCTTCCCCATTTGGGTGCTTCGATGGGGAAGAATCTGCTTCCAAGCCCATTGCGTTTGTTTTTAAGAGAATCTCCTGGTCACTGTATGACTGGACTCATTTCCACAGCTCTTTGCTAGTTGTTGGCTAGTTGGAGGCTTAGGTCCAAAGCATTCCCAGACACTTGTCTTACTGCTTTTGGGCTGCTCTAACAAAATACCATCGGCTTATGAAAAAAAGTTTTATTTTTCACAGTTCTGGAGGCTGGGGAGACCAAAATGAATGCACTGGCAGATTCAGTGTCCAGCGGCAGCCTGCTTCCTGGTTCATGGACGCTGGTCTTCCTGCTTGGCGCAGGGCCACGGTAGCTCTCACAGCCCTCCTTTATAAGGGCACTAATCCCATTCATGAGGGCTCCACCTTCATGACTTAATCCCTTCCCAAATCTCCCACTTCTTTTTTTTTTAATTGTTTTTCAACGTTTATTTATTTTTGGGACACAGAGAGACAGAGCATGAACGGGCGAGGGGCAGACAGAGAGGGAGACACAGAATCGGAAACAGGCTCCAGGCTCTGAGCCATCAGCCCAGAGCCTGATGCGGGGCTCGAACTCACGGACCGCAAGATCGTGACCTGGCTGAAGTCGGACGCTTAACCGACTGCGCTCCCCAGGCGCCCCCCAAATCTCCCACTTCTAAATACTATCACGTTGAACATGAAGACTTAACACATGAGTTTCGGCGAGTGGGTACACAAATATTCAGCCTAGAGCAAGGCCGTTCCTCGTTTGTGGCCACGTAGACTTCCTCCATATGGCCGCTTAGTTTAGGAGGCCAGCAAGGAGAATGTCACTTCAGAGAAGGCTCAGTTCTCCTTGAAGGGTGTTCACGTGATCAGATCAGGTTTGCCTAGCATAATCCTCCTTGTGGTTGACTCTGAATTAACTGAAATAATTAGGTCTGCAACATTCCTTTATCTTTGTCATATTATCATAGCTAGAGTCAAGTCATAGATCTTAAGAGAAAAGAATTATAAACAAAAGGTGACCACACTAAAGGGCAGATATTACGGAGTCACTTAGGGTCTTTCTGCTACAAGTATATTGAGGAAGTTCCCTTATAATACTAGTTTTCTAAGTTTTGTCATGAATGAATATTGAATGCTAACAGATGTTTATTTCACATCTATTGAGATAGGTTTTTTTAACTGTTTATTTTTGAGAGAGACCAAGCAAGCCAGCAGGGGAGGGGCAGAGAGAGAGGGAGACAGGATCTGAAGCAACCTCTGCGCTGACCGTGGCAAGCCCAATGCGAGCCCCACGTGGGGCTGAAACTCACACACTGTGAGATCATGACCTGAGCCTAAGTTGGATGCTTAACCGACTGAGCTACCCAGGCACCCTGAGATGTGTTTTTAAAATATTTGTGAATGGGGAGGGGCCAAGATGGCGGAACAGCATGGAAGTTTTGTGTGTGTCTCGCATCCATGAAATACAGCCAGGCCAACACGAAACCATCCTGCACACCTAGAACACTGATTGGAGGACTAACACAACAATCTGCACAACCTGAGCCACAGAATTCAGCAGGAATTTACCCCAAAGGAAAGAGCATGAAGAAACGACAGCCAGGGATTTAACCCACACAGATAGAAGCAAGATGTCTGACCCAGAATTTAGAATCACGATAATAAGAATATTAGCTGGGGTCCAGAATAGATTAGAACCCCTTTCTGCAGAGATAAAAGGAGTAAAAAATAGCCAGAATGAAATTAAAAATACTATAACTGAGCTGCAATCACGGATGGATGCAGTGGCGGCAAGGATGGACAAGGCAGAACAGAGATTCCGCGATATAGAGGACAAAATTATAGGGAATAACGAAGCAGAAAAAAAAAGAGGGAGATTAAGGCAAAAGAGCATGATTTAAGCATTAGAGAAACCATTGACTCATTAAAAAGGAACAACATCAGAATCACAGGGGTCCCAGAAGCGGAAGAGAGAGAGATAGGGGTATTAGGGTAATGTGAGCAAATCATAACGGAAAACATGTACGAAAGCTGGGGAAAGACACAGACGTCAAAATCCAAGAAGCACAGAGGACCCCCATTAGATTCAACAAAAACCGACCATCAACAAGGCATATCATAGTCAAATTCACAAAATACTCAGGCAAGGAGGGAATCATGAAAGCAGCAAGGGGAAAAAAAAAAAGTTCCCAAACCTCAAAGGGAAGACAGATCAGGTTTGCAGCAGACCTACCGACAAGAACTTGGCAGGCCAGAAAGCAGTGGCGGGATATATTCAGTCTGCTGAATCAGAAAAATATGCGGGGGAGCCTGGATGGCTAAGTCGGTTAGGCGTCCGATTTCGGCTCTGGTCGTGATCTCGCGGTCTGTGAGTTTGAGCCCCTCGTCGGGCTCTGTGCTGACAGCTCAGAGCCTGGAGCCTGCTTCGGATTCTGTGTCTCCCTCTCTCTCTGCCGCTCCTCTGCTCATGCTCTGTCTCTGTCTCTGTCTCTCTCTCTGTCAAAAATAAATAAACATTAAATAATTAAAATAAAAAATAAATGCAGCCAAGAACTCTTTATCCAGCAAGGCTGTCACTCAAAATAGGAGAGAGAAAAAGTTTCCCAGACAAACAAAAATTAAAGGAATTTGTGACCACTAAACCAGCCCTGCAAGCATTTTTAAGGGGGACTTTCTGAGGCTAGATGAAAAAAATTACATATACATACATACATACATATATATACATACACACACATATATACATATACATATATATATATATATATATATATATATATATATATCAAAAGCAACAAAGATTAGAAAGGACCAGAGAACACCACCAGAAACTCCACGTCTACAAGCATCATAATGGCAATAAATTCATATCTTTCAGTACTCACTCTAAATGTCAATGGACTCAATGCTCCCATCAAAAGGCATAGGGTAACAGAATGGATAAGAAAACAAGGTCCATCTATATGGTGTTTACAGGAGACCCAGTTTAGACCTAAAGACACCTTCGGACTGACAATAAGGGGATGGAGAACCATCTATCATGCTAATGGTCAACAAAAGAAAGCTAGAGTAGCCATACTTATATCAGACAATCTAGACTTTAAAATAAAGACTGTATCAAGAGATGCAGAAGGGCATTATGGCATAATCAAGGGGTCTATCCACCAAGAAGACCTAACAATTGTAAACATTTATGCGCCAAATGTGACAGCACCCACATATGTAAATCCATTAATCACAAGCATAAAGAAACTCATCGATAGTAATACCATAATAGTAGGAGACTTCAGCACCCCACTCACAGCAATGGGCAGATCATCTAATCAAAACAATCCACAAGGAAACAATGGCTTTGAATGACACACTGGACCAGATGGACTTAACAGATATATTCAGAACATTTCATCCTAAACCAGCAGAATATACATCCTTCTCCAGTGCACACGGAACGTTCTCCAGAATAGACCATATACTGGGACATAAATCAGCCCTAAGTGAGTACAAAAAGATCGAGATCATACTGTGCGTATTTTCAGACCACAACACTATGAAACTCGAAATCAACCACAAGAAACAATTGGGAAAGGTAACACATACTTGGAGACTGAAGAACATCCTACTAAAGAATGAATGGGCCAACCAAGCAGTGAAAGAGGAAACTGAAAAGTATATGGAAGTCAATGAAAGGGATAACACCACAACCCAAAACCTCTGGGACGCAGCAAAGGTGGTTATAAGAGGAAAATAGATAGCAATCCAGGCCTTCCTAAAGAAGGAAGAGAGATCTCAGATACACAACCTAACCTTATGCCTTAAGGAGCTAGAAAAAGAACAGCAAATAAAACCCCAAATCAGCAGAAGAGAGGAAATAATAAGGATTACAGCAGAAATTAATGCTATCGAAACAAACAAACAAACAAACAACCCCACAAAAATACCAGTTGAACAGATCAATCAAGCCAGAATCTGGTGCCTTGAAAGAATGAACAAAATTGATAAACCACTAGCCAGTCTGGTCAAAAAAGAAAAAAAGGAAAGGACCGAAATAAATAAAATCAAGAATGAAAGAGGAGAGATCACAACCAACACAGCAGAAATAAAAACAATAATCAGAGAATAGTATGAGCAATTCTATGCCAATCAAATGGGTAATCTGAAAGAAATGGACAAATTCCTAGAAACATATACACTACCAACACTGAAACAGGAAGAAGTAGAACATTTGAGCAGACCCATAACCAGTCAGGAAATCGACTTAGTAATCAAAACGCTGCCAAAAAACAAGAGTCCAGGGCCAGAGGGCTTTCCAGGGGGAATTGTCCCAAACATTTAAGGAAGAGTTAGCACCTATTCTCTTGAAACTGTTCCAAAACATAGAAATGGAAGGAAAACTTGCAAACTCTTTCCATGAAGCCAGCATTACCTTGATTCCAAAACCAGTCAGAGACCCCACTAAAAAGGAGAACTATAGACCACTTTCCCTGAGGAACATGGATGCAAAAATTCTCAACAAGATATTAGCCAACCGGATCCAACAATACATGAAAAGTATTACTCACCACGACCAAGCGGGATTTATACCTGGGATGCGGGGTGGGCTCAATATCCGCAAAACAATTAACGTGATTCATCACATCAAGAAAAGAAAGGGCAAGAACCATAGGACCCTCTCAATAGACGCAGAGAAAGCATTTGACAAAACACAGCATCCTTTCTTGATAAAACCCTCAAGAAAGTAGGCAGAGAAGGAGCATACCTCGAGATCCTAAAAGCCATATATGAACAACCCGACGCTAATATCATCCTCAGTGGGGACAAATGGGAGAGTTTCCCCCCTGAGGTCAGGAACAAGACAGGGATGTCCACTCTCGCCACTGTTACTCAACATAGTATTGGAAGTCTTAGCCTCTGCAATCACACAACACAAAGAAATCAAAGGCATCCACATCGGCCAGGAGGAGGTCAAACTTTCCCTCTTCACAGATGACACGACACTCTATACAGAAAACCCCAAAGATGCCACCACAAAACGGCTAGAATGGACTCATGAATTCGGCAAAGTTACAGGATATAAAATCGATGCGCAGAAATCGGTTGCATTCCTATACACCAACAATGAAGCAACAGAAAAAGAAATCAAGGAATCGATCCCATTTACAGTTGCACAAAAAGCCACAAAATACGTAGGAATAAATCTAACCAAAGGGGTGGAAAATGTATATACTGAAAACTATAGAAAGCTTATGAAAGAAATGGAAGAAGACACAAAACAATGGAAAAAGAGTCCATGCTCCTGGATAGGAAGAACAAATATTGTTGAAAGGTCAATACTACCCAAAGCAATCTACATGTTCAATGCAATCCCTATCAAAGTAACACCAGCATTCTTCACAGAGCTAGAACCTATACTCCTAAAATGTGTATGGAACACGAAAAGGACCCGAAGAGCCAAAGCAATCTTGAAAAAGAAAACCAAAGCAGGAGGCATCACAATCCCAGACTTCAAGCTATACTACAAAGCTGTAATCATCAAGACAGTATGGTACTGGCACTAGAACAGACACTCAGATCAATGGAACAGAATACAGAACCCAGACATGGACCCACAAACCTATGGCCAACTAATCTTTCACAGATCAGGAAAGAATATCCAATGGTGTAAAGACAGTCTCTCCAGCAAGCGGTGCTGGGAAAACTGGACAGCGACATGCAGAAGAATGAACCTGGACCACGTTCTTACACCATACACAAAAATAAACTCAAAATGGATGGAAGATCTCAATGCAAGACAGGAAGCCATCAAAATCCTCGAGTTGAAAGCAGGCAAAAACCTCTTTGATCCTGGCCGCAGCAACTTCTTCTTCAACACGTCTCCGGAGGCAAGGGAAACAAAAGCAAAAATGAACTACTGGGACCTCATCAGACTAAAAGGCTTCTGCACAGCGAAGGAAACAATCAGCAAAACGAAAAGGCAACTGACAGAAGGGGAGAAGGTATTTGCAAATGACATATCAGATAAAGGGTTACTATCCAAAATCTACAAAGAACGTCTCACACTCAACACCCAAACAACAAATAATCCAGTGAAGAAATGGGCAAAAGCCATGAGTAGACACTTCTCCAAAGAAGACATCCAGATGGCCAACCGACACATGAAAAAATGCTCCACATCACGCATCATCAGGGAAATACAAATCAAAACCACACTGAGCTACCACCTTACGCCTGTCAGAGTGGCTCACATTAACAACTCAGGCAACAACAGATGTTGGCGAGGATGTGGAGAAGGAGGATCTCTTTTGCATTGTTGGTGGCAATGCAAGCTGGTGCAGCCACTCTGGAAAACAGTATGGAGTTTCCTCCAAACACGAAAAATAGAACTACCCAACGACTGAGCAATTGCACTACTAGGCATTTATCCACGAGATACAGGTGTGCTGTTTCGAAGGGACCCATGCACCCCATGTCTATAGCAGCACTATCAACAATAGCCAAAGTATGCAAAGGAGCCCAAATGTCCATCGATGGTTGAAAGGATACAGAAGATGTGGTATCTAGATACAATGGAGTATTCCTCGGCAATCAAAAAGAATGAAATCTTGCCATATGCAACTACATGGATGGAACTGGAGGGTATGATGCTAAGTGAAATTAGTCAGTCAGAGAAAGACAAAAATCATATGACTTCACTCGTATGAGGACTGTAAGAGACAAAACAGATGCACATAAGGGAAGGGAAACAAACATAATATAAAAACAGGGAGGGGGACAAAACAGAAGAGACTCACCAATATGGAGAACAAACTGAGGGTTGCTGGAGGAGTAGTGGGAGGGGGGATGGGCTAAATGGGCAAGGGGCACTAAGGAATCTACTCCTAAAATCATTATTTCACTCTATGCTAACTAATTTGCATGTAAATTCTAAAAAATAAAAAATTAAATTAAAGAAGTAAAAATAAAAAAAAAACAAAATAAAGTATTTGTTACTGTGGGGAATTACATTATTTGCTCATGTTACACCAACTTTGCATTTCTCAGACTAACTGAATATAGTTGTGATTTCATTCGGTTTTTATCATTATTTTATTTTATTTTTTATGTTTATTTTTGAGAGAGAGAGAGACCGAGCATGAGCAGGGGAGGGGCAGAGAGAGAGGGAAATGCGGACTCTGAAGCAGGCTCCAGGCTCTGAGCTGTCAGCACAGAGCCCGACGCAGAGCTCAAACTCACGAACTTCGATATCATGACCTGAGCAGAAGTGGTCACCCAAATGAGCCAACCAGGTGCCCCTATTTTATTTTATTTGGGAGAGAGAGAGAGAGAGAGAGAGAGAGAGTGAGAGCGAGAGACAGAGCACAGAAGAGTGGGGGAGGGGGGCAGAGGGAGAGAGAGAGAGAGAGAGAGAGAGAGAGAGAGAGATTCTTAAGCAAGCTCCAGGCTCGATGCGGAGCCAGACGCAGGGCTCAATCCCGTAACCCTGGACTCCTGACCTGAGCAGAAATCAAGAGTCGCATGCTTAACCCATTGAGACACCCAGGCGCCCCTCGGGGCCTACATTTTCATTTGGCACTGGGCCCCACAAATTCTGTCACTGCAAAGTCCCCACCAGGCCATGTCCCCCCTCCCCTCGATCCCACCCACACACTAGTCTCCCTCAGAATGAAATGCAAACTCCTCTCTGGGCCCACAGACCCCACCAAGCTGGTCCTCGAATCTTTGCTGCCCTCGCCGCCCTCGTCCACTGGGCTCCAGTCACAGTCCCCACCTTTCCGTCGCAGGGTGCTCCCACTGGCTACTCCTTGGCCTGGAATGTGGCTGCCTGCTCAGAGGGGCCTTCCTGGGCCTCCAGCTATAGTGGCTGTCCCCTGCCCGGGTCTTCTGCTCCCCAGCACTCACAGCGGAAGCTAGCCGGCTCCTTGTTTACCTCTTCCTGGTCTGTCTCCCCCACCCACACCCTGGCGCTCAGAATGTCAACAGGAGAGCAGGGTCATCTTAAGCCTGTAAGCCTCACTCACAGGTCACTGGTCGAGGTGGCGCCCCACCCCCTAGGACAAAGCCTGGCCAGGAGCAGTACTCCCTAAACAACTGTTGTGTGACAACACACCTTGCCTGAGAAGTGATGACAGACTCTGAATGACAAGTACCTTCTAGTGTGGGGCGGCAGGCCCAGCCAGTGTGAGCCCAACCTGGCAGGGTGTTCTCCCCTGATCCCAAGCCCAGAGAACCCACCCCCCCGCCCCCCCCCCCACTCCCCACCTGGATCCTCAGTGCCACTGAGATCAGCAAAGGGTGTTGGGCAGTGCCAGCCCCTCCCACCAGGCTCCCCCCTCCCCCAGGGGGACAATGTACAAAGGGCCACTTCAGCAAGGAGCTTCAGCTCCATCTCTAGCCCACAGGCCTGAGGTGGGGGAGGGGGGGGAGGGTGTGCCCCAGCCATCCTCTGTCCTCAGGGAGCCTGCTCTAGCACAGGGCCAGGAGGGTGACAGATTCAAGCTGTAGTGCGGAGAGGCTTTGTTCCAGGACCTGCGCGCCTTGAGGAGTGGGGGGGGGGGATGCCCTTGCACAGTGAGGGGATGAGACACATCAAAGCACAGGGTCGGCCTGCTGGGGCAGAGGGCGGTTCCCGTGGACCCAGGCAGCAGGAGTGGAGTGGCGCTCCCCCATGTGGACAGGGCACAGTTGCGAAGTGCAGCCCTGCACTCAAGAGGCTAAAGTGCCTGTAGGGTTAAGGGAGAGAGAGGAGCAGACCTGGCAGGGTCTGGGCCAAGCTGGAGGGCAGAGGCCTGGGCGCAGAGTCGGCTCCCATCCTGCCTGGGACCCTCCGCCGCAAAACCAGCCACAAAGAACTCGCTCAAATAGTGCTTCCTGAAACCTGAGCTGATAACCCGAGATGTGACCATCCACCCAGTCTCCCAGGCCAGGACCCCGGCAGTCATCCTGAATCTGGCTTCTCGCTGACCTCGCGCTCCCCATCGCCAGGCACGTCTCTTCCATGCCCAGGTACTTGTCGTCCCACCCGGCCCCCTGTGCCACTGTCCCACGCTGCCTGCGCCACCAGCCACGCTCACCTGGACAACAGCAGCAGCCTTGCCAGGGAAGGGGCTCCTGGCTTGAGCCCCACGAGCCAAGCAAAAGCCACATCTGATGCTGCCCCTCTCAGCTTGGAACACCTGCTCCCAGGATAAAGTCCAAATCCTCTAGGAGGCTCCAAGTTTCTGTGTCATCTTTCACTCCCTGCCCAGGGAGGCTCAGCTGAACTGCACTTCCCCCAGGCTGAGGAAGGACTGAGCTGCCTCACCCCACACTGGGCGGTGCTGCCCAACTCTCCTGGGGCCCCAGCACAGAGCCTGATGCAAAGGAGGCGCTGACCTTGGCCTGTTGAATGAATAAACGACACCCCCCCACCTCCGCTCCCAAATCCACACACCTGCACCTGCAGTCAGTGCTGCTGGGCTCTCAGAACTGGTCTGGGGTTCGAAAAAGTCTAGTCCTGCCTGGGCAAGGCACACCCCGATGAGGTGGTTCATGTACAGGAACTCGACGGGTCCCCCACAATGGGAGGGAAATGGTGGAGAGCGGAGACACGGGGAAGGACTCCAGCCTTCCAAGCGCTCTGAGCAGGATGGCTGATGGTCCGGAGGAGACCCGGCAAGGAAGGAGGGGAAACAGGAAGGGATCTCGGTTCCCCCCTGGGTGCTCAGTGCCTGGCACCATGCCCGGCTGCTGCTGGCTCAAAGGATGGGCTGGAACCCTGGCTCCAACGCCCCCCGCCCCCAACTCTGGAATCCTGCTCTCTTGGAGGCAGAAAGGTGGGGGCTGGTAACGCCGCCCCACAGGGATCTGGGGAAGTGACCAGGCTGCTCCTGGCCCAGCTCTTACAGCTCCAGCTCTCTGGGAGCCCGAGCAAGGTCGTCCACCTCCTTCAGGAGAGGTGGCCTGGAGCAGGTGCACCTGGGGAGCCTCCGTGGAGCTGGAACAATGAGCCCTTTCTCTTTTCCCTTCCCAATCCACCTCTGCCCACCCCTGCCTTCGAGGGGCCCTCGGCTCAGGACCCGACCGTCTCCACCGGGGGACACTCAAGAAGCCCTCACCAAATGGCACAGGGCACCATGCAGGGCTGTAGGCACCGGGCCCCTGCTCCTTCATATGGAGCCGCCAGTCTGTTCTTGCTCCACTGATTAGTCTTTTCCCTCTGCTAGATCCCGAGAGCATTCCAGAAAAGGGCCGCAAGTGCCCAAATGTCCCACTGAGTGTGAGAAAGAAGAGAAAGGAACAGCAGTGACCAGACCATCACCACAAGGGGACAGAGTCATTCAGGAGTCAGGTGGCCAGGGTCGAGGCCTTAGCCATGCCACTCGCTTGCCGGGAGAGCCTGAGCACCAGGTGAGGTGCTCCATCTTGTCCCACCGTCACGTGACCATTTCACAGAGGGGGAAACTGAGGTTTGGAGAGGGGACAGGACTCGCCCGAGGTCAGGCAGCAGCGAGCTGTGGGGAGGTCCTGGCTCAGCAGAGACCACGTGCGTGCCACTGCAGCTCACCAATGCTCAAGGCCTCCCCGTTCCTGCTGGACTTCAGTTTCCCCCACTGACCACCAGGGGCACAGACTGGATCTTCCAGCTTCCGGCCGACTTGAGTGTTCCAGGCTCTAGAAGGCCCACATTCTAGGTCTGCTGCTCCATCTTCCTCCTCTAAGTTCCATGATCCCGCTTCTCTGGTCTGGATCACGGGGTTCTACTTTCCAGGTGCTGTGTTCTGGTGCCTGGTCCCCAAGTTCGCCTCTCAGAAAGGTCTGCAGCCCAGGCAGGTCCTCCAGCCAACATGCTTCATTTTCATTCCCTGTATTCTCTCCCAGCCCCCAGCAGTCGGGGCCCACGGGTCACCACCTGGAGCTCCGGTTCCGTCGGCCCTCGGGGCTGCTTTAGGGCATGAAAATGGCTGGGGAGGCCTGTCCCAGGCCCCGGATCACTGGGCTGAAGGGGATACTGGAGATCATCCTCACAGCTGGGCAGGAACACCCTTCCCCACTCTTCCCCGTGTCTCCAGGACCACGTTTCTGACCACCCCCAGCCCTGCCGGCCTCTGCCCCCACCAGTCCGCACTGCGACAGCCCCCAAGACGGCACTTCTCGAGGACAGAGACCTTGGGTCATGTTTCTTTGGGGTCAGAGCCTGGTACTTCCTTAGTGGGTGTCTGTTAAACACTTGCAGAATGAATCAACCAGGTGTGCCCAGAGTCCCGGCAGGATTACACACTGTCACAGCCTCAAAGACCAGAGTTCACATATGACAGAGATGCTCACGCTGTGTGTGCGTGCAGGTGATGCCCACAAAACACGTGCTCAAAAACACAGACACGTCACACCCTCAAGTCAGCAGATCTGTGCCCCTGGCACCTAGCCTGGGCCCTGGCACTTGGCTGAATAACAGCTGACCGAATGAATGGGTGCTCTGGGCTAGGTATATGGGGGAGACGGAGATCGGATCCTCACCCAGGATCAAGGCTCAGCTGTGATTCCAAAGACCATTTGCACGAGGTCGAACTTGACTACATTGTAGGAGGACCCCCTGGAAAGGCACTTCGGGGCTGGAGTCGGAGTCGGTAAGGAAGGCAGTCAACAGTGCTACGCACCCACCTGGGCACCCGGATGGAGGTGAAGCAAATAGCCCTAGGGCCACCTCTGGCTGGGAGGGGCAGAGGGCAGCCTGGGGTGGGGTGGGGTGGCTTTCCAGGTGGAGGTGGGAAGGTGAGGGCCCTGAGGCCTAACCCACACGACTGGAAGGACAGCAGAGGTTTGGATGGCATTCTGGGTGTGCTACATCCCAGTAGCCCCAGGTCTGGACTCTCACTGACCCAAATTCCAAGAAAGAGAGACACACGGGCTAAGCTGTCTGCCCCAGGCGCGCCTGTTCTGGGGGATGGGCCCGGGGCCAGGGTCCCTCTGGAAGCCACTCACACATGGTGACCCCAGAGTCTCATGAACGGGGAGCTGGCTGTTTTCCTTAGACCTCTCTCCTTTCCATGGTAACTTCATTTTTCTGGCATAACGGTTTCACCTACAACCTAGGAAATGTGAAAATCAAAGCGAAAGAAGGCTCATATCGCCCACCATCCCCGGGGCTAACATTTAGGCCTAAGTTCTCACAGGTTTTTTTCCCCTGTGCACCTTCTTGCTGGAATGAGCTATCGATGTGCATTTCCTGCCAGCTTTAGGACAGCAAGCATTTTCTCTAAGGAGCTTTGTCCTCCACATGGGAAGACCGAGTGCAGACCTGAGCCCTGGGGATTTGGCTCACCTGGGCTTCTTCCCATCTCCCCCAGACCTGACCTGGATCCTGCAGACAAATGCTCCAGCTGGGGACCGGAGTGGGGGAGGGGTATGGCCACATAGCCCTGGGCTCTCCTCTTACAAGCCACAAAGGGACTACCAACCACTCCCCAGGGTGCTCTAGGTCAGTCCCAAGCACCTCGGGCCTTCAACGTTCCCTCTGTGAAATGAGCATGTTTGGCTAGCTATCTGGCCTCAAGGCTCCCCAGCCTGGTCTCCTCTCTGGGCTGCAGGGACAGTCGCCTGAACTGGGCTGCACCTTACAGCTGCTTTCCCTGCCCACTCCACTGGCATCTCAGACCAGGCCCTCAAGCTTCTCAGCATCCTGTGGAGCAGCCAGATGGAAATCCCGGCAGGGCGGATCAGCCTGGCCCTTGGGGTGGGAGTCAGGCAGGGCTTCCTGGAGGGGTCTTAAAGGATGAGCCAGCACCTGCCAGGAGAGGAGGGGAAGGCCACTGCAGACAGAGGGATAGCATCTGCAAAGGCCCGGGGGCGGGGCGGGGCAGGGGTGAGGGAGGTGTGTGGGGGGGAAGCCAGCACCTGGATTTCTAGTCTGGGTGGGGTGCTGGTGCATTTCGCCCTCCCCATATGCCAGTGCCTGGAGGCAGACCACAGAGTCTGTTACATCCCCCACTGGTGGCTGCAGGACCACTGCCCCTACTCACGTATGGCCCCGAACTTCCGTGACAGCAATAACACTCCAGGCCCCACAGCAGTCCTGGACACCCCTGAGAGGGGTTGGCCTGGGGACCCTTTGGGGCCAGGCTCTGTGGCTTATTGGCTCTGACAGAGGTCATCCCGCACAGACAGAATCCCCCTGACCCATTCCCTGGACCTCTCGGCCATGGTGGAGGAGCCTCACACCCTCTGCTCTAGTCCTTATGGCAGGTATGACCTTGGACCCGTCACCCACACCCTGTGGGCCTTGGCTCAAAGACTGAAGCCTGATCTGGGCTGTTCCAAGGTCCAGATGGGACCAGAGCTGGCTCTGCCTGAACCGACTACAGGGGTCCCCAAACACCTACTGTGTGCCAGAGCCCCCAACACTGCCTCTTTGTTTCTCTCTCTCCTGCCAGCGCACAGGCGGGATCTCTTCCCACCACCGCCCCTTACAGACACAGAAGGCCCCTGGATGCAGGTTTTCTGACCCTGGGATGTGGGCATAGGTGAAAACGTAGAGCCACACCTCCAAGCCACAGCTGGAACCAACTGAGATAAGGTGTTACTGCTTCATAAACTGTAGAGTGCAGACTCATTGATTTTTTTTCACACAACGGGCAAGGCTCCGTTCTGCAGGAGCCCCTCCCAGCTGTGTGACCCTACTAAGTCACCTGTCTAGGGCTCAGTTTCCATTGAACGAAATAAGGATTACATCAGCACCCCTCCCAGGGCTCCTGAGATACTGAAATGAAATCAAGCAAGAAAGCACCAGCCCCTCACTCCCATCCGAGCCATAAATGAGTTCAGACCATTAATATTCACGGTCCTCAGAGATGGCCCGGAAGGCACCTTCTCCATCTTTTGCCTAAACCGGCCAATCTGCGCTGCTTCCGAAAGTGGCTCTCACCTGTCACACGACCCATCACCATTCATTAAGCAGTTAAGGAACAGTCATCAAATGCCTTTTGCATGTTAGGCAAGGTGCCGGCCCCCAGAGAGTGCCTGAGCGCCCAGCCTAGAAGCCCCACCTGTCATGGGCAGCCCTCCCTTGTTCCGCCTTCCCGGCCACCATCGCTCACCCACCACGATTCCCCCAGGCTGTGTGCCAGGCCTGGGCTAGCAAGAGCGGGGCCGCGATCGACCGGTCCACAGTATTACACAAGCTCTGTGGGGTCTGTGGCCAGCTGGGACCTGTTTCCAGAAGGAAACAGCGGCAGCAGGTGCCTGGATAAAGGCAAATTGGGGCGTGGGGGGTCAGTGTGGTGTGGTGTGTGCAGAGCTGGGTTAGGGTAGCAGGGGGCAGAGGCTGAGAACACAAGCGGGGGCAGGGTCATAGGGATCTGGGTTAAGGGCAAGGCAGTCTCTTAAAGCAGCCTGAACACCACTGGGCCGGGCAGTGGTTCTGAGAGTCCACAGGCCTCTGTATTCCCAGGACAACATTTTAAAATCTGGGTTTCCAGCCCCCTCTCCCGCAGTGGGATTCTGACTCAGCGGGGTGAGGCAGGGCCTGGGAAATCTGTATTTTCCCCAAGCCGCCCAGGTGAGGCTACACGGGGCTTCCAGACGCAGAGCCTCAGGACTATGGGGAAGAAGGGAGTGGCAGTCAGGGCCACAAGGAGGGTGGCCTGGAGGCCAGGACACCAGTGACGTGGTTGTCTCGGGCGTCCAGGCTTCAGAGACCGTTCCCTTTTGAGTGACTGAGGGGCCTATCCGAGGGGCCCCTTCGGGCTCTGGGGGTCCTACAGGCTGGATACAATCCCAGCCCCACCACTTCCCGGCCCTGAGCCCCGGCCCCCAGGCACCCTCAAACTGCCAAATGGGGAGAATAATAGTACCTGCTTCAAGGGAAGTTAGCAGGCCTAGCTGGGATGATGCAGACAAAGTGCTTGGCCCAGCGCCCAGCACATAGTAAGTGCTCGATAAATAGCAGCAAATTCTTATGACTCAGAGGTCCAGGTGGGGTAGAACAGCCTGGGAAGTCATCCATTATGGGTCTCGGTCAACCAGAATCCTGGACACTGCCTCTGGCCACCCTCCCTCGCTCAGACCCCCATCTGGGCTGCTGCTTCTGGGAAGTTCCCAGCCTGCTAGGAGAGGGCAAGTGGAGGGCAGACCCTGAGGAGGCCCCAGTGTCAGCGCACACTCTGGCCTCCTGCCTTGGCCCTCACCCTGCCCCTCCCAGGGGATTCCTCCTTCAGCAGGAGCCAAAGTCTAGAGCCAAACCGGCTCTAAATTCAGAAAGCAACGGAGTAATTAGGGTGTGTGAATGATTATTTCCAACTTTATTTCTCTAGATAAAACGAAAATAAGTGGGCCAACAGGGGAATTTCCACTTGGGGCGGTGCAAGAAAAAGTATTTGGGGACCCCGTTAACTTCCTGGGTTACAGGCAGGGCTGTGGGCCCATGTCAGCCCCACTCTAGACCACAGGAGGCTGGTCCACTGCCCTTCTACCATGCCTGCTTTCAGCCCCGCCCAAAGCCTCACTTCCCCTTCCCTTCTGGCAGGTGTGGCTAAGCAGGGTCCCTGTGACCAGCCCTCCATGGTGTGAGGCTGCCCTCTGGAGGGTCCATCTCCTCCCACAGGGATGGAAAGGGAGGAGGAATGGGTAAAAGAACAGGGATGCTCCCTGGGGCTGAAAGTCAGGCACTCACTCATTCATTTTCATTCATTCATTCATTCATTCATTCGAGCTCCTATAGGATAGGGAACTCACGGCCTAGTGGAACACGCCACAGCAAACACACTGAAGAAAGAGAAGTGGTGCTCTGCCCAGCCCACAGCAAGGAGCCTCCCTGCACAAAGAACGGATGCTCAAGCCGAGAGGCAAAGGATGGGTGGTCGTTAACAAGACAGAGCCTCCATTCCCCCATCTACAAAAGGGATTATCACGGTACCTCTATCACAGGTTGCTGTACAGATGCAATGTTAGCTACTAATACTTTTACGGGCAGGCAGAGTGCACACGAGAGGGGCTGTAAGGCCAGAGAAACAGCAGAAGGGGAGAAGGGTCTGTGGGATTTGGGGTGGAGGAGGCTTTTGAAGGGTGACAGAGTTTCAGGGCACATAGGAAGAGGTGGGTGGAACAGACATTGAGGCAGAGGGAACAGCATAAGCAAGGGAATAGAATCTGACGTTTGAGACCCGTCTGGACCATTTCTCAGAGCTCTGTCAGGCTAATGCTTGGGATCCAGCTAGGTCATTCTGTGCAGACAGCCCAAACCAGGCCAAGGTCAAGAGGATCCAGAGCAGAAGTGACGCAGGGTCAGAGGTGCAGAGGTTCCCAGGAAGGGAGGACACCAGTCCTCCTTCCCCTCTGCCCTCCATCTCACCACGGGTTACTTATTCAGAGTGGTCTCTTGTCCTGGCCTCAGCCTGTCTGATGCCTCCCTCTCTCAGCTACAGTATGGCCTGGCAGCTCTCCAAGTCTTTGGAGCCTTCTCTCCTTATTCAACCATCATTTATTAAGCACCTGCTGAATGCCTGGGTGCTAAAGCTGGCATGGACCAGCTCCCACTGCGAGATGGTGAAGCTGTTGGTAGCCTCAAATGGGCCTTGCCGGAAGATTTACACCACGGAAGCCTGCCAACGCTGTTGATCAGGTACCTTTTTCTCCCAGAGGGCCTGTTGCCACCACACCATTGCCCCCTGCCCAAGCAACGGACACAGAAAGGCAGGCCCCCACCTATAGGGACTCACACACACACAAAAGACGATAGCCTACTGGAGCAGGCTGTGTAGTCTTCCAGGAGGCAGGGGTGAACTGGGAGACCCATTCTGGAAAACGGGGTGTAAATGCCCACTAGAAACTGAACCGAGCTGTTCAAATAGCACTAATGTGCCTCGTTCCCATTTCAGAGGCAAGGAAAACAGAGGCACAGAGAGGCAGAGTCACCAGTCCACGTTCACGCCGTAAGAAGTAGCAGAGTTGAGATTTGAACCTGGGCCACTGGATCTGGAGTCCTTGCTTTTCACTTCTGCCCTTGACTGTCCCATGGTGCAATTATTGCAACTCCCAACCCCCCCCAACTCCCAATCCCCCCCCACACACACACACCCCTAAGCAGCCAGCACAGGGCTACGCAAGACCATGGAGACCCGACTGGTTTTGCTGCCCAACTACATTCCATTCTCCTGGGGCTAAGGTCTGTGTCCTCTCCACCCGGCTGCCCATGACAGTGCCCCTCACAGGAAGATATTGTGTTTGTTGGTCTCAGTGTCTGAAGACCCTTCTGGACGGGAGCCCTGGTCCCCCATGTGCAGGGCTAGGGCTGACTAGGAGGGAGGGGTGCATCGTGCAGCATGGAGAACAAAGAGGCTTTGGCCTTGGGGAACACAGCAGGGTCCATTGAATGCCATGGCTAAGATGCCCATAGGGGCACAAGGAGGATGACCCCGCCCTGGCCACCGCCCACTGCTTCTCTCTTCTTCCAGAATAGCATGAGCACACGGACTTGCAGTGCCCCCAGCCCCTGGCTTCCCTGGGTCACATCCAGCCCTCACAGGATCCTCATCGCCACCGGGTAAAGTGAGCCTGGCCCACCAGCTGACATCAACACCCCCGATTTCCAGGTACACAAACTGGCACAGCGGCCAAGGATTTCCCGAGGCCTTCTCAGGTGCTGGGCTCCCTACACTCATCACCTCATGCAGACCTCCCCACAACCCTGTGGAGGAGTCGCCCCATTTGACACATGTGGACACTGAGACTCAGAAAGCGGACTTGCTTGGGGTGGTCCAGCCACCGGCAGATGTGGGCCAAGCAGTCCTGACCACAGCAGGGACCCTGGGCAGACTCCCAGAGGGCCTGCTGAGCCAGATGCCAGCACTGCCCGCCCCATCAGCGCCTCGCTGTCCTTGGGAGCTTGCTTGTGCCAGCTCGCTGGGATGGCCTGACACCTCACCTCCACCTGGCCCTCCTTCCCTTCGTTCACGTGGGTCACTCCCGTGCCTGACCACACCCCCCTTCCACAACTCTCCACCCCGACCAGGCGCTCACATCTCACAGCCTCTGCTCCAGCCATTGCCTCTACCTAGAGTGCCCTTCCCTTCAGTGCTGAGCAAGCCAACTCTCCCAGCAACTTCGCTCTCCTCCCTGGGCTGCCAGAACGTCTTCCAAACTTTCCCAAGACCCTGTGCCTATCTCCTCAGCACCCGGAGGCCTGGATCTTCAGTACCTGCCCTGCCCGGGGAGGTGACCCGCCAGTATCCACAGCTCCCCATCAAGGCAGGTCAGGACTGGTGTCCCAGGAGTGGCAAGGAGTGCTATGGGGATGGGGCAGTGCCAGTTCTGGGGGGCCATGGAGGGGTCTCTTTGGGGTAGTATTCCTGCCCACAGGCCTTCTAGGGAGTCTTCCAGAGCCAGGAGACTCACCTGACCTCCCGCTACCAGGGCTGGCTGAGACCCACCTCTGCTTCTCCTGGCACCCCAGCTCAGGCGCCACCGTTCCCATTTACACCCAAGCTCTCCTCCCCACCCCAGCTTCCAGAACTCTCTATTTGCAGATATCGATAGTGCCCTCCCCCAGCCAGGTTCCCTTCCCCACCCTGGGCAGTGCAGTGAAAAGCACCTGAGCCTCGCCGCGCCCCCCCCCCCGCCCCAACCCCAACCCCAAGGAAAGGACTAGGGGTGCTCTCCCCACGCCCCTCCGCCTGGTCCCCACAAGCAGCCACAGTCCCAGCCTCCGCACCCGCCCTGTTCTGGAACCGCGCCTGAGGCTTGGGTGGTGGGGGGCACAGCGCACAAGGCGCCTTTTGAGCCCCGCGCCTCGGTGACGCCCCCTGCCCAGGCCGAAGGAGGGGATCCAAGGCATGAGGCTTTGCCCTCTGGGGCCTGGGAAAGGTCCTGGGGGCAACCGGGTTGGGGGAGGGCGCAGTCGGAGCCCAGTAGTCTCCCTGGCATCCCGCCCCCCTCCCTGTCTGGACGTCCCCAAACCCCCGGCCCGGAACTCCCGTCCCCGCCTCTATGGTCAAGCTCAGGGACGGAGGGGGCTGTGCAAGCCGTGACGGCGCGGGCGCGGGCGCGGGCGCGGGGGCGGGGGGGGGGGGCACGGTTGGTGCGCCGCAAGCCTGGCGATGGAGGCGGAGGGCCAGGAGTGCAGGGATGCAGGGGCTGCGGCGCGGGATCCCCAGGACGCCAGGGTCAACTCAGCCATGTCCCACCGCGTCTCAGCAGCAGGGGCAGCAGCGGCGGCGGCGGGGGCGGCGGCGGCCCTGCGGCCCCCAGCGGAGAGCTGCTGGCGTCCGCCGCAGCCTCTCGCCCCATCCCGAGCCCCGGCGGCGGCTGCGCGAGCGCCAGGCAACGCGGGCTGCGCGGCCCGGGCCGGCCCCTATCTCCGCCCCACACCCCCACCTCCACCCTGTCCCGCGGTCCAGGCACGGCTGCGTGGCTGCACCCCGGGGCCGCGGAGGGGGGCCGGCGAGCAGACGGGCGCAGGGTAGGGGCCCCCCGGGAGGCGCGCGTGGGGGGAGAGGGGTGCCGAGGCGAGGCCCGAACGCGGCGAGCAGAAGTGCAGGCTCCCGCTGGGCTTGGCGTCTCAGGCCCCTGCCCCACCCCCCACCGGATCCTCCTCCCCTCCGTTTGCTGCGCTGCGCAGGGCCTGGGGGCGCCTCTGGCCACAGCTCCGCGCCTCCCACCTGTGCGATCAAGTGTGTGTGTGTGTGTGTGTGTGTGTGTGTGTGTGTGTCTGGCGTGTGCCAGGGTCCGCGAGTCCGGTTTTGGTGTGTGCGTGGATGTGTGCGCCCGTGTTCTGCTGTGTGCATGGGACTGTGTGACCTACAGTTCTGGGAGTGCATGGGCGTGTACATCTGTGTTACGGTGTGTGCCCGGTCCTGGCGGCCCCTCCTGATGTACCCGAGCCGGGATTGTGTGCACACGTATGGGGCCTGTATGCCTGCGTGGCTCTGGGCAGCTGTGCTTACGTGTACACCCATCCATTGTCGTGTGCAGAGGCCTGGGCTTCTATTGTGGCGTGTGCATGGCGCTAGGCCTTTTACCGAGTCTACACAGGTCTGTGTCCGTGCAGGTGGCCAGAGTATACCGCCACTGGTTCACGGGCTTTGTCCACCTGTATCCTTCTGACTCCCTCCATCGCTGTATATGCCCAGAGTCATCGTGGCCCCGTGACTCCTGGCCCTGGAAGCCCAGGGCGTAAACCTCCCTCTCCCTCGCCCCCCTCCGCGGTCACTAAAACTCCCATGGTCGTCGCTCTACCCACCTCTTGAGTCTCCTCTCCTGCCATCTGGCCACCAGCGGTTCTCCAAGCGCCCACCACTTCACACTCTGGCCCCTCACGATCTTGCTTCGGGCTCCCAGGCGGCCTCCCAGGCGGCCCCCACACGCTTCCCGCCCTTCTGGAAGTTCCTTCCGCCTCATTCGTTGATTTTATACATTGCTACTCTCCATATGCTAATATCTTGGTGAGGATTTTCTTGTCTCTATTTATGGATAATAATAATGCAAGGAATTTTGAACACTTTAACTTGACTTAACATCACTCTGCACTTATGTGTGTTGTTGCTTTGTGTTTTAAATGTCTTGTGTCTTTTAAAAATACTCAACATTTTTGTAACTGATATGATACGTCCAATGTTCATTTCAATTTACCTATATATTTAATTATTTTTTTCCTCTCCTTGCATCTCAGAATTTCTATCTGGGACCATTTTTCTTCTGTTGGTTTATGTACATACTTCAGAATTTTCATGAGTGAGAATGGCCTGGTAATGAATCTCTGTTTAAGAAATGTTTTTATTTCCTCTTACTGTCTATTCATTTTCACTGAATAGACAGTTCTAGGTGGGTAGTTATTTTCTTTGATCATATAGGAAGTGTCATTCCACTGTCCTTTGTCTTTCGTAGTTGCTATTGAGAAAGTAGCTGTCTACCTGTTTCTCCTTTGAACATAATTTATTCCCCACCATGCCCCTTTCCTGCACAATCTTCGCTTACTTTTAGGATTTTACCTTTTTTTTTTTTTTTTTTTTTTAGTGTTTACATATTTTTGACAGAGACAGAGAGAGAGAGAGAGAGAGCGCACACAAGTGGGGGAGGGACAGAGAGAGAGGGAGACACAGAATCTGAAGCAGGCTCCAGGTCCAAGCTGTCAGCACACAGCCCCGACGTGGGGCTCAAACTCACGGATCGCGAGATCATGACCTGAGCTGAAGTCGGATGCTCAACTGACTGAGCCACCTTTGTTTTGGATTTACTGCAGTTATGTTATTATGTGTCTAGGTTTTGATGTCTTATTATTTATCTTAATAAATTATTTTGTAATTTGAATTCATTTGGCTTTTTGAATCTGTGATTTGGTGTCTCAGATTAAATATATTTAGACTTTCTTATCTAGCTTCCCTGTTACTTAACCTCTCTCATGTATCCATGGTCTTTTTTTTTTTTTTTTTTGGTCTCTTTCTTATATTCTCAATTATTTCTTCTATTTTCCTTGTTAATTGTCATTTATGCTGTATCCAATCTACTCTCTATAGAAATTTTGGTTTTTGCATCTTTAAAACAGTTTTCTTTGGGTCTTAAACAAGTCTAAAGGGATGCCTGGGTGGCTCAGTCAGTTAAGCATCCAACGCTTGATTCCAGCTCAGGTCATGATCTCAGAATGTGTGGGTTTGAGCCCTGGGTGGGACTCTGGGCTGACTGCATGGAGCCTGCTTGGGATCCTTTTTCTCACTCTCTTTCTGCCTCTCCCCTGCTCATCCTCCCTCTCTCAAAATAAATAAGTAAAATCTTTTAAATAAGATTTATTTAAAAATCTATTAAAATAATATAGGATTTTACTGTGTGAGGAATATATCTTTTATATCATTTACTGAAGACGTGCTTTTAACAAGATGTAAAGGATAAGGGTAGGGATCACAAGTCACAAAATGGGAATGACTACACTTTAGCTCCTGTTTTGTTTTTCAGTGTTAAAGTGTACAATGTGATGAATTGATATATGTATACAATCTGAGAGGATTTCCATGAGCTGAGCAATTAATATATTCAATCCATATGTGTATATATATGTATGTATATGTATATGTATATGTATATATTGGTGAAAACACTTAAGTTTTAGTTTGCTAGCAAATTTCAATTATAGGACACAGAATTATCAAGTATAGCCCCCATGTCATACATTAGATCTTCAAACCTTGTTCATGTTATAACAAAAACTTATCTGCTTCTATCAACCTCTACCCATTTTCCCCACTCTCTAATCCGTGGCAACCAGGGATGTGCATATATATACATACTGTGTGTGTGTGTGTGTGTGTGTGTGTGTGTGTGTGTAACATTTACTTTATCCCTCAGTCCATCACTGGAAGCAGGTTTTTTTCCCATACCTTGGCTATTGCAAATAGTGCTGTTGTGAACATGGGAGTGCAGATATCTCTTTGAAATAATAATTTAATTTCTTTTGGATAAATATACTCAGAAATGGGTCTGATGGGTCATATAGTAGTTCTATATTTTTTGAGAGAGAGAGAGAGAGAGAGAGAGAGAAGGGGCAGAAGGAGAGAAAGAGAATCTTTAAGCATGCTCAATGCAAGGCTAGATCCCATGACCCTGAGATCATGTCCTGAGCTGAAATCAAGAGTCGGGTGCTCAAATGACTGAGCCACCCAGGCGCCCCAAGGTAGTTCTATTTTTAATTTCTTGAGGAACCGCCATAGTGTTTTTAGTGGTAGCAGGACCACTTTACATTCCCACCAACAGCATATGAGCGTTTCCTTGTCTCCTCTTGTTTTTTGGATAATAGACATCCTAACAAGTATAAAGTTGTGTCTCATTCTCTGTTAATCAGCGATGTTGAACACATTTTCATGTATGTGTTGGCCATTTTTATGTCTTGGAAAAAGGTCTATTCAGGTATTTTGACCATTTTTCAATTGAGTTTTCTAGCTAGCTATTGCATTGTATGAGTTCCGTATATGTTTTTAGATATTAACCCCTTATTGGTTATGGTTTGGAAATATTTTCTCCCCATTTCATAAGTTGCCTTTTTAAAAACGTTTTTATTTGGGCTCAGTTGGCTGGGCATCCAACTTTGGCTCAGGTCATGGTCTCAAGGGTTCGTGGGTTTGAGCCCTGCACTGGGCTCTGTGCTCAGCTCAGAGCCTGGAGTCTGCTTCAGATTCTGTCTCCTTCTCTCTCGGCCCCTCTCCTCTCCTGCTTGTGCTCTGCCTCTCTCTCTCTCTCTCTCTCTCTCTCTCTCTCTCTCTCTCTCTCTTCAAAAATAAACATTAAAAAATAAAATAAAAAGTTTTTATTTTAATGAGCCGGTGTTCATCATAACAAGTGCCTTCCTTAATCCCCATCACCTATTTCACCAATCCCCTCCACCCACCTCCCTTCGGGTAACCATCAGCTCTCTGTAGTTAAGAGTATGTTTCTTGGTGTCTCTCTCCTTTTCCCCCCTTTGATTATTTGCTTTGTTTCTTAAATTCCAACTATGAATTTGTTGTTTATCTATCTAGTCTATTGATCTATCTATCTATCAAATATGAGTAAAATCAGAGTATTTGTCTTTCTCTCTTTTACTTAGCATTATAGTCTCTAGTTTCATCCATGTAATGGCAAGATTTTGTTCTTTTTTGAATGTTTACTTCCCTTGCTCTAGGAGATACATCTCAACAAATGTTGATATGACTGATATTAGAGAAATTACTGCCTATGTGGTCTTTTAGGATTTTGATGGTTTCAGGTCTCACATTGGGCTCTTTAATCTATTTGAGTTCATTTTTGTGTATAGTTTCAGTAAGTGGCTCAGTTTTATTGTTTTACAATTGGCTGTCCTGTTTTCTCATCAGCGTGTATTGAAGAGACTATCTTTTCCCCCATTTTAGATTCTTGCCTCCTTTGTCATAGATGAGTTGACCTAAGAAGCGTATACTTACTTCTGAGCTCTCTTCTGTTCCATTGATCTATTTGTCTTTTTTGTGCCAGCACCATACTGTTGTGTTTATTTTTTTTTACTTTTTATATTCTCATTGTTATTTCTTTTTCTTCCTTTTCACTTTAGAGTCTGTCTGCTTTTATTTATTTTTCTTTTTTAGGACCATCTTGTTTTGATTACTACAGCTTTGTAGTATATCTTGAAATCTGGAATGGTGACACCTCCAGCTTTGTTTTTCTTTCTCAAGATTGCTTTAGTTATTTCAGATCCATTGTGATCAAATAAAAAAAAAGAAAGACCCAAATAAATAAAATCAAAAATCGAATAGGAGAAGTCACAAAAGACACCACAGTAATACAAAGTATTATAAGAGAATACCATGAACAATGATATGCCAACAAATTGGACAACCTTCAAGAAATGGATAAATCCCTAGAAACATGTAATCTTCCAAAACTGAATCAGGAAGAAATAGAAACTCATTTCTCATTTTGTTTGCTTGAGTCTTCTTTTGTTTTTTTTTTTTTTTTTTTTAGTGCAAAGTTTCCTCAACCCTTTCTTTTAAAAACCAGCTTTTAGTTTTTTCATCTTTTCTATTGCTTTTCTGGCTTCTCTTTTCTTTCTTTCTTTCTTTCTTTCTTTCTTTCTTTCTTTCTTTCTTTCTTTCTTTCAGGTTTGTTTGTATGCTGTTTGTTTATCTATCTAGTCTATTGATCTATCTATCTATCTATCTAGGCTGAGAGAGAGGGAGAGAATCCCAAGCAGGCTTCGCACTGTCAGAGCCCGACATGGAGCTCAGTCTCACGAACCACGAGAACATGATCTGAGATGATATCAAGAGTCAGATGCTTAACCAACTGATCCACCCAGGTGCCCCATCTGCTGTCTTTATTTCTGCTTTGATCTTTATTATTTCCCTTCTTTTCTAATATTTACTCATTGATTTGCTGTCTGGATGACCTATCCTCTGTGGAAAGTAGGGTATTAAAGTCTTCCATTATTGTAGTGTTTGTTTTTCTCTTCAGGTCTATTAGTATTTGTTTAATATAGGTAGGTGTTCTTCATGTTGGGTGTGTATGTATTTATGAGTGTTATATCTTCTTAATCAATTGACTCCTGTATCATTGTATAATGACCTTCTTTGCCCCTTGTTACTATTTTTGGCTTAAAGTCTATTTTGTCTCATGTAAGTATAGCTACCCCTGTCTGCTTTCTTGCGGTTTCTGTTTGCATGGAATATCTTTTTCTATCCCTTCCCTTTTAGACTATGTACATTAAAGCTGAAGTAAATCTCCTGTAGGAAGCATACTTTGGGTCTTATATATATTTATCCATTCAGTCACTCTATGTCTTTTCATGGGAGAAGTTAATGCATTTCTTAAACAAGTTTTATTTGAGATGGGGGGAGAGGGGTAGAGGGAGAAAGAGAGAGACTCTCAAACAGGCTCCATGGCGAGCAGGGAGCCCCTGACGTGGGGCTCAATGTCATGACCCTGGGATCATGAGCTGAGATGAAATCAAGAGTTGGGCACTTAACCAACTGAGCCACCCAGGAATCCTTTCAATACATTTTCACTTAGAGTACTTACTGATACGTAAGGACTTGCTTAAGCCATCTTATTGTTTCCTGGCTGTTTTGTGGTTCCCTTCTACCTTTCTTCTTCTTTTGCTGCCTTCCTTTCTGAACTGATGTTTTTCTTTAGTGGTATGCTTTGATTCTCTTCTGTTTATTGTGAACCTATTGTAGGTTTTTGCTTTCTGGTTACCATGAGACTTGCACGAAGCATCTTACATATATAACAGTCTATTTCATACTGATGACAATTAAATTTCAATCACATACAGAAACCCTACCCTTTTGCCTCCTCCTTTTATATTTTTGGTGTCAAAGTTTACTTCTTTTCATATTGTATATTCATTAATAAATTATTGTACCTATAGCTATTTTTTAAACACTTTTGTCCTTTAACCTTTAAACTAGAATTAAGTAGTTAACACACCATCATATTGGAGTAGGAGTATTCTGAATCAGAGTATGTTTGTCTTTACCAGTGTGTTTTATATTTTCATGTGTTTTAATGTTAGTAATAAGCATCCTTTCATTCCAGCGTGAAGGACTCCTCTCAGCATTTCTTACAAGACAGGTCTAGCGGTGGTGAGCTCCCTCAGCTTTCCTTTGTGAGGGAAAGTCTTTATTCTGCCTTCATTTCTGAAGACAACTCTGCCAGTTAAGTCTTCCCGGTTGGCAGTTTCTTTCCTGTAGTACTTTGACTATATCACTGCATTCTCTCCTGGCCTGCAAACTCTCTGATCAGAAATCTGCTTTAGCTTTATGGGGTTTACCTGGTATGGGAGTTTTGTTTTGTTTTGTTTTGTTTTGTTTTCTCTCCCATTGCTTTTTAACTTATTTCTTTGACTTCGATTTATTCAGTTTTATTATAATGTGTCTTGGAGAGGATTATTGTGGATTGAAACTTCGTGGTGATTTATTAGCTTCATAAACTTGGACATCCAAATCTCTCCCCAGGTTTGGGAAGTTCTTAGCCATTATTTCTCTGAATAAGCTTTTTTATCCCTTTTTCTCTCCTCCTTCTGGGACTCCAACAATACTTACATTGTTTGTTTGTTTGTTTGTTTGTTTTGGTTTTTTTGGTGGGGCCCTTAAGTTTCATAGGTTTTCTTTATTCTTTGCCATTCTTTTTTCCTTTTACTCTCCTAGTTGGATAATTTATCAAAAAAAATTAATGTTTATTTATTACAGAGTGAGACAGAGCACGAGCAGGAAAGAGGCAGAGACAGAGGGAGGCACAGAATCCAAAGCAGGCTCCAGGCTCTGAGTCGTCAGCACAGAGCCCGATGGGGGATCTCACAAACTGCGAGATCATGACCTGAGCCGAAGTCGGACATTTAACTGACTGAGCCACCCAGGTGCCTCCTTATATGGATAATTTCAAATGATCTGTGTTTCAGCTCACTGATTCTTTATTCTGCTTTGTCAAGTCTGAGAGTGAAGCTCTCTACTGAACTATTCAGTTACTGCATTCTACCAGGTCCCAAAGTTCTTATTGCTGTATTTAAAAATAGTGTCTAACTCTTTGTTGACCTTCTCAGTTTCTTCTTGTGTTGTCTTCCTGATATTGTTAAATTGTTTATATGTGTTTTCTTATAGCTCCATGAACATCTTTAGAACAACTGCTTTGAATGATTTGTTGAACAATGCTTGGATCTCCCTGTCTTTGGGGCCAGTTACTGGAAGTTTACTCTATTCCTTTGGCGGAGTCATGTTTCCCTAATTCTTTGTGATTCCTATCGCATTTTGTACATCTGTGCATTTGGAGAAGTAGTCACCTCTTCTGGACTTTATGGCCTGACTTTGATAAGGTAAGACTTTCACCTCAGAGTGGGGGCATGTTGATGCAGGACCCCAAGTGTAGGGTGTGGATGACACTGGGTCTTTGGCTCAGGCCACTGATATGCACAGCATCTACAACCCTGTGGTCCTTGGCAAGCGTTCGAGGGGTCCATAGTGGCTTAAAGGACACTTGGGGTTCTCAGTGGCACCTCCACATATCGTGGTTAGGGAGCAGGCAGGTAGTGCTGGTGGCCAGAGCTTGTGGTGACATACTTGGCTTCAGGGTCCAGCTGTAGGTGCCTGTGTAGTGTCATGTACCACTCGGACATGCAATGTAGCGGTGGGGTCAGGGTAGGCATGAAAGGACGGACCTAACTACAGGTCACTGGCATGTGCTACTGTGGCTGCTGGGTATCGCCATGGGTGCACAACAGTCTAGACTGTTGACAGAAATCAAGCCTGCGGTGCGTGGGTGCACAGCTGGAGAGACTAGCTGCAGGTGATGATAGTGGCACAGGCCAGTGACAGAAGACAGGGCCTAATTCAGGCCCACAAGCAGTTGCAGAAGCCCTGGCTATTGGTGTCCTCTCCTGTGCCTCCACAGCCTTCCCCCAAGGCATGCACACTACAGTGGAGGACAGTGACAGTTGGCAGGCTGGCTGTGTGCAAGTGCACAGCAGAGTGGACTAGCCCCAAGTGCATACCTGGTGGTGGGTCAGCCTCAGGGGCCTAGGCTGGCTGGCATCTTACACTTGTGCAACCACAGAGGCCTGGGATGGCTGCCGGTGCAGTTGCCAGGCCCTTATGGGAACAAGAGAGGGGAGGTAGTGGCAAGAGACTCAGGAAACTGGCATCAGCAAATGCCAGCACCTGTGGGGTGAAAGCTGATGAAAACTGCAGGGTTTCCATGGAGGCTAAGTTGGTCATCGATTTCTTCAGTGGCAAAAGCTGCTGGGTTTTTCTGGAGAGTAGGTCCTGCTGCGTGGCTTCTATGAGTAGTTCCTGCACTTCTTTCTTGTTCCTCTGTACATGTCAGCTCTTTTGGTCTCTGGGTGGGGTGAAACTGAAGTGGGACCTTCCAAAAGGCAAGGGAAACTGTTCACTCATCCTGCTTTTCTTTTTCTGGTAAGTGGGACTCTTGTTAGCTGGGAACTTCCCTCTTGGCACTGAGCAGTGCCAACTTGAGGGATGAGATGATGCAGGCAAGATGAAGTGTTCTTTTCTTTTTGTGTAGTTATTCTCAATTTGTTTTTGTTTTTGTTTTGCTCCACTGTGTCGCTGAAGTTTCTTAGGAGGACTCTTGGGGCTCTTCCAGAGCCATTTTTTTTCATGGATAGCTGTCTGTTGATCATTGTGATGGGATGGAGGTCTCCTACATTGTTATTTTGGCGACATCACTCCCAAATTTCCCAGGTCTTAAATTCACTCCAAAATTTGTGAATGAATATGCTAGATAGGAAAGAAGGGAGAAGGTAAGAACTATGTTTTATTGATCCTGAGTTAGCACAATTCACCATATTGACACTCATTACAAACTGTTACATTATTTAGTTATCATCACTGTCACCGTTACAAATTAATTTTGAAAATGAAAGCTGAAATGCTTTTTGTCATTTCCTTTATGAAGCACTAGAAGACCAAACCACAGTCTGGGGAATCATCAAGATGATTGTCAGTCAAGATGGATGATCAGCTCCTCTCATCACCAGACCATCTCAGAGGCAGCAGAGGAGGCTCCTATAGAGCATCTGTTTGACTCCTGTTGACCCATTAAGAGTGCAGCACATCGAGGCTCACAGCATTGGAATGTCTGCTGGAGATGTCACTGAATTGGACACCCTGCTTGGGAAACACCACTGGAAGAAACAAGCCATAGCGGGCTCCCCCTATGGTCTGAAGATTGGATCAGTGAAAGGCAACAGTGGCCACACTGAAATCTTCAGTGGGAATAGCAGGCCTCATTAAGTTACTTCTGATGATGTCCATCAAAAGATTCTTCCATCTTTGCACTATTGAGACAGTGTAAACAGCATAAGTGGTTGGATCTGCCCATTCTAGGAAGCCTGGAGGCTTGGGAAGAATTCCAAGAATTTGGCAGAGGAGCTTGGGTTTGCAGTTTTGGATTTGGGGTAGCCAACATCCATGTTGTCATCAGACAGTTGAAACAGCAATCTCAGAATCTTAGGAGGCTGTATTAAACATTTTCATAGTCTGCAGCTTTAAGGAAATCCCTCCAGCTCCCAGTGGAAGACATGGCTCATCATCTGGGCCCAAATCACTGCAAAATCTGGCCTATACAGCATCCTGTAGAAGGAGCCACACAAGCTACCTGTACCGGAAAGCATTTGTAATAGCTTCCTCAGAACATTTAAGGCAACAGCTAGAATCAGCAGCCACAGAGGGAACAGTTAAAACTTGGGGTCCCCCCCCAACTAATATTCATATTCTGTGGAAATGGACTCCACCATTTGAAAACCTGTTGACATAAGTGACTATTTCATTTCACCTTTCACAATGTAATATATTGAAGAAGATAATATTAAGAAGACAAAAGTGAAGCTTGGACATATGTCTGTGTTGTGTTTAAAGCAGGCAACCCAAACCCTAAAGCCCTTAATGCAGTGGGTGGCACACAGTAGGTCCTCAATATATGGTTCTAAGATATGGGGGGGGGGTTGGCTACCAAGCAACCATTTCACATTCTCTGGGCCCCCCGGGGACTCTCACTGGAGATAGTGGGGCGGTGGGTTGTGCTTGAGACTCCCCTTGCCCAGCAAGAAGCAGGCGTAGGTCTCAGGCCAGGCCAATAGGATGCTCCCTCCTTGGAACGGGAACCTCCAACAGCTGGAGCTCCTTCCACCTGAGTGGTGGCACCCTAACCACTCTGTCCTTGCCAGGCGACTATTCCCAAGGGTCTCTCTTTCTGGAGCTACCTTGCTTTCAACCCAGTCCTCCAGGCCCCCCTTGGACTCTGGGAATGCCCATTATCCTTCCAGCTTACTTTCTTTTCCCTAAGCTAGTCAAAATCATCCTCTCTGGCTTATGGCACTGACAAATGGAGAAAAGAGGACTCTGAACCCCTCAGCAAGAGGGCGTGCTCTGAGCTGTGACAGGAGGGCTGAAACCCGGGGGGCTCTTGAGGGCAGGATGCAAGTCCTTTAAGTGGACTTCAAGGCCTTAACAGGACCTTGGAAGACTGCCAACCCTTCTTGTTCATGCCACTCCAGCCCCACTGGCCTCCTAGCTATTTGTCACACCCAGTGGCACACTCCTACCTCAGGGCCTTTGCACTTGCTGTTCCCTTTGCCTGGAATGCTCTTCCTCCAGAAATCCCCCCATCTACTCTTCTCTTCTTTGTTCAAATGGCATCTCCTCATGGGGCCTCCCTCAAGCACCCTACTTCAAAACTACAAATCCCACCTGTCTCCTTTGCCTACTTCATTTTTCTCCAGAAACTTCCAATCTACCACATCATCTGCTTATTTATTTTTCTGTCTACGTCCTATGCCCTGTGAGGGCAGGCTTTTGCCCATCTTGCTGACTTCTGTATCCTCAGTACAGTAACCTGGCATGTAGTAGGTGCTCGATAAACATTTGTAAACCCGTGTTGCAGTCTGGGTGGACGCGGTCAGGAACTTGGTGGAGTAAGCGTTGGTCCCAAAGAGTGTTGGAGATCCTGGCTGACAAGTGCCCTATTGGGGTCCTGGAAGGATCCCACTCTGCCACTCTCCCAATGACCTGCGTGTGGGGGAGGGAGTCACGTAAGGCCTGGCCAATCTGGGTGGAGAGCCACTGTATCTTGGAAGACTCAATAATAATAATAATAATAATAATAATAATGGCAGCTTTTATGGTTGCTGGTCTTTTTTCCTAGGTCTCTGTTAAGTGCTTTACATTCACTATCTCTTTTATGTCTCGTATCATTCCGATGAGGTGGCCCTATTACATCCATTTTATACATATACATATATTTTAATGTTTATTTATTTTAGAGACAGACAGAGCACAAGCGGAGTCGGGGCAGAGACAAAGGGAGACAGAATCGGAAACAGGTTCCAGGCTCTGAGCAGTCAGCACAGAGCCCGACGCGGGGCTCGAACCCACGAACCATGAGATCATGACCTGAGCCGAAGTTGGACGCTCAACCGACTGAGCCATCCAGGCGCCCCTATTACATCCATTTTAAAGATGAGAACCCTGAGGCTTGCAGCGTGTCAACAACTGGCCCCACCGCCTCAGGTCACTTGCAGCCTGGCAAGGAGCGGATCTGGGAATGAAGGATGCATTTCCGCCCTGCCCAATAGAGGGGGCGTGGGACCTGGGGCGCCGGGTGTGGGAGGCGGGGCTTCCCGTGGAGGCGGGGCTGCTGGTGGTAGGGGCCCAGAGCCTGCATCGCCCGGAGGACTTTCCCGCCAGGGGCCAGGCTGCGCGGTGGCGGCGGCGGCGGCGGCGGCGGCGGCGGCGTGTCGCGGCGTGCAACGGGAGCGTGCTGTGGCGGCAGCTGGCTGGGGGCGGGGCGGCTGCGCAGGGCGGCTGCGAGGCGGGGCCTGACGTCACCGGGCGCTCGGCCCGCCCCCCCGCGGCTCCAGCTGCGGAGCCAGACAACGGGCACCAAAGCAGTCTGGGCTGAGAACGCAGCGCCAGCGGCCATGGCCTCCGGCGCCTCGGCTAAGCGGGCACGTGGCACGGGAGCAGCGGGAGGGCAGCCCCGGCCCCCGCCCCCAGCGTTTGGCTGACCAGCTGCGCCCTCGTCTCGTCCCACAGAGGCGGACACTCGACAGAGGCTGCTGCGCACCGTCCAGAAGGAGGTGGGTGCCAGAGGCAGAGGCGGGGTCACGATCCTGGGGGAGGGGGCTTTCAAACACCCGGGCAAGGGTCTCCGAAGGAGAGGTGGCCGGTGGTGGCGGCGGGACGGCCATTTCCGGTTTGGGGCTCACCTGGCTGGGTATTTACCTCCCGCGGAACTGGAGGCGGGTGAGTTTGGGGGTTGGAGTGTAGGGGGACTCTGGATGTTTTTATGCTGTGTGCAGGGGCGGGTGCAGCGGGAGGGCTCCCCGGGTGTGGGGCATCCTTGGATATGTCTGGGGAGGACCTCCTCTTGTGGAGGAGCCGGTGGTTGGATCTCAGTAAGGTGAGGCAAGCGCTTGGGGGTGCTGACTAGGCGTATTGGGTGGTGGGGGGCTGAATGGAGCTGCAGAAGGAAGACCAGACTTCGGAAGGGGGGAAAGGTTCACTGTGGAAAAATGCCCCTCATCCCATATCTCCCCTTTCCCGCAAACTCTCAGTGCTTGGAGCCACCCCCAGAAGCCAAGAGACTCCCCCCGCCCCCCATCCCTGAAAGCCCCTGGCAAGTGGGTTACTCCATTTGTGGGCTTGTCCGCTGCTGTTTTGGCAGGTGGGTTGCACATTCTCTCTCATGATCTCATGGTTCGTGGTTTTGAGTCCCACATCAGGCTCTGCCCTGACAGCACAGAGCCTGCTTGGGATTCTGTCTCTCTCCCAATTTCTCTGCCCCTCCCTGCCTCATACACATTCCCCTTCTCCCTCTCTCTCCTTCTCTCCTTCTCTCTCTCTCTCTCTCTCTCTCACTCTCTCTCTCAAAATTAAAATAACTATAAAAATATGTAAAAGGATCTAGTGATTAAAAATTGGGCAGGGGCGCCTGGGTGGCGCAGTCGGTTAAGCTTCCGACTTCAGCCAGGTCACGATCTCACGGTCCGGGAGTTCGAGCCCCGCGTCGGGCTCTGGGCTGATGGCTCAGAGCCTGGAGCCTGTTTCCGATTCTGTGTCTCCCTCTCTCTCTCTGCCCCTCCCCTGTTCATGCTCTGTCTCTCTCTGTCCCAAAAATAAATAAAACGTTGAAAAAAAAATTAAAAAAATAAAAATAAAAATAAAAAATAAATAAATAAATAAAAATTGGGCAATGCATAAATACATGGGCAATATCCACAGAGAGCAGGAAATTATAAGAAACCAATAGAAATGTTAGAAATAAAAATATAACAGATATGAAACTCAGCAGACTTGACAAAGCAGAGGAAAAGAAACCAGTGAGCTTGTAGTCAAGTCAATTGAAATTATTAAAGTTAAACTAAATGGAGGTGAGGAGGGGTGACAGGGGTTAAAAACAAGAGAGAATCTGAGTTCTGTGGGGCAATAAACAATAATGACTGAATGTTGTGCATGTAACTCAGTCCCAGAGGGAGAAAAGAGAGAGTAGAATTTGGGAAAAATCTGAGGAAATAATGGTAGAGAAATTTCTTGGATTGATGATACCAACCCACAGATCCAAGAATCTCAGGGGACTCTAAGCAGGATAAACACAAAGAAAATTGCTCCTGGACATATTAGAGTCAAAGTGTTAAAAAACAAAGACAAGAGCAGATCTTATGAGTGTTCATGGTGGGGGGGGGGGGGAGTTTACTGCTATTATTTGTTGAAATAAATTTTCTGCCCCCTTTTCTCTCTCTTCTGCTGGGAATCCTGTAATATGAATGTTATGACTTTTCATGGAGTCACTGAATTTCCTAAGTCTATTGTTGTTGCATATTCGTCTTTCTTTCTTTTGTTCAGCTTCATTTTGCCCATTCTTTTATCTTCTTGGCCACTAATTCATTCTTCTGCTTTTTCCAGTCTGCTGTTCATTACATCAAGCTTGTTCCCAGTCTCATTTACTGCATTCTTCATCTCTGATTGATTCTTTTTTTCTTAAAGGTTATTTTGAGACAGATAGGGACTGCACAAGTTGAGGATGGGTAGAGAGAGAGGGAGACAGAGAATCCTAAGCAGGCTCCATGCCATCAGCACAGATGGGGCCTGAAATCATGAAACTGTAAGATCATGACCTGAGCTGAAACCAAGAGTTGGACGCTTAACTGACTGAGCCAACCAGGCACCCCAATCTGATTGATTCTTTTTTAACTCTTTTATCTCTGTTGTAAGCGTCCCACTGATGTCTTCCATTCTTTTCTTAGGTTCAGTGAGTATGTTATGGTTGTTGCTTTACATTCTCCATTAGACATGTTAGTTATATGTTTTGCTTAGATCTCTGTCTGTGTCCTTCATCTTGTTCTTTCATTTGGGATATAGTCCTCTGTCTTGGCGTTTTGGCTAACTCTCTACCTTCTTCTCTGGGCTAGCAGCCTTCCATTTTACTTTCTGATGAGGTAATGGAAGCCATATAATCATCATAGTTAATAAAGGTCTGTAGAGAGAAACGTATCAATATCATATACATTCAATACTGTTAGACTATTTCTTAGGAATGACAGTTGTCATGGCCACAAGAGAGAAATATTGGAGGAAAACTGGTGTTTCATCAAAGATAGACGAATTGACAGTTTTCAAAAATCTGGAAGGGGAAATGAATATATACATAAAGGTCACCGAATGTAAAGAAAACTATTTGGAAGGGTGTGGGTTCTTTATGGACAAATATGGTTATGTTTTAGCAAAACTAGAAGAGATGGGATTTATGTATAGTAAACAAAACACAATCTAATTACAGTTTTCTTGTAGAAACCATTGGAAACACATATCGCACACAGAGATGCATGGAGCTGGTGAAGTGCTTCTATTACGAATTCTAGCTGACATATTTGCAATAGCTCAAGAGCTTGCAAAATATTTGCCTTATGATTCTGAGTATGTTAGGTTTCAGGAACGGGAAGCAAGCCAAGATTCTGAGATGAGAGTAGGTGATAAGATAAAGACTGAAATAAAAGACTGTGTCATCTTTATTCATGTGAGGAATTAAACAACTAAGTGAAGAAATCCCAGGTATACGTCTTCAGTACCCACCAATGTGCTGTGAGGCATTTCAGCAACTTATTTTGGCCATAAAAGACCAAAGTGCTGATTATTTTGTGATAGTAATCTATTCTTATAAAACAATGAGAAACGTGGATGACATTATTCCAGGATTTGTCCTCTCTAGCCTGACTAGTGTCTCTTTGATTGAAGTGCCAAGAATCACATTTCAGATGATACATGTTAATGATACAAGCCCATAGGACATGGCAAGTATAGCAGAAGCTGTTATTAAATGTAAGGGGAAAGATTATCCAGAACTCTCTATTGATCGGGGGAGATTATTCACTCCTGAAACCAGGTGTACTCTCCTTGGAAAGGCTTATGATAGCAAACCTCACAAAGGCAAACAGAACTCAGATGTCTAGTCGCTAAACCTTGGATCCCTACAGTGTAGTAGAGGTGACAGCTGAGACAGAAAGGCACAAACCCATTGCTCAATGATCCGTTGTGGAAGCTGAGACTGATACAATATGTGTCGACTCAGAAGATTATTTTCCTGTCAGCACCTCCAGCTAATATTTCAGCAATACTTTATATGGGACTGATGACACGATGGAGAAACAAATTACTGGCGCTGAACTTCAGTGGTACCGTAACAGCCATAAGCCAGGATGTTAGAGAAGTGAAGATTGGTGATCATATTGCCACCTCTTTTCCTATTGTGGCATCATCAAAGGTCTTAATTCCTGACATCGTGTGTTTTCACAGCAAAAAAGTTTCCAGTTAGAAATGTACCATGTACATCATACTTTATAGTAGCTGGGAAAATTCTCACCCAGATACTACCAAATGCCAACTGTCTCTCCATACTTTAGGTTATGTCCCCACAGCCAGGGTCAGTACTAGCTGATGTGCCGACCTTGGCTGCTAGGGAAGTAGGTTGGAGGTGGGGCGCTCTTCTCTCCCTCTTTGCTCTTCTATGGCAAAAGGTAGAATGCTACCAAGCACTTATTTTTCAGTCACCTCTAGAGAAACTCTAGAGTGTTTCTTCAAAGAAACACTCACTGGCCTTCCTTGCTTCTAGATGCTGTCTCCCTATGTGACCAATGCCAGTCTGCATTCTACAGCAATTACTGCATAATGGTAACAATCATGCCCAGATCCACATTCTAAATCTTAGCCATCATGCTAAATAGGCTGCCCTGATAAAAGTCTGCATGCAAGGATTTCATAAGAACTGAAAGAAAAATCCATGAAGATCTTCAAGGATTCCATCAGAAACACACAAAAAAAGTGGCCTGCAATTCTGGACAGTCATACTGGGAACAATTAGATTATAATATCCATGATTATAGGTTTTGGCAAAGCCAGGTTGGCCATATGGTAGTACCAGATAAATGTAAATGGCTATTTGCAAGATTTTCCATTAGATAGCCCATCATGGTAGGGACAAATTGGCTGTGATACAAAATAAACATTGATGGGGACACTTTTTTTGGTAACATTTATTTATTTTTGAGAGAGGAGAGAGAGAGAGAGGGAGACATAGAATCTGACACAGGCTGCAGACTCTGAGCTGTCAGCACACAGCCAGATGCAGGGCTCAGACCCATGAACCATGAGATCAAAACCTGAGCCGAAGTCGGACATGACTGACTGAGCCACCAAGGTGCCCCATGATGGGGACACTTTGTAAGGAGGATAGAGGATATGGACCACTCATGTCACACCTGTAAACCGATACAATTCTGGAAAAGCAGAGAATTGTGAGTCATGGACTAGAACCATGTCTAAGAGACCCCTTGAGCATCTCCAAATGAATTTCCTACAATTTCCTCCTTTTATAGGTGTTGAATATCTGTTAGTGATGCAATATATATTTGGGGGTGGGGAGGAACGTATTGAAACATTCCCCTGTAAAAAGGCCACAGTACTCTCCAAGGGTAAAAAGTATCAGATTTTATGTCCCTTATCTTGCATGGGTAATTGTGACTTATCTATCCATTAATAGGAACACATTTTACTGGGATAGTTATTTGCGAATTGTGCGAGGTTTTGCCTCTTACTTAGAAACTTCATTGGCCTTATCATCACTGATTGATTAGAAAAACAAAAGGAACAAATGGAATATTAAAGCCAAACTATCTAAACTATCAGTCACATGTAGCCTCCTCCTCTCAGCAAATCATGGATTGTTTCCCTATGAGACTGATAATATTTCTATCCATACTTGGTTTCAATCCTTCATAAGCTGATATAGGTAAGTATTGTAAAGGACTATACACTCAGTCCTTTCATCAACAGTGACAGATTTATTTTCCTTGCCAGTTATTTGATACATTGTGCATAACATAAGACAGAGTGATTGGATGTTGTGCAAGACACCTGAGAAACACTTTCTATGAAACTTACTGGAATTATTTCCAGGTACTCTTGGCTTCCATTACAGAAACTAAATCACAATCAATCGATCCTTGGAAACATATTTCTCAACTAAAACAACATCACTGGTCATCTTCAAATGCAATAATTGGAGAGTTATGGCCATTATGGATCCTAAACTTAGCTTCTTAAAAGCACCTCCAGAAGCATACAGTCCTTGGAAGTCAACTACTGACTGAAATATTCTCAGAAGCATATACCTTCCATTCAAGATCATTGCGAACAAGATTCTCCTAGATGAATGGAACCACTGATTGTCACACTCTTCTTGGCATACATTTGCTCTTGATTTTCTTGGCCACAATTTTCCTTTTAATAAGTGTATGATTATCCAAGTCTGTATTAGTTTATTTTTTCTGTTGCCAGTAACTAATTACTTACTTAAGTCTAGGCTTTATTAGAGGCACCCTCCAACATAATCCGATCATTTGGCCCTCCCAAGCTATTGCTAGCACAGCACATTTGAAGAATTATTGGATATATCTCCTATGCCAAGTTTTGGAAAACCCAAACAATGGCCAAATCTGCTACTAAAATGATTTTCAATAACAATAACGTATAATCTTAAGAAATGATGGACTTGTGTCTTTTGATAACATTAAAGACAGAGTTGCTACAATGATTTTAATGTACACACCATGGCTCAAATTGATAAAGACTGGCTTAACCATTGTTGGTGGTTTTCTTGGTAGTAGTACTATAAATCAGACATTTGAGACCATGAGTCATTCAAACTAAATGAACAAAAGTTAAAAATATTCATGCCTAGAACTAACTGAGCATAGTATGAAGGTATAGTACATCAAAATGACCAACACATAAGTGAAGAAAGATATTCTCACATTAGAAGAAATAGATATAACTCTCCTTGTAATATAACAATGACTTTGTCACAACACTGACACAAAAGATCAACTCCCTAGTGTGCTTCTAGGTTCTCTTTCCTGTGAGAAACCAGACTTGTCAATGCTAATCCAGGGTCAAAACTAGTTGTTCTATATGGAGCTAATAGTTAGACCATTCCAAGTGCATGGCTCCCAACCTCTTGGGAGGACTATCTCTCCTTACAAGGGATGTAAAGGGACAAAATCTTCCCTGGAGGCATAGGCGATAAAAGGAAAAACAGACTCCTGAGCACACTGATTCCATCCATGTAGCTGGGCAACTGGAGAAGTCATCACATATTTGTCCTTCACGTCAGCAGACCTAATAGACAATGCAGCTCATGCTCAGAGGCACACCGAATCCGGCTGTTGTCTTTCGCTAAAGATATTATAGATCCTAGTATCAGCTTTAGCGTTCTTTTAAACTGGAAGGTGTCTTTGCCATTGCCAGCACACTTTATCGTACCTGGGTTAACACCGCCAGCAAGATGGAACAAGCCACATTTTAAGAAGAAAGAAAGAAAAAGGCAACTTGATACTAAGATAGACTCAGGTAGGTGTGGGATTTGTTTTATTGGCCAGTGCTGGAAAATATTGGGTCATGGTTCTGGAGTATCTTTCAGGTACTTTTTTTTAATACCTTTTTTTTTTTTTTAAATAAAGGAGGCTCCAAGCCCCGCCCAGAGCCCAATGTTGGGCTTGAACTCAGATCAAGAACTGAGCTGAGATCAAGAGTTGGACACTTCACCTACTGAGCCACCCAGGTGCCCCAATACTTTTTTTCTTTAATAATACTTTTATATGTCTCATAATCAATATCTGCTGTCCAGAATCTTAAATGTTCATGCACAGACACTATTCTGCCAATGGATCAACAGATGATACGAAGACAAAACAGGATAAAATCATGCTGATTGATTCTCGAACTGAGAACCAGCCCTCTACAAACAAAACCTCACTTCAAGGGGAATCAACAATAGTGATGCAATGTGGACAATTCCTGCAGCTTTGGCTGAGAGGATGTGGATGGGGATACTAAGGATGAGCGGTTCCTATGCTTTGTTTTTGGCTACGGCAGAAACTAACCACCAGAACTGGTTTGAAACCTGTCTCACTCGATTAATGACAACTTTACATCAATAAGCACATATCTGAAAACTAGCCAATCAGTGGCAGCCCCAGGCTTCTGGGAGCCAGTAAACCCAAACAGATGCACTCCAGTAACTACACTATCACAGATAAAGACCAGCCAATCTCTAAATGCTCTCTCTACAGTCAGTAGATCTTTACACGTCCAAAATCCCATTGAAGATCAGCTTTCTGCTTTGCTAAGAGAGACCATTCCTAACTAGGACAGCTCTTTCCCTTGCTTTGCAAGGTATAAATTCAGTTTTTTGTTTATTCCTTTGACAGAGTGTTGGATGCAATGGGAGTGAACCTCTAGCCAAAGTATCTTCAACCTTAATGCTACTGCCTTGAAGAGTTGATGCCTATTATGGGAGATGAAAATACAATGATTAACAGCCTTCTTTGTCTTCCTCTTCTTTGTTCTCCTTTTCTTCCTTTAAAATTTTCTTCATAAGTTTTTTATGTTGATTTATTTTTGAGAGAGAGAGAGAGAGAGCACGAGGGGGGGAAAGGAATAGAAAGAGAGAGAGAGAGAGAGAGAGAGAGAGACAGAGAGAGAGAGAGAGAGAGAGAGAGAATCTGAAACAGGCCCCAGGATATGAGCCGTCAGCACAGAGCCCGACATGGGGTTAGAACCCATGAACCACACGATCATGACCTGAGCCGAAGTCAGATGCTTAACCGACCAAGCCACCCCAAACACCCCTAAAATTTTCTTGTGTGTAAAAATTATACCTGCTATTACAAAAAATAAGTTGAGGAATGGAAAGAAGGAAACGAAGGTCAATTGCAAATCACACTCTCATAAAGAATTACTGTCAGTGTTTTGACATCCTTTTACTCTTTTGTAGGCAACTGTCTTTATATATATAATTTATATTTATATAATGTATAAATATTGTATATATATGATATATATTTTTCTAGCTTTATTGAGGTATAACAGACCAATTATCTATTTAGATTTTTATTGTGAACTTATTTTTTATTATAAATAACTTGTGATGTTTTATGGATGTGTATTAATTTCATTTAACAAATATATATTGACGATTGGCTTTGTGACTTGTTATGTGAGGTATTGGGAACAGAGGCATGAAGAAGATCAACACGATAAAGGACCTCATGGGTAGAGAGTCTGGCAGGGTTTATATACAATACGTGAGGCACAGGCAACAGGATGATTGCGGATTGTAATATCCACCGTGACAAATAAGAAAACAATGTAATGCAACAGAGTAATTAAGGTATGTATACATGCTACTTTCACTAGGAACAACCTGAAGGATGAGAAGAAGACAACCAGCCTGAGAAAGGGCCAAAGAGCCTGAGAAGTAGTTTTTGAAGTAAATGGAGAAAGTGCAGAGATCTGATGTAAGAAAGAAGCAGGAAAAAAAAAAAATCAGGGGCGGAGCCCAATGTGGGGTTCGAAATCAGGAATCATGAGATCATGACCTGAGTCAAAACCAAGAGTTGGATGTTTAACCTACTGAACCACCCAGGTGCCCACTTTTTTTTTTTTAACCCATACATTGAGAATCATTGCCAAGTGTTGGTTCCAGGGATGGGGGCTGTGTACTTGCATACACAGGCATGTTTTTCATCACACTAGCAGTTGATTTAGTTTCGCCATATGTTCTTTTTACTTTAAAATGTATCTTTACAGACTTTACTATTGCAGCTGTTTAATGCCTGCTTCAGATTTCTTCTCCTTGTACCACTAGTGTTTTAAATTGAAAATCATCACAACCCTACCTTGTGGACTTGTTTAGCTAGTGAAAGTGCAACCAGGATGTGTTCTTTATTCTCTTAAGACTCGCTCTGGAAGACAGTCAAGGCTTTCCTGAACTTCCTGCCTATCTGGTACTTGGAGATAAAAACCAAATAATTGGCCACTTTGCTTTACTTTTGTTTTGCTTATAATTTCAGGGATTCTATGTTAAACTCCATAATTTTATGGGACAAATAGAGGCTGCTAGGCTAGCAGTGATACAACTGTGAGATCCAGACTCATTCCAATATCTGGAGGCTGCATTTTCTAGACACTTTCTAGAACATGTCAGAATTATAATCATCTCTTTGTTTCTGGAGGTGAGAGCAGGAAGTGTGTCTCTCCCTTGACTTTATAAAGGCAGTCAGTCAGTTTTCTGATTGTGTAAATAATTATAATTTTTATAGAAAAGTTTTGGGGATTTTCGGCAAGATGGCGGCTTAGGAGGACGCTGGGCTCACCGCACGTCCTGCTGATCACTTAGATTCCATCTACACCTGCCTAAATAACCCAGAAAACCGCCAGAGGATTAGCAGAATGGAGTCGCCAGAGCCAAATGCAGACAAGAGGCCCACAGAAGAGGGTAGGAAGGGCGGCGAGGCGGTGCGCACTCCACGGACTGGCGGGAGGGAGCCGGGGCGGAGGGGCGGCTCACCGGCCAAGCAGAGCCCCGGAGTCTGGCTTGCAAAAGCGGAGGGGCCTGACGGACTGTGTTCCCACAACAAGCGCGACTTAGCGTCTGGGAGGTCATAAGTTAACAGCTCTGCTCGGAAAGCGGGAAGGCTGGAGGACAAAGGGAGGGAGAGCTGCTGAGCCCCCTGACAACAGAGCTCAGTTTGGTGGGGAACAAAGGCGCTCGCCAGCACCATCTCCCCTGCCCATCCCCCAGCCAAAATCCCAAAGAGAACCAGTTCCTGCCAGGGAACTTGCTCGCTCCACGCAAACACCCAACTCTGTGCTTCTGCGGAGCCAAACCTCCGGCAGCGGATCTGACTCCCTCCCGCTGCCACAGGGCCCCTCCTGAAGTGGATCACCTAAGGAGAAGCGATCTAAGCCTGCCCCTCCTGCCCCCATGCACCTTGCCTACCCACCCCAGCTAATACGCCAGATCCCCAGCATCACAAGCCTGGCAGGGTGCAAGTAGCCCAGACGAGCCACACCACCCCACAGTGAATCCCGCCCCTAGGAGAGGGGAAGAGAAGGCACACACCAGTCTGACTGTGGCCCCAGCGGTGGGCTGGGGGCAGACATCAGGTCTGACTGCGGCCCCGCCCACCAACTCCAGTTATACACCACAGCACAGGGGAAGTGCCCTGCAGGTCCTCACCACACCAGGGACTATCCAAAATGACCAAGCGGAAGAATTCCCCTCAGAAGAATCTCCAGGAAATAACAACAGCTAATGAGCTGATCAAAAAGGATTTAAATAATATAACAGAAAGTGAATTTAGAATAATAGTCATAAAATTAATCGCTGGGCTTGAAAACAGTATACAGGACAGCAGAGAATCTCTTGCTACAGAGATCAAGGGACTAAGGAACAGTCACGAGGAGCTGAAAAACGCTTTAAACGAAATGCATAACAAAATGGAAACCACCAGCTCGGCTTGAAGAGGCAGAGGAGAGAATAGGTGAACTAGAAGATAAAGTTATGGAAAAAGAGGAAGCTGAGAAAAAGAGAGATAAAAAAATCCAGGAGTATGAGGGGAAAATTAGAGAACTAAGTGATACACTAAAAAGAAATAATATACGCATAATTGGTATCCCAGAGGAGGAAGAGAGAGGGAAAGGTGCTGAAGGGGTACTTGAAGAAATAATAGCTGAGAACTTCCCTGAACTGGGGAAGGAAAAAGGCATTGAAATCCAAGAGGCACAGAGAACTCCCTTCAGACGTAACTTGAATCGATCTTCTGCACGACATATCATAGTGAAACTGGCAAAATACAAGGATAAAGAGAAAATTCTGAAAGCAGCAAGGGGTAAACGTGCCCTCACATATAAAGGGAGACCTATAAGACTCGTGACTGATCTCTCTTTTGAAACTTGGCAGGCCAGAAAGAATTGGCACGAGATTTTCAGGGTGCTAGACAGAAAAAATATGCAGCCAAGAATCCTTTATCCAGCAAGTCTGTCATTTAGAATAGAAGGAGAGATAAAGGTCTTCCCAAACAAACAAAAACTGAAGGAATTTGTCACCACTAAACCAGCCCTACAAGAGATCCTAAGGGGGACCCTGTGAGACAAAGTCCCAGAGACATCACTACAAGCATAAAACATACAGACATCACAATGACTCTAAACCCGTATCTTTCTATAATAACACTGAATGTAAATGGATTAAATGCGCCAACCAAAAGACATAGGGTATCAGAATGGATAAAAAAACAAGACCCATCTATTTGCTGTCTACAAGAGACTCATTTTAGACCTGAGGACACCTTTAGATTGAGAGTGAGGGGATGGAGAACTATTTATCATGCGACTGGAAGCCAAAAGAAAGCTGGAGTAGCCATACTTATATCAGACAAACTAGACTTTAAATTAAAGGCTGTAACAAGAGATGAAGAAGGACATTATATAATAGTTACAGGGTCTATCCATCAGGAAGAGCTAACAATTATAAATGTCTATGCGCCGAATACCGGAGCCCCCAAATATATAAAACAATTACTCATAAACATAAGCAACCTTATTGATAAGAATGTGGTAATTGCAGGGGACTTTAACACCCCACTTACAGAAATGGATAGATCATCTAGACACACGGTCAATAAAGAAACAAGGGCCCTGAATGAGACATTGGATCAGATGGACTTGACAGATATATTTAGAACTCTGCATCCCAAAGCAACAGAATATACTTTCTTCTCGAGTGCACATGGAACATTCTCCAAGATAGATCATATACTGGGTCACAAAACAGCCCTTCATAAGTTTACAAGAATTGAAATTATACCATGCTTACTTTCAGACCACAATGCTATGAAGCTTGAAATCAACCACAGAAAAAAGTCTGGAAAACCTCCAAAAGCATGGAGGTTAAAGAACACCCTACTAACGAATGAGTGGGTCAACCAGGCAATTAGAGAAGAAATTAAAAAATATATGGAAACAAACGAAAATGAAAATACAACAATCCAAACGCTTTGGGACACAGCAAAGGCAGTCCTGAGAGGAAAATACATTGCAATCCAGGCCTATCTCAAGAAACAAGAAAAATCCCAAATACAAAATCTAACAGCACACCTAAAGGAACTAGAAGCAGAACAGCAAAGGCAGCCTAAACCCAGCAGAAGAAGAGAAATAATAAAGATCAGAGCAGAAATAAACAATATAGAATCTAAAAAAACTGTAGAGCAGATCAACGAAACCAAGAGTTGGTTTTTTGAAAAAATAAACAAAATTGACAAACCTCTAGCCAGGCTTCTCAAAAAGAAAAGGGAGATGACCCAAATAGATAAAATCATGAATGAAAATGGAATGATTACAACCAATCCCTCAGAGATACAAACAATTATCAGGGAATACTATGAAAAATTATATGCCAACAAATTGGACAACCTGGAAGAAATGGACAAATTCCTGAACACCCACACTCTTCCAAAACTCAATCAGGAGGAAATAGAAAGCTTGAACAGACCCATAACCAGCGAAGAAATTGAATCGGTTATCAAAAATCTCCCAACAAATAAGAGTCCAGGACCAGATGGCTTCCCAGGGGAGTTCTACCAGACGTTTAAAGCAGAGATAATACCTATCCTTCTCAAGCTATTCCAAGAAATAGAAAGGGAAGGAAAACTTCCAGACTCATTCTATGAAGCCAGTATTACTTTGATTCCTAAACCAGACAGAGACCCAGTAAAAAAAGAGAACTACAGGCCAATATCCCTGATGAATATGGATGCAAAAATTCTCAATAAGATACTAGCAAATCGAATTCAACGGCATATAAAAAGAATTATTCACCATGATCAAGTGGGATTCATTCCTGGGATGCAGGGCTGGTTCAACATTCGCAAATCAATCAACGTGATACATCACATTAACAAAAAAAAAGAGAAGAACCATATGATCCTGTCAATCGATGCAGAAAAGGCCTTCGACAAAATCCAGCACCCTTTCTTAATAAAAACCCTTGAGAAAGTCGGGATAGAAGGAACATACTTAAAGATCATAAAAGCCATTTATGAAAAGCCCACAGCTAACATCATCCTCAACGGGGAAAAACTGAGAGCTTTTTCCCTGAGATCAGGAACACGACAAGGATGCCCACTCTCACCGCTGCTGTTTAACATAGTGCTGGAAGTTCTAGCATCAGCAATCAGACAACAAAAGGAAATCAAAGGCATCAAAATTGGCAAAGATGAAGTCAAGCTTTCGCTTTTTGCAGATGACATGATATTATACATGGAAAATCCGATAGACTCCACCAAAAGTCTGCTAGAACTGATACAGGAATTCAGCAAAGTTGCAGGATACAAAATCAATGTACAGAAATCAGTTGCATTCTTATACACTAACAATGAAGCAACAGAAAGACAAATAAAGAAACTGATCCCATTCACAATTGCACCAAGAAGCATAAAATACCTAGGAATAAATCTAACCAAAGATGTAAAGGATCTGTATGCTGAAAACTATAGAAAGCTTATGAAGGAAATTGAAGAAGATTTAAAGAAATGGAAAGACATTCCCTGCTCATGGATTGGAAAAATAAATATTGTCAAAATGTCAATACTACCCAAAGCTATCTACACATTCAATGCAATCCCAATCAAAATTGCACCAGCATTCTTCTCGAAACTAGAACAAGCAATCCTAAAATTCATATGGAACCACAAAAGGCCCCGAATAGCCAAAGGAATTTTGAAGAAGAAGACCAAAGCAGGAGGCATCACAATCCCAGACTTTAGCCTCTACTACAAAGCTGTCATCATCAAGACAGCATGGTATTGGCACAAAAACAGACACATAGACCAATGGAATAGAATAGAAACCCCAGAACTAGACCCACAAACGTATGGCCAACTCATCTTTGACAAAGCAGGAAAGAACATCCAATGGAAAAAAGACAGCCTCTTTAACAAATGGTGCTGGGAGAACTGGACAGCAACATGCAGAAGGTTGAAACTAGACCACTTTCTCACACCATTCACAAAAATAAACTCAAAATGGATAAAGGACCTAAATGTGAGACAGGAAACCATCAAAACCTTAGAGGAGAAAGCAGGAAAAGACCTCTCTGACCTCAGCCGTAGCAATCTCTTACTCGACACATCCCCAAAGGCAAGGGAATTAAAAGCAAAAGTGAATTACTGGGACCTTATGAAGATCAAAAGCTTCTGCACAGCAAAGGAAACAACCAACAAAACTAAAAGGCAACCAACGGAATGGGAAAAGATATTCGCAAATGACATATCGGACAAAGGGCTAGTATCCAAAATCTATAAAGAGCTCACCAAACTCCACACCCGAAAAACAACCCAGTGAAGAAATGGGCAGAAAACATGAATAGACACTTCTCTCAAGAAGACATCCGGATGGCCAACAGGCACATGAAAAGATGTTCAGCGTCGCTCCTTATCAGGGAAATACAAATCAAAACCACACTCAGGTATCACCTCACGCCAGTCAGAGTGGCCAAAATGAACAAATCAGGAGACTATAGATGCTGGCGAGGATGTGGAGAAACGGGAAGCCTCTTGCACTGTTGGTGGGAATGCAAATTGGTGCAGCCGCTCTGGAAAGCAGTGTGGAGGTTCCTCAGAAAATTAAAAATAGACCTACCCTATGACCCAGCAATAGCACTGCTAGGAATTTATCCAAGGGATACAGGAGTACTGATGCATAGGGGCACTTGTACCCCGATGTTCATAGCAGCACTCTCAACAATAGCCAAATTATGGAAAGAGCCTAAATGTCCATCAACTGATGAATGGATAAAGAAATTGTGGTTTATATACACAATGGAATATTACGTGGCAATGAGAAAAAATGAAATATGGCCTTTTGTAGCAACGTGGATGGAACTGGAGAGTGTGATGCTAAGTGAAATAAGCCATACAGAGAAAGACAGATACCATATGGTTTCACTCTTATGTGGATCCTGAGAAACTTAACAGGAACCCATGGGGGAGGGGAAGGAAAAAAAAAAAGAGGTTAGAATGGGAGAGAGCCAAAGCATAAGAGACTGTTAAAAACTGAGAACAAACTGAGGGTTGATGGGGGGTGGGAGGGAGGAGAGGGTGGGTGATGGGTATTGAGGAGGGCACCTTTTGGGATGAGCACTGGGTGTTGTATGGAAACCAATTTGTCAATAAATTTCATAAAAAATAAAATAAAAAATATATAGTAAAAAAAATAATAAAATAAACAGTCAAAAAAAAAGAAAAGTTTTGGAGGTTAAAAATAGGAAATAAAAATCATTCATCATGCAATCACTTCAAGGCAGTTGTTATTACCATTTTTGTATATTCTGTTTTGGAGTGTAGGGTTTTGATGCATATTTTTAAAGCCATTGGGATCATTGTATATAGACAGCTTTGTATTTAGTTAAGGTTTGAGGGCTTTGGGTTACATAGGAAGTTACAGATACTTCATCCACTTCTGTTTGTGTATCAGGAAGAAAATAATATTCAGACTTGGCTTTTGTAGAGCCAGGCATGAGGATTCATGCCTTTAGAAGTTTGCAGTGGCCTATTGTGTGCGATGTGATTGTGATATTTTTTTTTTCTTCTAACTTCTCATGACCCCTGGCAAACACTTAAAGTCTTGGGCAATGTGAGATTTTGACGTTGGTGAGTCACTGTAATTATGGCCACTTTGACCACAGGGAAGTGGCTATTTATATAGCCCGTGTTACAGATGTTGGTCTTAAGCTAATAGTGGTTGGTCCTGGTACCTAGCAGAGATTGGCTTTAGAATTTGGATTACTACAGTTTTATTCTGAATGACACTGGTGTTTAATAGGCTGACAAGGTCTCTGCAGACAGTGGGCCATTGGCGTCTCAATAACAAGTGCTTCTGAAGCAAGGGATTCATTCAAAAGGACAAGAGCATCTTGACTGGGGATAATTATTTACTGTTTTTACAAGTTGACTTTCAACCAGGTCTCAAGGCCAAGAATTTAGTGCAACTAAATTATGTATGTGAGCCTAAGAACTAACATGTAAGTAAACTTTTTTTTTATTTTTGAGAGAGAGAGAGAGAGAGAGAGAGATGGGAGGGGCAGAGAGAGAGGGAGAGAGAATCCCAAGCAAGCTCCATCCTGTCCATTGTTAGTTCAGAGCCCAATGTAGGACGTGAATACAATCCCCAAAACTTGAGATCCTGACCTGCACTGACACCAAGAGCCAGATGCTTACCACCCAGGTGCCCTGAGTCTGCTGCTATTTGTATTCTCACTGTTCCCATCAATAATTGTACCTGGCAAGTAGTGCAAATTTGTATATTTACTTCCTAGTCCTATAAAGTACAATGTCTTTCCTATTGGAGTATATTATTAAATTTAAGCATAACTATTTAAATTACCATATCAACTTAGACTAGGAGGTCCTTTATGCTAGCACAAATGCATATCACCCAAATATTATCACTTATGAGGAGATTCCTTTAGAGTCTTCATGGACTGATGTGCCCATGGATGTACCAGATTGCATTTATAATGTGGAGGAAGGTCTGCTTCTGCTTCTCCTGGCACCATTTTGTATTCAAAATAAGGATGCATATGAGTCAGCTCTTGGCATTTTCCTTCAGTCTGGTATATAAGACGTGGGGCATTTGGGATATTTTGGCTCCTGCTCATCTTATCTCTTTGGTCTATCCAAATATTTCTGGGAAGAAGTATTTTAACGCTTCTTACGGCACTGTGTTTTCTGGAAGTCAACCTGCACTTTCATGGACTCTTAAAAATCAAATCACATGCTGTTTCTGGTGTTTGGAAGCATCTCTCAAAGACATTTGCTGATTACCATGTTAATAATGCCTAAAAACTGTTTTAGAACTTTTGTCTATGAGTGCATTACCTTAGCATTTGGGATTTAGATCTGTCTCCGATTCAAAGATCAAAGTATAATCATGGGAACTATTTTTTCAGGAAATTAGATTTTCCTGGCTGAGATAGCAACGAATCTGATTGTCAAGGAAAATTCTACACATTAACAATATCCTAAAGGAAGAATCAAGAGTCTTTATCTGGGTATTTCAGAACACTGAGGGAAATAATTGTTTAAGGTGGGCCTAATTTTGGCAATGATTGTTTAAAATATTGAAAAAAGGAAGATAGAATTTTTATTTTTACTCCTTTATAACCACAAGATGGCACCATTTTCCCATTTTTTTTTTTAAAGTTTGACAATGCTGTTTTTCATTTTTTACATTTTTTTCTAAGATTACAAGTTGTTGGGTGATGTTTGGTTATAACTTTCCCTCAAATATGGGCTCATAGATTATAAGACTTAGAGTTCCTGCATTAAATAAGAATTTGTAGGTAGAATAAGATTTGTAATTTTCATTGCTTGCAACAAAGCTTCAATGTGGAGGGAGTGACTAATGAATAAGGTGGAACACTGCAGTAATTTTGCTCACAAATGTTAAATTACAGAGTAAGTTTCAAACTTAAAGCCTCATATTGGCAATTTTACTAGCATTTTCTCATACAAACTCATATCTATGACTCCAAACCCGCTACTAAAAAGCAATAAATACTAGAAATCTATTTACATGCTTCAGGATCTGGCTATATGTCTTGTCTTTGTTACCATAATTCTAATGCATTTAAGAGTTTGGATGGCCAAGACCAATAATCAAAGTATATTGTATCTAATTGCTTCCTGCTAGCTTTTGTAGATTATCCAATAAATAAAATTGGGATTTCTCAAAACACCTACAAAATAGATTTGGGCTAAACATTCCACAATCACATTTTCTATGATGTTGCTTTTAAAGCAACTTGAAGTTGTGACATCCTTGTTAGACTCTAAGCCCTGGCGACCTTGGATAGGGCCCAGAAGATGGTGAGAAGGCATTGACAAAGCAGGTCTGTTATAATTGTTTTCCACATTAGTTTACAAGTGTTAGAACTGTTCCAAAGGACATAAAGCAGAAATGAAATTTTCTCATTCAACTGAAACGTCCACAGATAACCTGGCTTCCAGGACAGTTGGATTCTGGGCTCACTATCATTAGGGCTTGACATCCAGCCCCTCCATGCCTCTTCTCTGCCTTGCACTGGGATGGCTTTATATGCAAGCTTCCCCATCATGGCCACTGGGACTTAGAGTCTCCCTCTTCGTGGCAAAATGACTACATCAGTTCTAGACTCAGATGAGTTCAAGATTTAAGCCTAGCGGGAACACAAGACCCTTTACTGAGAGATCTGGGAATCACACATACGCCCACCCAAGAACCAAGCTCCATGGGTTGGGGAATGTGGATCTGAGACATATGGTCCACCAGTGGAGCAGTGATAGAACCCACCCAGAGTACGTGGACTAGATTGAGGGAGGAGTAATCTCCAGAGTGAAATAGGGGGCTGTTACGAGAATGGGTCCGGTGACAGGATCTTACTCTCGAACAGTCTTACACGGCCCTGAGCCTAAGGTAAAGCAGTACTGGATGCAGAGGAGATCTCTATGCCTCTGAATATATTTTGTGGAGGTATCAGTTACCTAGACTTCTGCATACCTTTGTGTCCCCAAACTTGCTTACTTCCTGCCAAAAAAACCCTCACCTTTCCAGAATACCATTCTGTGTTTGGTATAATTTAAGTGCTAAATATTACCTCCTGGACTTTTCATGCTTTAACCCAAAAAATGACCAATAATATTGAGTACTTCTGTGCATGCCTGTATGACTTATGATGTTGTAAACTTATTATGTGGAATGTGTTTTATCCATCACTGTGACTGATGTTAGCTCTCAATATATGTCGGTAAAATGAATGAAGGAAAAATAAAGATTTAAAACTTAAGGGAGATGGGACCAGTAATTTGTGCTTTTCAGAGCTTGGAAACATCTGCCTCTTCTGACAAAGAATCCCTAATCTTCCTGCCTAATTATTGATCTTCAAATATTATAGCATGTGGTGGTGAAGGCCAATACTGTAGCCCATATGTAAAAGTCACTACTGAAGTATTGTTTTGGTGCTTGTCAAATTGTATTTCCTTATCTGGGCCATGTTAAACCTTCTTAGTCATTTTGTTCATTCTTTAGAGGTAGTTGAGGACAACATTAGCTATTTACTACACTCTCAAAATAATTTGGGGCAGAACAGTATGTGTTCTCTGAGTTTTCTTCCTTTTTTTTTTTTTTTTTTTTTTTTTTTTTTTTTTTTTTTTTTCTGGATCAGAGGATGAACTAATAGCTTGTGCCAGAGAAAGAGAAAGGGCTGCATAGGTGAAATGTGATTACGTGTGATTACTGTCAATTGGGGGTATTGAATGGTCCAGTCCTGGTAAAGAGAGGAGAGGGAGTGAAGTGTGGTTGGTTCCATTTAAGTAAGGTTAGATTAGTGAGAAAGTGTCCGAACGTATCTAATTGAGAATAATAAATAATATCAGATATGGTCTATAATTTACTCAAAAGGTTTAGAGAGGAGACAATGTTGCCCAAATATATACAAGGGCCATGTCATTTTTAAATTATATTTTCCTTAGTATACAAATGCTGTGATCCACTTAAGTGTGTGCATAAAGAGAATTCACAAATGCTGTCAAGACAAATGCTACGATGGTGTATGGAAGCCTCTTTGGTTACAGGGGTGGAATATACATGGTTGGAATTGCAGTGGGAGGGAAAGGAGTGTCTCTGGGCGTTTTGCAAGTGAACGGGCATTGAGTAACCTAATTTGGGTTATGTGAGGAGAAGTCAGATATAAAGTGATCTTGGCCAGGCATTCCCTGTCTGGCCCAAGGGTACGAGTTGGCTGAGAATACAGGCAGGATGAGAAAGACAGTAAGAATGTCAGCTGTGCTTAGAGTTAAGCTCTCCTAGCAATGCTATTTGTAAGTGAGAGGCATACTGAAGGTGTTTGAGGAAGGAGAAGGAAGAGATCTCAGCTCCGACCTGACTCTGTTAACATATTCTGGTTTAGCATACCATCCTGGGCCTACAGAAGACAAAGGAAGGGATCCCAGTGGGGAACCAGCTATCTTCCCGTTCTAAATGCTGTTGTAAAGTTGTTGTCTAGCTCTAGTTCTGGGAACTTCCTCTCCTCTCCCTCCCTTTACCACGTGTTTTCCTCCTCTTCGTCAGTCTGATCCCTTTTGGTTGTAAGTAATAGAAGCCCAGTGCAAACTATCTTAAGCAAAAGTGAATTTTATCAACTCATGAGACTTAAAATAGTTCTGGACTTGAATGACTTCAAACAGTTCCATATAGATGCTCCACTGTTGGCTCTGTTTTTCTTTGTATTGTCCTCATCCTCCTCCACATCTGTCCATGTTCCAGGAAAGCTTGCCCCAGCAGCACTAGGTTTTCATGATATTCACAGCCCTCAAACCAGAAGCCATTAGTCTCTCTCCTGGTATTCCTATAAAGGACCCTCATTGATTGATCTGGGTTATGTGCCCATTTGACTGGCAGCTGTGTAAGAATTATATGGACCATATATAGGTGCAATTACCAAAAGAAAAGGTTTCTGGGCAGATTTTAAATGTAACCTGTGTCCACTAGATCTTCCTAGGAAAGTATCAAGACTACAGCATGGCCCCAGGCCCATGTCCCCAATGCAGTAGGAACCACATTACTAAATGCAGTGAAAATGCACAGCTTATAATTATGGTTGAGGACTAGATCTAAGTCTGGAGATCTTCATCTTAGGAGGAAAGTCTCATGGAGAGAATTACATACGTGACCTGTTGTTACTCTCCAGTATTTCCTGTTCCTTTTAGCCGTTTACCTCTATGGGTGAGCCTAATGGTGGGCAGGTTGAATTCAGAAAAATTTCTGGACTCAGAGCCTCCTAACCTAAAATCGATAGCTCTCCCTCTCCTTCTCCCTTTCTCTGTCTCTCCCTCCGTACCTCTTCCACCCAGTCACCAAATGTGACTGGATTTCCTTTGACCCACTGTATATGGTACTTGCTCAGAAGCCTGGAATGGAGACATTCAACAGAAATCTTCAGTCTAAAATCTTTGTGCTCAAAGTGGGGCCTGGGGATGCTGCCTTGGACTGACGTGTGGTCATATAATTGGGCTGATAACAAAAGCTCTAGATACAGCTACTTGTGTTGACTTTCATTAAGTTCCATCTCACAAAGTATAATGAGTGTTCTGTAGTGAGTGCCTGGGAGGATGGCTCTCACCAACTCTGGAGATGAATACGTGAAGAGGAGAGTTCTTCTGGGTAAAAGATTCCTGGTGCCAGGTGTTGGAAGCTTCTGTAGAGCTCAACAGCATAATGCAAAGATTAATTATATACTCGTATATTTTAGGCTTTCCAAGTCTATTTTATAAAAGCTCAACCCACTATATTAACATAATGACTGTGCTTTTCTTGTGGAAATCTTGGAAACAGACTAATAATACATTTTTCCACCTACTATGAAAACTAGATCGCTTTAGTTCTGAGAGAATCGAATCTGGTTTATTGCAAGTCTCACACTGACATTTTCTACGCTATTTTGGACAGCATCTTCAGAATATTTAACATTTACTTTGACAGCAAAACGGTGGAAAGAAAGGTTCCGATTGATTGGTTATGAACCAAAAAGCAGAAGAAGAAGAAGCCTGGCTTTTAAACATAATTTTTTAGCCTGTAAATCCCCTTATGGGTCTTAAGGAAATGAGATAGAGCGTATTCCATTAACCTCACCTCCAGAGTCAGACGGGATGGCATTTTACTCTCTGACCACAACCGCCCATTATTCCAGATCACATGGTCATCACTTTCCAGCACTTTGAACTTCACTGGCTCTGACAAGTTCCTCACGCTCTATTCCTCCCAGTGCACCAGCCTCTCCTTTTACCATTCCAAACTTCGATTTCTCTCTTGTCAGCGGCCAATCCCCCCACTGGTATTTTGGATTCCATCTTCCTGTTTTTTTCTCCAGTTCTTTATGGTATTGATAACTCCTTCTCTATCTTGTAACTTCAGTCTCTACTCACGGAATCCTCCTGGTAGCATTTAAATATGTTAAAGACTCCCTCATTAAAATAACTATATTTGGTTCTCATACACCGTTCCAGCTATCCTTCTGTATCTCTCTCCTCCACACTCAAACTCCTTCAGAGATAATTTGAAGTCACAGCATCCATTTTCTCACCTTCCACGTACTGCCCAATCCATTCCCATTTAGCCTCTGCCTCAACAGAAGTATTCTCAACACTTGTCGCTGAAGTCACCAGTTTTTAGATGCCACATATAAGTGAGATCATGCAGTATTTGTCTTTCTCTGACTTATTTCACTTAGCATAGTGCCCTCAAGTCTCATCCGTCATGGCAGAGGGAAAGGTTTGTTCCTTTTTATGGCTGAATAATTTTCTATTTTATACTTATCCCACATTTTCTTCATCCACTCATCCATTAATGGATACTTAGGTTGTTTTCCATATCTCAGCTATTATAAATAATGCTTCAATAAACAAGGGGGTGCATCTATCTTTTCAAATTACTGTTCTTGTTTTCTTCAGATAAATACCCAGAAGTGGAATTACTGGGTCATATGGTAGTTCTATTTTTAATTTTTAATTTTATTTTAATGCGGAATGCCAAATGCATACTGTTTTCCACAGCGACTGCACCAATGTACATTCCCACCAACAGTACACAGGGGTTCCCTTTTCTCCACATCTTCCCCAACATGTGTTATCTCTTGTCTTCTTGTTCATAGCCATTCTAACAGATGTGAGGTGATAGGTTTCTCACTGTGGCTTTGACTTGCATTTCCCTAGTGACGAGTGGTATTGAACTTCTTTTCATGTACCTGTTGGTCATCTGTATGTCTTCTTTGGAAAAATGTCTGTTCAGTGCCTCTGTTCATTTTAAAATCAGACTATTTCTTGTTTTGTTTTATTATTGAGTTATATGAGATGTTTATGTATTTTGGATGACCCCCCTGACTGCCCCAAGTCCTATTTGTACGTTCCCTTTTCACTGACTGGTACCACCGATCATTGAATGTGCTAGCTTATCTCTCATCCTATGTATCACTGAATTCTGAAATTTTTACCTCCTGAAAATCTTTTGAATTCTTCTGTCAGTTTCTACCCTAATCTGAGAGAGTACCATTTTTTTTATGTGGTGTATTACCTTGGCCTTAAAAGTGGCCTTCTTGCATGCCATCTGACCTTTACCCTGGCAGAATAACCCTTTCAAATATAAATCTGATTATACCACTCCTTAGATAAGACATTTCAGAAATTCCCCTGCACAACCTCTCTAGCCAGTGTCTCTCTTGCCACAGAGCCTTCTCACATGCTGTTCCTTCTTTCTGGGTCACTCTTCTACCCCAACACTGCTTACCAAGGTGGCTTCTCTCTGCCCACAATACAGGCTTAAGCTTCACCTCCTTGAGTCTGCCTTCCTGGACCTCACTGCATCTCTCTTTCTTGGCCTTTATCACCGATAATTTGACGTTTGTTTTTATTACTGTTGTTAGCCAGTAATGCCTGGATTCCCTACTGGACTCCAGCTCCACGAGGTCGTGCTTTAGGTCTGTTTTTTGCCAATTATTATTACTGTAGTCCCAAACAAGAGAATATAAAAGGAGCTCAGTATTTATTAGATGAAAGATGGCTTATATTACTTTACAACATAATTTTTCTATCTAAAAGAAAGCTGCGTGTCATTATTGTTCAGTTTGGGCTGTCTTGAGTGTCATTGTGCAGTGACCAGCAGAAATTTTGATGGGCAAACACGAAAGGGAGTGTAATCGGCTACTGTGAATGTTCTTTTTGAGGAGGTTGTGGATATAGTAGCCCAATTTCTCAAGTATCGATTGTTGCTTCCACTTTCTTTCCTCTATAGCCAAAGGAAAAAACATACTAAATGGAATAAGTTAATTTAGACACTTTCAGATGATGTCTCACACTATTCCTGGGATGGGCTACCATTATGGGATAGTTAACATGATCTAAGATCGGCTATGGATATGAGCAGTTGGTTTTCTTCCCTACACATTAGGAAACATGTTGAAGTTTCAAGGAGTGTTACCAGAAAAAAAAAATCTTGTTGTTTGCCTACCTAAAAGCCATTCCTACCTTTTCTCTTGATGTAGAGCCTTTATTGCATTGCAGTGTGTGGTCCTAACTCATGTGACTTGAGAAAGATCATACTATCCACGTCCCGGGGAATACATTCTAATTGATCTAAGCCAGTTCTTGTGATCCAGTTTTGCTGGTCAGTTATTGAATCGGATGTGGGCATGCCACTGCATTTGTGCCCAGTGAGATGTGAGAAGTCTTCGGTTCTTGGAGGAAAGGCTCTTCACTCGTTATAAGAGGCACACGGATAAGCAGTTGCTTTCCTTCTCAATGCAGTTGTGTCTGATATGTGTTCCTGAGAAGGCTGCAGCCAGCTTGTGACATGAGAACTAGTCTGCAGACGAGAGGCATGTCAAGTATGGCAGACAGGAAAGATAGAAACACTGGGCCACAGGCTAGTCCTCCTCACAGGTGTGAGTGGGTAGACACACATTTTGCTGGACATGCACACACATACAATCACATGTTTGTATATGTGAAGCACTGAACTTGGTAAAGCAGCTTGTGCTTCAGTTTCCTTCTACTGCTGCGTGCATATATGTACAAACTGTCCCCATCATGGAACAGAATCTAATAGTGCTGGGCTTCAGGAATAAAAGTGAAAATTAACCATTTTCATCAATTTCACTTACAGGTGAAAGAAAAATTGTGGAATGCCAAATGCTGAAACATGTCCCAGCCTGTCATGGTCTCTCCACTTTTAAGAACTTGGAGATGACATTGATGGGGAGCCTGGGTGGGGGTTAAGCATCTGACCCTTGATTGTGGCTCAGGTCATGATCTCACGGTTTTGTGAGATGGAGCTCCACGTCGGGCTCTGCACTGGCAGTGCAGAGTCTGCTTGGAATTCTCTCTCTGCCTCTCTCTCTGTCCCTCCCTGCCCCTTAACCCCCTCCCCCACAGCATGCCCGCTAGTTGTGCGTGCACTCTCTCCCTCCCTCTCTCTCAAAGTAAAGAAATAAACTTTAGAAAAAAATGAAGGAAAAAAAGAGAACTTGGAAGTTACATTGGGCCCACTTGGATAATCCAGGTTACTGTCCTTATTTTAAGGTCATCTGATTAGCAATCTTCATTCCATCTGCCACCTTAATTCCCTTTTTGTACATAACATAACAAACATATGGCAAGTTCTGGGGATTAGGACATAGACCTATTTGGGTGTCACTGACATCCTTGCCATCTTAAAGATTTCTTCCATTTTGAGTTTATTCAAAAATATATCCATTTGATTAACATTTGAGCACTTGTTATAGAAATGTAAACGAGACAGGGTCCCTGCATTTAAGGAGGTGATCATTTAGTGATTGCTTTCTCAGAAAATGTTATAATTCTTAGCATTGGATTTAATGATAAGGGAGGAATTGTTCTAAAAAGTCTGGATGTTCTGTTCCAGATATTCTAGGTGTATATATGTGTATGCATGGTTTTCATTTTATAGCAAAGTAACTGGAAGTGTACCGAGGTAAAACTCCTCTTATCCAGGTGCACAGCTGGAGAGAAATGGAGACAGTATGTGAGCTGTGATTTTCTTGCTTGTCCAATGGTTTTTCCTCTATATCAGTGAAAGCTTTATGCATGAAGAATCTAGGTCTTGTTTTTGTTTTACAATCACTTACAGACACGTCAAACAAAATAGGAGTGGGGCTTTTCCTGTTCTCACAGAATTTCAGCTGAGAACAGTAGGTGATTGAATCTTTATTGCATCCATAAAGTTCAGTGACTGTCATTTCCAACAGTCTAAAGAGCATAAAGATATCTCAAGTCTTCTTTGACATGCCTTGGGAATATGTACATATGAGTGTATATGAGTGTGAGTGGCCTCTTCTTCTCTTGGTGGAGAGACTAGTGCATGACTTTTGTCTTAAGAATTTCTGTAGCAGAAGAGAAAAGAATTCTAAAGGCAGGACTGTGCCAGGAGTTATCTGTTAAAAATGGTAAAGAGGAAGGGCAGCAGAAAAACATACCATTTGGGAAGGAAGGATATGTGATTTCATGGATCAGTGGCTATTGCACAGAGGAGCTACGCTTGAGTGTGCTAGACAGGTCCCTCTCTGGAGGACAGGGGACCTCAGTAGGAGTTTGTGTGGAGTGAACCACAAAAGGGATTTTAAAAGAAGCCAGCTGGAAGAGTATCTGTGTTGGGGGATACAAACACCCCACGAATTAGATCCAAGGGAAAGCTGACAATTAATGTGATTTTGCCCCTTCTTGGAGCCAGCAGCAGGACAGGGGTGGGGGAGGAGCAGAGGAGAGGAGAAAAGAAAGACCAGACACAACCCTCTACCCCACTGCCCTCCCCAATTTCAGTGCCAGCATTTTCTTTTGTCTTCATGACCAACTTTGTGCTAAATGGTCCTCTAAAGGACAACTTTGCATTTTAAATGCATTGTATCTCAAACTCAGGTCTGTGGGTTTCTAAGTCTAAATTAGGTTCAAATTGTACCTTAGAGGTCAGGCTCCTGCCTTAGAAACTTTGTTATTCATGTGATTCCTCACTTCTTCATGATATTACTTTCAGTATAATAATTTGTATTTAAAAGGCTATATCCATTAGCATTTTAAAAAACACAAGATGTCACATCTATAGTTTGAAATAAATAACCCTGACTTGGGGAGGCTCGTACCTTGACACGAGTATGTCAAGATCTGTGTCTCATAATTGTGAATAGACATAGCATGATCCTACACTTTGGGTTTTATCATTTTGCTTTGGGGATTTGTTGCAGAGTCACCCAGTGTTCAGAGCTTGGCTGACAGCATTCTTCCCTGGAGGAGCAACCAAGTAGAGATGGTAGCCAGGGTCTCTGACCATCTGCCAAGCTGAGCTGGTGGCCCAGTCTGGTTGGGGATTTAGGTCCACAGCAAATAAGCCATACACATCTTGGAGCCTGTTCAATACTCATGCCTTGGCAGGGAATCAGGCTCAAGGCCCTGCCTAATATTCCCACCTGCCAGAACAGGAAGCCTAACCAGATTACCAGGGAAGCTGCACAGACAATCCTACAGCCCCATATATATATAGTAGGAGTTGCACAGAGAGCCCAGCCAGTGGTTTTGCCAATCTACAGAGCTGAGTCACTTGTCTGTGGGGTCAGGAAACTTGGTGGGGAGTGCTTCCTGATTCCAGTACCCATCCAGCCAGTCATACCAGTCTTGGAGGGCCTGTTCTACAATTACACCCAGGCAAGGAAGTTAATTCAAAGCCTGTGTACTGCAGAATATAGCCCAGTCCCACATCACTAGGACACCTAATCAGAGAACCTTGAGAAGCCGTGTAACCCCTCCTACATTGTGCTCCAGGCCAGGAGCCAGCTTAGCAAGGTGGAGAGGAGAAGGATATGTGTTTGGAGAGGCCTGGAAATTTTTTAATGGTTTATCCTAGTAATTTTAACAGCTTTTTAAAAATATTTATTTATTTACTTATTTACTTATTTACTTATTTATTTATTTATTTATTTATTTTTAAATGTTTATTTTGAGAGAGAGTGAGCAGGGGAGGGGCAGAGAGAGAGAGAGAGAGAGGGTGAGAGAGAATCCTGAGCAGGCTTCACATGGAGCCCAACACAGGCCTTGATCCCACAACGGTGAGATCATCACCTGAGCAGAAATCAAGGGTTGAAAATGTAAACAACTGAGCCACCCAGGCTACCCTGCTGGTTTTATTTTTAAATTATGGCTTAGAATTATCATATTTCCTCTTTGGGTGAACTACCATCTTTTATTTTTAAAAAAAGCATAGGCTTTGTTATTTATTTTTTTAAGTTTATTTATTTTGACAGAGAGAGATAGAGAGCAGGCAGGGGAGGGGCAGAGAGAGAGGGAGACAGAGAATCCCAAGCAGGTTCCAGGCCATGAGCGCACTGGTGCTCACAAACTGTGAGATCATGACCTGAGTCGAAACCAAGAGCTGTAAGGTTAACTGACCGACCCACCTAGGTGCTCCTGGGTGAACTATCACCTTATGTGTTTTTCTGGTTTACCTTTGGGGCTGTTGGGTTTTCTTCTTCATTTATGGGAACCATTCATGTATTAAAGAAGTGATCACTTTTACCTGTGGTTTGAGTCATGAGCTCTTCCCTCCACCTACTTACCCCTGCCAACTTGCTGGTGACCTCGGTGTATGTTTCTAGGTGAATTAATTAATGTTTTGGTTTCATGAGTTCTACATTTTGCGTCATAATACAAAGACTTTTCCCTTTCCTTGATTATAATTATCTACTTAAAAAATGTAAATAACCATCTGGAATTTGTTTTAGTATAATATAAGAGGTTAAGAATCAATGACATTGAGTGCTTGCTGTCAACCAAAAATTGTGCTATCTTTCTATGATAAGGAATGGCAGTTGAAACATGGCTGCCCAATTTAACGACTGCATTTTCTAGTTCCTTTGACCTACATGTGTAGACATGTAGTCTGTAATCAACTACAGAATATAAGTGGAGGTGATGTATGTCACTTACAGGTCAAGACCTGTAAGAGGCTCTCTGTTCCATCTGCCATCTAGACACACAACAGAGGAGTCTATTTAAATTGTGACACCATATGTTGGCAGGAATCTGGGTCCCTGAACCACCATGATTAGGATAGCTACTCACTGATGAGGAACATCCACTGTGACTGGTACATGAGTGACAAATATACTTCCACTGGGATAAGCCACTAAAGTGTTGGAACCTATTATTAAAGTGGCTAGTATGGCTTTACAATAAGGCACCCAATGAAGAGATAGCTGACCCTGACCGCTCATGTCTTAGTGCACTTCGTTGTATTCAGTGAGTACTCTGCCAACTTCCAGTGAAAGGGAAGTGTTAGTTACACAGCATTTGTAAAGGCTCTGGAAGGGAGGTAGTTTAACTTTCAGAGTTAACCACATGTTAAAGTGAGAATTCTATTTATTGCTCCTGGGTCATCCACATCACTAGACCATACATGGCAGAATCTGAAAGCAAAAAGCAGAGGTGTATCAAACCAATCCAGGCTTATTTTAATTCAACTGTTAGTGTTAATACTTCATTTAAAATAAGACATCCAAATTTAAATTAGGTGGCATACCAAGACAACAGTGGAAAACCAGTTTTTGGCTGCTGGAGATAGAGTTAACAATCACACAGGCAAATTAATAATGACCTATACTCAGCAAAATAGGCTTCATTTGTAAATGTGAATGGATAACCAAATATTACATCTGAGGAATACATGCAGAAGGAACAAGATGAGCTGATAAAATATGTACAGTAAACGAACGACAAATATTTGGTGATGAAGCTGAGGTTGAATTTAAAAATATTCAAGCACGACAGTATGTACTTTTTCCTCTCAGCTGTCCACCATCAGCCAGATGTTACAAATGTCTGACTCTTTGAAAAACTACTTTGAAAATCAATCTAGCGCCCTACAACGGTGTTGAACTAGTTTGTGAGTCCACCATTTGTTCTTGTTGCAATTTGTTCAAAATTCGTTGTGAATCTTTAATTAAATGTTCAATGACGGGAACACCAAAGAAAGTTTTGAAGCCTTTACAAACTGGAATTATTGGAAACGAAGTGTGTGAATAGGAAGCCATTGAATTTATCACTACAAAAGTAAGGAAGGAAAGGAACAAATCAAACAAGGAGAGCTCAGACAGTGTACCTGATTTAATTTTGCAATTTTATAATTGTGCTTTGTAATTTCTTAATTTGGGAAAATAATTTTTTGATGATCTTCAATTTTGGAGAAAAATTTACATTCTGTAATGAATGGAATTAAATGGAAAAGACTTATTATTTTGCAACATCTCCAACTGGTTTGCCAAACATTCAAGATAGTCAGAAATAGAGACATCTTATTTGATGAATGTTTTGTAATAAAACATTTGTCAAAGAATGACAATCTCAATGAAATAAAAAAGGACAGTAACGATGAACATATATTGACTGAAATATTCCAATATTTCCATACACAAAGGCATAATCAACCTTCACATAGCAGAATTTTTCTTAACTTACCAGGAATCTCACTATATGTAGAAAGACTATTTTTTCAATACAATATGGGCTACAGAGAAAAGTCTATTGAAGGTGTCAACAAATCTGTTAGTGATGAAATGCAAACTTGAAGAACATTACATTATTATGTACCAACTAAAAATAACAAGAATGTATTTGTAATTAGAGTCCCAGAAGGAGAAGGGACAGACAATGCAACGGAGAAACATTTGAAGAAATAAAGGCTAAATTATTTCCAAATATGATGGAAAACATCAAGCTACAGGTCTTAAAAGCTCAAGATACCCAAGAAGGTTGAATAGGAAAAACACTACACACAACCACATCATAGTAAAATTGCTGAAAAACAACAATAAAGGAAAAATATTAAAAACAGCTAGTGAAAAAAGACATATTCCATATGAACAATGTAACAATGGGAGCTGAATTCTAATCAAGAAGACAATACAATGACATTTTTAAAGTCCTGAGGAAACCCTGAAATTCTATATCCAGTTAAAGAATTCTTTAAAAAAAAACAAAAAAACAAACAAAAAAAAGAAAACTAGGGGCGCCTGGGTGGCGCAGTCGGTTAAGCATCCGACTTCAGCCAGGTCACGATCTCGCGGTCCGGGAGTTCGAGCCCCGCGTCAGGCTCTGGGCTGATGATGGCTCAGAGCCTGGAGCCTGTTTCCGATTCTGTGTCTCCCTCTCTCTCTGCCCCTCCCCCGTTCATGCTCTGTCTCTCTCTGTCCCAAAAATAAATAAACGTTGAAAAAAAAAAAAAAAAAACTAAAGAGAAAGCAAAGGCATTGTTTGTTCCATGACCAAAGAAGAAATCACAAGAGAAATGGAAACTTATCTTGAAAAGAAATGTTGAAAAACACCTATCCTATAAAAATTTGTGCATACAGTTAAAATGGTAGTTACAAAGAAATTTATAGTATTAAATGTTTTCTTAAAAAAGATTTCAAATCAGTGATTTAACTTACTACCTTTAAGAGCTGGAAAATTAAGAGAAAATTAAACTTAAAGTAGAAAACAAGGAGGAACATGGGGCTCCTGGCTGGCTCAGTTGGTAGAGCATGCAACTTTTGATCTTGGGGTCAAGAATTCAAGTGCAGCATAGGGCAAGGAGCTTACTTTAAAAAAAAAATAAATAAGGAAACCAGAGGAGAACAAAAAGAAGAAGCCAGTGAAGTAGTAGCAAACAGAAAGATAATAGAGGAAATCAATAAAGCCAAAAGATGGTTCTTGGAAAAATTTAATAAAATTGAGAATCCCTCTATCAAGAAACAGAAGGTGGGAGGTACCCTGGGTGGCTTAGTTGGTTGAGCATCCTGATTTTGGCTCAGGTCATGATCCTGGGGTCGTGGGATGGAGCCCTACTTTGGGTTCCATGTTGAATGCGGAGTGTAGAGCCTGCTTGGGATTCTCTCTCTCTTTCCCTCTTCCCCTCTCCCCTGCTCTCTCTCTCTCTCTCTCTCAAAAATAATTTAAAAAAAAAGAAATAGAAGGGATATAGTACAAATTAGCAGTATCAAGATTTACACAGGAGGGGCGTCTGGGTGGCGCAGTCGGTTAAGCGTCCGACTTCAGCCAGGCCACGATCTCGCGGTCCCTGAGCTCGAGCCCCACCTCGGGCTCTGGGCTGATGGCTTAGAGCCTGGAGCCTGTTTCCAATTCTGTGTCTCCCTCTCTCTCTGCCCCTCCCCCGTTCATGCTCTGTCTCTCTCTGTCCCAAAAATAAATAAACGTTGAAAAAAAAATAAAATAAATTAAAAAATATATAAAAAAAAAGAGTTACACAGGGGACATCACTAGAGACATTAAAATGATAATAAGAAAATAATCACTTGGCCACTTAATAAAAAGTGGTCTTAATTAAAACATACCAAAACTGATTCAAGAAGAAAACATCTGAATGCCCTTATATTTGTTAAAGAAAGTAAATTTTATTTTATTTATTTATTAAAAATTTTTTAATGTTTTATTTATTTTTGAGAGAGAGAAAAAGAGAGAGACAGAGTGTGAGTGGGGGATGGGCAGGGAGAGAGGGAGACACAGAATCTGAAGCAGGCTTTAGGCTCCTAGCTGTCAACACAGAGTCCCACATGGGGCTCGAACTCACAAACCATGAGATCATGACCTGAGCCGAAGTCAGACCCTTAACCGACTGAGCCACCCAGCCACCCCCAAAAAAGTAAATTTTAAATAAGAAACTTTTCTAGGAAAACTCTGTGCCCAGATGATTTCACTGGTGAATTCTACCAAACATTTAAGTAAGAAATTGTATCAACCATATGTCATATATTTCAGAAAATAGAAGAGGAATATTTTCTAGCTCATTTCCTGAAGGCAGCATAACCCTGATATCAAAACCTGAGGAAGACATTACAAGAAAAGGGAATTGTAGACCAATATCCCTCATGACCATAGGAACAAATGTCATTGACAACATATGAACACCACAAAGACAGCAACATATGAAAATAATAATATGCCATGACCAAATGTAAGTCATCTTAGGAATGCAAAATGGTGTAATATTAAAAAGTCATTCAACATAAATTGCCACCTTCACAGATTAAAATTAAAAAATGACATGATAATCTTCACAGATGGACAAAAATTATTTGACAAAATTCAATACCCGTTCATGGTAAAACTTCTCAGCAAACTAGGTCTAGAGAGGACCTTCCTCAAACTGATAGAAATAACTATGAAATATCTCCAGGTAATCATCATATTTAATGATGAAATGTTGAACATTTCCTGTAGAGTTGGGAACAAGGCAGTGAGATGTGGCCTTTAGAATGTTTTCCCACCTTTTACTGGATGTTTTCCCACCTTTTACTTGGCAGTAAGCCAAGTAAGAGAGAAAGATTATATTGGAAGAAATAAAATGGCCTTTCTGTGACCTTTACATAATTGCACAGATAAAAACTACTACAGAAACTACAAAGATCCACACAAACTAATGAACCTAACGAGGTTACACATATAAGGTACAAAAATACATTACATACAAAACTCCATTGTATTTTTATGTAGTAGTAAAAGCAAAATGGAAAAGGAATTTATTTACAATGCCATAAAGATAAAAATATTTGGAAGTAAATCTACCTAAATCTGTAAGATATTCCTGAGAGAAATTAAAGAAGACATAACTAAATGCAGAGATAAACCATGTTCACAGATTAGAATATTGCTAATGGCTAAGATACCTGTTTTCCCCAAATTGATCTGTAGATTCACCATAACCCAATCATGAACCCAGAAGGCTTTCTGGTAAATTGACAAGTGATTCTAAAATGAGTATCTAAATGGGAAGAACCTAGAATAGCCAAATCAATTTGGAAAAGAAAAATGCTGGATAAATTATATAACCTGACTTCAAGAATTAATATAAAACTTCAGTAACCAAGGCACTGTGGCATTGGCTTTAGAACAGAGAAACAGATCAATGCACAGAAACAGAGCCACACACACATTGTCAATTGATTCTTTGACAGAGGTCCCAAATTAATCCTGTGCTGAAAATGTAGTCTTTTTACTAATGATGCTGGGACAACTGGATGGATAATTATTATGGGAACATAATGAATTTTATCCACACTTCTCAACAAATATAGATCTTTAAACTATTAGCCTTGAGAAGAAAACATGGATGGATTTTTTTGTGATCTTAGAATAGGCAAAGGCTTCTTAGGGAGGACACAGAAAACACTAGCCAAAAAAAAAAGATAAATTTGATTTCAAAACTTCAAAAACTTCAGTTTGTCAAAATACACCATTAAGAAAAGGCATACAAAGCCCCACACTGGGAGGATTAATAATAAGTTGTACTTTTACATAATAATGATATAGGAAGTATAATGAATTTAATATTCCATTTATATTATAATATATAAAATACTTGAATTCCAGGCATAAACTTCTAACAATGAAACAAAAGGAAAAAATAAGAGAGTTATACCTTATGCTTGATTGTATAGACTATAATAAAAATGATAACACTTCCTAATTTAGTGAAGATATTTTATTTATTTATTTTTTAATGTTTATTCATTTTTGAGAGAGAGACACACACACAGCAGAGACAGAGCATGAGCAGGGGAGGGGCAGAGAGCGAGGGAGACACAGAATCTGAAACAGTCTCCAGGCTCTGAGCTGTCAGCACAGAGCCCGACGCAGGGCTTGAACTCATGGACCGTGACATCATGACCTGAGCCAAAGTCAGATGCTTAATCGAATGAGCCACCCAGGCGCCCCTAGTAAAGATATTTTAATGTAAGACTAATTTTTCTCAGGATATTTTAAGTAACATTTTTATTTATTTATTTTTATTTTTTTCAATATATGGAGTTTATTGTCAAATTGGTTTCCATACAACACCCAGTGCTCATCCCAAAAGGTGCCCTCCTCAATACCCATCACCCACCCTCCCTCCCACCCCCCATCAACCCTCAGTTTTAAGTAACATTTTTAAATAGGATTTCCAAGACAAGGAAACATGCCTTTGTTTTTGGTTTATTGACTATTTCAAATAGTGTGTTTTTACCAGATTGGATTGTGGCAAGCAGGAATTCTATAATTGGTCTTTGATTTGTTAGTGGATATTCAAACAAACCTTCAAAAAAAGGTTAAGAATACTGGAATAAAAATTAGGCCATGAGCAGCCCCAAATACCATAACAAGAAACATAATCTTAAAAAATGTCCTGAAGATGTATGCTTTAGCTGCAGATAAAACACCCACCCCTATTACTGTTGAAACTGCACTTTGTAACTCTGGGTAGCCTAGCAGATACAATGCCTCAATTATTTTTTGGTTTACTGAGGGCTTAGAACTGGAAAAAAATGCATAAGAAATGTGTGCAGAAAAATCGAAAGAAAACCCTATACAAATGACAAGATTAATCATGGATATGGAATCAAGATTGACATTCCAGAATGCCATGAACCCTGTTACTCCCACAATCACAGAAGCAATAGCAAAAGTTACCCACAAGGAACACAGTGGATGAGGAATGAACAATAAGGAAACAATGAACATAGCTGAGGATGCAACAATGACATTTCGAACAGTGTTTTCTAATATTGCGGCAAACTGATCAAAATATATGAATGCCGGGTTGTACACCATTAGGGGAATTTCACACTTTTCGGTTACGCTTCGTTACTGGAATAACATCATCTTCTTATTGGTTGAAGAAGAAACGCCAATGGTCTGAATGAAGCCCCGGGAAGCAATGATTTCATGTGAAGATGAAATATTAATATCATACATAAAAAGTGGAAAATTTGTTAAAAAACTGGGCAAACTGTTTATAAAAGTATTCTTATCATTTACATCTTGCCCGCTATTTTCCATATATTGCACATACTCTCTTAACCAAAACTCTGTAACATTTTTATCTACATATTTACTGTTTTCCAAATCTGCCAGACATTTTTCCAGTTTTTGCCTAGCATCTTTATCCCAGTAGTCAAGAGTTTCAGTAACAATAACCATAACCCTGGGGCCATAATCCGAAAAATAGTCTTCTTCTACATTAAAAAATGGTGTGATGTAGGAATCGTCACTTGCCAAATTTCGAAAGTCTAACCCTTCCTGCACTTGGAAACACCCATATATACTACTAATGATGTACAAAATGTATAGAAGCACTACAAAAAACTTGGACTCAGTGCTTGTGAGAAAAGGGCCTAAATAGTCTCTGAAGAACAAATTCATTGGATGGACATCAGTTTCTTGTTCATCTGGGAGAGAATCACATGGGACACAGCAGGACTTTTTAAATGAAGAACACTTTTGGTCAGGAGTTTCTGGCTTTTTCAACCAACGTAGACAGACTACTTCTCTTTTACCATCCAGGGCCATAAATGCTCCAAAACAGGTGATGTTATAAAAATAACAAAAGAGCAGGGTTGTTCCTGTATAAATGCAAAAGTATTGTACGGACCTGAAAGAGGTCATAATCCCTGTATAGAAGGCCAGGACGTTGGTGATAGTGGTGATTGTAATGGACACTGCCACTTTGGAATAGACACTGGACAGCCGCTGTTTGATGTTATCCATGAGGCTGGTCTTCTGCCAGGCAGAAATCATTATAAACATGTCATCAACCCCAACACCTGTTAAAAAAACAAAGAAACAATTTGCATACATATTAATATCTATGAAAAATTAAACACATAAACTCGAACCATCTTCTTTTTCCATCTCTTAGATCTTATTTATCTTGCCTGATCTGTGCTTTGATACTACTACTTTCTCTGTCACTTTCTCTGGTTGCTTCTGAATCCACAACAGAATCCACCCCTCCCTCTGTAATAACTCTGTGCTTTATTCATACTCTTATTATTTGTACATAGCACAGGATACTCTACTCCTACTCTTCATTTAGGGTGTTGTAATGATGAGTCAGGAAACGTGTTGTAGGTGTTAGTCGAAGCAGGATTAGCATTGTATCTTTGATTCTACTGGATGACTTGAAAGACCATTTTCTCTCATAAACCATCTTAATGAATGCACAAACACACGAAGCCAACATTCTGTTGCTTAAAATATAAACTGGACTTATCTATTCTACAGTTAGCATCTAACCAGCAATGTTTGCACCTCTCAAGATTTCTACTAGAGTTGACACTACTTTCACTCATGTATACCTTTGTTCCCATGTATATTGATGCAAACTCAATAAAATAAATAAGGAAATAACCTGTAATAAAATGCTGATCTAATTTCAATTTGGGGGGATCTTGTGCATGGATTACATGGGAGGGTACTGGGAATTGCAACTTTGCCTCTGATGTTTTACAGGTATGATCAAGAAGATAGAAGACTCTGTATTGACACAAGTCTAAACATTCTGTCATAAACTGCATCCTGACATCCCATGGCTTACCAGCTTTGAGGATTTCACTTGGGCTCAGCAGCACAAAAGGGAAGAATCAGAAGTACTAGGGACCAAGAATGAACTCCTGATATGTATTAGGTATTGAAAAACTAGTTTTATGGTTTATAGAAACTTATTCAGAAATTTTCCTTGAACATTTCTTGCTTGAGTTGCTTAAATCTCACACACACACACACACACTCCTATGTACACACGGACTATTCAGTGCTGGTTTATATTAAATCAATTATGTACACTTTAACTATAGTTGTTTATGGCTGTGGGGAATACTGAGTGGCTAAGCGTGGGTGTGTACTAGGTAGGTGTGTCCTGAAGAGTTAGAGTAAATAAGTTGACATCCAGCAAACAGCTTTTCCACTGTCTCCCCACGGAAACCAAATACTATTCCTTCCAAGTTCCTTACTTTCTAAAATGTAGAATGGATAAAGAAGATGTGGTTTATATATACAGTGGAATACTACTTGGCAATGAGAACAGATGAAATCTGGCCATTTGCAGCAACGTGGATGGAACTGGAGGGTATCATGCGAAGTGAAGTAAGTCAGGCAGAGAAGGACAGATACCATATGTTTTCACTCATATGTGGATCCTGAGTAACTTCACAGAAGACCACGGGGTGGGGGGAGGGGAAAAAAGTTACAGAGAGGGAGGGAGGCAAACCATAAGAGACTCTTAAATACTGAGAACAAACTGAAGGTTGATGGGGGGGTGGGCAGAGGGGAAAGCAGGTGATGGGCATTGAGGAGGGCACCTGTTGGAATGAGCACGGGGTGTTGTATGGAAACCAATTTGACAATAAATTATATTTAACAAAAAATAAATGGTGTCTCTTTAAATTAAAAAAAATAAAATATAATATAAACACCTTTGTTTTTCATGCTTATTGTCAAATAAATTCTGGAAGTACAAGAAAATGCAGAGAAAAAGTGTAAACAACAGTAATTCCACCCTGCATTTTTATGTACATCCATCCAGAATTTGCTCTACACAAATATGCACATATAACTGTATCTCTCTATTTCAAACACCTGGTTTCAATACCAGCATTTTTCATTTAACATTATATATCTACCTCCTTTTGAAGACTGGATATGATTCAAAAGTATTAATGTGCTGTGTTTGAGTTGACCAATCCCATGTTGATATGGAATTAGGTTTTCAAAACTTTTCCGTTCTAAATAATGCTGAAGTGAATATACTCGTTCTGCTCTTTGAGTACTTGTCTAATTGTTAAGACAAATTTCTAAAAATGGAATTGCTAAGCCAAAGATATTTGCTGTTTGATGTTTAAATCTTTTGATTTGCTGCAAAATTGGATTTAAAAAAGTGTGTAACAATTTATAATTTTCTCCCAGCAGAATGAGTATTCATTTATATACAACCTTCCTCATATCTTCAATCTTGCTAATATTTATTAATTTAATAAGAAGACAAGGTATCTCACTTTTGGTTTAATTTGTATCCATTCATTAATTGAGAAGTCAAATTATTTTTTCCCTCTACTTCCAGTGAGGGATGCGTGTGTGTGTGTGTGTGTGTGTGTGCGTTTGTGTGTATGTGTGAACTGCCTGTTCATGTCTCTTGTATGTGTTTTTCCATTTGGGGTACTAGATTTTTCTGCCTCTAAACACACACACTTCAATTTGATTTTCTTCTCTCCTGTCACCTCATTTTGGATCTGTGGAGCCACCTGAATAGAATTATTTTGCTTAATCTAACATAAATTCCTTCCCTTATCTACCCCATACCCCCACATACACAATGTGTAGCTTCACATTTGGTTTTACTCACCTAGAATAAGAAATGGTGAATTTGCAACTATGATCACAAATGGCACCCCAATGTACAACATCAGGCCAAAGCCACTCACCACTGCCAAGGCAGCAGAAATCACTCCAAAGGTTGCAGCCCACATTTTGTTTTGTACACAGTCACACCTGTACATTTGGAGGGAAAAATCATGGAATTTGTGGTGGTAGCTTCCACACTGAAATTCCATCAGTTTATAACATTCTCTACTTGGACATCTGTTCAGAAAGCTCTTGGGCAATCATTCCCATACCTGTCTGCTGAAGACCTTTAATTCCCAGGCACTGTCCCAGACCAAGTGGGAAAAAGGGAGGAGGGAACAGAAAAGCTGTGAATCAGTACTTTTACCAAACTTCCTGAGCAATTCTTCTGCAGCTGGGCAAGCACAAATTCACTCACCACCAGTTCAGAGCCATAAAGATATACCAAATACTTCAGATGGTTAATTACACCCTGATCTTCAAAGGGTGTAAAGGGAATACAACAGCAAAGGGAGGGCAAGTTCTAGCAGAGAAAGTATCCATATTCAGTGCTCTTTTCACCCACCCTTGACTCCAAGTAGCCATAGACGCAATTCTAAACAGCTCTTGTATTTCCAAACCAGTTCAATATGTATTGTGATTAACAAAATGTATGAAAGTCTCCTCCTAAAACGTTTTCAGGATTCTTGTCTACTGGTGAAGAGGGCTCTAGGAAAGTTGCTACTAATTACAAAAGAATTAGAAATGTAGTCCATTAAAAAAATAAAAGTTTATTTATGGGGCGCCTGGGTGGCTCAGTCAGTTAAACAACTGACTTTGGCTCAGGTCATGATCTCATGGTTTGTGGGTTTGAGCCCCATGTTCAGCTCTATGCTGATGGTTTGGAGCTGGGAGCCTGCTTTGGACTTGTTGTCTCCCCTCTCTCTGCCCCTCCCCTGTTCATTCTCTCTCTCTCTCTCTCTCTCTCTCTCTCTCTCTCTCAAAAATAAATAAATGTTTAAAAAATGTTAAGTTTACTTATTTATTTTTGAGAGAGAGCACAAGTGGGGGAGAGAGAGAGAGAGAGAGAGAGAGAGAGAGAGAGAGAGACTACCAAGCAGGCTCCACACTACCAGTGCAGAGCCTGATGTGGGGCTTGAACCCACAAACAATGAGATCATGACCTGAGCCAAAGTCAGACACTTAACCATCTGAGCCACCCAGGCGCCCCTCTAGTCCATTTTTAATAACACAGCCTGTGCCTTTTTCTTTGCTGGACCAACAAAAATGGGAATATATAGGCAGCATTTTAAAATATGGATTCAGCACTTTACCTACCCAATAACCACAATATTACATTTGAAAATATTGACAACCACCTCTGGTTTTATATTTTGCTTTTTTGTTAACTGCTTCAAAACAAATGACTGATACTTGTCTCTAGATATTTTTAGGAGGAGAGAGAAACTAAGTTTGGATTGAAGACTAGGAGAGTCCACTATGGAAATAGAAGCACTGATTCCAATACAGCAACATGACCATGACCTTTAGGCAAGACAACAGTAAAAGAGCTAAACTTTCTTATTCTGCAAAAAAATTTCTACACCATGGTTTTATTTTTTTTTTTTTTCAACACACCAGTGCTATGAGTTAAACTCAGGGCCCCAAACCAACCACATGTGCAAAATTCCAGACCAAAAGTAAAATTCCTTGTTAGAATAAAATTTGATTATAATGAGTACTTTCTTAAAACAACAATGTTGGTTTATAGCAGTTTGAAATAAGAAAGTAACAAAGATGAACTTTGAAATCAGAAAGATGAATGAGTTACATATGACATTCCATCTTTCAAGTTTCTGGATTTTTTGGTATAAAATTTTCAGATGATGTAAGGGAGGCAGTGAAGTATATTATTGCCTATAGTGACTTTATTTTGACTACGTGCTGAGTTGACTTTGTCTAAATGATCTTTACTTTGATGTGCAATAGACAATGGAAGGAAACGTTTTAAGATGGAACGCTGCAGGAGTTTGGTGAATACACCTGCAGATATTCCAGTCTCCAAGAAAGTTTTTTTGTTTTTAAGTTCATTTCTCTTGAGAGAGAGAGGCTGACAGAGAGAGACAGAGAGAGAGAATGGCAAGCAGGCTCCAAACTGTCAGCGCAGAACACAAAGTGGGGCTCAAACCCATGAACCACGAGATCATGACCTGAGCCAAAGCCTAGAGTCAAGACGCTTAGCTGACAGAGCCACCCAGGCACCCCTGAGAAGGATTTTGTTTCAGGCAGTTTATCAGAATGACCTAGGGAAGTCTTAGAACTTTAGATCTCCTGGAACCTGGCTATGCAGATCCTGATTCAGTAGGTTGGTAGGGAAGCTGCAGAATCTTTATGTCTAAAACCTTCCCCAGATGACTCCAGTGCAGGCAGCAAGATGGCCAACCTTCTGAATGTTTTATTTACCTGACAGGGAAGGGCTAAATTAGAACTTATTATTCTTAGACAACAATCTATATGTTTGCTAAGAGATCCACATCTTCCTTCAAAGGTAATGATGTTTCTCATAAGTAAACAACAGTTTACAGTGTATTTGAGAAGGGAAAGATTTTCCAGCTTGTTTCAGAAACGTATCTAATATTTGGTGTAAATGTTGTCATGTCCAAAATGTGAGACAATTTTGAAGGAGACAAGAAGATCAATATACCACTACTTGCTGTAGAATGAGGTTCAGGCTAGAGCATATACTTGAAAAAGTTTGTTCGTATGACTTCACAATCAGACAATAAATACGGAACCCTAAAATAGGTGCAAATAAGGGTTCTGTGTGCGGTAAATGCATATGTGCAAGGATAACCTTCATATGTAAGTGTAAATGAGTCAGGCAGGATGGGCAACGTCTTAGGGACTGTCTAGGAGGCTGTTGTCCAGACCAGGGAAAAGAGATCCTCAGTAATAACAGAGAGGTAGGAGTGGGAGATGTCCTAGGAATTTACAAACACACTCAAAGGAGAATTGGTTTTATTTTAAAGCCTAGAGAAGGCATGTATTGAAGCATCGTGGCAGCAGCTGTGCCTTAAGTATTTCCCTCCTCCCTTTCTTTTTCTCCTTGGACATGCTCCAACTAACTTAGCAAGATGGGAAGCAGGAAGAGAAGGGATAGAAGAGGGCTGGCGAACCAACAGAATGGCAGAAGATATTTGCAAATGACATATAACATAAAGGCTTATTATCCAAAACCTATAAAGAACTTACCAAACTCAACACCTGAAATAATCCAGCGAAGAAAAAGCCAGAAGACACGATTAGACCAAAGAAGGCATCCAGATGGCCAACAGACAAATGAAAAGATACTCAACGTCACTCATCATCAGGGAAATACAAATCAAAACCACGGTGAGATACCACCTCGCACCAGAGTGGCTAAATTAACAACTCAGGAAACAACAGATGTTGGCAAGGATTTGGAGAAATGGGAACCCTCTTGCACTGTGGTGGGAAGGCAAACCCTCTTGCACTGTGGGTGGGAATGCACAATTGGTGCAGCTGCTCTGGAAAACAATGTATCCAAAGGATACAGGAGTGCTGATTCATGGGGGCACATGAACCCCAATGTTTATAGCAGTGCTATCAACAATAGCCAAAATACAGAAAGAGCCCAAATGTCCATCAACTGATGAATGGATAAAGAAGATGTGGTTTATGGGGCGCCTGGGTGGCTCAGTCGGTTAAGCGGCCGACTTCGGCTCAGGTCATGATCTCGCAGTCCGTGAGTTCGAGCCCCGCATCAGGCTCTGTGCTGACAGCTCAGAGCCTGGAGCCTGTTTCAGATTCTGTGTCTCCCTCTCTCTAACCCTACCCCGTTCATGCTCTGTCTCTCTCTGTCTCAAAAATAAATAAATAAACGTTAAAAAATTACAAAAAAAAAAAGAGGATGTGGTTTATATATACAATGGAACACTACTTGGAAATGAGAAAGAATGAAATCTTGCCATTTGCAACTACATGGATGGAACTAGAGGGTATTATGCTATGAAAATTAGTCAGAGAAAGACAAATATCATGTGACTTCACTCATATGAGGACTTTAATATACAAAACAGATGAACATAAGGGAAGGGAAGCAAAAATAATACAAAAACGGAGAGGGACGAAACATAAGAGACTCTTAAATATGGAGAACAAACAGAGGGTTACTGTTGTAGGAGGAGTTGTGGGAGGGGGAAGGGGCTAAATGGGTAAGGGCATTAAAGAATCTACTTCTGAAATCATTGTTGCACTATATTCTAACTAACTTGGATGTAAATTTTAAAAAATAAACTTAAAAATTTTTTAAAAGATGTGGTTTATATATACAATGGAATACTACTTGGCAATGAGAAAGAATGAAATCTTGCCATTTGCAACAACGTGGATAGAACTGGAGGGTATTATGCTAAGTGAAATAAGTCAGTCAGAGAAAGACAGATATCATATGTTTTCACTCATATGTCGAATCTGAGAAACTTAACAGAAGTCCATGAGGGAAGGGAAGGGTAAAAAATCATTTCAAACGGAGAGGGAGGCAAACCATAAGAGACTCTTAAATACAGAGAACTGAGGCTTGATTTGGGGGGGTGAGGTGAGGGGAAAATTGGCAATGGGCATTGAGGAGGGCACTGGTTGGGATGAGCACTGGGTGTTATATGTCAGCAAAGAATCACGGGAATCTACCCTGAAACCAAGAGCACACTGTGTCCACTGTATGTTAGCTAACTTGACAATAAATTATATTCAGGAAAAAAAAAAAAAGAGAACTGGTAAGCTCCTTTCTCCCCATTAAGGGCTATCCCATGCAGCATGCTCTAGCAAAGGGTGCTGGAGGGCACCTTAACTTTAAATCAAGTCACCAATTTTGTTTATTACATGGACACGGACATGGACATTTTAACTCTGGAGGATTTTGTCCTACCTGCTAATGACCACAAAAGTCACATAGCCTGTCTGAGTTTTCATGGGGCAGAGGAAGATCTTGCTCTTACCCACAAAACTTAAAGGGAACAAAGGGAGACAAAAATAAAGTTGCATTATGTTTATACCTCATGAGTCCTATATGTTTCATATGCTGGTTACATAAACATAAAGTCTTCAAAGACAAATAAATATAAATCATTTTCTAGGGGTGTCTGGCTGGCTCAGTCGGTTAAGCATCCAACTCTTGGTTTTGGCTCAGGTCATGATCTCCTGGTTTGTGAGTTCAAGCCATGTGTAGGGCTCTGCTCTGACAGCGCAGAGCCTGCTTGGGATTCTTTCTCTCCCTGTCTCTCTGCCTCTCCTCTGCTCACTCAACCATGCTCTCTCTTTCAAATTAAATAAATATTAAAAAAATCATTTTCTAATTGCCTTCAGTATAAGATTTTCTGTACCACTGTCCATAATTATTAGTAAAGATAAGCGAGAATTGTTATAAATGTGTATCTTCAGAACCAACTACCTAGTAGGAAAGTTTTGTCAAGCCAATTGTTGGTACCTTGGAGATTCCACACTAGGTTAACATTATTTTTATACTCTAATGACTTTAACAAGACTGAATTTGGTCTTTTCTCCTTCCCATCCTTCCTCCCCTATTTTCTCCCTCCCTCCCTCTTACCCTTCCTTCTTAGTTTTTTGATTTTGTTTGTTTTCTAGGGAATGTGGTCTTTCTTTCCAAAATAACAAAGTTGCGAGGTAGTTTATTAACTCTAACGAGATACCCATCATGGTTAACTCCCTCTACCTACTGGGGCCTTATGTTTCTCTACCTGAAAATCTAGAGAGTTGAATTATATCATTTGTTCCCAAGCCTACCTATACAGGAGAATCAATTAAAGACATTTTTGAAATATAGATTTTCAGACTGAAACCCCAGAGACTTGATTCAATAGGTGGCTTCAGAATAAGTAGGTGTAGAGTCCTCTCTGGAACTCTGCTGTGAGAATCACTCAATTAATATATTCTATGGGGTTATTTCTACAACTAAATACTGGTGTTTGCTGATATTTTCAGTATTTTAGCTTTCTGATTACAAGAGCTCAAACTAACCCTAATGCCTAGATAATAATTTTTAAGTGCTTAACAAGGTAAACCCCACATCCGAACAATGGGGACACCCAAGTCAATTAAATTAGAGATTGATTTTTTATATAGTTAAAAGTACTCGTTCAAATTTATACAGAAATAAGGACTTGTTTAATTCTATCAGCATATCTGCTTCCAAATGGAACAATTAATCACAATTGGCACAATATGTAAAGTAAAAACCATATGCCAAATCAAACAAAACTGGCCATAATTTCTTTATTTGTTTTTACGATTCCATCTGATTGCACACTATTGCTAATGGGGGTTGGGAAGAAAAGAAAGTTTAAAAAATAAGAGTTTAGTGCTGGATATCAGCAAAACATGGCGTAGGAATTTCCCAAGTCTCATCCTGACAAAGAAATATAGAAAAACGGGCATATATTTTCAGAATTCTGTGAACTCTGCAAAGCAGTCAAAAGCTTACAGCAACTAAGCAAGTGCTAAATGAAAGAAAATCAGGGGAGTACTTCAAAATAGTAGGAATGTTTTATAGTGATTTTACATGCCCTGTCTCCCTCTCCAGTGTGATAGTCGTCTTAAAGTGGCAGTGATCATAATGTGGCAGATGTGTTAAAGTGGCCCCAGTCCCAAACTGTCCCTCAGACAGCAGGGATCTTAAAGTGGTAACAGCTCATGTTACCATGATGGAGCCATTTCCCTGTTTTTGGAGGAAGCAGAGCAGAGATTATTCCTAAAATATTTTATATGTCTGTTCTAACCTATTTGGGGGCTACCTGAAGGACTGATGCAAGGCACTCCTCTGTTTTGTCTAACTCAAAACTCAGGTTGAGAAAGCTGGAAACACCACAAGTTGAATGAACAAACCTCATGTGCATAGAGCAAAAGATTATAGCTCAAAAACACAAAAGTCTGCCTATGGAAAAAGATGAGAAACATTTCTCTGGGAATTTAGGATATTAAAAAGCACTCAGTTATACTGGGGAATTTAGAAAATTACCCAGGGCAAGATGTATGCTCAGAAAAGACCTAAGAAGACCCTAAGCTTTCACCTAGGGCTGATCCCTAGGTACAGTGTAAGCCTTGGTAAGTGTTGGAGGTTCCAGGCACAGAACCATTTTGCAAACACTGGGAGAGCTCCTGGCATCCAAGGAAATCTATGTCAAAACACTAGCTAAGGTACAGAAACTTCAGTGAACACAAAAAACAATAATTACAGTCTTTCCATAATAGTTTCAGAAAATCACAAAGAAAATGGACCACTAATTTCAAATAAACACATAGGAAAACAACAGAAAACCCTGGGGAAGGTGGAATCTGATTTCCAGTTAGCCAAATGTCCAGTTTTCTACACAACCACCACCACCACCAATAACAAATCACAAGGTATATAAAGATAGAGGAGAGTGTGGTTCAAACGATGTGTGAAACAAAATAAATAGACAGAAATCATCCTTGAGGAAAGACAGAGCTAGGACTTACTAGACAAAGACTATAAACACTTTTCTAAATATGCTTACAGAGCTAAAGAAGAGCTCTGACAAGGAAATAAGAAAAACAATGTATGAGCAAAATAATAATATAAAGAGGTAGACATTTTTTAAAGGAACCAAACAGAAATTCTGGAACTGAAAAATACAATAACTGAAATGACAGAACACAAACCCAAAAACACTAGACGCATTCAACAGCAGGTCTAATAGGCAGAAGAATCAATGAACTGAAAATAGGACAATTGAAATGTATGGAGTCTAAGAGACATAAAGAAAAAAGGATGAAGAAAAGTGAGAAGAACCTCAGAGATCTGTGGGTCTACCAGCCAGTAGATCAACATACACATTATGGGAGTTCCAGGAGAGAGAGAAAAGGAGGCAGGAAGAATATTTAAAGAAATAATGGCTGAAAACTTCCCAAATTTGGTAGAAGATATGAAGCTACAAATCCAAGAAGCTTAATGAAGTTCAAATAGGATGAACTCAAAAAGACCCAGACTGAGAACATGATCATCAAATCATTGAAAGCCAAAGGCAAAGAGAGTCTTGGAAGCACTGAGAGAGGAGCAACTCACCAAATATAAGGGACCCTTAATAAGTGTAAAAGCTGATTGCTTATTAGAAGCCATGGAGGCAAGGAGACAATGGGATATTTCTAGTGCTTAAAGAAAAAAAAACATCAACTAAAATTCTGTATTCATCAAAACTGTCCTTCAAAAATGAAGGAGAAATTAAGACATTCCAGATAAACAAGAGCTAAGCGGGCTTGTTAATCAGACCTGCCCTATATGAGATGGTAAAAGGAATCCTTCAGGCTGAATAGAAAGAATAAAAAGTAATGCTAAGTCATATGCGGAAACATAGGTCTTGGTCAAATATAACAGCAAGTATTATTATATTTTTGGTTTATAATCCTACATTTTATTACCTACAGAATTTAGAACATAAAAATAATTATAACTCTGTTATTGGGCATAGAGTGTATACAGACATAATTTGTGACAACAACAACATAAAGAGTGGGGGACAGAGGTGTATAGAAGCAGCAGATTTGTGTGTTTTTGAAGTTAAGTTGGTATCAGCTTAATGTAGGTTGTTTTATACTTAGAATTATATGAATCAGCATGGTAACCATAAAGAAAATCTCACAAAATCATGGCAAAAGGAAATGAGAAGAGAATCAAACAACTCATTAGAAAAATAGAAACTAAACATAGAAAAAGGGATAATGGATGAAGTGAGGGACAAAAAAACCGTTTGATACACAGAATACAAATAGCAAAATAGCAGAAGTCCTTCCTTGTCAGCAGTTATTTTAAATGTAAAAGGATTAAACTCTTGAATAAAAGGGTAGAAATTGACAGAAGGGATAAAATAACATGATTGAACTATATGCTGTCTACAAGAGACTCATTATAGATCCAAAGACATAAATAGATTGAAAGCTAAAGGATGGAGAAAGATATTCCATATAAATATAACCAAAGGAGGGCAGGATTGAATATACTTCTATAAGACGAAATAGATTTTATTTTATTTTTTTTTTAATTTTTTTTTTTAACGTTTTATTTATTTTTGAGACAGAGAGAGACACAGCATGAACGGGGGAGGGGCAGAGAGAGAGGGAGGCACAGAATCGGAAGCAAGCTCCAGGCTCTGAGCCATCAGCCCAGAGCCCGACGCGGGGCTCGAACTCACGGACCGCGAGATCGTGACCTGGCTGAAGTCGGACGCTTAACCGACTGCGCCACCCAGGCGCCCCTAGATTTTATTTTAAAAACAGTTAAAAGAGACAAAAAAGGGCATTATATAGTGATGAAAAGAACAATTCATCAAGAAGATTCAACTACAACCATACATGCACTGCCAATAGAGACCAAAAATGAAACAAATATTAACAGACTTGTAGACAGAAATAGATGGAGAATTCAATATGCCACTTTCAATAATGTATAAAACATCTAGGCCAATAATCTATAAGGAAACAGAAGAAATGGACAACACAAAATAAATTAGACCTTACAGAGATATATACAACACTCAACCCAATGATAGAAGAATATACATTATTCTCAAGTGAACATGAAACATTCTCTGGAATACAGCATACGTTAGGTCACAAAACAAGTCTGAAAATGTAAAAATATTGAAATTACCCAATGTATCTTTTTAACCAACAATGGAATGGAGCTACAAATGAATAATAGAGGGAAAACTGGATAATTCAAAATGTATGGAAATTAAGCAACTCACTATCAAATAACCAATGGGTCAAAGAATAAATCACAAGGAAATTAGAAAATAGTTGGCAACAAATGAAAATAAAGACACAGCAAAACATAACTTACAGGATATAGCAACACCAGTGTTCATAGGTAAATTTATACTACATTAAAAAAGAAAAAAAAGGTCTTCAATCACCTTATGGCACTAGACATATCGCAGAAATAGAAACAAAATAAAACAAAACAAAACCCAAAGCTAACAAGGAAGGAAATGAAAAGATTAGAATAGAGATATATGCAATTGAGACTAGAAAAACAATGGAGAGAACCAACAAAGCCAGAAATTGATTATTTAAAAAGATCAACAAATTGATAAACTCTTATCTACAGTGACAAAGAAAAAAGAAGACAGAAATAACTAAATCAGATATGAAATTGAAGACATTACTACTAACCTTAGAGAAATATGAAGGAGTATAAAAGAACACTATAGGGTTGTCTGGGTGGCTCAGTTGGTTGAGCTCCGACTTTGTCTCAGGTCATGATCTCACGATTGATGGTTTTGAGCCCTGCATGGGGCTCACTGCTGTCAGTGCAGAGCCCACTTTGGATCCTCTGCCCCCACCCTCCACCACCTCTCTCCCTCTTGTGCACTCTCTCTCAAAAATAAATAAACATTAAAAAAATAAAGAATGCTATAAACAACTTATGCCAACAAACTATATGAAATGCACAAATTCTAGAAACACATAAATGACCTAAACTGACTCAAGATGAAATAGAAAACCTCAAAAGACATTGAATAAGTAAAAAGGCTGAATCAGTAATCAAAAACCACCCAAAAAGAAAAGTCCAAGACCATATGGCTTCACTGGTAAATTTTAATAAACATGTAAAGAAGAAGTAACACCAATCCTTCTCAAGTTCTTCCAAAAAGTTGAAAAGGAAGAAACACTCTCTAACTCATTCTATGAGACCAACATTACACTGATACCAATCCCAGACAAAGGTTACAAGAAGAAAACTATAGATCAATATCTTACGAATGTAGATTCAAATGTCCTTAATAATATTCTGCAAACCCAATTCAATAGCACGTTAAAGATTATACATCATTACCAACTAGGATTTATCCCAGGAATGCAAGAGTGGTTCAACACGGGAAAAATCAATCAAGTAACAGATCACACTAATAGAACAAAGGATAAAACCTACATGATCATCGTGCTCGCTTCGGCAGCACATATACTAAAATCTACATGATCATCTCAATAGATGCAAAAAAGGCATTTGACAAAATCCAACACCCAATTATGATTTAAAAAAAAACCTCAAAAACAAGGAATAGAAAGGAACTTCCTCAAAATGATAGGGACCATTATAAGAACTGAATATCTAGCAATATAATCCACAGTGAAAGCTGAAAGATTTCCCTTCAAAATCAGGAACAAGATAAAGATGCCCACTTTCACCAATGACACTTGACATTGAAGTGGAAGTGCTATCCAGAGGAATTAAATAAGAAATGGAAATAAAAGGAATCCAAATTGGAAATGAAGAAGTATAACTGTCTCTTTGCACAGATTACATGATTCTATATATGAAAATTCCCAAGAAACCACAATAAAACTAATAGAGTTAATAAACAAATTGAGCAAAGCTGCAGCATACAAGCTCAACACACAAATACCAGCTGTGTTTCTATATACGTGCAATGAACAATCCAAAAATGAAATGAAAAAAGCAATTCCATTTAGTGTTTAAAAGAATAAAATATTTAGAAATAAATTTAACCAAGGAGGTGAAAGACAGAAAGCTACAAAACTCTAGTGAAAGAAACTAAAGAAGACCTAAGTTAATGGAAATGCAACCTTAGTTCACGGGGAGGAAGACAGTATTGTTAAAATGTTAATCTCACTTAAAACAACCTACAGATTCAACACAATCTTTATCAAAATTTCAATGACCTTCCCCCCACCCCAGAAATGGAAAAGTCAACCCTCAAATTCATATGGAATTGCAAGGGTCCTAGATATCCAAAATAATCATGAAAAAGACGATAAAAATTGGAGGGCTGAGATTTCCAGATTTCAAAACTCATAACAAAGCTACAGGAATCAAAACAGTGTGGTCCTGGCACATCAACAGACATGTAGGCTCATGGCATATAATTTAGAGTCCAGAAATAAACCCATACATCTACAACCAATTGATTGTTTACAAGGATGCCAAGTCCAATCAACTGGGAAAGAATAGTCTGTTCATCACATGGGACTTGGAAAACTGGATTTCCAGCAATCAACATGGAAACATGGATTTCCACATGGATTTCCATGCACAAGAATGAAGTTAAACCCCTACTCACACTACATATACAAATGTGAACTAAAAATTGATCAACAACCTAGATATGAGGGCTAAAACCATAAAACTCTTAGAAGGAAACACAGGGCAAATGTGCATGACATTGAACTTGTCAATGGATTATTAGATATAAGTAGCAAAAGAAAAAAAATAAGATAAAGTGGATTTCATCAAAATTAAAAACTCTTGTGCATTAAAGACATTATCAAGAAAGTGAAGAGACAATACACAGAGTGGGAGAAAATATTTATAAATCATATATCTGATAAAGGTTTAATATTTAAAACATACAAAATACTGAGGTGTCTGGGTGGTTCAGTCAGTTGAGTAACCGACTTCAGCTCAGGTCATGATCTCATGGTTTGTGGGTTCACGCCCCACATCATGCTCTGTGCTGGCAGTGTGAAGCCTGATTGGGATTCTCTCTCTCTCCTCTCTTTATGACCCTCCCCCATTCATACTTCTTCTCTCTCGAAATAAAAAAGAATAAACTTAAAACCAAATATACAAAGTACTCACCAACAATAGGACTCAAAAACAAAAAGACAACCACATTAAAAAATGGGCAAAGGACTTGCATAGACATTTCTCCAAAGATGTACATATGGCTAATAAACACATGAAAAGATACTTAAGATCATTAGGAGTTAGGGAAATGTAAATAAAACCACACTTTGTCACTATTAAGTTGACTATTATCAATAAAACAAAAAACAAGTGTTGGTGAGGATGTGGAGAAATTGGAACCTTTATACATTGCTGGTAGGATTTGGTGGCTCTTCAAAGAACTGAACATAGAATTATGACTCCACCCACCAATTCCATTCCCAGGTATATACTGAAAATGATTGAAAACAGGAGCTCAAGAAAATATTTGTACATCAATGTTCATTGCAGCATTATTCACAAAAGCCAAAAAGTGGAAACATTCCAAGTGCCCATCAACAGTTAAGTGTATAAACAAACAGTGCTGTATGTATACGGTGAAATACCAGTCATAAAAATGAATGAAGTTTTGATACGTGCTAGGATATAGAGGAACCTTGAAAACATTATGCCAAGTGAAATAAGCCAGTCACAAAAGTACAAATATTGTGTGATTCCACTTATATGAAATCTCTAGAATAAGCAAATTCATAGAGGTAGAAAGGAGATGAAGGTTAGCCGGGACTGGGGGGAGGCCATGGAGAGTTACTGCCTACGGGTTATACAGTTTCTGTTTGGGGGGATGGAAAGATTTAGAGACAGACAGTTGTGGGGCGCCTGGGTGGCTCATTAAGCGTCCGACCGGCTCAGGTCATGATCTCCTGGTTTGTGGGTTCGAGCCCCGCGGAGGCTATGTGCTGACAGCTCAGAGCCTGGAGCCTGCTTCCAATTCTGTCTCCTTCTCTCTCTACCCCTCCCCCACTTGTGCTCTGTCTCTCTCTATCAAAAATAAATAAATGTAGGAACATAAAAATGAAAAAAAAAAAAACCAGATAGTTGTGATGGTTGCACAACAGTGTGAATGTAATTAATGCCACTGAAATATACACTTAAAAATGATTAGAATGCCATATTTTATATCAATTATATGTATTTTGCTACCCAAAAATATCTGTTAAAAAGAGTTAAGAAACAATGAAACCATTTTACCTGTAGCCAGATAGGATTGCAAATAATATGATTAGAAGGTATGCCAAGTGAAACAGAGGGATCACTGTCATCAAAGTTGCTTCAAGTTCCAGTTGTCTAGAAATTGATGTAAAGTAGACCACCTGCCACAAAAATTTAGTCAAGTAAATAACTTTTCATTCCAATATTTGTGTGAGTTACAAACCCTATTGAAACACTGTAGCTTACTGATTGAAACATGTTAAGATTTAGTAAAAGATCAAAATATGTGAATCGTGATTTTAGAATAAAGAAGATTAACATAAGTGTGCTTCTTCCCACAAATCTGTGGCACGCTTTCCAAAGTTCAGGAGGTTTAAACCCTCCTGAATACACAAAATCTGAGATCTACCTAAGATTGTGAAACCATTCATAATTACAGAAATTGTGGCTTTTTCTAAAATTTTAGTAGGTCGTTGTCTTTTACTATTTTAATTTCATCGATATTTCAGAAGGATCTGGTATTTTTCCAATAGTTGTCTCACTTTGACCAGGCTTATTCACAACTATTAGTTACAGAATAGCTAGCATGTGCCTGGCACTAGGCTATATAACTTACTTGGTAAACGGTGAGCTAATTCTCTTTTCAATAATACCATGGAACTTCTTAAAAGTTTGTTGCTTTTATTCAATGAACCCCAAACACATTTCAGAGGGTTCCCCCAAATAGCAAAGACTTTAAGAGTAAGGATTTTAAAGTAATTTGACTGGAAAACCTGATGATCAATGTCTGCACTGAGCAGACCTACCTTAGGGATGTAGGATTTGTGTTTTCCACCAGAATATTATTAAGGATTTATGCTGTGTGGCATCCTTTGGTGTGTGAGATTAAGGAAGTTGGATTAAGTGCCAAACAGAGTAGAGCACTCCCAGCTGCAAGTCAAGGACTCCAACAAATAATGCAGGAGTGCTACTACTTGGAAAACGTGTTCTTACCCCTCCCACCTTCTCCTGGTCTCCCTATAAAACTCAGCCACCAGATACCTGGATCCTCTTCGAGGCCAGACTCTTTTCAATGTTGCTAGATTGGTTCAGAAAATGGGTCAACCATTTCTTACTAAGCTCGCTGTCCTCTCCATCCTCAGTTTTCAGGTAGTAGAGCAGCCTCACGGCTTTGGCTTCCAGGAGTAACTGGTTCATTCCCATCCTCTCGCCTAAGAAGTTTCCTCCAATGGTGCCAGCCAGGTAGGTGGGCTGACCGGTGTGGTTGTAGATTGGGAAAGTGACATTTCTCAGGTCGAGGTCCCTGTTCATCTGCCAGGCATACAGGAGTGGGTTGGAAGGCACGCAGAGACCCTGGTGCTTGGCACACACCTGATTGTAGTGGATCTGGGTTCCGTTTTCCCCCATCGCATACAGATCCTGGATCACGTCATCCACTTTACTAACTTCTGATAAGATTGCTGGTTCTAGCAGGGAGGTGGTGTTGGAGACCGCTAGAATACAAGCGAAATTGACCTCGGTGCTCTTCCTGGAGATGGAGAAGCGGTGAGAGTCGTTGGCGGTGAAGCGTTCCTGCACAAAGCGCCGCTCGACCTTGGCTGGGCTCCCTATTGGGGTGTACTGCTCCTCGAGGTTTTCTTTTACATCCTTGGGCAGGTAAATCAAACCGGTGCCCAGAGCGGCCGTCAGCACCATGGGCACCAGCAGGAAGATTCAGGGGTGCGCGCCCACTTCGCATCCCAGCCTTCGGAAGAGGCAGGAGAGGGGCCCCTCCAGGCAGCTGGTGTGGCAACGGGGTCTCTCGGACACCTGGTTTTCCGACGGTGATGCTGGCAGCGAGGAATCCCCCCTCACTGACACCGGATGTGAATGGGGCGCCCCAGCGGGCTCTGGCAACTGCCCCGAAGCCCAGGTCATCTCGGGTTCCTGTCTTCCACCAAAGAACTGCTCTGACTTGTGCTTAGAGGCGGGGAGCGGCTCTGAGCCCGGCCCTGCCATGGGTTCCCGCCTCGCCTCTGACCTGGGCTCCTGCTCCTCTGCTGGGGCTCCCGCTCTGCCGGCGCTTCCGCCTCCGGCCAGGCCTCTGGCTCCACCTTGCAGGGAGGAAGGCTCATTTCCGGGAAGGAAAGGCCAGGGTCTCAAACGTGACAGCAGATTAGAAAGCAGCCACTGGACTGAGCACCCGTCTCCGCCCCACACGACGGTTTCCTGGAGAAATTCTGCGGAAGTCTGTTTGAGTTCTGGCCGCTTGCGCCTGGATCCCGGAAGCTTCCCTTGGGGAGCACGTGTTTTGACTCATAGCCCATCCAGCCCCAAATTTGTCTGTGGCGTGCCTGATGCTCCCAGGAAGTTAGTACACAAACACTACTTAACGGTAAGATGCATGCCTCTTCTACAAGACTTACACACACACACACACACACACACACACACACACAAATACACAAATGTGGTGTCACCTTTCCGGGGAGCATCCAGTAACACAGTTCTCGGGTAAGGTGAACCTCGTACCCCTGGTTTAGTGGTCTTGAGCAGGTTCTTAAGAATTATGAAAATTGCTTGCCATGTTTTTCATGGTTGGTAGTCACCTAATATTATTGTGATTGTGTTTTTATGTGGGTAGGTCTAGCATTTTAATGAAATCTCCAGATTGTAAGACTACCAAGTCCAAGAGTTTGAGAAAGGTAATTTTAACAGTATTTTCAAGGAGAAAGAAATAGGAGATTTTGTTAAGCTGCCTCTCCAGAAAGTCATTCTTTAAGAGCGACCTTATTAAAATAACCACAAGATGGCACCCGTTTTCTATTTTCAAAGTTATGGTAAAGGAAACTGAAGATTCCTTCTCTCTTTCGTCTGTGTTTCCAAGTCCTAATTATAGCTACATCTTGAGTTCATCGCTGGTGTGCTATAAAGCTAGTGGCTTCTGTATCACATTTAAAGTCTGTAGATAGAGGAACTGACCTGAGAATTCCATTTGTTGAACCATGTCTACATTATGGAGAGAATGGCTCAGCTGTTCTCCTAAACATTTAAGAGGAAATGGTAGGGTGAAGGTGTTCACAAGTACAGTATAATGTACACATCCAAACACAGGGCCTCTTCCTGCCCATCTTTATAAAGTATTTCTCTAGCACAACAGCAATGTGTGTTTTTCATCTCAAAACACAAGTAAATTTCTACAATTGCTCCTAAATCAGGCACTGTGAAGTGCGAATAAATTCTATATAGTAAAATATGTACCCTGGGATTTGATTTTATCTAGTTTCTTAATTATAGATTATTGATTCCAGATTATTTTATTAACCTCGTTTTCTAGATTACTAATGTTTGTGCGGGTCTAGAATGTCAATCAAAAATACCACTGTTAGTTATTTTCCACCAGTTTTTCTGTATCATTTCATAATAGGAATGTAGCATTTCCAAAATGAGCTCATCGCCTATTTTTGAGTGATCAAAGCCTGAAAGGCTCTGAAAGATTGGTTTCAGAACTCTACACTTCTCCAGGTGAAGCTGTCACATGGCCTAGAAGTGACATGGCTTCTAATTAAGGAAGTCTCTAAAGGCTCTTCCTTTCAATTCAGGAAGACCCTCTGGTCTTCAATTTGAGAATGGTGTCTACTGTGTCAGGATAGGATTCTCCATCCTTCAGAAAATGCCTTTTGTATGAGGAGAGGATGGGTATTGGGAATTCAAGAATATAGTTTAGAACTTAAAATTTTATCTAGTCTACTTCTTCTCCACCTTCAGTCTAGATAAAATGAAGCAGACAAAACATTCCTTTTATCTTCTATCACCATGTAGATTCCTTTTCCTTCTGTTCCCCAGTCCTTCTCGAGCAGCCCCTGTGCTCCATTTTTTTTCCTCTTCTCCTCCCTTCTCTTTTGCTTCCTGCCCTTTCTCCTTTTCTAATACCTATTCTCTCACATTAGCCAAACTGAGTTTGATATAAATAAAGGGAATTTTATTTTTTTATTAAAAAAATTTGCCCATTAATATTTATAATATGTTTTTGTTTTAACTGTGTATTTTAGTTATATGATAATCTGTTTCCTACGCTTGACCATGAGCTCCTCAGAGAAGCTCTGTCTCATTCATCCCTGCCTACTCAGAGGTACTCAGAAGACACTCAAATGTTAGTCATAACTTAGGTGGTCCTGTTTATCTTTCCATAGCTCTAGAAATTATCTAATTCAAATATGGCAGACATCATGGCTGAAATGTATTCTGTAGATCCCATAGGGTCTGCTCAGATGCCTGTGTTCTCACTGAGACATGAGGTATCTTTTTGCATCTTTTCCCCTGCCCTATCTTAAGCTTTTTGCCATTTCCTTTTTTCGTTGTTACAATTAACACAGTATAGCTGTTTCTCCTAACTTGTATAATAATCTGTCACAGAGAATTATGGAGTCACTCAGTTTTCCTTTTCTAAACTGAAATGTAAAGATTTAATAAATTGATTGGTCATTGAGAAGAAGCTCTAAAACTGAAACACGAGTAATTAAGAAAGAAACTGAAGAAAAGGCAGCAGAAAGAACTGACCATGAATGTAGTGTTACAGAAGAAACATATTGTTAAGATGCATGTACATATTATGGTAGGGTGGTAGGCTCTTATATTGATGGCCTCCAATGAATCATGGCTCCCAGAATTTATGGTTTATCATGGTTCCCTCCCACACTGACTCTGGGTTTGGCTATGTGACTTACTTGGTCCAATGGGACATTAGCAACTGTGACACAGCCGAAGGTTGATAAGTTCTTGTACATTGGGATTGGCTTGGAAGCAAGAGAGCTCAGGTTTTTATGGACTTGGGGTTCATAATGTTGATGGTAAAACTCTTTGAAGTACTTTATCATTGGCTTTCATTAAGTTTCTAAAAAATTTTTTAATTTTATTTTAGAGAGAAAGCGCAGGGGAGGGGGCAGAGGGAGAGAGAGAGAGAGAGAGAGAGAGAGAATCTTAAGCAGTCTCTTTGCTCAGTGTAGAGCCTGATGTGGGGCTCAATCCCATGACCCTGGGATCATGACCTGAGCGGAAATCAAGAGTTAGATGCTCACCGGACTGAGCCACTCAGATGCCCCTAAATTCTTTTTTATATAATAAGGTGAATTTCTCCTTTTCTGTAGTATAGCAATACCTAAAAAGGTGGCTCAGGAAACAGTAGAAGACAAGTTGGAAAATGCTTGAGAAAAGAAAAATAGAGATTTCCTTAATGGAAATGTTGGAATTTGGGAGAACACATTAAACAGAAGAGGAAAAAGGAGATCTTGAAGGTCACGCTTGACATATGGAAAGGATAACACAGCAACAACAACCAGAATGGACAGCTTATGGAGTAGGACTTTAAAAGGAGGGAAATAATTTAGTAAGTAACTGGCTGGAGAGAGTGACTAGAGTCTTAAAAAAAATCTAACAGGTGGGGTGCCTGGATGGCTCAGCTGGTTAAGCATCTGATTTCAGCTCAGGTCATGATAAACATAAAAAAACATTAAATAAACATAAGTAAACATTAAAAACATTTTTAAGTCCCATTCAATTGTGCAAATATTTCTAATAATAATAGCCCTTATTGAATTTCACGTGTTTTAAATAATTTCACACATATTAAATAATTTAATCCTAAGAACTCCACGAGCGAAGTACTATCTCCTCCCTTTGACAAGTGGAAAATGTGACAGAGAGAAGCTAAGTAACTTGCCCCAAATCACACAGATAGTAAGAGGTAGAGCTGGGATAGGAACCCAGGCACAGTGGCCTCAAAGTCCTTTAACTAGCATGCCATAATGCCTTGAAAAATATCCAATGCCGCTGAACTTCCATTGCCTGTGTAGACCATGTACTCCTGAATTGAGTGTGGATTCTGTCTAGTCCTATTTGAGCAGAATCTGTGTAGGCCCTAGAATCTATGTCCTAGGGACGCTTTACCCTGAGGTCCCCACATCCGTTTCAGTTGTAGAATCATCCTCAGCAAATTTCTGAACAGAATCTGTTATTCACACTACTGAAGTATTTACCCCTTGGGCCTAGTGAGGACTAATCCTACTGCCATGTTCTCTCTTGCAAAAAACTAACCCTTTTCAGCTTTTGGATTTTCTATACTCTAAGAACTTACTTCACATGAATGGGATGGAAATCTTTCCTCTGTCACACCGATTTCTGTGGTGGAGATCCATGGCAAAACTACCCACTCTTCCAGGCTACATTTCTTCTCCTCTTTTCAGGAAGGTTCCCTTAGTTTTATAAATCCTATCCTGACCCTCACAGTGATTCCTTTCCTTCTCAAAAACCTGTAAGCAGCCCTGTTTGGTGGGAATGGCTGCTCTCTCTTTATTACTTCCCCTTGATTTAGGGCTCAGACATTGTTTTTTTTCCCTAACAGATTCTATTTTTGTTTTGGGAAGGCTCCCACAGGCAGAAATATGAAGCCAAGGAGTTATTGAATTATCAAACCACCAACTGTTCACCTAACATTGCCCACCTTCACCTCCATTGGATGAATTCATTCTCTCCCATTACCCCACATGGACTTAGGGTCAATCACTTTGGTCTTCCCTCATTCATTTTAGTGTTTCTCCTTCTTCTGTGCTTCTCTTCTGAGATTTAACTCTAGAAACTCTTGGTTCCCTAGGGCTCAGTAGATACAAAAATCTTTACCTGGACACTGACTTAATAATACGTGGACGCATCTATTCTAATTTCCCAAGTTCTTGACTTAAAAGTCTATTCAGTTTTTCTGTAACCACTTTGACTAGCTTTCCTGTCCTTAAAGGGAATATCTCCAAGAGCACCTGCAGTTACTCAGTTATCTCCTGGGCTTGTGCTCCCTCTGGGAACATTACTCTAGTTTCCTCTGTTATATTAAAAAAAAATTTTTTTTCATGTTTGTTTTTGAGAGAGAGAGAGAGAGAGACAGAACGCGAGTGGGTGAGAAGCAGGGGTGGGGTGGGGGAACACAGAATCCGAAGCAGGCTCCAGATTCTGAGCTGTCAGCAAAGAGCCCTATGTGGGGCTTAAACCCATGAACCATGAGATCATGACCTGAGCTGAAGTCAGACGCTTAACCGACTGAGCCACCCAGGCACCCCGAGTGGGATTTTTTATTTGTTTGTTTTAGTTTTATACCTTTATGAAGGTAAGGAGAGGTTGCTATCAAGTGGGTTTTTTAAATTTTTATCATGAATGGTTAAAATGTTTTTTTTAACTTTTTAAATGTTTATTTATTTTTGAGAGAGACAGAGACAGAATGCGAGTGGATTAGGGGCAGAGAGAGAGGGAGACACAGAATCCGAAGCACGCTCCAGGCTCTGAGCTGTCAGCACAGAGCCCAACGTGGGGCTCGAACCCACGAGCTGGGAGATCATGACCCGAGCTGAACTTGGACTCTCAACCGACGGAGCCACCCAGGTGCCCCAATGAGTTAATTTTTTTTATCAAATCATGTGTGTTAATCTATTGGGAAGATCATGTGGAGTCTCTCCTTCCTTTATGTATGTGGAAAATAGTATTACTATTCTTTAATCCTAAAAAATGCTTTAAAACCCTAAGTGTCAGAATATAATGTGGATTCATAACAGTAAGACTATCAGCACAGACATCACGTTGCCATTCTAATACAATCAGGCTTGAAATAAGAAGCAGTAAAGCATACATACACCAAATACAGAACTTTTTCATCTGAATTCTCTCCTGCTAGAGTGAGTTAGTGCAAGAAGTAACTCTCCTGCTAGAGTGAGTTAGTGCAAGAAGTGAGTTAGTGCAAGAAGCAGAAGGTCAGCTTGCCCAAGAAGCCAGAATAAACCTCATTCAGGAAGAATATCGAGAATATTGCCAAGCAAAGGAAGAGGCCCATACATGCTTATGGAAAAAAAAGAAGCCTCGCTCTCCTGGATGCTTCAAATAATTATGGAATATAAAATACTCTCTTCCTTAAAATGGCTTTGTCTCCTGTGAATATTTTGCCTTCTTTTCAACATTAACATCTAATTGTCTATGTCACCCAGTGTTCTAGTTGATGAGGATTGTGTAGATATTTCACATATGTGTAAAATGGTTTCTCATAATTAATTAAAGTTGCATTAAGTAAAGTGTAATTAAGCCACATGGTAAAAAGATTTTTCAGTAATGAATAGAGAGTGAATGGTTGCTCTGTAAAAAAATATATATATATAATGTGGATTCAGTTAACTAAAGTTTATATATAGCATGGTTGCATTCATGTTTATAGGTGAGATTGGCCTATAATTTTCTTATATTGCCTGATTTGGATAACAATGTTATACCAGCCTTATAAGGGTAGCTTTCTTTTTCTCTTCTCTGCAAGAGTTTATGTAAGATAGAAATGATCTGTTTCTTTTTTCTCCTTTTCTTTATTTTATTATATTTTCCCATCATGATAAGTGTACTCTTTGATTCCCATCACCCATTCCTGCCATCCCTCATCCAGCCACCTCCCCTTTAGTAACCATTAGTTTGTTCTCTCTAGTTAAGAGTCTGTTTCTTGGTTTCTCTCTCCCTTTTTTTCCTTTGCTGGTTTATTTTGTGTCTAAAATTCCACATATGAATGAAATCATATGGTATTTATCTTTCTCTGACTTACTTATTTTGCTTAGCATTATACTCTCTAGCTTCATCCATGTCATTGCAAATGGCAAGATTTCATTTTTTTATAACTGAATAATATTTCATACACACACACCACATCTTCTTTATCCATTAATCTATTGATGGACACTTGGGCTGCTTCCATAGTTTGGCTATTGTAAATAATGCTACAATAAACATTTGGATGCATGTATCCCTTTGAATTAGTGTTTTATATATATATTTTTTTTTTAATTTTTTTAACATTTATTTATTTTTGAGACAGAGAGAGACAGAGCATGAACGGGGGAGGGTCAGAGAGAGGGAGACACAGAATCTGAAACAGGCTCCAGGCTCTGAGCTGTCAGCACAGAGCCCGACGTGGGGCTCAAACTCACGGACCGCGAGATCATGACCTGAGCCGAAGTCGGCCGCTTAACCGACTGAGCCACCCAGGCACCCCAGTGTTTTATATTTTCGGGGTAAATACCCAGCAGTACAATGACTGGATCATATGGTAGTTCTATTTTTAATTTGTTGAGGAACCTCCATACTGTTTTGCACAGTGGCTGCACCAGTTTGCATTCTCACCAGCCATACAAGAGTGTTCCTTTTTCTCCACATCATCACCAACACTTGTTGTTACTTGTGTTTTGGATTTTAGCCATTCTGACAGGTGCGTGGTGATATCTCATTGTAGTTTTGATTTGCATTTCCCTGATAATGAGTGATACTGAGCATCTTTTCCTGTGTCTGTTGGCCATCTGGATGCCTTCTTTGGAGAAATGTCTGTTCATGTCTTCTGTCCATTTTTAAATTGGATTATTCATTTTGGGGGTATTGAGTTGTATCAGTTCCTTATACATTTTGGATACTAACCCTTTATCAGATATGTCATTTGCAAATATCTTCTCGCATTCCATAGGTTGCCTTTTAGTTTTGTTGATTGTTTCCTTCATTGTGCAGAAACTTTTGTATGTTGATGTAGTCCCAATATTTTATTTTTACTTTTAGTTGCCTTGCCTCAGGAGACATACCTAGAAAAATGTTGCTACAGCCAATGTCAGAGAAAGTCCTGCCTTTCAGATCTTTCCAAGGATTTTTATGATTTTGGGTCTCACATGTAGGTCTTATTTATTTATTTATTTATTTATATTTAATTTTGTTTCTAGGTTTAATTTATTAGAACCATTAGAGGTATTTTAAGTATTCTGGAAAGCTTTTTTTTTTTTTTAATTTACGTCCAAGTTAGTTAGCATATAGTGCAACAATGATTTCAGGAGTAGAGTCCTTAATGCCCCTTACCCTTTTAGCACATCCCACCCTCCCACAACCTCTCCAGTAACCCTCTATTTGTTCTCCATATTTAAGAGTCTCTTCTGTATTGTCCCCCTCCCTGTTTTTATGTTACTTTTGCTTCCCTTCCCTTGTGTTCATCTGTTTTTTCTCTTAAAGTCCTCATATGAGTGAAGTCATATGATTTTTGTCTTTCTCCAACTGACTAATTTCACTTAGCATAATACCCTCTAGTTCCATCCACATTGTTGCAAATGGCAAGATTTCACTCTTTTTGATTGACAAGTAATACTCCATTGTACATATATATACCACGTCTTCTTTATCCACTCATCTGTTGATGGACATTGGGCTCTTTCCATACTTTGGCTGTTGTTGATAGTGCCGCTATAAACATTGGGGTGCATGTGCCCCTTTGAAACAGCATACCTGTATCCCTTGGATAAATACCTAGTAGTGCAACTGCTGGGTCACAGGGTAGTTCTATTTTTAATTTTTTGAGGAACCTCCATACTGTTTTCCAGAGTGGCTGCACCAGTTTGCATTCGTCTGCAGTGCAAAAGAGATCCTCTCTCTCTGCATCCTCGCCAGCCTCTGTTGTTGCCTGAGTTGTTAATGTTAGTCATTCTGACAGGTGTGAGGTAGTATCTCATTGTGGGTTTGGTTTGTATTTCCCTGATAACAAACGATGTTGAGCATTTTTTCATCACATTTAGATCTTTATTCCATTTGGGGTTTATTTTTGTGTATTAAATAGTCCAGTTTCATTTTTTTGTATGTAGGTGTCCAGTTTCCCCAGCACTATGTATTGAAGATACTGTCTTTTCCCCATTATGTAGTCATTCCTCCTTTGTCGAAGATTGACCATATAATTGTGGATTTATTTTTGAATTTTCGACTCTACTCCATTGATCTCCATGTCTCTTTATATGACAGAACCATACTGTTTTAATTACTACCACTTTGGAATATAACTGGAAATCTGGAATTGTGATACCTCTGGTCTTGTTTTTCTTTTTCAAGATTGCTTTGACTATTCAAGGTCTTTGTGGTTCCTTACAAATTTTAGGATTGTTTGTTCTAGTTCTGTGAAAAATGCTGTTGGTATTTTGATAGGGATTGCATTAAATCTGTAGATTTCTTTGGGTAGTTTAGACATTTTAACAATATTTTTTTCTTCCAACACATAAGCATGGAATGTCTTTCCATTTCTTTGTGTCATCCTGAATTTCTTTCATCAGTGTTTTATAGTTTTCAGAATACAGGCTTTTCACCTGTTTGATTAGGTTTATTCTTAGGTATTATTTTTGGTACAAACGTAAATGGGATTGTTTTTTTTTAATTTTTTTTTTATTAAAAATTTTTTTTCAACGTTTATTTTATTTTTGGGACAGAGAGAGACAGAGCATGAACGGGGGAGGGGCAGAGAGAGAGGGAGACACAGAATCGGAAACAGGCTCCAGGCTCTGAGCCATCAGCCCAGAGCCAGATGCAGGGCTCGAACCCACGGACCGCGAGATCGTGACCTGGCTGATGTCGGAGGCTTAACCGACTGCGCCACCCAGGCGCCCCTAATTTTTTTAACGTTTATGTATTTTTTAGAGAGACAGAGACAGGATGTGAGTGGGTTAGGGGCTGGCAGAAAGAATAAATAAATTGTGGTATTTTTATAAAGTAGAATCTTATATAGCAATGGAATTGGATGAATTACAGCTTCATACAAAATAGATGCAGGTTATCAACAAATTAAGAAAATAAGCAGGGCAAAACAGAGCATTCCACTTAAGAAATTAAAAAACGGGCAACACTAAACATATTATTTATGGATGCATGCATATAAGGTAAAAGTATAAAGGAGAACAGGAAATGATTAGCATAAAAGTCTAGTAGGAAGTGATTAGCATAACAGTTGGGATAAACAGTGCTCTCAGGGGGAGCAGGGTTTTGGGAGTAGGAAGGACTGCTCCTTAGGCTGTTGCTGTGCTAGGAAATTTCTATTTTGTGACTATGTGATGGCTATGCTGGCATACGTTTTTTTAACTACTTGTTAAACTATACATGTACTTTGACATGTGGGTAATATTTCACAATAAATTGTGTGTGTGTGTGTGTGTGAGAGAGAGAGAGAGACAGAGACAGAGACAGAGAGAGACAGAGAGAGAGAACAGGAGAGGGAGAGAGGGAGAGGGATGGAGATACTGATTGATTCTTGGTGTGATTTATGTGGTCCCAATAAACTTGCTGTTCAATGAAGCAGGCATTTGCCAAAAAGAATATCATTTTTGCTATCTTAAAGAAATGGATTGAGGATGAGAAAATAACCATTAAGTTACAAGAAAAGTAGTCATTATTGTATGGTTCAAAGATAGGGAGGATTGACATGTTACAGCACTGGTGAGCTAAGGCAAATTGGTTTCATCCAGTGACATTTTTGCCAGTCTTGATCTGCACTGAGGTTTGTAAGTTCACAGTGACTCCTGGAATAGCCATCTCTATGTTTTCTCCTAGAAGTAAATGATATCAAGACAGAGTAGTTTTCTTTTGTCAAGCCTCCTTCATTTGGAGGAAGTGAGTGAATCATATCTATTCATTCAGAGTTTTGCTATGTCTTTGAAGTTATGAATTTTCAAGTATACTAGCAAAAAACAATAACAGTATAACTGAATTGTGTTTGTAGAGGTTAAAAGATGTATTTCTTTTTTAATTTAATTTATTTATTTTTAAAAAATTAATGTTTATTTTTGAGAGAGAGAGAGAGAGCGAGAGGGAGCACATGCACGTGTGAGCAGGGGAGAGAGAGAGAGAGAGAATCCAAAGCAAGTTCCAGGCTCTGAGCTGTCAGCACAGAGCCTGACGCAGGGCTTGAACTCAAAAACCATGAGATCTTGACCTGAGCCCAAGTTGGACACTTTAATCAACTGAGCCACTCAGGCTCCCTGCTTTGTTTTTATTTTAGAGACAGAGACAGAGAGAGAGAGAGAGAGAGAAAGAGAGAGAGAGAGAGAAGGGGAGCAGAGAGAGAGAGAGAAAGAGAGAGAAAGAGGGAAAAGGAGAGAATCTTAAGCAGGCTCCCTGCTCAGTGTGGAACCCAATGAGGGGTTTGATCCCAAGACCCTGGGATAATGACCTTAGCTGAAATCTAGAGTCGGACACTTAACCGACTGAGCCACTCAGGTGTCCCTAAAAGGTATATATTCTTTTTTTTTTAAGTTTATTTATTTATTTTTGAGAGAGAGAGAGAGAGAGAGAGAGAGAGAGACAGCAGGGCAGGGGCAGAGAAAGAGGGAGAGAGGGAGAATCCCAAGCAGGCTTTGTGCCATCAGCACAGAGCCTGACACGGGGCTTGAACCCATGAACCGTGAGATCATGACCTGACCTGCATGAAGTCAAGAGTCTGATGCTTAACTGACTGAGACACCCAGGTGTCCCAAAAAGGTATATATTCTTAGTTCGGGGCCTACATACTGCTGCAGGAACACTACATTCTTGATTTTATCCTTCATAGTTATAAAGACAAGCCATAATTTTGTAGCTATATATAAAAAAATTTCTAACTTTAAATAGTACTAAGAGTTAGTTGTGAAACTTTCAGCTTCTGTGAAAACAAAAAAAAAATGAAACTAGAATTACCTCTGTACACATACACACAGACAACCCTCACTGAAATTGCTTCCTATAACTGAAATGAGTGGGGCTCCACATTCTCAGAAAGAAAAAAAGGTCTGCATGTTCTGTATGAAAACAATTACATTGAGCATTCAAGTAACAGGAAGTTAAGGGAACTAAAAGATCCTTTCAAGGGAGAATGAATTGTTAAGAGAATTAATGCAGGGAATTAGTATATGCATTTAGGTCATGACATCGCTCATTTGGAACAAGCTGTTTTAAAATAATCATCCGGAAGAAAAGCACATGAAATCATAGTAATATGGTTTAAATTACAGTGTGGGAGTAAAATTAGGCAAGAACAAAAATTGTTTATTATTTTATTTAAAGACTCATTTTGAAAAATCCTCCCAGGATGATTGATTGTGGTATGAAATTGACTTTTTAGGAAACAAAGGATTTCACCAAACATGTTTTGTAGGGCTGCTCCTATTTGGTATGGGGAATACCAGCGAGCTCAGATCTCATTCTGCTGAAAGATTTCTGCCCCTTTTCTGCAGTCTTCAGGCCCTGCTATGCTGGGTTGCATCACCAGTCCTCCTTTGCACTTCTGCAACTAGATAAGAGAATCAAATCAAGGTAACTGGAAGGAAAGGACCATAAGGTAGGGTTTATGTTTTTTGTGTACTATGGCATACAGAACACTGGATTAAGAGCTGGAAGATCCTGGGTCCCAGACACTTAATAGTTGAGAGCAAGGCATTCAAACTTTATCAGTCTGGGATTGTTTTGGTTAGGGATATAATTACTTACCTTGCCTACATTACCGGGTTGTTAAAAAGATCAAATAACATGTTGTGAAAAATACAAGTGAATTATAGAATCATTGTTACTGCACTCTAGAACAATTCTGCGCTGCTTGCTTCACCCCTCTGTCCCAGTAGGCTTTGCCCCTGCCCCAGCTCTGACCTTGCTGTTGAACTTCCAGATCCTATCATGGGGTCAGGGATAGGATGGCAGGTGGAGTGGCACAGACAAGGGGGGATGAGGAAACTGAACAGAGCAGGAGCGACAGCTCAGTTACTCAAGTTTATTAGCTATGCTCTTTTTATTTGTTTGTTTATTTATTTATTTATTATTTATTTTAAAATTTGTTAATGTTTATTTTTGAGAGACAGAGAGAGACAGAGTGTGAGCAGGGTGGGGCAGAGAGATATATATAGAGAGAGACAAAATCTGAAGCAGGCTTCATGCTCTGAGCTGTCAGCACAGAGTCTGATGTGGGGCTCAAACTGGTGAACCTCGAGATCATGACCTGACCTGAAGTGGGGCGTTCAACCAACCAAGCCACCTAGGTGGTGCCCTGGGGTTATCAGCTACACTGTTTGTGAGAGTCATAGGCAGGAAGAACACTCCTGAAAACTATAACACAATATCAGAAAGGTTTCTGAACCATTGCTTTTCCTAGTTCTTTCGATCTGATCCCTAAAATTAAGATTTAGCATTGGTATGGAGGAGGGCTCTTACTCTGAGGCAATCACCTTCTCCAACAGAAAGAGCTCCCTCTGCGTTATTGAATCATGAAATAAGTTGAGTATGGTGGAATTTGATTTACTACGTATTGCTTGGGAGAGGTGGGACTGTACAGCTTTCAAAATGGTGACACTTTACAAAATGTAGTATGTCTGGGGTGTCTGGGTGGCTCCGTCAGTTAAGCCTCTGACTCCTGATTTTGGCTCAGGTCATGATTTCACGGTTTGTGAGTTCGAGCCCTGCATTGGGCTCTGTGCTGGTGGCAGGAAGCCTGCTTGGGATTTTCTCTCCCTCCCTCTCTGCCCCTCCCCCCGCTCATGCATGTGCTTTTTCTCTCAGAAAACAAACAAGCAAACAAACGAAAACCCAAAAAACAAAATATCTACATCTTTTAATGGGGTATGGGGAATAATGTGTAATGACAGTGTTTTCTAGACTTTTTGGGGGCAGATCATAAGATTTGCTTTAATACTACAAATAAGTGGGTTATATGCCTGAACATATAATCATAGGGGTCACTTTAGAAGGGAATTTTCTCATTCTTTATGGGTGCTCACAGTCTAAGGAAGGAATACTCTAAGGTTAAAGAATGTGAATATGTGCGTAGGCATCAGCAAAGTTGAAACCAAGACCAACCAGAATAACTTGCCTTCCATCAAAATGAGATTTCTCAACGATGGTGCTATTGACATTTTGAGCTGGATAGTTCTTTGTTGTAGGAAGCTGTCTTGTGATGGTAGGATATTTTGCAAGATACTTGGCCTCTACTTACTAGATGTTGATAGCACTCTCCAGACATTGCCAAATGGGGCAAAATCACCCCAGGTGAAAATCACTACACTGAAACCATTGATTTAATTTACTGCACAAAAATATTATTTTTGCTTTTGGAAATTTGCTCTTATGAAGGAACACACTTTTCAACTTATCAACAAATTTTAGTTCTCACTAATTTTACTAATAATTTTTATGGCTTTACAATTGACAAACACTTATTTAAGAAAATTTTTTAATGTTTATATATTTTTGAGAGACAGAGAGACAGAACATGAATGAGGGAGGGGCAGGGAGAGAGGGAAACACAGAATCAAAAACAGGCTCCAGGCTCTGAGCTCTCAGCACAGAGCCTGACACGGGGCTTGAACTGACAAGCTGTGAAATATGACCTGAGCTGAGGGTAACATGTTACTGGGGATTCAGAGCAGTGAAGGACAATTTCCTTGCAGCTGATGAACAATTTGAAATTAAGTATTAAAATGTTCAACATCACTCCATCACTCATCATCAGGGAAATACAAACCAAAACCACGATGAGATACTACCTCATACCTGTCAGAATTACTAACATTAACAACTCAGGGAACAACAGATGTGCAGAGAGGGAAGATCTCTTTTGCACTGCTGGTGGGAATGCAAACTGGTGCAGCCACTCGGGAAAACGGTATGAAGGTTCCTCAAAAAATCAAAAATAGAACTACCCGGCAATTGCACTACTAGGTATTTATCCAAGGGATACAGTTATGCTGTTTCGAAGGGTCACATGCACCCCAATGTTTATAGCAACACTATCAACAATAGCCAAAGTATGGAAAGAGCCCAAATGTCCATCGATGGATGAATGGATAAAGAAGATGTGTTACACACACACACACACACACACACACACACAGACACACACAATGGAGTATTACTCAACAATCAAAAAGAATGAAATATTACTGTTTGTAACTATGTGGATGGAGCTAGAGGGTATTATGCTAAGAGAAATTAGAGAAAGACAAATACCATACGACTTCACTCATATGAGGACTTTAAGATGCAAAACAGATGAACATAAGGGAAGGGAAGCAAAAATAATACAAAAACAGGAAGGGGGACAAAACATAAGAGACTCTTAAATATGGAGAACAAACCGAGGGTTACTGGAGGGGTTGAGGGAGGGGGGATGGTAAAGCACACTGAAGAATCTACTCCTGAAATCATTGTTGCAGTATATGCCAACTAACTTGGATGTAAATTAAAAAAATAAATAAACTCTTTAAAGAGAAAAAAATGTTTATATTTGAGAGAGAGAGAGAGAGAGAGAGAGAAGAGAGAACGAGTGGGGGGGGGGGGGACAGAGAGCAAGGGAGACACAGAATCCAGGCTCTGAGCTGTCAGCACAGAGCCCGACACAGGGCTCAAACTCACCAGCCGTGAGATCATGACCTGAGCCGAAGTCTGTCACCCAACCAAGTGAGCCACCCAGGAGCTCCTAGATACCCCTTTTCTTAAAAGTCCTTCAGCCACTGCATTTCCGGAATGCACCCCATTCTTTCTGGCTACTTTTTTCCCTGGCACCAATAATCCATCACACAGATTAATCAGTCTTTTCCCTCAAGTTTCCCCTCCTATTCCTGAACTCTCTAATACCTTCATCTTTATCTCTCCTCTAAATTAACTTCCTTTCATTTACAGAGCAGAGCCATTGGCTCTCCACCCCCTCCTCGGGTCGGGGTCCACCTCTGCACATTGAAAGATGCATTCATCACTTTGCTACACAAAAGGCCATGTCCTCAGATGCTCACCCTGTGCAGCACTGAAGAAGTGGTAGGCTTTACAATTTCTGCCTTTCCTTAGTCCCCACCCCACCTCCTTTTCCCTCCTCCCAAGCTCTATAAGTGGAAGAGTTCAACATAACATTTATTTTCCAATTGATAAGAACTGTCTAGCCAGCCCCCTACACATCTTAAAAAGACGCAGTAGTCAGTTTTCAATTTTTAAAAACGTTTTCTATTGAAGAATCAAGTACATACTGAAAAGTACACAGTTCCTAAGTGTACCTTCTATTAATTTTTATAAACTGAACATACGCGTGTAACCAGCGTCTTGAACAAGACGCAGAACATTACAAGCATTCCAGAAGCCTCTTTGTTCCCTCTACCTGTCTTTTTTTTTTTTAATTTTTTTTTTCAACGTTTGTTTATTTTTGGGACAGAGAGAGTCAGAGCATGAACGGGGGAGGGGCAGAGAGAGAGGGAGACACAGAATCCGAAACAGGCTCCAGGCTCCGAGCCATCAGCCCAGAGCCCGACGCGGGGCTCGAACTCCCGGACCGCGAGATCGTGACCTGGCTGAAGTCGGACGCTCAACCGACTGCGCCACCCAGGCGCCCCTCTACCTGTCTTTTCTAATGACGAAGAGTCTGAGCATGCCAGCATATGCTCTCTAACCAAGAGCACTGCCGTGAGTAACTGAGTTTTATTACTGTGTTGGCCTACAATCAGAAATTCACCACATGAGGCACAATTACTTATGTTATTTGTACCCAAGTCATTGAACAGGTAGTGATTGTTTTAACACTGTGGTTTAGGGTCTCAAGAAGGGGGAGAAATCTGCTTTCTGTTCCTGGGATTTCTCAGAGGTGTCATCTCTTAGTCACCCATGAAGCCCCCATTTTCTTTGGGTTCTACACGTGTTGCTTTCTCTGATGAGTGATTACTGCTCTCCCAGCAGACATCACACTACTGCACGTGGAATTATTGCTCCCAGAATCACCAATGGCATCACTTCATACTGTACTGTATAGGAGACCCTGAAAGGGTAGAATTCTCTACCCCCAGTGAATCTCAGCCCTGGCAGCACATTAGAATTATTTGAAGAATTAGAAAAACAAAACCCAAAAACCCCACAAAACCCAAACAAACAAAAAATAACCCCACCAACCAGCCAAAACCACAACCCCCTGCCCCTCCCCACACACACACAGAGACACAACTCATATCCACCAATTACATGAGAACCTGTTGAGGGGTAGGGTCCAGCACTGATACTTGTAAAGTTCTAGGTGTTTCTGAAGGACCGAAGAGCATTGCAACTTCTCAGCCTCTCCTTGCAGCTCCCCTCCATTGTAATTTTAGGCATATCAGTAAGTCTAATTACATTCTCAAGGTGATTGAAAATTTACTCCAGACTTGATTCCCTAACTACCTTTCAAACATAGGGTAGGGCAATTTTCTTTTTTTTTTCCAGCCAAGGGACTATCTTTAAGTTATCAGAAACTGGCTAAACATCTCCATTATATCTCAGTTTCCTTCCACTGAGCACAGGGCAGGAATGGCCAGATCCCCTGGGATCGCTGTGAGGAAGGTCTGACCACCAGAATGCCCTGCCAGGGAAGAGGACACTACTCCAGCGTGGAAGCGAGACTTTTTCTGGTTGCTTTCAGTTCAGAACACAAGGTCTCCTTTAACAGAGCCACGCAAACAAGTGGCTTCTATGTCTCTGAAAGCAGTTTTACTGTCAACTGTCCTCGGTCAGTCACCAGCTACCTTTGATGGCCTGTGAGCTGCACTGGTGATGTGAGGGGGACAGTGAGTTGAGAAGACAATCTGGTAGAGAGTATCCCAGAGGTTTAGCTCAGAAGAGGTCTAGAGAGAGAGAAAAGTAGGCGTTGGCCCGGCTGTGGAGGACTTTTCTTTTTTTCTTTTCTTTTCTTTTCTTTTCTTTCTTTTCTTTTCTTTTCTTTTCTTTTCTTTTCTTCTTTTCTAAAATTTTTATTTACTTTTGAGAAAGAGAGAGAACATGAGCGATGGGAAGGGAAGAGAGGGAGGGAGACACAGAATCCGAGGCAGGCTCCAGGCTCTGAGCTGTCAGCACAGAGCCTGACGCGGGGTTCAAACCCACGGAACGCAAGATCATGACCTGAGCTGAAGTCAGACCTTTAGCCGACCGAGCCACCCAGGCGCCCTCATAGAGGCCTTTTTTATAGAAAAAAAATCAGTCTTGCTTCCTTTCATGTCATCATGTGCCTGCTCTTTCTGGCGCTTTCTCTATCCCTAGGATGTATTGTGTCCAGACGATCTTCCTTGGAACTGTATCCTGCCTCCACCACCTGAAAGATGTAGTAGCTAAAGGGTGGGCAGTGACTTGAGAAGGCATCCCACAGGTGACCTGTCACTGGGCGTGGGGGTCATACACAGATATGAAATTAGCCCCAAACATCTCTGACTCCTCTTACACCCTTCTCCACAAGTTTCAACTAATTGGAAATCACACCTTTTCTTTCTGCCCCCTTCTCGTCATACTGACCTAAAAAAAATTTTTTTTAAATGTATCCCTCCTTTCAGGGGTGCCTGGGTGGCTCAGCCAGTTAAGCATCTGACTCTTGGTTTCGACTCAGGTCGCAATCTCATGGTTCGGTTGGTGAGTTCCAGCCCGGAGTCTTGCTCTGTGCTGACAGTGCAGAGCCTGCTTGGGATCCTCTCTCTCTCTCTCTCTCTCTCTCTCTCTCTCTCTCTCTGCTCCTCCCCTGCTCATGCTCTCTCTCTCTCTTTCAAAATAAATAAATAAACTTAAAAAAAATGTAAATGTATCTCTCCTTTCAGTTGTTTTTCATGTTCCTTCTAACCTAGTCTTTTCTGTGTTAAAGGCTAAAAGAATGGATGTTATACTGGATAATTTGCTCCAGACTTCCAAGAGGTGTCTTTGCTGGAAAACAAAGGGTACTCCCTGATAAACTTGAAGCCCCAGCTTTGAAACTGGGCCCCAGGAAAAGAGTCCTTAACTTGTCCTTTTATAGTAAAACCCCTGGGGAGTCACCAGCTCTGATGGTGTTCCTGACTGATGGGACTGGCTGAATTAATAATAAGAAGAATAGCCATCATTATTGAGGATCTGCTATTCACCATCCACTGTATATTCATTATGCTGTATGATTAGTCCCTTTAAAAAAATGTTTATTTAGGGGCACATGGGTGGCTTAGTAGGTTGAGCATCTGACTTCAGCTCAGGTCATGATCTCACAGTTTGTGAGTTCAAGCCCGAAATGGGGCTCTGTGCTGATAGCTCGGAGCCTGGAGCCTGCTTCGGATTCTGTGTCTCCCCCTCTCTCTCTGCCCCTCCCCCACTCATGCTCTCTCTCTCTCTCTCTCTCTCTCTCTCTCTCTCTCAAAAATAAATACATATTAAAAAAGTTTATGTATTTATTTTGAGAGAGAGAGAGACAGACAGAGAGCAGAAGGGGGGGGGCAGACAGAGAGGGAGAAAGAGAATCCCAAGCAGGTTCTACACATCAGTGCAGAGCCTGACATGGGGCTTGAACTCACGAACCATGAGATAGATCATGACCTGAGTTAAAATCAGGAGTCATATGCTTACCCAACTGAGCCACCCAGACACCCCTACATGATTAACCCCTAAGGTAGGTATATCTCATGTCACTTTACAAATGAAGAAATCAGGGCTTAAAAACGTGAATGGCTTGCCTCTGGTCACACAGACGGTCGGTGACTGAATGAAGCTTTGAAACCAGGTCTGTCTGACCAGACCCTGCAGCCTTTCATAGACAACATTGATCTTCCACATTTCCCCTGTAAGGCAAAGCTACTAAACCTTCTCAGGTTCCTGGTGCTCTTATGCCAAAACTGAATTCAGAGTTTCCACCAATTACAGGCCAGTTCAGGCCCGTTCTCTTCCTTCAAAGTCCCACATGAAGAGAGCTGTGTACTTTTCTCCACCTAAAGCTCTCTTTTTTTTTTTTTTTTTTTAAGAGATTGCTCCCAAAGCAGCAACAGTTCATGTTCTATGAAAATGTCATGAGTTCATCTTTGGTTCTTCCTGGAAAATATACTTAGTGTATGAGAGGCTTCCCAGAGCAATGCCTTAACCAAGATTGGTGCTGATAGTTGGGATATTAGACACCTTGCAGAGAGAGAGCTATATATGGGGTACTTGTAGAGGTTTCTTGAATGGGTCAGTTAGGACTCTCTGGTTGGACAAATAAGGGAAATGCAAACTCAACCTGGCTTAAGGGAAAAGAAGGTATACTAGCCAAATATTGGCAACATTAGAGAGAGAGAGAGAGAGAGAGAGAGAGAGAGAATGGTGAGAATACATAGTTGTATGCAATTTAGAATACACCACTTTATTTTTTTATATGAAATTTATTGTCAAATTGGTTCCCAGTGCTCATCCCAACAGGTGCCCTCCTCAATGCCCATCATCCACTTTCCCCTCCCTCCCACTCCCCACCAACCCTCAGTTTATTCTCAGTTTTTAAGAATCTCTTATGGTTTGCCTCCCTCCCTCTTTTTTTTCCCTTTCCCTCCCCCATGGTCTTCTGTTAAGTTTCTCAGGATCCACATAAGAATGAAAACATATGGTATCTGTCTTTCTCTAGAATACAGCACTTTAAATGAAAAGCTACATCTCCCAACAAAGTTAAATCTCTAAAACAACCCTGAATGAAAATGTCAAGTTGATGCAAGCACCTGTGTAATTTGCTAAAAGTATAAAGTTTAAAAATCTATAAAATGGGCTTAAGGATTCATGACTAGGAAGTAAAAATATAATGTCATGCATGGGTGTGATAAATACTGAATTTATCTCTGGGGTTGGAGTTAGAATCAGGTAGGAGTACACAGGTTGTGTCAAATCTGCAATATTTAATGCTTTACGTGGAAAACACCTAAATTATGCTTAACATATTTGATAAAACTGGATGTTCATCATATTGTTCTCTACTCTGATCAGCGTATTTAAAATAATTCATAATTATCTTTGAAAAGGGAATCTGCTGACTCATATAAGAGAAAGATCTTTGAGCATCTGGCTATGGGTTTGGCTCGATCTTGAGGATCAAGTGGTGGTGTTAGGAGCTCTCTGTCCTCATATTGGGGCTCTCCCTTCTTTTCTCTGGGCTCTGTTCAGGTTCTTATTCATGCTAGAGGCGGCTTCAGGTCCATGCCCTAAACTTTCAGCATCTCTTATAAAATGGACTTCTCTCTCCTGACAGTTTCAGTAAGAGTCCTAGAATTTCATTCCATTGAATCATGTGCCACCCGTGAATTAAATCATTTTGATTAGGGGAGTGAGCTGGGTAGCCAGGACTCAGTAATGGGCCAACCGCTAGAACTGGTGAGAGAGGAGATCAACCTCTCTCAAATGACATTGAAGAAGGAGTTTCCCCAGGAAATTAGGAGAATGTCTAAACAAGCAGCAGGGGAAGTAGGTTTGGGATAAAAAGAAACATATGGCACGATAAACCCTTCCACAAAGAATGATTATCTTAGTCCGATGTCGGCTGTGCTCACCTGTCTCTAAGTGAAAGTGACTTACAGGAAACTATATCTCAGTCTTACTGCGGAGTACATTTATATATGCAAACTCATAAATAAAATGTCAGAAAGCATACTTGAACAGTATAGAAAGGAATAATTTGCCAAAATCAATTAAGATTTATCCTAGCATAGAATAATATAAGAAAATTCTTTAATATAATACATTGCATTAATAAGTTATGAGCAATAACAAACAATAGGTGAAAGGATATTCTCATTAAAACTAGGAACAAGAAAATGGCGCTCATCATGATTTAATTTTTTTTAATGAAATAATAGTGCATTAAGGAAGAAAGTAGATACAAAAAGTACCATAAATAGAAAGCAGGAGAAATGGTCTATGCGCGAAAGACCAAAACTAACAAAAGTGGACAGATTCAGTCCAGTTTATCAACAAAGAGAACCTGATCTAAAGGACAAGGGCACAAGCTTGCTTTGGAATGGGGACAGTGGGAGTATTAGATAGGGAGCCAGGTCGTTCTGGGAATTATCTCAGGACTAGAGAAAAAGGAAGAACAAGATCCAGGCCCCAGGAAATGAGGCTGGTGGGAATGAAGCCGGAAACAGGTTCCCACCAGCTGGCTTGATACCCATAGAGCACTGACACTGTAGCGCCTAGAATAGGGAAGCCCCAAGTCCTCCAGATAGAAGAGAGTCACATAGGGGCCCAGAGTTGCCATGTTGTATATCTGTCAACACTTCTTTTTTTTTTCAGGAACTATAGACACACTTAGCATAAGCACACTTAGGTGAGAGCAGCAGGGCAAGAGATTTTGAGTTGGTGCTGGGCTGGCTCATCATTGGTTGTGAGGGCAGGCAACCTATTCCTAAATGGAGACTCCTTCTACAGACGATATAACTGGGCTGAGAATACTATGGGACAAGCCCTGACAGTGCTCTCCATGTGTATCAAAGATTATGAATGGTATATCATAAAATAAATCATTATGTTGTAAATACACTAATGAAAGACATCCGTGGAAGTTTGAGCTTTTGACGTGGTAGATTATCCTTTGTTACTCAACAGATCTAGCCCTCTGAGTAGACTAGAGGGCCAGAAATTCCAAAACTCAGAAGGCATTTGGTCAAAGGGTCTGTTTTCAGGTAAGAGGTGATAAGTATACTCTGCCTCTCCTCTCCCACTGAATGAAGCTATAAAACCTGGAGGGAAAAAAAAATGTGTGGAGTAGCTATTTAAGGAATCTGAAAAGTAAATAGCATATGGCTTGGGAAAGAAGATTAGCGTTTGAAATATCATTAAACCAGCATTTTTTACCATTCTTTTTCTTTCTAATATCTCCTGGCCTTAGCTCAATGCATTGGAATTGGGCAATGAGGTACAGAAAGAGAGTTTTAGGAGACATCCTCTGGTGGACCAGAGCAGTGGAAAACACAACTTCTAAGCTCAGAGAGAGTGTGGAAATCTATCTCCCTTTTCCTCTTTTCAGGGAGGAAAAAAAAGAGGGGGAGACATGACATACACTGGATACATTAAAAGGATAATAACCCTACTCACGTAAATTCAACAGCTTAGGTGAAACTGACTCATTTAAGCCTTCAAAAAACACAAACTACCTGAACTGGCTCAAGATGAAATAGATAACCCAAGGGGCACTGGAGTGGTTAAACAGTTGGTTAAACATCCAACTCTTGATCTCAGCTCAGGTCTTGATCTCAGGGTTGTGAGTTCAAGCCCCGAGTTCAAGTCCACTGGCTGTGGAGCCTACTTAAAAAAAAAAATCTGGGGGCGCCTGGGTGGCGCAGTCGGTTAAGCGTCCGACTTCAGCCAGGTCACGATCTCGCTGTCGGTGAGTTCGAGCCCCGCGTCGGGCTCTGGGCTGATGGCTCAGAGCCTGGAGCCTGTTTCCGATTCTGTGTCTCCCTCTCTCTCTGCCCCTCCCCCGTTCATGCTCTGTCTCTCTCTGTCCCAAAAATAAATAAACGTTGAAAAAAAAAATTTAAAAAAAAATCTGAATATATAACTATTTATATATACAAAAATATGTAACTATAATCTAATCATTTAAAATAATTAATTCTCAGTTAAAATTGTTTTGAAAATCTCCAACCTCAAATAGTTTTACTGGTAAATTCTACCAAATAAGTAAAGACAAAGTAACACTAATACTACCCAATTTCTAAATAAATTAAATCAATAATAAATAACCTTCCTCCAAATAAAACACCAGGCCTAGATGGTTTCACTGGTGAATTCTAACAAATATTTAAGGAAGAGTTAAGTTTAAAAAAATCGTTTTAATGCTTATTCATTTTGAGAGAGTGTAAATGGGGGAGGGGCAGAGAGAGAGGGAGACACAGAATCTGAAGCAGGCTCCAGGCTCTGAACTGTCAGCACAGAGCCCAGTGCGGGGCTTGAACCCATGAACTGTGAGATCATGACCTGAGCTGAAGTTGGACGCTTAACCAAAGGAGCCACCCAGGCACCCCAGGAAGACTTAAGTTTAAATTGAATTTAGGTCAATTCTCCACAGTCTCTTCCAGGTAACAGAACAGAAAACAGACCATACTCTAACTCATTTTATGAAGCCAGCAAATTCAAATTTGACAAAGACAGTACAAAGAAAACTATTCCAGGCTTATATCCGTACTAGGCTTATCTCAGTTTTAGATTCTCGTTGATTAACAACTCACAACCAACTTTATAATAATAAAAAAAAAATACTTACCTCTAACACTATATTTTCTTTTGAGGTTCCTTTGTTAGTTTATCTCTTCCTGGTTTTTGCTAATTTAAGTTGTTGGCTATTGACAACACTCTAAATATTAGCTATCCACTTAGTATGTCTTCAAGAAAATCTACAGCCTACCCTGAATTGTTGTTCTACCCACTCCACCCCATGTTCAAATATCAGAATGCTCACTTGGAATTTTGAACTGAAATTGAAATATGAAAAATATCATCCCCAATATGAAATATCTAACACATTTTAGTCGGTAGTGAAAATGAGCCTAATGCAAATATTTGAATAGCACAGAACTTGTATCCGTGAGTTTCAGAACCACAGCTCTGAAAGAGTCCGGAAAATCTTTGTGTCCAAGGCCCATCTTTGTATAAAATTCAACATGGCTGAAATCTAATTCATTTTCCTCCCCCTTCCCTGTCAGGACTTTTCCTTCTTATTAGTGGCACCTAGGCTTAAAATATTAGAAAAATGGTTGATATTTTTCACTCCCTTTTCTTCTCCTTGTCCTTCACCAGTTGCCCCAAGCAATTATTCCTTATATCTTTTGGATACATCCTTCCATTTCTAGGCCTCCTGCCACCACCATATTCTCACCCTTTCCCGAATAATTCCTATGCAAAGCCAAATTTATCCATCTAAAGGACTGTATTTTACATATCATCCTAATACCTTTGTTTATACTGAATTCATTCTGCCTCAAGTGTTGTTACCTTTCTTGTACCGGTCTAAACTGTACCTTTTGTTGGGTCCTGCTTTCCTTGTGACTCCATTTCTGGTTGTCCTAAGCTTCAACCACTCTTGTCTGAATTTCTAGAGCATATATTGTCTGTGTCACTTATTTAGCACACAAAATACTACTTTGTTGTATCTGTGCACGAATGCTTGCTTCCTTTCTAGCAGTGCCTGTAATGGTTTATGCGTTAAGAGGTATTGGAGATTCTTTTCCCCTCTAATATTCAAGATAGAGATTCAAGAGACATCTCAACTTATATGTATATGGAAAAACAAACAAACAAGTAGAATACATTGTTCCAGTTTCCTGAGGATGACTTGGGGTTTTTATATTAATATTTTTTTGGAGCAACTACTCTTTGTCTCTATGCTAGACATTATACTAGATGTTGGAGACAGAACAAAACAGGACAGCAGTCAGTTCTGCTTTCCAAGAAGCACATATTCTGACAGGGGAACAAATAAACACAATGACAATACTGTGGAGTATATATCACAATAGATGTATAGAGAATATCAGAATACATAAGAACATGTAATACTGATGTGGGAGGCCATGGAAGTCATCCCAGAGAAAGGGATCCCCAAAACTGGAACACAGAGGATGAGTAGAAGTTGCTCAGGCAAAAGTGTGGGTGAGTACATGCAGGGGTGGGGTGGGGGGTGGGGAACAGAAGACTACTCCAGGCAAAAGGACCTCATGTGCAAGGTCCTGGAGACAAGCAAAACATGGATCATTGAACATGTGAAAGGAGTTTAATTTGGCTGGAACACAGAGTGCAAGGCATGGGAAAGCAAGAGATGAGGTTGGAGGGGTAATCAGGGCTTATGATAAGATAGGAAACACTTGGCAGGGCAGTGAGCAGCATGTGGGAGGCAGGATGACTAAATGAGATGCATTTTAGGGAGGCCACTTTGCCTGCAGTGTAGAGAATGGTCTGAGTGGGGAGGGGAGTGGAGGCAGGAAGGCCAGTTGGGTTGCTGCTATGGTAGGTAATCCAGCATAAAATTGATGATGAGCTAGCCATAGCAGTGGTGGTAGGGATGAAAAAAACTGGATAACTTTCAGGGATGCTGAAGGTAGAACTGTGAGGACTAAGTGTGGGCATGGGGAGAGAGAGAGAGTTAAATAGGTGTTCATGCCATTCCATAAGAAGAAAATCAGGAGAAAAATCTGGTAGGGAGGAGAAGATAATGTGTTAAGTGTCAGCCATGTTTAGCTTGGGATCCTCCACCTGGGAATACCCATGTGGAGATGTCATGGCAGCCGTGTATGTTGGCCTAAACCTCAGGAGAGAAATCTTGGTCGGAGATGTAACTTTGGGGTTCCAAAGTAAATTACTCCAAGAATATGTGATAAGGAAGCCATGTAAGTCCAAGAAGACAATGTGTGTGTAGAATTAAGTGTAGAATAAGAAGTGTGTGTGAAGTAAGAAGATAAAGCCAGACTAAATCCTAAACCCCAAAGAACAAAAATGTTTAAAAGATGAGCAAGAGGATCTCACACACACACACACGGAAAAGTGGTCTAGAGGTAGGAGGATATCTAAGAAACTATGGTGTTGCCTAAGTAGGTCCACAATGTTACAGACAATATCAATAAATCCGGGCCTATTATTTATGAGAAAGGTTTTTTTTTTTTATCTTGGTGTGAATACTACAGTGCAGCAATTCTCATTTAGCTGTACAAATTATTGTATACTCTTATAAATTACTGAGGACTCAAAAGAGCTGATTATGGCAGCGGATTATGTAGATTATGGCTACATCTACTGATATTAATAGAAATTAAAATAGAAAACTTTAAATGTATTAATTCATTAACAAATAATAAACCTATTTGTTATTAGTTAATATGTTCATAAAAGTAACTATTTTAAAACAAAAAGCTTAGTGAGGAGAGTGGCATTAGTTTACATTTTGGCAAATCTAATGTCAGGCTTTCTGGAAAACAGCTGGATTCTCATTTCTGGTTCTGCCTTCAATCTGTTTTGCTGTCACGCATTAGGAGTAGCCTCTGGAAAATTCCACGGTATTATCATGAAAGAACAAGAGTGAAAAAAGTAGATAACATCTTAAATAATGATGAAAATAGTTTGTTTTGCAGACTTCCTCAGAGGGAACTGTAGAGATCTGGAGACTACATTTGTAGAATTAATGCCCCAGAGTGGGAGAACTTGACCATGCTGTGAGCCTCACAAACAAGCTCTTGATACTATACTCAAAAGTATGCTGGATAGAGGCAGCTAAGGCTTCAAGGGTTATTTTAGGAGAGGTTGAGGTGGCCTGGTTGATACTACCTTCCAAAGTTAGGAATGGACTTTAGAATGTTCATTCAACTGATTCATTCAACATGTATTTATTTACCACATATTCTATCCCAGGAACTGTTTTAGAGGCAGAAGATAAACCAGTAAACAAAACAGACAAAAGCCTTGCTTTCATGAAGCCTCCCTTCTGCTGGAGAAGCTTACACAATGAACAAAATAGTAAAATATATAGTATATAGGAGCATGGTAAGTACTGTGCAGAAGAATAATGCAAAGAGGTATAGGGATTGTTGGAAGGATTTGCAAATTTCAGTAGAAGGGACAGAGAAGGACTCATCTGAGCAAAGTCAGCATTTGAGCAAAGACCTGAAGGAGGCGAGAGAGCCATTTGGTTATCTGGCGGAAGAGCTTTTCTAGGTATTTGAAAAATTCATTTTTAAAATTTATTCTCACTTTAATTAATATGTATTCTTTAATCCGGCATCGATTGTATCTGGCAGTAGCTGAAAGCATAGAAAATAAGATCTGAGAACTAATGTTCATTCAGGGTCTGTCATGGACCAGGTATTCTGCTAGGTATTCTATATGAAGCTTGGTACCTTCATTAATGTTTACAGTTTAGTGAAGAAGACAAAGTATGCACGTACAATTCCTGCAGTTGCGGTGTAGCAGTTCTTACGAGGAACAGTAGTCGGTTTGAAGTTGCACCAGCAGAGGCTTCTATGCACCTGATCTACCTGAAGTTTACATCTCTTACAGTGAACTGACGTGTGAAGGGTAGTATTCTTTAATGTAGCAGAAAGTAAGCCAGGAAGTTAATAACACCTAATCGCACCTTTTACAGAGCACTTGAGTTTACAAAGCGTGTTCACTAATTAATCCATTCAATCTTCATAACCATTTTCAGAAGTGGGTATTCTTCTTAGAAGTATTATTGCCTTTGACTGTGCCATGGAAAACAGGCTCGGAAGGCTAGATAAAGTGGTTATACGGTATATTGCGGGGTCTTTGAGCGCAATGGAAGCTCTGTGGTACAACTTAGTAAGTTTATTTAAAGTAGCACTGGGACGGACCGGTGGGCAGAAAGGGCTGTACTTTTGCTGTACGAGCCTGGTGGTTCTATCCTTAGTGCTCAGGGAGGAGGAAACGTGCAGGGAGTATTCGATCATAAACATTTTTCTCTGAATTTCTACTCATAAAACCACTTTCACAAGATTTCTCTGGTGATTATCATTCAGTTCCATATTTAAAAAAATTTTTTTTACAACATTTATTTATTTTCAAGAGACAAGAGTGTGAGCGGGGGAGGGGCAGAAAGAGAGAGGGAGACACAGAATCTGAAGCAGGCTCCAGGTTCCCAGCTGTCAGCGCAGAGCCCCGCGGGGCTCAAACCCACCCACCTTGAGATCATAACCTGAGCTGAAGTCTGACGCTTAACCGACTGAGCCACCCAGGCGCCTCTCACTCCGTTCTACATTAACAATTGGTAAGACAGACAGGCAGCCATGAAACCCTTTAAGAATGTAGCAACCAGCACATATTTGAACCTTATCAAAACTATGCTGGCTATAGGTCAGCCTTGTGGGCTAAAGTTGAACATATTTTTGCTTCTATCCCTCATCAGGTGGAGTTGGGGACTTAAGATAATCTGCCTTCAAACACAAAGCTTTTCCTACTGCAATGCAGCTGTTGTGAGCAGCTGCTGAAATAAAAGAGCGTTGTGCTCTGCAACTCGGCCCTTTCCCAAGTACACCACTGAAGGACGGTCAGGTTAGGACCGGGGAGTACCAACAGCCTACAAAGCAGGGCGAAATCACCCACGGCTCTTCCACTCTGCGCTTGCGCAGAGGAGGAATTAAACTCCCCGGAAAGACGCCTGGGACTCTGAGTTTGTGCAGGCGCAGAGCTTCCTCAAGGCGGAACTGGGGCGACCCGGGCTCCTGCAACCTAAACACCCGGGGAGAAAGGTGCAGCGGTGCGCATGCGCGGGCACTTCTCTCGGGTGAAGGGTTGAGAGCCGACCCGGGCGGCCAGCTGGGCTGAGAGCGGAGTAGGGTCAGGATGGATGAGGACGTGCTGACCACCCTGAAGATCCTCATCATCGGCGAGAGTGGCGTGGGCAAGTCCAGGTGAGGCAAGCCTGCCGGCCGTGACAGGGCAGCGGGGTTCTTGCTGCCTCCGTGGCCTCTGTCTGCTGGGCCGCGACGGGAACGGTAAAGGTGGCGGGCCAGGCTGGGGGCGGGCTCTGCGGGTTCTTCCCGGCCTCTGGGCCACGCGGTCCTGCGGCCCCTGTCCTCCCGGCGCCCGCCCGGTTCTCAGCCTGTGTCAGGCCCGACTTGTCTGGATCGCTTCTCCTCCCGTCGCGCCGAATAAACAATTCCGAGGGCCGCTGCTCGGCCGGCAGGTTTTCTGCCGATGAGCCTAGGGCGTGGCGGGCGGGTTTGGCCCGAGTGAGGCCGAACGCGAAGCCGGGTCTCGGCCCCCGGGGTTCGCTCGGGGACGTGCGGCGGCGGCAGCGGCGGCGTGCTGTGGCGGCGTTCGGCGGTGGCGGCGTGCGACAGCGGCGGCGTGCTGCGGCGGCATTCCGCGGCTGTGGCGGCGGCTGCTGGCAGGAGGTGAGGGGCGGCTGCGCGGCCGGGCCTGACGTCACTGGGCGCTCGGCCCCGCCCCCCGCGGCTGCAGCTGCGGAGCCAGAGAGCGGGCCCTGACGCAGTCTGGGCTGAGAAAGCAGCGCGTGCGGCCATGGTCTCCGGAGCCTCGGATAAGCGGGCGCAGGGCGCGGGCGCGGGAGCGGCGGGAGGGCAGCCCCGGGCCCCCGCCCCCAGCGCTTGGCTGACCGGCTGCCCCCTCATCTGGTCCCGCAGAGGCGGACACTCGACAGAGGCTGCTGCGCACCGTCCAGAATGAGGTGGGTGCCGGAGGCGGGGGCGGGGTCGCGATCCTGGGGGAGGGGGCTTTCAAGCAACTGGGGAAGGGGCTCCAAAGGAGTGGTGGCCGGTGGCGGCGGCGGGGACGGCCATTTCCGGTTTGGGGCTCACGGGGTGGGTATTTACCTCCCGCGGAACTGGAGGCGGGTGAGTTTGGGGGTTGGAGTATAGGGGGACTCTGGATGTTTTTATGCTGTGTGCAGGGGCGGGTGCAGCGGGAGGGTCCCCCGGGTGTGGGGCACCCCTGGATATGTCTGGGTAGGACCTCCTCTTGTGGAGGAGCCGGTAGTTGGATCTCAGGAAGGTGAGGCAAGCGCCTGGGGGTGCTGACTGGGCATATTGGGTGGTGGGGGGCTGAATGGAGCTGCAGAAGGAAGACCAGACTTCGGAAGGGGGGAAAGGTTCACTGTGGAAAAATGCCCCTCATCCCATATCTCCCCTTTCCCGCAAATTCTCAGTGCTTGGAGCCACCCCCAGAAGCCAAGAGACTCCCCCCGTCCCCCATCCCTGAAAGCCCCTGGCAAGTGGGTTACTCCATTTGTGGGCTTGTCCCCTGCTGTTTTGGCAGGTGGGTTTCCCTTACCCCCTACCCCACCCCCACATGCAGTAGAGTGAGAAGCAAGCAAGGTTCAACTGTCCCTCTGCCCCTTCCCTCTCCTTGGGGCCAACTGGGAACCCAGTCCAGCCTTTAGTTTGTAGCCCTGGACTGCCCTCAGAGGGGAGAATCCATAGTGGTTGGTTCCCGGGAAGCGTTTAGATGCTTGGACTGTGTGTGTGTGTGCGTGTGTGTAAAGCATGCACACGCCTATGTGGGCGAGGACATGTGGCTGGGAGTGTGTGCCTCTGAGAATGTCTGTGCATCGGTCTGGATATATCCAAGTATATCTTCTTATTGCGTATACATGGGTCTGTGTGTTTATGTGTTTTCGTGAGCATGAGGTGTATCTGTGTGGTGCATGAGTCTCTGTGTACATGGGTGAGGCCGTGACCATGTATGTGTAATTGTATGCGTGTCTATCGCCTTCCTCATGTCACTTCACATCCTGGGACCCCGTCACTGCTGAGCTGCCTCACCCCTGTATCTTGAGTCCTCAGCCTGAGACCACAAATGCCCTCAGACCTTGGGGGCTGGCCTCATATCTGTGCCTGTGTATGTGTGTTGAGGGTGTCCGCATCTGGTGTCAGCACTGAGCACCAAGAAGCCCCTCCCCGCCTGGTGGCACACAGCCACCAGAGGACAGGCTTGAAGCCTGGACCTGTGCTGCCCTTCCCTGATCAGAAAGCTCGGGCATATGTCTGCCTATAGGTCTCTAGGTGTGGCATGTCCCGCGTTGTTGAAAGAATCAGCTCCAGGGCTGACTGTACATTCTAGCATTTCTTTTTTTTTTTTTTTAAGTTTATTTAGTTTTGAGACAGAGAGGGACAGAGCATGAATGGGGGAGGGTCAGAGTGAGAGGGAGACATAGAATCTGAAGCAGGCTCCAGGCTCTGAGATGTCAGCACAGAGCCCAACGCGAGGCTGGAACTCACAGACGGTGAGATCATGACCTGAGCCACAGTCAGATGCATAACAGACTGAGCCACCCAGGCACCCCTGAGTCTAGCATTTCTGAATAAGGTGGGATGTGTGAAATTCCTCAGAAGGCCCAGATGTTTTCAGTTTAGCCCTCTTAGAGGCCCTGTGGGGACCTGAAGAAAGCTCTATGTAGATAGACCACCTTCCAACAAAACATACAGACCTATGGTATTCTGATGACTGTGTTAGGGGAGGGCGTCTCTAGCACCTCCCCCAAAAGCCTTCAGGATAAAAACTTGCAGACTCTTTGTTCATTGTTTAACCAAACCTAGCTGTAATATGTGCTCTGAAGATGTTTGCAACTGGAATGGCTGTGTTTTCAAGGAAATGGTTGTCTGTTCAACTGGGAGTGGGGGCCACAGGCAGAAAAATGTGTGAACAAGGCATCTGCCTCTGGGCAGGGCTCCAGCTGGGACCCTGGTCCCAGCTCTGCCAGCAGCTCCCTCGATGCCCTGGACAAGTCCTTTCCCGTCTCCAGGACTCAGTTTCCACATGTGGAGAAGGAGTGTCCTTGGAGGTCCCACCCATGTCAGTCTAGTTTGGATTATTGGCCACGGGGTGGGGGGGTGGGGTGGGTATACTTTGCCCCTGGTGACCAGAGGTGTGGGCCTGCATCCTCTCTCCTGGGAGCAGCCGAGTTTGGGGCATGGAATGAGCTTTCTTCCTGACATGAGGCCAAGGCCATCGCCTGATCAGAGGGACCTGTGTGGCATCCCCCTTGGTGCCTCAGTGGGGCAGGGACAGAACCTTGAAATTTGGGCAAGGCCTCTAGCACCCATTGACTCCGGATCTGCAGTCAGAAGGCAGGGCTTACAGTAGTGAGTTGGTGGCTGATTCTGAATTCTGTATTTCTTGGGGCACATCGTTTCAGGAATCAGAACTTCCATTTGCTGGGGGCTACTCTGTGCCGTACCCTGTGTGTACAGGTAACTTTCTGAGGTGAGTGCGATTGTCGCCACTTTACAGACAGAGAACCTGAGCTTGGAGGGGAGGCGTGAGTTGCTCAAGAGCACACAGCCGACAGGGTGCGGAGCCAGGGACTTCACCCCCAGGTCTGTCTGACATCAGAGCCAGGCTTTTACGTGTCATAACCCAAACGTGTCCATCCATGTCTACGCAGCACTGCAGTGTCAGCATGTGTGGTGCCATGATTTCCATTGCACGGATCGCCTCCACTGTTGTCAACATGTTGCATGACAGTGGTCCATTTTTAGTAGTATGTATTTTTCAGTTCCTTTGTTTAGTTTTGAGCGGGAGAGCATGCACGTGTGTGAGCAGCACAGGGGCAGAGAGAGAGGGGAGAAAGAATCCTGTGCTGTCAGCACAGAGCCTGATGTAGGACTTGATCCCATGAACTGTGAGATCATGACCTGAGCTCAGATCCAGACTTGGACGCTGAACCAACTGAGCCACCCAGGCACCCTGACAACAGTGGTGCATTTTATACAGACACTAACTCATCATTTTCAGGCAAAGTTTCTAATTTGCATTAGTGTTCAGCCTTGGTGTTATACGTTCTATGAGTTTTAACAAATGTGTAATGATGTGAATCCACCTTTGTGGTATCGTGTGAAAGAGTTTCACTGCCTTAAAGGTCCTCTGTGCTGTGCCCCTTTATCCCTACATTCACCCCAACCCTTACCTCCACAGTCTTGCTCTTTCCAGAGTGTCCTATAGTTGGAATCATACAGTGGATATCTTTGAATGTTTAGAAAATTAAATTCCCCGGTAATTGAATGTAGGCATTCAAGATATTCTTTGCCCTTTGTTTTGTTTTGTTGCTCATCAGTAGAGGATCTGATGATACATGCCTTCCATGAAAAAAAACATGATTTCTCTAGATGTGTGTCACCTAATGGGGACATCATGAACCACTACATAGCACTCACATTGGGATCCTCCTCCTCTGTGATGTACGATGGGTCTAGATAGACTCTCTAGCAATGGAAGGAGACAGTCTCAAGAGGTTAGAACTTTATCAAACTGGAATGCCAAATCCTTCTTCCTTAACTTCCCATTGGAAATAAGGCCAGGGAGAGTCTGTTTGCTATAGTTTGGCCATCCTGCAAAGTACAAAAGCTATAGAGCACACTTTGTGAGGGGGTGTTTCGTCCTAAAACTGAACAGTCTGTACCAAAGGGCTGGGGAAGTTCTGCTGTGTTACAGCAAAATTAAACACACTCTCTTTTAACTCCTCTAGTAGTGGAAGTCCAGAAAAATCATGCTAGTTTCAGTTTGACATTGTCAGCTTAGGATAAACATTCACCTAACGATACCATTTTCCTCCTGCATCATAGAGTCGGTCAGTGATGGTCATTGTAAACATCAGTTCACCTGTAGGTGTAAAATTCTGATAAAACCCATTCTTGCTTTTGGTCAATATAGAGGAGAAAGTAAGATTTCTTAGTGCTTTAAGCCTACCAATGGTACAACTACCATTCAGTGTAGTGTGGTTTCCAGGTGGGGTCCCAAAGCAATACTTTTGAACAAATCATTGGCCATACACTTGTAATTTCCTATATTTTTCGATTGTTGATTTAACTTGTATTTTGCTTTCTTCTTTAGGAGCAGATAAGAATGCCGAGGAAGACTCTATAACCAGGTAGGATTTTTATGGATTTGTAAAAATGACATTTGTTGGGGCACCTGGGTGGCTCAGTCGGTTAAGGGTGTGACTCTTGATTTCAACTCAGGTTTGTGAGTTCAAGCCCCACGTCGGGTTTTGCGCTGACAGCCTCCTTGGGATATCTTTCCCTCTTTCTGTGTGCACTCGCTCTCAAAGTATAAAGGAATGAAATGAAAGGAAACGGAAAATGAAATGAAAGGAAATGAGATGTATGAAATGAAAATTATGTGTTTCCTAAAGGAACGCAGAGAACAAAAGCAGTTGTTGAGTGTTCTACCCTGGATGAGACACTATATCCTATGCATAACATCTATTAAGTTATATAGTCATTGCATAGCTTTGCAAAGTAGCTGTGTTATTGTAGCCTACTTTTTTAATTTTTTTTTTCAACGTTTATTTATTTTTGGGACAGAGAGAGACAGAGCATGAGCGGGGGAGGGGCAGAGAGAGAGGGAGACACAGAATTGGAAGCAGGCTCCAGGCTCTGAGCCATCAGCCCAGAGCCCGACGCGGGGCTCGAACTCACGGACCGCGAGATCGTGACCTGGCTGAAGTCGGACGCTTAACCGACTGCGCCACCCAGGCGCCCCTGTAGCCTACTTTTTATTACTTTGGCAACTGTGGTTCAGGGCAATTGATTACTTGCCCCATGATTCCATAGTTAATGAGTAGCTGAGGGGTTTGCCCGTCAGCTTGTGTAGCTTCCACATCCATTCTCTGGTTCCTCAGCAGCACTGAGATGAAGACACAGATCCTAGAGCAGATCAACTCAGAATGTCAAAGGTAATGACGTCGGAACTCTAATTTAGGGTTTTCTTTTTTTTTTTTTTTTTTTTTTTTTTTTTTTTTTTTTTTTTAAATTTTTTTTTTCAACGTTTATTTTATTTTTGGGACAGAGAGAGACAGAGCACGAACGGGGGAGGGGCAGAGAGAGAGGGAGACACAGAATCGGAAACAGGCTCCAGGCTCTGAGCCATCAGCCCAGAGCCCGATGCGGGGCTCGAACTCACGGACAGTGAGATCGTGACCTGGCTGAAGTCGGACGCTTAACCGACTGCGCCACCCATGCGCCCCTAATTTAGGGTTTTCTTAAGAACCCAGGTTAGTCCAAGCATTTGCCCTTATATGTTTGACCACTAGTGCTAACAAAAGTAATTAGTGCAGTGGTAACTAGTCCCTTGTTTTTACCACCAGAGCTTTTAGGGTGGATGTCAGCTATGGCCATGGTGTCACGGCTTTTACATAATAAGCAAGATCTCGTCAGGCAGCTCCTTAGATGTGGTGATATCCCCTCTTCTTGAGACAAATGAGTTTTCTGTAAGGGAAGGATATCTAGTTGTAGACCATGTTTTGTTAATTAAATTCAGCCTTTATTTGGAGGATATTGCTATATGATTCTCTGTTGCCTAAGTTCCCAGTCTGGTTTCCCTTTGGGCCAGTACCCTTGACTTGTTCTAGGAAGCTTTTTCTTTTTTTGGAGATGTTTTTTCCCATGACTTTTCTGTACTGTGTTTTTGCCTTTTTACTTCCTTCTCTGGTTTTCTTGGTATTTCTTTTTTTTCCATTAATTTTTCCACTTCTCCCATCTAAGGACTCCTCCATTTTTCCAGAGGCCAAATCAAAAGCACTTAGAATCTCAAGATTTAGGGAACCTCAGAGATTAATTCATCATAATACCGTCTGGTACTTCAACCTATGTTTAACCTCCTTGCCCAATGGTTGTTTACATGGAGAATTTGAAACTCAAAAGAGATTGAAGTGACCTATTTGGATATGATAAGTGAACAAAATGAGATTTAAATTCGGGTTCATTTCTTCCTTTCTTTCCTTTCTTTCCTTTCTTTCCTTTCTTTGTTTTTGTCTTCACCTTGCAGGCAAATGTTTTAATAATAGAAAGCTGGGGAGCGGGTCTAAGGAATACAATGAAGGAGGGTAAGAATCGAATTAGCAGAGGAGACCAGGTTTCAAGAAGAACAACACTGAGCTGGATAGGAATAAGAGTTTTAGAAAAGATGTCAGAATATGGGGTTTTATAACAAGTGAGATAAAGGTGAATGACAGGAATGAAGGACCCAGGATTAGGGGAGTTGCTTAGAAAGGCATATTCAAATAGAGAGTTCAAGAGGGTCCTGACCAGGTTTCTGCTTTTGTGTCTGTTGGTTTCATTGAAGGTGTGAGCATACTTCAGATTTTCTGTTGAGAGAGATTAAAAATCATTTGAGCTGCTGGGAAGAGTCTGTGTTTACAGCAAATAGAAGTATGATATCCTCTACTTCTATCCCCACTTAGGGAGGAAGGCTTAGATCCTCTCAAGGAATTGGGGGTTGGATGTGGAGATTCTGAACTACAGAAATGTATGGCCGAAGGCAAGCTGTCTCCTCACTCCACCTCAGTTCCTAAATCTGTGATGCCCTTCCCATGTACCTGTAGGGCTGGGCAGGGGTAGGACTGACTTGTGAAATCAATAAGGCAGCTTCATCTGGACAGGTGATAACATGCCTATGTTGAGGTGACTGTGTGGATGACTGAGACTCCCAATTAGCTTGTTCTCCAGGAGCAGGACATGGCTCCTACCCTTGGTCATTTGACCCCATCCTTGTTGTAGGAGTCTGTGCCTTCATAGGCTAAAGATTGAAAGGTTGGAGAATGCCACTGAACCGTGCCAAAGAGTGATGTAGGAGTGGGAGCTCATAGGGAAGAAAATATTCAGGCAGCGAATAGAGAAATAGAGGCACAACTACCAGGACCATTTTGATCGCAGTCTCTCTCCTTGGGTAGCTGAATGCCCCTGAAGGCTTGGAAGGTCTTGCTAGTTCTTATGGACCTCAATAAGGCAAGACCAGTGTAAGAACAAAGTTGGCCTTGGGAACTTTTAATCTTTTTTTTTTTTTTAATTTTTTTTTTCAACGTTTATTTATTTTGGGGACAGAGAGAGACAGAGCATGAACGGGGGAGGGGCAGAGGGAGAGGGAGACACAGAATCGGAAACAGGCTCCAGGCTCTGAGCCATCAGCCCAGAGCCTGACGCAGGGCTCGAACTCACGGACCGCGAGATCGTGACCTGGCTGAAGTCGGATGCTTAACCGACTGCGCCACCCAGGCGCCCCGATGGAACTTTTAATCTTTTAATCACCAGTTAGTACTTCCACTCATAACATAGAAACCTTCACTTTGGTATATTTACTTAAACGGAGGTCTACCTGACACACAATGTGATAGGTGATGCAACAACTCTGGATGTTCCTCCATGCTCGCCATAAGTGTAGCTCCCATCTGTTAATGTATAATGCTATTACGATATCACTGACTAGATTCTCTATGGTGTACCTTTGAGCCTTGTGATTTATTCATTCTATGACTGGAACCCTGAACTTCCCTCTCCCCTTCACCCATTTTGTCCATCCCCCCACCTCCCCTCCCTTCTGGCAACAGTCAATTCTCTGCATTTATGGGTCTGTTTCTGCTTTTTCTCTGTTTGTTCATTTGTTCCCTTTTTTAGATTCTACATAGAAGTGAAATCATATAGGATTTGTGTTTCTCTGTCTGACTTATTTCACTTAGCCTCATACCGTCTAGGTATATCCATGATGTTGCAGATGGCAAGATCTCATTCTGGTTTATAGCTGTGTAATATTCTAGTGTGTGTGTGTGTGTGTGTGTGTGTGTGTGTGTGTGTGGTCTGTTCATGTATTAGTGGACACTTGGGTTGCTTCCATATCTTGTCTATTGTCAATAATGCTATAATAAAGATAGGGGTGCATATATCTTTTCAAATTAGTATTTCCATTTCCCTTGGGTAAATAAATACCCAGTAGTGGAATTAATGGATCCTATGGTATTTGTATTTTATTATTTGTTGACGCCCCTCCATACTGGCTTTCACTGTGGCGATACCAATTTACATCCCATGACCAGTGCACAAGGGTTGTTTTTCTCCACACCCTGAGCAACCCTTGTTGTTTCCTGTGTGTTGAAACTGAGCCATTCTGACAGATGTGAGGTGAGAAGTCATTGTGGTAACTTTTATACATTTAATTTTCAACCATTTCAGAGAATTCCCTGCCTGTCACACTTGGTTATGGAAACTCAGACTGGGTCTTTCCTGGAGATTTCACGGGTTAGGAGAGGTGGAGGCAAAATAGCGAACTGAAAGCTGTTTTAAAACAGGGTCCAAATTTTGAAAGACTTGTACTCTGGAAACCGTAAAACACTGATGGAAGAAATTGAAGGTGACGGAAAGAGAAAGACATCCGATGCTCAAAGATGGGAAGAATACGTATTTTTAAAGTGTGTACACTACCCAAAGCAATCTACAGATGTAATGCAATCCCTGTCAACATACCAACAGCATTTGTCACAGAGCTAGACAAACAATCCTAACCGTTATATAGAACCACAAAAGACCTTGAATGTCCAAAGCAATATTGGAAAAGAGGAAAACTGAAGGTAGCGCAATCTCAGATTTCAAGTTTTATTCCAAAGCTGTAGTCATCCAAACAGTATGGTGGGTACTGGTGTAAAACATAGCCACACAGCTCAATGGAATTGAACCGAAAACCCAGAAAGAAATCTACAACTGTATGGGCAGTTAATTCCACAAACAGGAAAGACTATCCAGTGGGGAAAAGGCAGTCTCTTCACCAAATGGGGTTGGGAAAACCGGACAAGCCACATACCAAAGAATGAACTTGACCAATTTCTTTACCATACACAGAAATAAACTCAAAATGAATTAAAGACCTAAGTGTGAGACCTGAAACCATAAAAAATCCTTGAAGAGAGCACAGACCATCATTTCTCTGTCTTTGGCTGTAGCAGCATTTTGCTAGTTATGTTTCCTGAGCCAAGGGAAATAAAGCAAGAATAACTATGGGGACTACATCAAACTACAAAGCTTTTGCACAGTGAAGGAAACCGTCAAAACTAAAGGGAACCTCTGGAATGGGAGAACATATTTGCAAATGTTTTGCAAAGCCAATAAAGGGTTAGTATTCACAATGTATAAAAAACTGATACAAGTCAACATCTCCCTCCCCCAAAATAGCCCAGTTTAAACATGAGCAGAAGACATAACCAGACATTTTTCCACAGACAACATACAGATGGTCAACAGACACATGAAAAGATGCTCCCCAAAACTACAACGAGATACCACGTTCACACCTGTCAGAATGGCTAAACTCCCATACAAAAGAAGCAAGTGTTTGTGAGGATGTGGAGACAGAAGAAACCTCTTGCACTGTTGGTGGAAATGCAAATGGGTGCAGCCCCTGTGGAAAACAGTATGGAGGTTCCTCAAAAAATTAAAAACAGAACTATCCTATGATCCAGTAATTGCACTCCTGGATACTACCCAAAAGAATACAAAAACACGAATTCCGTGGGACACACCCACCTCTGTGTTTATTGCAGCATTATTTCCAATAGCCAGCGCAAGCATCCATTGACAAACGAGTGAACGAAGAAGTCCTATATGTATGTATGTATGTATGTGTGTGTGTATATGTATATCCATACACACATACACACACACACACACACACACACACACACTGGAATATTACTCATCCATAAAACAATGAAACCTTGTCTTTGCAATGACCTGGTTGAAGCCCGAGAGTAGTATGGTAAGCAAAGTCAGGGAAAGAAAAATACCATATGGTTTTACTCATGTAGCACTTAAGAAACAACAAATGAGCAAAGGGAGAAAAAAAAAAAGGGAGAGACAAACCAAGAAATAGGCTCTTAATTGCAGAGAACAAACAGATGGTTCCCAGGGAGGAGGTGAGTGGTGGGAGGGGTGAAAGAGGTGATGGGGATGAAGGAGTGCCCTTGTCATGATGAGCACGGGGTGAGTATGGAGTTGGTGAATCACTATATTCATAAACTAATATAACACTGGATGTTACTATTACTGGAATTAAAGTAAAACGTAATGAAAAAAACAGAGGCCAACGTTTAATTATACTAAGAAGCTTCGTTGAAGAAACAGATAGCTGACCTTTCCCTTAATTTTTGAAATTTTGTTTTTAAATAAATGAACATGTTTTTGTTGTATATTTTTGTTCTAAAGGCTTTCCGACAAACCTGGTCCTGATGATTCATGGCCTACATCAGCTAGCCAAGACTTCAATTTTGGTACCAAGGTAAAGTACCCTCCTGTGAAACTCACTTTCCTGCTCTGAATTTAGTTTTCTCCCTTATTTACTCTGAAAATTTAACAGTAGCCTGTGTATCATCATTTTATGTGTGTAATGGAAAGTTAGTAAGAACAAACCACTTTACAGATACATGATGCGTTGAATGTTTTGTTTTGTTTTGTTTTCCTTTGGTAAATCCTAGAGGTGGAGGCTGATCAAAGAATGGGCTGGAAAATATATAATGACCGTGAAATTATATTGGGAAAAGCTTTCCCATAATGGAGGAAATATGACATTTGGTTAAGGGTAAGGATTCTTACTGTGATAGTAGCATGACTGATAATACTCATGCCTAAATGAAATCTTATTGGATCCAAGTATCTATTGTAGGTTGCCCCCGGCCCTGGGCAAGTTTTATTTTGGTGAGACACAGGATTTTCCTTTGTCTCTATCCTTTGTTCTACATTTAGACTGAAATAATATTAGAAAATGTAGAAACTTAGATGTTTACATTATTTCTCAACATTTACCTTACAAAGGTGTTCCCCTGTATTGAAATAACTCCATGAAGAGTAAGTTACAATTGTGCATCTCCCTGAAGAATACGTATTTTGCTGAAAAGAGTAGCTCTATGAGCAGAGGCTCTTCATAGCCAAGTTGTCAAATTTCTAATTTCAGAAATCTTTCCTATTCTAGCTTTTAAAACTATCTCCTCCTAGTCCTTGTGTCAGATTCTAAAATTTAAAGTTTCAGACATCTGATATTTATTTAAATATTCATTTCAAAGCCCCTAAATCATTATAAGCTACTGGAGGTTAGGAAACATACTTGTTTGACTCCTGGAGCTCCTAGAATAAAGTCTTGCTTGGAAGAAGCAATGTCATAGTTTTTGAATGTGAATAAATGAGTAGGGAAATGGAATTCCGTAGAATGGAATTTGAAAAGTAACGAAATACGCATGATATGTCACAATTAAATATGTGAATTTAAAAAGTAAGGCTTCAGTTTATAATCCGTTTTAGTGTTTAATATGTATCAACGCAAATGAATTATATTGAGGAAATCAGGAGTTACATAAGAAAGAAGGTTACAGTATGTTTTTAGTATCCTCCCATTGTGAGCTTAGAAATGCAGAGAAAAACTCCTCAGCCTTTGTTTTGTTAACCCCATCCGTGTCCCATTACATACATCCTTTGAAGGTTCACATTTCTTCCTAGAATTCTCATTCCAATTCTTTCTCCATAGTGAAAGTTGATGTGTTAGGAACCTTTCTTTTTCTGTTATTTTGTTAGTCTAGTAATAATTTATAGCTTTTAGGAAGTGATAGATGCCAGTAAGTGAACAATTTACTTTATAGTGAAAAAAATTAAATTCTTTATTACAGTATTTATAACCAGATATCTGTAGAGTGATGCAAGTCAGTATTATTAGGGATATACTGTGAATCGAAGCCTCTGTTTTACATATAGATTTTATATATATCTTTAAAAGGTTTAAAAGAGAGTTGTTCATAGTATATGCCCAATCCTACTTATGTACCTTTAAAAAGTGTATGTTGTTTCCACTTACCTTATTTTGCTCACATTTTTCCTTTTCTTCCTTGTCTTAAGCTCATGCTTGATTGATTGGTCATGTCTTATTTTTTTTCCTTTCTTCTTCTCCTCCCCCCATGCTTTTTAAGGTATTTTTGATGTTTTCAAAGTTTATTTATTTTGGAGCGAGAGAGAGACAGAGTGCAAGCGGGTAGGGACAGAGACAGAGGGAGACACAGAATCCAAAGCAGGCTCCAGGCTCCAAGCTGTCATCACAGAGCTCAATGTGGGGCTCAAACCCACAAACTGTGAGATCATGACTCATGAGCTGAAGGTGGACGCTGAACTGACTGAGCCACCTACGTGTTCCCCCCACCATGCTCTTTTTTAATCGTTTACCCCTACCCTAATGTTTCCTTGCAGAAAACATTTCTTTAGGGTCTGTTCTGTTAGTACATCACTTTCTGTCAACTCCATTGTCAACATATTGGTTACAGAATTCTACTGTCTGTGTGTGGTTTTCATCCATGACTCATTGCCCCACAAGGTTTCTTATTCTTTTTTCATCTTTGTTGGAAGGAGCTGAGCTAAATGTTTTTGTAATGTTTGTATTTGTCTTGGAAAGGGCGGGAGAGACAGAGAGAACGAGCAAGTGCTCGTAGGGAGGGGCAGACAGAGAGGGAAGGAGGGAATCTCAAGCAGGTTCCTCGCTGTCACCACAGAGCCCGATGTGTGCCTTGAACCCCACTAACCGTGAGTTCATGACCTGAGCTGAAATCAAAAGTTGGTCACGTAACTGACTGAGCCACCCAGGCGTCCCAGAAGGAGCTACATTTAAACAGTCATATTTGACTTTAGCGTTTTGAGAAACAGAAGCAACTTAAACTGTTTGCAGTTTCAACTTACCTACATAAGATACTACTGAAGAGTAAGTTTGTACATTTTCTCTTACAAGAGATAGTTCATGCCAGTATAAATCATGCAAACATTTCACAAGATAACATATTTAAATTTCTTAGTGTTAGTGTTTTCAACATGCTTTCAATTACCTAGGGTTCAAGGTGTATCTGAGGTTACTTTGGTAAAGTATTTACCCGATATTAATCAGTTACAGGTACGGCGAGTAACATTTTGAGACTACCTATGAGATCTCTTGTGTTGCTCACCACATGAGAAAATGGAGACTGGTAATAAATAGTAAACGACATAACTGAGATTTGAGCCTACATTTGAAAGATTCCAAAGCGTGTGTTCCTTGCGTGAGGGTGCTCATTTTGTAATGGTGAATATTACAATGATTTTATTGAATTGGATTCTCGTAATCCTTAAAGCTGTTAATTCTTTTCTAGAATGTCCCGAAACCACGCGTAGCAAAGCTACTGCATTCTTCTTGGCAATTCATGAAAAACAGTAAGTTATTGGGAGACTTGTATTATTCACTGATTCTTGTCCATTCTCGTGTTATTCACCAATTTGAAGTGACAGATATTTTCATGTCCTCTTTACTTTGTTTTCTACTAAGTGAGAGCAAAACGTGGCACTGTGAAACCAGAAGGTGGAACCTTAACTGAGGACAACAGTCCTGATTCTGAAAATAAAGATATGGCTGAAAGTCTTTCCAAACCACCAGCCAGAGTTTATGGCGATCCTCTTCCTGTTTTACCATCATCTAAATCTCTTCTGAAACCTTCTCTCAAGACGCTAGCTGTCCTTGGTCTTGCAAAGGTAAGTTGTTTTGTTGTATGCTCCCCCCACCCCATACCATCCTCTTGCTCCTTATAATGGTGAAAAGGATCTTAGGAAGAAATGGAAGTCCTCAAGATCATAACAGAAGTCAGTGTAATGAACACAGAGAGGAAGGTACAGGATTGAAATTTATAAAGTTTGGTGGGAGTAGACAATTCTCGGGGATGCCTTTATGGGAGCAAAGAAGGAGAAGGCAGCTGGAAAGAATAGCTAGATGCATATGAAGATGAGGAGGGGGTGAAGGGGAAGAATTCATTTTAGAGGGGCGAGATGAACTTAAAAGTATGAAGAGTTGAGAGAAAGTATCATAAAATCACAGCAGCAATAGTGGGATTAAGGCAGAGCAGATGTTCTTTAAATTATAAAATGTGGGAGAAAATATTTTAAGTGCAAATTAAGAAAAAAAAAGCCAGGTAATAAAAAAAAAAAACACGCTTAGATTCCTCTGAATGACTTACAGCTGATTTCTGTGAAGAACTGGAAGAAATTTTTGCCCTTACGTTTCAGTTTAATAAAGGTGATATCCTGTATTTAGTTTAGCAAAACCTGTGTTTCTAAGGAATGCAAAGTGAAATCTGTTTTAGGCCATACCAGATCGATGGCGAATTTTCAATTTTTGGCTATTGTCTTTCTTGGGGTTTCTAAGGTTACTTACTGTGTGGTATAATCTTGGTATATTTTAGGTCTTTTTGAGTAGAAAGACAGGAAAGAAACATTTATTCTTTTCATTAAATAAAATTTCTGGTGATGTAAATAAGGTTCTTTATCCGTGTAATGAAAAACTAAATTTGAAGCTGCAACCCTGAATTTGTTTTTTGTTTTTGAGCTTATTTATTTATTTTGAGAGAGAGAGCAAGCAGGGTAGGGACAGGGAGAGAGGGGAGAGACAGAGAGAATCCCAAACAGGCTCTTCATTGTCAGCACAGAGCTCGACGCATAGCTCAGACTCACAAACCGGCTTGTGAGATGACGACCTGAGCCCAAATCAAGATGCTTAACTGCCTGAGCCACCCAGGTGCCACTTAAGCTGCCACACTCTGAAAGAAAAAATATATAAAATATGTTTTCTGCATTCTGATTTACCTTTTTTTAAAGTGTTCAACTGTTTATGTATCTTGAGAGAGACAGAGACAGAGACAGAGAATCCTAAGCAGGCTCTGTGCTGCCAGTGTCAAACCTGACACAGAGCTTGAATAACCTCAGCCAAAATCAAGTTGGACACTTAACCAGCTGAGCCACCCAGGTGCCACTCTTTTTTTAATAGTATCTGCATAGAATAGACACATACACACGTACCAAATGAATGAACTCAAAATGTATAAATTTTTGTCTAATATGAACTCTTTGTCATGACAGAATCATAAGGCAGGAAAGGTTGCCAAGAGAGTATGCAAAATTCTTTGTAGGAGATGATTTTTACTTTTTTGAAGATTTCTGACAATAGATACATTTTTCAAACAATATTTATTTATTTTTGAGAGAGATGGAGCATGAGCAGGGGAAGGGCAGACAGAGAGAGGGAGACACAGAATCTGAAGCAGGCTTCAGGCTCTGAGCTGTCAGCACAGAGCCTGACACGTGGGGCTCAAGCTCAGGAACCATGCGATCATGACCTGAGCCAAAGTCAGATGCTTAGCCGACTGAGTCCCCTGGGCACCCCAAGATACATTTTATATTATTCAGGGGAAACGTTAGTATTCATAGTTGTTTGATTTAGCATGTAAATTCTTTCATGTCTAAAACTGAGAAAGACTGGTGAGTTGTTTTTTTTTTTTAGTCCGTTTCTTCTTTCCTCCTGAGAATGTTCAGTCCTGCTTGATAATCACACATGTATTTGAAGACTTTAAAATCTTCAAATTGGATGATCATAAATATATTAGTTGCTAATGCTAGATTCCTTCTCGGGTCCTTACCTACCTTCCTATATGGTGTAGATAGGAAATTAGAGCTCTTCATATGCTACTCCCAATAGAATAATAAAACTATATGAAGTTTAAAATCGGTTTTTGTATTTTTCTTAGACATCGTGGTAGTAGTGGAAAATGGCTCAAAATTCTGTAATCCTGTATTTCTCTTCTATACTTTAAATCTTGTCTGGCCCCTTAGGATCTCCTGCAGGGCTGGTTTAGTGGTCATGAACTCCATTAGGTTTTGTCTGTCTGGGAAAGCCTTTGTCTCCCTTTCTATTCTAAATGACAGCCTTGCTGGGGAAAGGATTCTTCGCTGCATATGTTCCCATTCAGCACATTGACCGTTTCCTACCCCTCCCTTCTGCCCTGCCAAGTTTCATGGGACAGGTCTGCTGCTACCCTTATGTGTCTTCCCTTGTAGATTAAGACCCGTTTGTCCCTAGCTGCTTTCAGTATTCTCTCTTTATCTTTGTATTTTTCCAGTTTTGCTTTGACATGTCGTGGTGGTGTTGACCTGGTTTTGTTGATTTTGAAGGGAATAATTCTCTGTGCCGCCAGACTTGGATGCCTGTTTCCTTCCCCAGATGAGGGAAGTTCTCAGCTCTAAGTTGTTCAAATAAACCTTCTGCCCCTTTCTCTCACTCTTCTTCTTCTGGGACTCCTGTGATGTGGCTATTATTTCATCTCACCGAATCACTTAGGTCTCTGGTACCTGCCTCGTAGTCTAGTAATTTCCTTTCTTTCCTTTCTCTGCTTCATCTTTGTCCACAATTGTATCTTCTATTTCACCGATTTTCTCTTCTGCTTCTCCCATCCTTGATGTTACTGCATCCAGTTTATTTTGTAACTCGTTTACAACATTTCATTTTCAACATTCATCATGACGAGTCATTAGGTGCTTGATCTCTGAAGCAGTAGATTGTCTGCTGTCTTCTATGCTTGGTTTCAAGCCCAGCTATGCATCTTATGAGTTTTATTCCAAAAACTTGATCAGATATATTGTTTCTGTCTCTTTTGAGCACTTCTCTGGCTGGCCTTTCTTCCTGGAATTTTTTTTGAGGAGAATTCTTCCAATTTGTCGTTGTGGCTAGATTCCAGCCCTTTATGTGTTTTAATAGCTTGTTCTTTGTCCCACACCTGCGAGTACTACTATATTAAAAAGGGGTCCTACACTGTCCAGGGCCTGGCAGTTGAACAAATGTTTTTGGATTGTGTTGTGTGCACTCTTTTGGTACTTCTTTGGCTGCTTTTCACACTACTTGGAATGGTGGTTTGGGCCTTCCACCAGGTGTGCTTTGATTTGTTTTTTGAAGTAATCCTGGAAAAAAGGAGAAGAGGGTGGTGAAGAATCCTTAGCCCAAACAAAGAGAGAAATGACAGGAGTGGAAAAAAAGACCAGGCAGTGACTCAAAGGAGCTGTAGGGCTTAATCCAGAAAGAGAGGGAGGAAAATGAAGAAGGAGATCTGGAAAAGTATAGAGAAAATGCCCGATCAAACAAACAAAGAACCAGAACAGAAGAACAAATGAAAAAAATTATTTATATATATATATATATATAGCTTTGACCCAAAGTCAACTCCAGACTACTAGGCTGATTCCAAAGGGAGAAGAGGAAAGAGGAGAGTAGAAAGAGAAAAAAGGGAAAAGAGAAAAAAGGGAAAGAAAAGATAGGCTCATGGGTGGCTCAGTTGGTGAAGTGTCTGACTCTTGAATTTGGTCAGGTCATATTGTCACTGTTGGTGGGTTCGAAACCCCCATCAGGCTCTGCAGTGAGAGCATGGATCCTGCTCGGATTCTCTCTCTCTCCCTCTGTCTGCACCTGTCCTGCTTGATCACTCTCTCTCTCTCTCTCTCGAAAGAAAGAAATAAACATTAAAAAAGAAAAGAAAAAAAGAATAATAATTCAAATGAAAACAAACAAACAAACAAACAAAGATAGAAAACCAGAGGAGAGTTGTCTATTGGTGCCTGGGACTGGTGGCTGTGCTGGTCTAGGGAAGGGGCTGTCTGGTCCCATCAGTGTCAGTCTCACTCCCATAGAGAAGCAGTTACCAGGCACAGAGAGGCAGGGTTTGGTGTAATGGGCCTGCCTCCACTGAGGCTCACTGTCCGTTCCCTGAAGCCCCACAGTGTTGGTCATGGGGAGAGAAATGGCGACACCCCAATCTCTCCTGCCCACACGAGGTGTCTCAAAACTCACTGTCCTCACAGAATAGCCTGGGGGGTCCGGCTTGCCTCTGCTGCACAGTCTTCTGTGCTCCCAGAGCACTAAGCTGTGATTCAAAACCCTGTAGAATCCTGCTTTGCTCGGACCTGGTTCTGGAGTAGCGCCACTCTGCGCAGTGGACAAAGGGCCTCTGGCTTGTGCCTGCAGGTTCTTTTTCCCTTGGGGAGGCCAATACCTCCTCTTTCCACCATACTCAAAGTGTTCTCTCCCAGTGTAGCCCTGAGATTGCTACCAAGCCTAGGGGCGGCTCTCTCCCCACCAGGCGTGGGAGGTGGCAGCTCTGGTTTAGAGAAAATCTGACAACCTTGAAAATTGTGGTTTTTAGCCTCTAAGGCTGTTTTGCAGAGTAGAAGCTGGCTTTCTGGACATCTCCCTGGTCTACGGTCCAGACAGGTTTTCTCATATCCAAATACACTTCCCACAGCCTCTCTCTCTCTTCCTTTCCTTTCTCCACCAAAGGGCTTCCCCCACTCCATGCCTGCGCTGCCCGTTTTATTTTTCCCAATTCACATACACACCCTTCTGTCCCTCCAAGCTGTCTCTTTGCACCTGTGGAGATTTTCCTGTCCCTCTGCAGCCTGTATTCCTGGTATTCCAAGTGTTTTGACCTCAATACTGCTGTGTTTGAGGGACAAGGGAAACGCTGATCCCCCTCCTCTGCCATCTTAACTCCTCCCGCCTCCTTTTACTTTCCTTTTCACAATTTCGCAGTTCTGTGTAGGTTTGCATTATTCTATCAGTTTAATATGTTTTATAGATATTTACAATGGGCTTTTCTTACTTGAACTTTATTGATCTGAATTTTCTTTTTCTTTTTTTAAAGTTTATTCATTTATTAATTGGAGAGAGAGACAGAGAGAGCACACGTGGGCGGGGTAGAGAGACAGAGGGTGAAAGAGAAAATCCCAAGCAGACCCTGCACTCTCGGCGCAGAACCAGACAGGGGGCTTGAACCCATGAACTGTGAGATCATGACCAGAGCCAAAATCAAGAGTCAGGTGCTAACTGAATGAGGCATTCAGGCGGCCCTAACATTTTCTTCGTAAGTCCCCTGGGTACTTTAAATTTAATATGCCCTAGTTTCAAGACATTGTTTCTGACCCTTACCCTTTCCTCTTTCCTGAGTCTTTGTAATCTGCTCTGTCATTTGTGTTCCCTAGCCTCAAAAATAGCAGCCCTGAAACAGGAAAAGTCCTGGACTCCGAACTCCCCTGAAATGACCGCATCCAGTCACTCACCACATTCGATATTTTGTACCTGCTGACCATTTTTCATGTTATTCCTGTAATTCACTCGCTCACCTATAATTTTGCAGTACTCTTCTGGTTTTGCTTCCTTTACGTTCATCCTACATTGCTGCCAGAGTGACCTTTCTAAAATATACTTGTGACGATGTCACTCCTCTGCTTATTCAGTGGATCCCCATTACCTGAAGGAGAAAATTCCTGTTCTAGCATAACACTGCTCCCTTTTTTTTCTTTCATCCTGATATTCCAGTAATATCTATCTATCCCATTCCCAATAACTCTGTTCCAGTTTTGCCATACTGCATAGGTGTTTTCACTTACTATATTATTTCATACTTGATCCTTTTGCTCATTCTAGAATGCCCTTCACACCCTCCCTGTGCACTTAGTCTGTCTTTTAAGATACAGCCCTATCTTCCCAGCATTTTCTGAGCTTCCCAAATGTAAGTGTTTTCTCCTTTGTGCGTTCACTGTACGTGATTCACTTCCCTTGCAGAACTAGTGGATGGTATTGTTCTGTCCTTACCTGTTTTCATGCATCTCTACCACTGCTAGCATATAGAACAGACTCTGTCCTTTATTTGTATTTCCAGCTCCTCCCTGGATCATGGCTATGACTTAACAGATACAGTATGTGCTTGTCTTTCTGAGTGGGTGAGTGCGTGACCAGATGAATTAATGTGATATTTTTCTGAAGTTGGATTTTTGTTTTGTGCTGTTTTTCTAGGAAGGAACAGCAAAGTCAGCAATGGAAGCAAAGGAAGATGGTGCTGGTATTATTTAAAATGTGCCACTGGAACAAACCGTTAATGACAGTTTGACTTCTGCTGGTGGAGTGCATAAAAATTACAGAAGTGGTAAGCTAGTGAATCTCTGTGAGTTGTTTTCCTATGATTAAATGCTAGTATGAGAAAAATCTGGGGGCGCCTGGGTGGCGCAGTCGGTTAAGCGTCCGACTTTAGCCAGGTCACAATCTCGTGGTCCGTGAGTTCGAGCCCCGCGTCGGGCTCTGGGCTGATGGCTGAGAGCCTGGAGCCTGTTTCTGATTCTGTGTCTCCCTCTCTCTCTGCCCCTCCCCCATTCATGCTCTGTCTCTCTCTGTCCCAAAAATAAATAAACGTTGAAAAAAAAATTTTTTTTAAAAAAAGAAAAATCTGAAAGTATGTAGATCCAAATATATTATCCATTTTTCGTGAAGATATTTTTCTGTTGCTATCTTTCTTTATAGGTATCCCAAGTACTACCGCCTTTTAATTCTGGAGAATCTTGAACCCCCTGAACATCTTTTCTGTTATTGCTTTTATTTTATTGAAATATTCATGGAGATAGACTTGTGTCTGTGTTTAAAATTTATAGTAACACATGTTTTCATTAATTTATCTGTGACCGTATTCTATAGATACGATGTCAGCATTAGAATTAGGAGAAGAGGAAGATGTACAATCACCTTCTCTTCCTGAGGTACTGTCTTCTTATTTTTAAATATAAGCATGGAGTGATGTTAAAACATCCAAGAGATGCTTTGACTTTACTCTCTCATCTCTGCATTTGCCCACAGAAACGATTTCCTTCTATGTTTTCCTATATGTGATAAAATAATTATGTGTTAATTATGAGCATACAGCATAGTAGAGTTCTGCTAATTTGCAGACGTAATGAAAGTTGTGTAGTATTAGTGCAGAAAATGAAGGTTTGGAGGGAATGAGTTTGGGTTTTGGAGTTAAGTTATGTGAAACACTAAAGAATTACTCTAGGTCAATCTATGGCCAAGTGTATGATCCTGTGGTGTATATGGATGTGTCAACCTCCTACTGACATCCAGAAAGAGGCTGGATGATGGTGTTTTACAACTTGAACCTTCCAAAGATAATGCCTGGGACTTGATAATAATATATTAGGATTGTCAAGTAGATCTACAAGGAGCATTGGGATTATGATGACCACAGTTTGGTTTAGTGGTGCTTCAATAAGTAAAACCCATTTTGGAGAATTAAAATAACATCACAGTCATACTTGTAGTAATAAAGTAAAGTAATGATGACCTATTCTAAGGTGACAACTAGGGAAGGAGGTAAAAAGGTCCTGATCTCTTAGGCTCAGGCAGCTGCTGCATAATGCTACAGGCACTGTATTTGAAATCAAAAGACATGCTAGCATCTTGGTTCCGTCACTTCCTAGCTGTGGGATCTTGGAAAAACTTGCTTGAATGTCAATGACCTCATTCCTAAAAATGGCACTAATTCCCACCTCTTGGTTATGTGTAATGAACAAATGTGGCAACGTTTTGTAAACTGCAAGGGGTGCTATAGAAAGAGAAGAGAAAATGATCACAGTGGCATGTATTGACTTACTAAATATCGAGGATACTTTTTGGGTGAATGTTTGTTTATTGTTGAGAGGGGGGTGGGGGGACAGAAGATCCAAAGCAGGCTCTGCACTGAGAGCAAGGAGCCCAATGCAGGACTTGAACTCATGAACTGTGAGAACATGAGCTGAGCCAAAGTTGGGCGCCTAATTGACTAAGTCACCCAAGTCCCCCAAGAATACTTGTTTTAAATGTGAAGATGTCTGAAGGCCAATAAAATGGCCATAGTGTCCAGAAAAGAATGGGAAAGTTAGAATGGGTTTTCGATTTTCTAATTTGGGGCTATGTTATGTTCCAGTAATCTCTTAGTAGAGACATCATATAGGTGGTCCTTTGTTGACCTTTGAACAAGATGGGTTTGGACTGTGGGAGTCCACTTACACACAGATTTTTTTCAATAAATACAGCACCATCCTGTAAATGTATTTTTTCTTCCTTATCATTTTCTTTTTCTTCTTGTTTTTTTAAATTATTTATATTGAGAGAGAGAGAGAGAGGACAGAGCACGTGAGTAGAGGAAGCGGGGGCAAAGAGACAATCTTCATCAGGCTCCACACTGCCAGCGCTGAACCTATCATGGGGCTTGAACCCAGGAAGTATAGATCATGACCTGAGCCAAAGTCAAGAGCCTGACCCTTAACTGACAGTGCCACCCAGCACCCCTTCCTTACGATCTTCTTTGTAACCTTTTCTTTAGTTTATAGTGTTAGAATATAGTATGTAATACATATAACAGAGAAAACATGCATTAATCGACTGTGTATATTGTTGGTAAGGTCAGCATTCCGTTATACTAACCCTGACCTTCCATGCTCTGTTTACAGAGTCAATGGCCAAATGAGGCCGAAATGGTAGATTAGATCTAGAGAGCATATACAAGGGCTTCTGCTTTAATGTTCTGGTTTTTGAATATATATATACTTTTTGATTTTTAAGTGTAATTGCTTTTAAAGTAGGAAATTCAGTAGGAGCTTTTTTTTTTTTATTTCGTTTTTGAGGATTCAAAGGATATTTGTGGATTTTGGAGTACATGGCCATCAGAGCCCGTAACCCTTGCTTTGTTCAAGGGTCAACTGTATAGAGACTTGGTACTTTTGAGATCTTCTCAGTGAGATTAGTGTAAATGTTTTGACCTTAATAAATTGGTCCTTGTATACTGAGTACATACCAAGCACTTAGATACTGAGTGTACAAGGTGAGGGGTTAAGTTGTAGCGGTCGGAGCAGAAAAGTAAGTAAACAGCAATCCATTGTAACTCAGTATAAAGGCTTCATTGAAAGAAAATGGAGCATGTTAGTTTAGAGAGTATGGGGGAGTTTGCAGTGAGGATGAGGATGACAGTGGGATTGGGTATTTTGGTAGTCAGAAAAGATCTGAGAGTGGCAAAAGTGTCAAGTGAAAGATGAGAAGGACCAGTGGTGAAGATCTTGGAGAGGGACATTCTGGACAGAGAGAACCATGGATCATCATTTTACTCCAATGTCTTAGGGTGACCAAGAAGTAGGAAGACCCACTCCATCATCATAATCATTATTGTGGTGTGTAGAAAAAATGTGCATACTGATTAAGTGCTTGGCACATTTTAGGTGATTAAGACATAAATGTTCTTATACTTGCCCTTTGAAAGCTTTCTACACACTTTGAAGAGTTTCATACCTATATCTACAATTTTTTTTCCTATTAGTTCACCATAATTTTAAGAAAAGTTTTTCTTACTAAATTGCCATTCGATCCAACCCTTCTTTCATCAAGAAAAAGGTCAAGCCTTTGTTTACCTAAACGAAGCAGCAGCTACAACAGTGTTATGTTTATACTCAACATGATATACTCCAAAGTTTCTTATCATGTGAGGTATGAATTGACACTGAAACAGATGTCTGCCATTTTATTACAAGCAGTTTAAATTTATAGCAAGGACACTTTTAAACAATTTGTGTGAACTGTTATTTCAAATGTCCTTTTATTTTGGTCGGGAATGCAAAGGAAGGTGTTTTGTTAGTTCCTTTTTGAAATCTGCATACAAGTCAGCCTTCTGCCTTTGAAAGTATTTATTCTGGCCTTCCATGTTCAGTTTACAGAGTCAGTAGCCAAATGAAGATTAAAAGGTACACTGAATCAAGAGAGCATATACAAGGTTTTGGATTTAAATTTTTTGGTTTTCAATAAGTTTTCCTTATGTGTAAGTCTGATTGTTATTAAAATCGTAAATTCAGATATTTTCTTGGCAAAGGATTAGTAAGTCTTCACGCAACTCATTACTGATGCTACTTTTAACAGAGTATGTCTGAGAATCCCAACAAACATGTTCCTCGGATCTCTGGAGCTGTGGATCAGAAAGTGCAAAGTATATTAAATGGACAAGTAGAAGGTAAGAACTGTATTTTATTCAAAGGTCATTTGACAGAATGTTGATTTAAAACAGGAATACTGATATATACTAATATCTCAAGAAAACCGCCTGTTAAGTGCATAGGAAAGAGAAAGAGATGTCAAAAGGAGATGAGTTGTATATCTTATGTGGTGTCAGCAACAGATTAAATTGAGAGTGCCACCAAAGGAGCTAAATGACTAGTTCCGTTTCAAGATACTGGAAGACCTAAGGAACCTCAGGAAATAAGAAAAGAGCCAAAGAGGGAATGATGAGAACGGCAGAGAGTACAGGGAGTAAATGAAGGAAAGTAAGCCAGTGTGTATTGTGTTTCTACTGGAAGGTGGTAAAATACACTAGTTCTTTAAAAGGAAGAGCAGACTATTTGAAAGGCAGCAACACTATCAGGTGAGCTTCTAGTACCATAATTTGTCAGAGTAGTATCCCAAAATGTTCCCACTCTTACTGTTAACCTCACTGTTGGGAAGACATTAAGGACTGACCTAGCTGATGATGCAGAGTTATGTCCTAACTACCATGGATGAACATAAGCATTTGTAGTCAGCGATAAATGTATATACGTTAATACCACATAAAATTGGGATACTTCATATGGTAGTATCATTTACGGCAAAATAAGAGACCTGGAAGGAGGGTCAGATAGGGAGACATCAAGATACCTCATCTGACATTTTGGGTGCGGGATTTGTGACTTTGGATTATTTTGGCAATAAGTGCCTTTAATAGGTGAACTGTATTTTTCATTTTTTTAAGAAATTAAGGAAAAGAAACAAAAAAACTAATCAGTAGTATGTTTTTATACTCTGTCTGATAGTTCTGATTGTTCTACAGTGATCCCTGTTACTTTTTTGATTCCTATCTTCCAGAAACATGAACTGAGTCCTAGTTAGCAATCATATAGCAATATCCTCCAAATAAAGGCTGAATTTAATGAACGTAACATGGTCTACAACTAGATATCCTTCCCTTACGGAAAACTCTTTTGTCTGAAGAAGAGGGGATATCACTACATCTAAGGCACTGCCTGACGAGATCTTGCTTATTATGTAAAAGCTGTGACACCATGGCCATAGCTGATACCCACCCTAAAATCTCTGATGGTAAAAACAAGGGACTAGTTACCACTGCACTAATTGTTTTGTTAGCACTAGTGGTCAAACATATAAAGGCAAATGCTTGGACTAACCTGGGTTCTTAAGAAAACCCTAAATTAGAGTTCCGACATCATTACCTTTGACATTCTGAGTTGATCTGCCCTAGGATCTGTGTCTTCATCTCAGTGCTGCTGAGGAACCAGAGAATGGATGTGGAAGCTACACAGGCTGACAGGCAAAGCCCCTCAGCTACCCATTAACTATGGAATCATGAGTCGAGTAATCAACCTCCCTGAACCACACTTGCCAAAGTAATAAAAAGTAGGCTACAATAACACAGCTACTTTGCAAAGCTATACAATGACTATATAACTGAATAGATGTTATGCATAGGATACAGTGTCTAGTCCAGGGTAGAACACTCAACAACTGCTTTTTTTCTCTGCATTCCCTTAGGAAACCATAATTTTCAGTCCATTCATTTCATTTCCTTTCCTTTCATTTTCCACTTCATTTCATTTCCTTCCTTTATACTTTGAGAGTGAGTGCACACAGAAAGAGGGAAACATATCCCTGGGAGGCTGTCAGCACAAAACCTGACGTGGGGCTTGAACTCACAAACCTGAGTTGAAATCAAGAGTCACACCCTTAACCGAATGAGCCACCCAGGTGCCCCAGCAAATGTCATTTTTACAAATCCATAAAAATCCTACCTGGTTATAGAGTCTTCCTCAGCATTCTTATCTGCTCCTAAAGAAAAAAGCAAAATACATGTTAAATCAACAATGAAAAGCTACAGGAAATTACAAGGGTACGGCTTATGTTTTGTTAAAAAGTATTGCTTTGGGACCACACCTGGAAACCACACTACACTGAATGGTAATTGTACCATTGGTAGGCTTAAAGCACTAAGAAATGTTACTTTCTCCTCCATATTGACCAAAAGCAAGAATGGGTTTTATCAGAATTTGACACCTACAGGTGAACTGATGTTTCCAATGACCATCACTGACCGACTCTATGACACTGGAGGAAAATGGTATCGTTAGGAGAATGATTATCATGAGCTGACAATGTCAAACTGGAACTAGCATGATTTTTCTGGACTTTCACTACTAGAGAAGTTGAAAGAGAGTACCTTTAGTTTGCTGTAACAAGGCAGAACTTCCCAGGCTCTTCAGACAGTGTTCAGTTTCAGGATGAAACACCCCCTCACAAAGTGTGCTCTGTAGCTTTTGTACTTTGCAGCATGGCCAAACCATAGCAAACAGACTCTCCGTGGCCTTATTTGCAACGGCAGGGTAAGAAGATTTGGCATTCCAGTTTGATAAAGTTCTAACCTCTTGAGACTGTCTCCTTCCATTGCTAGAGCGTCTATCTAGACCCACCTTACATCACAGAGGAGGATGATCCCAATGTGAGTGCTATGTAGTGGTTCATGATGTCATTTTTCTCAAGCCTCCCCATTAGGTGACACACATCTAGAGAAATCATGCTTTTTTTTTCACGGAAGGCATATGTCATCAGATCCTCTACTGATGAGCAACAAAACAAAACAAGGGCAAAGAATATCTTGAATGCCTGCCTTCAATTACCAGGGAATTTTAACTTTCTAAACATTCAAAGATATCCACTGTATGATTCTAACTATATGACACTCTGGAAAGAGGAAGGCTATGGAGGTAAGGGTTGAGGTGAATGTAGGGATAAAGGGGCACACCACAGAGGACCTTTAAGGCAGTGAAACTCTTTCACACAATACAACAAAGGTGGATTCACATCATTACACATTTGTTAAAACTCATACTGTGTATAATGCCAAGGATGAACACTAATGCAAATTAGAGACTGGGCCTCAAAATGAAAAGTTAGTGTCCATATAAAATGCACCACTGTTGTCAAGGTGCCTGGGTGGCTCAGTTGGTTCAGCGTCCAAGTCTGGATCTGAGCTCAGGTCATGATCTCACAGTTCATGTGATCAAGTCCTGCATCAGGCTCTGTCCTCTGACAGCACAGGATTCTTTCCCCCCTCTCCCCTTCCCCTTTGCTGCTCACACACATGCATGCTCTCTTGCTCAAAACTAAACCAAGGAACTGAAAAAAAATACTACTAAAAATGGACCACTGTCGTGCAAGATGTTGACAACAGGGGAGGCTAGGCGTGTATGGGAGCATGGTATGGTATATGGAGACTGTACTTTCTATTATATTTTGCTCTGAATTTAAAACTGCTGTAAAAAATAAGACTTATTAAATGTATAAAACACCAACAACAAAACATGGCATCCATTGAATCTACTCTTAGCATATATTAATGCATGATACAGTCACCTTGAACATTAAAGACAGAGATCAAAGTAACACAATAGGGAAACTGTCTACCATATGGAAGTATATGAAAATATATAAAGCAAAATACAAAAGTTATTTGTATACTTAGGAAAGAAAACAATTGGTGAATATGATCAAATATAACTATAAACAGGGACTCAGCACTATAGGAATCAAACCTGGGTTTTCCATATAATTAAGAGATTTTATTCTAATTTTAAATCAAAAATCATTATGTTGATCATATCTAAGAATCATAATGAAAGCTTAATCACATTAAAAAAAGATTATAATGACCTAATATTGCCCTAGTAATTTTTGTACAAATACCTACTTCATATGGATGATGAAACTGAAACCAGTACCATGGTAACCATCATATTACTTGCTAGTAAAATAAAATTTTAAGACACCACCAAATATTAAGTCAGGGCTATAATTCCTATACACAACAGGTTTCATCCAGCAGGCCAAAGATGGTTACCCTCCGAACATCCTCCTTGAATGACTAGCCCTTGGTTGTTCCCTGGGATCTTGGATTTAAGGAGGGTTCCCACCATTCCCTACCTGGTCAAGAGTGGCTCACTATGCCTAAGTGCTGGTAAAATCAATGTGCTTAAGGCCGTACACTTGATTTCCTTCTGGAAACCTGGAACTTTGGGACATGCTAAGGAGAAGATGCCTATGTGATTAGCATTTGATGAAAACCTCGGGCACTGAGTATCCATAAGCCTCGTACTGGCAGACAACATTTCACTTGTGCTGTCCTAATTTCATGCTGGAGGAATTAAGCACATCCTGCTAACTCCATAGAGAAAGGATTCCCGGAAGCCTGTGCTTGGTCTCCTCTGGACTTCACCCCATGCACCCTTTCTCTGTGCTGATTGGCCTTCCTAGCCTGTCCCCATACCAAACCACAGGCATGAGTGCAACTATATGCTGAGTCCTGTGAGCTCTTCTAGTGAATAATCAAATCTGGGTGCCGTTGGGGTGCCTCTAACACAACTGCGTTATATGAAATTTTTATTATTTGGGTTGATGTCTTACACGTGGTTACAGTCAGAAGGTTATGTCATAGAATACCTTTCCTGGAAACTCTTTTTCTTGGTATTTGCCTGGAAAATTCCTACATTCCTATAAATCCATTTGAAGAAAGGTTTCAAAGCAATAGATGAAATCATGATGTCAGAAAGTGTGAAACAAGCAACAATCCTATTTTACTCAAAAAAAAAGAGAGAGAGAGAATCCTGGTGACTGCCACTATGTTCTACCATATACAAGTTCCTCTCAAATATGAAAAATAAGTTAATTTTCTCCAACTCACTAGGGCTTAGTTCATTTTTCTGGCCGATAGGAATCAAGAAGTAACAGGGATCGTTCTAGAAAAAACAGAACTATCAGACCCAGTATAAAAACATACTACTGATTACAGGGTTTTTTTTTGTTTCTTTTCCTTAATTTCTTAGAAAATTAAAAATATAGTTCACCTATTAAAGGCACTTATTGCCAAAATAATCAAAAAGTCATAATTCCTGTGTCTTCATTCCTGCTGCTCTCCTCTGTTCATCTGATAAAGTCCTACTCATTCTTCATGTCCAATTTAAATGCCAGCACACAACGTGGAGACCTCTGAATCTTCTGAGAGTTCTCTCTCACCCCCTAACTTTTTATATTCAGGAATCACAAATTCATATTAACTATACTGTTTCTGTCTCTGCTTTATCTTTCCCCTGCCACTGCCCTAGTCAAACACAAGTTCTTAACTGATGATTTTCACAGGAAAAAAAAACCACCAAATATTAATGTTATTTCTTAAATGAATAAAAAAATTTTCAGCAAAACAAATGAGAAAGACACAAGGCACAGGAAAAAAAATTAATGGAATAAATTGAACCCCCTGACGTTTTCAATCTACACAGCTGAAAGTTTCACAATGGACTAATACCAGGCTAAGAAAACAAGAGCTTCCTTTGCCTCCCAGTCTCTTTATGTGGTTTCCTATAACCTATCCTCCATATGAGGGTTCAGCAAACTATGGCCACAGGCCAAACACAACCTGCCATCTGGTTCTGTAAATAATGTTTTATTGGGGCATAGTCCCATGTCTTCACTTACATATTGCTACGGCTGCTTTCACACTACAAGGGCAGAGCTGAGAGACCACATCACCTAAAATATTCACTGGCTCTTTAGGAAAAAGGCTTGGTGATCTGTATTTTATGCCATAACCAGAGTGTCCTAACTCAAATCTAATCTTCTTAGTCTTCGGCTTCAAATTCTCCAAACTCCCTGCATCAAATACTGCCGCCTCCCTCCCTAAGAGCCCTTCGACATTCTTCATTCTTGCTAGAGAATCACAATTTTATTTGGATATTACTGTCTCCATACACAAAGAAGGTGGCCTCACCCTGGCTTCAAAAAGAGAAAGGATTATTCTAAGCTAATCACAGTACCTGATTTACCAGGGACCAGTTTAGGAGTGAGTATGTGATGTAACCTAGTCTTTAAAATGCTAGAGGAAGTCTACTGCAAGCCTCTTCCTAGTGAAAAGAAACACCTAAAGAAAAGCAGTCCTTCCCACCCACTGGATGTTGCCATGTGAGGGTATGATACCTGGAGCTGTTGCTAATTAGCCACCCCGGAAAGGAGAAATAAAAACACCACCAACTCCAAAACTGAACAAGAGACGACTGGGATCCTGATGATATCACCGAACCATCAAAACATTTCTGGTTCCTACTGTTTTCCTCGCTGTTAGAAGTCACCTATTATTTGCCGCTAAAAGCATTCTACCAAAGAAACTTCCCAAGGCCTATCGGGTAAGATCTACTGCTTTCTATAGCACTGACAAACTTCCATAAGCTTGTCTTACCTAGGTATTCACCTCATTCCCAACCATTCCCATAGCACACGTTTTCTACCAGCAAAACCCAACTGCTCATAAATCCTGCTAAGTTCACTCGTACACCTTCACCTCTGCACTGTTGTGTATTCCGCCAAACAAGTAATCGTGATAGTTTACAAACATTGTCAAACATACAAATGTTGGTCCTGCCAAACATTGTCATTCTGCCTCTCTACCTGGCAAACTCAACTACTCACCCTGCATGCTTACCGTAGATTCTACCCAGTCTTTGAAAACTCTGATTCCTCACCGTGAACTTACGGTAACTGGAACAAATGTCAATACAAAATAACAATGATAATTATAAGCTCTACGAGACTCTGGCACCTAGTAAGCACTAAAGGGAGTAAGTAATATAAATGACAGGGATAACAACAAACTCCTGGGGCGCAGAGACTGGTTTTTGAATGTTTGTATTCTACAACAACAGGATAACACTTAGTAGCTAAAAGGCACTTAAGAGTGACTTGTAAAGTGAACAAATGGGCATGAATAAAAATGATTCCTTTGAAAATTATTTTTAAAAACCACAGAAACTTTTCTGTTTCAAAAACCGCAAAGACAGCTCTATTCTGTTATGAGCACCTTCATGATCCAAACGCTGTCTGCTCAATCTTTGCCTTTCCTGTAACTTTCAAAACTCACTTACAGAAGGTCTTTGGTAACAGTCTACCAAGTTAAAGCTTTCTTCCTACTTTCCAGATTGTACAGTGCAGTAGTGTCCAGCTTTGGCTCAGGTCATCATCTGACAGTTTGTGGGTTTGAGCCCCACATTGGGCTCTGTGCTGACAGCTTAGAGCCTGGAGCCTGCTTCGAATTCTGGGTCTCCGTCTCTCTCTGCTCCTCCCCCGCTCATGCTCTGTCTCTCTTTCTCCTTCAAAAATAAAGAAAAACATTAAAAATATTTTTTTAAATAGAAAAAATAAAAAGCAACTGACTGTTAAGCCAACAGTTCCAGAAAGAAGGGTGGGAGGTGTCTCTGGGCAAGGCTGTGACAGGCAGGGATGTGGTTCCTCTGAACCCAGAAAATGGGGAGAAGGAAGAGTAGACTTGACTCCTGGATTTCTAGGCAAAGAGCTTCCCTATGCCACTCCACTGGAGCCTGTCTCTCTGATACTGGGGGGAGATGCTCCCCAAAGAGTTGGGCAGAGAAAGGGAAGGAGAGAGGAAGTCGGCTTTGGTGGGACAGGGGCTTGTTGCCATGCCAAAGGGGGCACCCGTACTGAACAAAGGGCTCACAAACAGAAGACCTGAACTTGTCCTTTACTGGTTCTGTGCCCTTAGGACATCATTTATTCTCTCTGGGCCAGTTTTCACATCCGTGCGATGGATATCATGGCACCACACGTGCTGACATTGCAGTGCTGCATAGACTTGGAAGGACACGGTTGGGTTATGACACGTAAAAGCCTGGCTCTGATGTCAGACAGACCTGGGGGTGAAGTCCCTGGCTCCGCACCCTGTCGGCTGTGTGCTCTTGAGCAACTCACGCCTCCCCTCCAAGCTCGGGTTCTCTGTCTGTAAAGTGGCGACAATCGCACTCACCTCAGAAAGTTACCTGTACACACAGGGTACGGCACAGAGTAGCCCCCAGCAAATGGAAGTTCTGATTCCTGAAACGATGTGCCCCAAGAAATACAGAATTCAGAATCAGCCACCAACTCACTACTGTAAGCCCTGCCTTCTGACTGCAGATCCGGAGTCAATGGGCGCTAGAGGCCTTTTGCCCAAATTTTCAAGGTTCTGTCCCTGCCCCACTGAGGCACCAAGGGGGATGCCACACAGGTCCCTCTGATCAGGCGATGGCCTTGTCCTCATGTCAGGCAGAAAGCTCATTCCATGCCCCAAACTCGGCTGCTCCCAGGAGAGAGGATGCAGGCCCACACCTCTGGTCACCAGGGGCAAAGTATACCCACCCCACCCCCCCACCCCGTGGCCAATAATCCAAACTAGACTGACATGGGTGGGACCTCCAAGGACACTCCTTCTCCACATGTGGAAACTGAGTCCTGGAGACGGGAAAGGACTTGTCCAGGGCATCGAGGGAGCTGCTGGCAGAGCTGGGACCAGGGTCCCAGCTGGAGCCCTGCCCAGAGGCAGATGCCTTGTTCACACATTTTTCTGCCTGTGGCCCCCACTCCCAGTTGAACAGACAACCATTTCCTTGAAAACACAGCCATTCCAGTTGCAAACATCTTCAGAGCACATATTACAGCTAGGTTTGGTTAAACAATGAACAAAGAGTCTGCAGGTTTTTAACCTGAAGGCTTTTGGGGGAGGTGCTAGAGACACCCTCCCCTAACACAGTCATCAGAATACCATAGGTCTGTATGTTTTGTTGGAAGGTGGTCTATCTACATAGAGCTTTCTTCAGGTCCCCACAGGGCCTCTAAGAGGGCTAAACTGAAAACATCTGGGCCTTCCTGAGGAATTTCACACATCCCACCTTATTCAGAAATGCTAGAATCAGGGGTGCCTGGGTGGCTCAGTCAGTCAAGCATCCGACTTTGGCTCAGGTCATGATCTCACCGTCTGTGAGTTCCAGCCTCGCGTTGGGCTCTGTGCTGACATCTCAGTGCCTGGAGCCTGCTTCAGATTCTATGTCTCCCTCTCGCTCTGACCCTCCCCCATTCGTGCTCTGTCCCTCTCTGTCTCAAAACTAAATAAACGTTAAAAAAAAAAAAAAGAAATGCTAGAATGTACAGTCAGCCCTGGAGCTGATTCTTTCAACAACGCGGGACATGCCACACCTAGAGACCTATACGCAGACATATGCCCAAGCTTTCTGAGCAGGGAGGGGCAGCAACAGGTCCAGGCTTCAAGCCTGTCCTCTGGTGGCTGTCTGCCACCAGGCGGGGAGGGGCTTCTTGGTGCTCAGTGCTGACACCAGATGCGGACACCCTCAACACACACAGGCACAGATATGAAGCCAGCCCCCACGGTCTGAGGGCATTTGTGGTCTCAGGCTGAGGACTCAAGATACAGGGGTGAGGCAGCTCAGCAGGGACGGGGTCCCAGGATGGGAAGTGACATAAGGAAGGCAATAGACACACATACAATCACACATACACGGTCACGGCCTCACCCATGTACACAGAGACTCATGCATCACACAGATACACCTCATACTCACGAAAACACATAAACACACAGACCCATGTACACGCAATAAAATGATATACTTGGATATCTCCAGACCGATGCACAGACATGCTCAGAGGCACACACTCCCAGCCACATGTCCTCGCCCACATAGGCGTGTGCATGCTTTACACACACGCACACACACAGTCCTAGCATCTAAACGCTCCCCGGGAACCAACCACTATGGATTCTCCCCTCTGCAGGCAGTCCAGGGCTACAAACTAAAGGCTGGACTGGGTTCCCAGTTGGCCCCAAGGAGAGGGAAGGGGCAGAGGGACAGTTGAACCTTGCTTGCTTCTCACTCTACTGCATGTGGGGGTGGGGTAGGGGGTAAGGGAAACCCACCTGCCAAAACAGCAGGGGACAAGCCCACAAATGGAGTAACCCACTTGCCAGGGGCTTTCAGGGATGGGGGGCGGGGGGGGGAGTCTCTTGGCTCCTGGGGGTGGCTCCAAGCACTGAGAATTTGCGGGAAAGGGGAGATCTGGGATGAGGGACATTTTTCCACAGTGAACCTTTCCCCCCTTCCGAAGTCTGGTCTTCCTTCTGCAGCTCCATTCAGCCCCCCACCACCCAATACGCCCAGTCAGCACCCCCAGGCGCTTGCCTCACCTTACTTAGATCCAACCACCGGCTCCTCCACAAGAGGAGGTCCTACCCAGACATACCCACACCCAGGGAGGGCCCTCCCGCTGCACCCGACCCTGCACACAGCATAAAAACATCCAGAGTCCCCCTATACCCCCATCCCCAAACTCATCCGCCTCCAGTTCCCCGGGAGGTAAATACCCAGCCAGGTGAGCCCCAAACCGAAAATGGCCGTCCCCACCGCCGCTGCCACCGGCCACCTCTCCTTCGGAGACCCTTCCCCAGGTGGCTTGGAAGCCCCCTCCCCCAGGATCGCGCCCCCGCCCCCGCCTCTGGCACCCACCTCCTTCTTGATGGTGCCCAGCAGCCTCTGTCTAGTGTCCGCCTCTGTGGCACGAGACGAGGAGGCAGCCGGTCAGCCGAGCGCTGCAGCGGGGGCCCGGGGCTGCCCTCCCACCGCCCCCGCACCCTGCGCCCGCTTAGCCGCAGCGCTGGAGGCCATGGCCGCACGCGCTGCGTTCCTAGCCCAGACGGCCTCGGTGCCGGCTCTCCGGCTCCGCAGCTGCAGCCACAGCGGGGCGGGACCGAGCGCCTGGTGACGTGAGGCCCCGCCGCGCAGCCTCCCCCGCCCCTCCGGCGAGCCGCCGCCGCCGCCTCCACAGTGCAGCCTGGCCCCTGGCGAGAAGGTCCTCTGGGCGATGCATGCTCTGGGCCCCTACCACCAGCAGCCCCGCCTCCATGGGAAGCCCCGCCTCCCGCGCCCTGCGACCCAGGTCCCACTTCCCCTCTATTGGGCAGGGCGGAAATGTATCCTTCATTCCCAGATCCGCTCCTTGCCAGGCTGCAAGTGGCCTGAGGCAGTGGGGCCTGTTATTGACAGGCTGCAAGCCTCAAGGTTCTCATCTTTAAAATGGATGTAATAGGGGCTCCTGGGTGACTCAGTCGGTTGAGTGTCCGACTTCCGCTCAGGTCATGATCTCATGATTCGTGGGTTTGAGCCCTGCGTTGGGCTCTGTGCTAACTGCTCAGAGCCTGGAACCTGTTTCCAATTCTGTCTCCCTCTTTCTCTGCCCCGACTCCGCTTGTGCTCTGTCTCTAAAATAAATAAACATTAAAATACATTTATGTGTATAAAATGGATGTAATAGGACCACCTCATCAGAATGATACCAGACATAAAAGAGATAGTGAATGTAAAGCACTTAACAGAGACCTAGGGAAAAAGACCAGCAACCATAAAAGCTGTCATTATTATTATTATTATTATTATTATTATGTCTTCCAAGATACAGTGCCTCTCCACCCAGATTGGCCAGGTCTTACGTGGCTCCCTCCCCCACACGCAGGTCAGTGGGAGAGTGACAGAATAGGATCCTTCCAGGACCCCAATAGGGCACTTGTCAGCCAGGATCTCCAAGACTCTTTGCGACCAACGCTTATTCCACCACGTTCCTGACCGCGTCCACCCAGACTGCAACTCGGGTTTACAAACGTTTATTGAGCACCTACCACATGCCAGGTTACTGTACTGAGGATACGGAAGTGAGCAAGATGGGCAAAAGCCTGCCAATGAAAGGGCGGGCCTACGCCAGCCGACTCCATCTTGTTCTGTGTCCTTCACCTAGACCACGCCTCCCCCCTTTGAGTGACCTCCCGCTCACCCATTCAAGCTTCCTGATCAAAACACGCCACTTCCCCAGCCAATCAGCTGCCCCTAGACCCCTATAAAACCTTTGTGCTTTTGAAACTCGCTCTCTTTCCCTGGTATCTCACCGCTGCGTCTGTGCAGGTAGGGGATTGGGCTCGAGCTAGCTCGAATAAAGGCTCTTTGCTTTTGCATTGGACTCGGCTCCCTAGTGGTCTTTGGGGATCACGAATTCTGGGCATAACATTTGGGGGCTCGGCCCGGGATCCCCAAGACCCCCAAGGGACCCCCGACCCGGAGAGCCTGACTGGCCACGGTTAGTGTCTGTTTGTTCTGTCTTTTCTGTGTGAGCTCATTTCTGGAATTCTGGTAGTGCCCGACGCGGTCTAAGTGGACGCACTGGAGGACCACGGGCTGGGAGTTTCGGAAGACGTTCCGATTCTCCCTTCTGGAGGGACGTGGAATCCCCTCAAAGGTCTGAGACGAGGCGGGTCGCTCCCGCTGGTCGGCGTGAGGCCGTCGTCTTTGGAGGGACGTGGAATCCCCTCATCGGTTTTGGAGGGACGTGGAATCCCCTCAAAAGCTAGCTTTCAGTTTTGCTTCCATGGAGTTGGAAGACTTTCTAGGGGCCCTCTGTTTGTCTGTTTTTGTGTTTCTCTGTTTTGCTCTGTGGACTTACTGGACGGACATTATGGGACAGACTCAGACTACGCCTCGACCCACCCTCTTGGCTTAAGCCCTTCCTAACCCTGCTCCCTCCGGAGCCAAAACCCATTCTTGCTTTGCAGGAGACAGAGAAGAGGAAACGTCTTACCCAGCCTTCAGCACCCCTCTACCCTATCCTACAGGGGGGTACTGAAGAAGAATTAATTTTTCCTCCCCCGTATAACCCCTCTAGGATGCCAGAAGAACACCATCCTCCCCCTCCGGGGGAGGCAGACGCTGTTCCGAGAGTGGGAGGCGGAAACGCTCCAGGGGGAAGCCCGCCCTTTACCAGACAAAGGGCTCAGAGGGAGCAATCCGCCTCCACCGCCGACTCCACTATTCTGCCCCTGCGAGCCACCGGACCCCCAGACGCGGAGGGGAATCAGCCCCATCACTATTGGCCTTTCGCCACTAGTGACCTCTACAATTGGAAAGCTCAGAATCCAAAGTTTTCCGAGAAACCGGCAGGGCTTATTGATTTATTAGACTCTGTTCTTTTTACCCATCAGCCCACGTGGGATGATTGCCAGCAGCTTTTGCAGGTCCTGTTCACGACTGAAGAAAGAGAAAGAATCCTCAATGGGACCCGAAAACTAGTTCCGGGCGCAAATGGGAATCCCACCACCAACCAGGCTCAGATAGATGCCTCCTTCCCCTTAACTCGGCCCCAGTGGGATTTCAACACAGCAGAAGGTAAGGAGAGGCTCCGGGTCTACCGCCAGACTCTAATGGGGGGTCTCCGAATGGCTGCTAGAAAGCCAACCAATTTGGCCAAGGTAGGAAATGTACAACAGGGAAAAGATGAATCTCCGGCTGCCTTTTTAGAACGGATCATGGAGGCATTCCGTACCTATACCCCCATGGATCCAGAGGCTCCGGAAAGCAAGGCAGCTGTTATCATGGCCTTTGTAAACCAATCGTCTGTAGACATTAGGAGAAAATTACAGAACATAGATAGACTAGGAGAAAAAAGTCTGCAGGACTTACTGGTGGTAGCCGAAAAGGTATATAATAACCGGGAGCCTCCTGAGGACAAGCAGGCTCGCGCCATGGCGGCTGCCAGCAGTAAGCAGACTCGAGACCTGGCCAGAATACTGCTAGCTACCACTGCTGACTTCCCCGAGGAACGAGACCGCCGTCTCCGGCAGCTGGCAGACGACACAAGAAAAGGTAAAGGAACCACCAAGAGGGGGAAGCAGAGGCTGCAGAAGGATCAGTGCACATACTGCAAGGAGATAGGGCATTGGGCCCGAGATTGTCCGAAAAGGGCCGGCGGGAAGGGAAGTAAGACTGATCGAGTAAAAGTCCTAGAGCTGGATGAACTAAGTGATTAGGGGAGTCAGGGTTCGGACCCTCTCCCCGAACCCAGGGTAACTCTTAAAGTGGAGGGGACCTCTATTGACTTCCTTGTCAACACCGGAGCACAACATTCGGTCCTCCGCACCCTACAAGGAAAACTAGCTAGCAAGAAGTCCTGGGTACAAGGGGCAACTGGTATGAGCCAGTATTCATGGACTACCCAAAGAACAGTAGATTTGGGAATGGGCCGGGTATCCCACTTCTTTATGGTAATACCAGAATGCCCCTACCCGCTGTTAGGACGGGACTTACTGACCAAGATTGGAGCTCAGATAACTTTCAGACAAGGGGGGGCCTCAGGTCACCGATGGCAAGGGCCACCCCATCCAGGTCCTGACCATGAAACTGGAGGATGAATACCTCCTCCACCTGGAGGCGCTCCCGAGAGAGGATAATATAGACAGATGGCTACAAGAATTCCCCTCGGTTTGGGCAGAGACAGGGGGGATGGGACTAGCCGCTCATAGGACCCCAGTCCTGGTAAAGCTCAAGCCAGGAGAGAGTCCGGTAAGGATCAAACAATACCCCATGTCTCAGGAGGCCCGGAAGGGGATCCAGCCACACATCCGGAGACTACGAAGCCTAGGGGTACTAGTTCCTTGCCAGTCTGCCTGGAACACCCCCTTACTGCCGGTCAAAAAGCCTCACACAAATGACTACCGACCGGTACAAGACCTCTGGGAAGTAAATAAGAGGGTCGGGGACATACACCCAACTGTTCCCAGCCCATATACTCTCTTGAGCTCCTTAGCGCCCTCCAGGGTCTGGTATACTGTACTAGATTTAAAGGATGCCTTCTTCAGTCTGCCGTTGGCACCCCAGAGCCAACCCTTGTTCGCCTTTGAGTGGCATGATCCGGAGGAGGGCTACAGTGGACAACTCACCTGGACATGGCTACCTCAGGGATTCAAAAATTCACCCACCATCTTCGACGAGGCACTACACGAGGACCTGGGTGAGTACAGAAGGGAGCACCCTGGCCTCACCCTTCTACAGTATGTAGATGACATCCTGATTGCTGCCGACACTGCCAAAGACTGTGAGCGAGGGACCCAGGACCTGCTGGCTACCCTGGGGGCCTTAGGATACCGGGCATCCGCGAAGAAGGCTCAGATATGCAGGGAGAGGGTAAGTTACCTGGGATACATCCTGGAGGGCGGACAGCGGCGGTTATCAGAAGCCAGAAAAGAAACTGTCCTAAAGATCCCTACTCCCACCTCCCGAAGAGAAGTGAGGGAATTCCTAGGATCAGCCGGCTACTGCCGCCTCTGGGTTCCAGGTTTTGCTGAGATCGCCAGGCCCCTATATGAAGCTATCAAAGAGGGGAAAACATTTAAATGGGCTGAAAAAGAAGAAACTGCCTTTAATCAGTTAAAAAGGGCCCTCCTAAGTGCCCCAGCCCTGGGCCTACCGGACATTACAAAGCCCTTCCACCTCTTTGTAGATGAACATAAGGGAATAGCAAAAGGAGTTCTAACTCAAGCCTTAGGCCCCTGGAACCGTCCAGTGGCTTACCTGTCTAAGAAACTAGACCCAGTGGCTGCCGGCTGGCCGCCATGCCTAAGAATTATTGCAGCGACAGCACTCCTAGTCAAGGATGCAGACAAACTGACCCTAGGACAGGAGATCTGGATCACGACCCCACACGCCATTGAAGGGGTCCTGAAACAGCCTCCGGATAGATGGATGAGCAATACACGTATGACTCATTACCAGAGCCTCCTACTCAACCCTCCACGAGTGCGGTTCCACCCCAGTGCAGCCCTCAATCCCGCAACCCTGCTGCCCGACCCTGACCTAGGTGCTCCATTACATGACTGTGCGGGAATCCTGGAACAAGTACTTGGATTCCGGACGGACCCGACCGACCGGCCCCTCCCCAATGCTGAGGCTACTTGGTTCACTGATGGCAGCAGCTTTGTGCGAGGCGGACACAGGTATGCGGGTGCAGCGGTGGTCACCGAAACCGACACCATATGGACGGAGGCTCTACCCTCCGGAACGTCAGCCCAGCGAGCAGAGCTCATAGCCCTCACCAAGGCGCTGATGCTGGGAGCTGGAAAATGGCTCAACATCTACACAGACAGCCGTTATGCATTTGCCACAGCTCATATTCATGGGGCAATTTATCAGGAGAGGGGGTTACTGACGGCAGAAGGACGGACTATAAAAAATAAGCAGGAGATACTTAACCTGCTTACGGCCTTATGGCTTCCTGCCAAGCTAGCCATTATCCACTGCCAAGGGCACCAAAAAGCTGATAACCCAGTAGCTAGAGGTAATCGAAAGGCTGACCAGGCAGCCAAGGCAGTAGCCCTTACTCCAGTCCCCACCATGACCATACAACTACCAGACTCGGGAGACCCAGTTTTACCAGCCCAGCCCAAGTACTCCCAGGAGGAGTTACATTGGATCAAGAAACTCCCCATGGCCCAGGAGATAAAGGGATGGTGGTATACACCTAACAAGGAACTCGTGTTGCCAGACCAGCTCGGAGTCTCAATATTAGAGCACATGCATCGGTCTACTCACATGGGGGCCCGAAAATTAAAAGACTTAATCCGACATGCCAGAATTAAGATTCACCAACAGGACACCAAAATAGAGCAAGTTGTATCTGCCTGCAAGACCTGCCAACTCACCAACGCGAGGGCCACATCAAATAAAAAAGGAACCAGGCTCAGAGGCACCAGACCGGGAGCCCAATGGGAAGTCGACTTCACTGAAGTCAAACCAGGAAAGTATGGTTTTAAATATCTTTTAGTACACCTTCTCTGGCTGGGTGGAGGCATACCCAACCAAGCATGAAACGGTTCAGACAGTGGCTAAGAAGCTACTAGAAGACATCTTACCCAGGTATGGTTTTCCTGCCATGGTAGGATCGGACAATGGACCAGCTTTTATCTCGCAGGTAACACAGGCAGTAGCCAAGGCGGTGGGGGCAAACTGGAAATTACATTGTGCTTATAGGCCCCAGATCTCAGGACAAGTAGAAAGAATGAATAGAACCCTAAAAGAGACCCTTACCAAATTAACCATGGAGACTGGCGGGGACTGGGTGACTCTCCTACCGTACGCCCTTTACCGGGTTAGAAACACTCCTTACACTCTGGGTTTTACTCCCTGCGAGATCATGTTTGGCAGGCCACCCCCTGTTATTCCCAGCCTTCGAGCTGAACTTATTGCTGAGTTTAAAGATCAAGAACTTTTTCTTTCCTTGAGCGGGCTCCAGAGGGCGCACGAGGACATTTGGCAGCGCCTCCGTGCCATCTACGAGGCTGGCCCGATCCCGACACTTCATCAGTACAGGCCGGGAGACTGGGTCTACGTCAAGAGGCACCACCGAGAGACTCTCGAGCCGCGCTGGAAGGGACCCTACATCGTGGTGTTGACAACCCCCACCGCTCTCAAGGTAGACGGCATCGCGACCTGGGTCCATCACACCCATGCCCAGCCAGCGGACCCCTCCTCGATCCAGAAGGACTTCGTCACGCGATGGGCCATCAGTCGGGACCAACACAACCCGCTCAAGCTCAAGCTACAGCGCATTCGACCCACCTAATATTGGTAACTCTGTTAACTCTGCTTGTCATTGCTCATACGCCCCCCAAAACATCACCTGGCAGATCATAGACACCAGCTCGGGGACAATACTTAATCAGACCTCCCAGAGCCACCCCAGGGACACTTGCTTCCCAGAACTTTGCGTAAACCTCCAAACTCTGTTCCCCTTGTCACCATAAATGCAGCCTGCCCCATGATTGGGTCCGTAAGCTACATGACAAGGGGGGAATGAAAGGGCAGGCCTACACCAGCCGACTCCATCTTGTTCTGTGTCCTTCACCTAGACCACGCCTCCCCCCTTTGAGTGACCTCCCGCTCACCCATTCAAGCTTCCTGATCAAAACACACCACTTCCCCAGCCAATCAGCTGCCCCTAGACCCCTATAAAACCTTTGTGCTTTTGAAACTCGCTCTCTTTCCCTGGTATCTCACCGCTGCGTCTGTGCAGGTAGGGGATTGAGCTCGAGCTAGCTCGAATAAAGGCTCTTTGCTTTTGCATTGGACTCGGCTCCCTAGTGGTCTTTGGGGATCAGGAATTCTGGGCATAACACCCTCACAGGGCATAGGAGGTAGACAGAAAAATAAATAAGCAGATGATGTGGTAGATTGGAAGTTTCTGGAGAAAAATTAAGTAGGCAAAGGAGACAGGTGGGGTTTGTATCTTTGAAGTAGGGTGCTTGAGGGAGGTTCCATGAGGAGATTCCATTTGAGCAAAGAAGAGAAGAGTAGATTGGGGGATTTCTGGAGGAAGAGCATTCCAGGCAAAGGGAAGGGCAAGTGCAAAGGCTCTGAGGTAGGAGTGTGCCACTAGGTGTGACAAATAGCTAGGAGGCCAGTGGGGCTGGAGTGGCACGAACAAGAAGGATTGGCAGTCATTAAGGCCTTGAAGTCCACTTAAAGAGCCCCCAGGTTTCAGCCCTCCTGTCACAGCTCAGAGTACGCCCTCTTGCTGTGGGGATTCAGAGTCCCCTTTTCTCCATTTGTCAGTGTCATAAGCCAGAGAAGATGATTTTGACTAGCTTAGGGAAAAGAAAGTAAGCTGGAAGGATAATGGGCATTCCCAGAGTCCAAGGGGGGGCCTGGAGGACTGGGTTGAAAGCAAGGTAGCTCCAGAAAGAGAGACCCATGGGAATAGTCGCCTGGCAAGGACAGAGTGGTTAGGGTGCCACCACTCAGGTGGAAGAAGCTCCAGCTGTTGGAGGTTCCCGTTCCAAGGAGGGAGCATCCTATTGGCCTGGCCTGAGACCTACGCCTGCTTCTTGCTGGGCAAGGGGAGTCTCAGTCACAATCCCACCACCCCACTATCTCCAGTGAGAGTCCTTGGGGAGCCCAGAGAATGTGAAATGGTTGCTTGGTAGCCAACCCCCCCCCATTATATTAGAACCATATATTGAGGACCTACTGTGTGCCAGCCACTGCATTAAGGGCTTTAGGGTCTGGGTTGCCTGCTTTAAACACAACACAGACATAAGCCCAAGCTTCACTTTTGGCCTCTTAATATTATCTTCTTCAATATATTACATTGTGAAAGGTGAAATAAAATAGTCACTTATGTCAACAGGTTTTCAAATGGAGCCAGAAGCCAGTAAGGAGATGGGCCTTGTGTACATCCTCACCGGTAGGAGAACCACAAATGTTGGAACCGGGCCAAACTGCAACTCTTCCAAGGACTCGGCCCAAACACCTGCCACTTGCTATAGTAAGAGACCCTGCTTAGTGATAGCCTTAGACACCAGTTACGGTCACCAAGTTTAGTTTCCTGCCACCAACACCAATCCTGGTCATCAGAATTCTTAGTAAACGACATATCCAAGCATTCCCTTTTGTCTTCAAAACCCTTTTCCTTTTATTCCCTGGATGGGGGTGGGGAGAGTAGAGGCACTATTTTGGTTGCTGCCCAAATGTGTCTTTCCCAAACTGCAATTCTGAGACCCCAAATAAATAACTTTGTTTTTATTTCAGCTCTGCCTCTTCTCTCAGTTGACAGAGTTACATTGTGCTTCGCTAAGTAGGAATGCACAAATGCTTTCTTCACAGCTTCTAGGACTCTTCATTTTGATACAATTTGAAACATGTGGGGGTGGTGGGCAGACGAATTGAAGCACAGCACAAAGCATCTTGATATATTGATCAACTGAATTCATCAGTTGTTAACTGAGATTCATCAACTGTTAACATTTGCTGCATTAACTTTATGTTCTCTGTCTCCCTCTTTTTACAACAAATTGCACACATTGATTGCATACATCTTGATGAATTTTCTCCTATGCACTCCCCTGTAATACCATCACTATAACGAAGGTACTAAACATATTCATCACGTCCAGAAATGGATGTGTGTTCTTTCGTGGTTATTTCTTTGGGTAGGAACGTGTAGCATGTGATCTATCTCCTGGAAGCAGAGGCGTGGGAACAAGGTGTGGGAGGGAAACATGAAGGAAGCAGAGAGGGAGCAATTGATGTGATTTTATGCAAGGTGGTGTAGACAACCATCCCTTTGACCCAGGTTTCTCCAATGACTTTGCAGAGGCCTGCTAATTATTCCTCTTCTCATCCTTTCCTTCTCTGTGATCATTTCTTCATTATCTTTGCAAAGATTCTCGGCGCTTTCTTTTTGTCTTCATTAGGCTTCTTGGTGGTTTAGCTGCTATCTTGATTTCTTAAAGAACCACCTTAGTTTTTTCACCTTCCATTTTGTCAGCCTCTTCCATTAGGTTTATTTTGGTGTGTGATTGTGTTTTCTCATTTCAGGTGTAAGTAAATGCATACATACATAAGTTCATGCAAGAATGTGTGTGTAGGTCCAGTATATGTACAAACTGTATATCCAAATTGCATTTAATTGTCTACCACTTTTTGCCTGTGTATCCCCAGTTTTCCAACTTAAATACCACCTTCTCTCCCACTGCCCTCCTTTCCTTTTTTTTTTTTTCTTTTTTTTTTTTTTTGCCCAGAAAGAACACTGGCAAATTCCTGCATGTCATCAGTAAGGTAATGATAATCAGATCAACTCTGTGGCATTTGGGGTTGTTTATAAGAGTTATAAGTCAGGGACGCCTGGGTGGCTCAGTCAGTTGAGCATCCGACTTCAGCTCAGATCATGATCTCATGGTCCGTGAGTTCAAGCCCTGCATTAGGCTCTGTGCTGACAGCTTGGAGCCTGGAATCTGCTTCAGATTCTGTGTCTCCCTCTCTCTGCCCCTCCCCCACTCATGCTCTGTCTGTCTCTCTCTCTCTCTCTGTCTCTCTCTCTGTCAAAAATAAATAAACTTTAGGGGCGCCTGGGTGGCGCAGTCGGTTAAGCGTCCGACTTCAGCCAGGTCACGATCTCGCAGTCCGTGAGTTCGAGCCCCGCGTCGGGCTCTGGGCTGATGGCTCAGAGTCTGGAGCCTGTTTCCGATTCTGTGTCTCCCTCTCTCTCTGCCCCTCCCCCATTCATGCTCTGTCTCTCTCTGTCCCCCCAAAAAAATAAACGTTGAAAAAAATAAAAATTAAATAAATAAATAAATAAATAAATAACCTTTAAAGAAAAAAAAAGTTGTAAGTCAGTCAGATTTCCCAGGGATTCATCATTAAATGTAATCAATCATTCATGCATCCATCGATTCTCTCTTAACATATGAATTGAGTGCCTAGTCCTGGTCAGGTACTGTTATCTCTATTGGAGAAAGCAGAGAAAGAAGAGATCCTTCCCCTGAGGCCCTTCTATTCTGTTGGTGAAAGACCAGTCATAAGTAGTGATGTAGACTCTATGGAGCGCAGGAACAAATTCAGTGCATGACTCGTTAATGCCAGTGGGCAGAAAATGGTACAACTTTTCTGAAAGGCATGAGAGAAGACTTACTGGGAAGAGTCCCAAGTGCCATGAAGAGGCAGCTCCTTACTGAAGGATGCATCTCAGGTGTGCTTAATACTAAGAACCTGCTATACCCAAGGACTGGGCTGGACTCAGGGCAGGACACCAAGTCCATAAGTGATGTCTGGGAGTCTCATCCAATTTGCTATTCCAGAGTTTTCTCCTCTTCTCCCTACACCCTCTCTCAGGTTACCCTCCACCAGACAAACCAGAATCTGAAACCAGAACACTCAGTACACATGGCCCCCACCATGGGGGTACACATGCCCCCTCAGAGGGCACCTGAAGCAATTTCTAGGGTGCTCTCTATACAGCAACCTGGATACCCCCAAACATCTTCCTTGGAATCACTTATGAGCACAAGGATTTTCCAGGAAAACCTTAGTGAAGACTCTGCAATTCAGAAGAACTAATCGATGTCTAAATTCAGTCCAACCTCAGAGTCACCAGGCAACAGCATTTATTATATTCTGGAACTTAATGCACTGACTCAAAAACTCATTTGAAGGAACAGCCAGGGATTTTCAAGTGCTTAGCCAATTTAGCCTTTTCTAGTCTTTAGAATACTTTCAAGGTCAAGGAACAAAACATCATGTTACTGGTACACCAGACAAAGCAGAACTGAGTTTGGAATTAGAGCCAAAGGAACACACAGGTTTCTGCAGAATTATGATGGGACTTCAAAGCAGGGGCAAGGTTAGGATTATTTTAGAAATGGTGTCAGATAACTCTCTGAATTAAAATGACTGTCCAGTGGAAACTAATGGAATGCTGTTATGCTAACTGGAATTAAAATTAAAAAGTTAAACAATGAAATGGTGTGCATCAAGGATTTAAATCAAGACAATGCAATTACAAAAATTAAAGAATTAGTGAATTAAAAAAACAATTTTAAGTGGCAAAGTCAAAGAATGACAGAAACTTGGAAGCAATGGACAAAAAAGCCTGATTCAACAACAACAAAAAATTTTTTTTAATTACCCCAATACTTAAAAGCTTACAAATCACTGCAAACCCACTTGTAGGGATCTAGGCCAAGGAGACGATGATGGAGGAGCCTAGATTTGGATCCAAGGATAGTCACAGTGGTTACAATGTAGTTTTATTGGGAGCCGTGGGGAACTGGTTAAAATATTAAGTGGTAAGGGCCTAAGTTTCTGGAGCTCCATGTGCACCTCATTTGGTGAAGTCACCTGGCAGGTTAATCGGGGGATGTTTGGTGGGGGAGGTAGGGTGGGGCAGGAGAGCGGGCAGAACCACCCACGCCCATCCCCCTGAGACTCAGAGCACCTTTGAAACCGCCAGGTGCACTACTAGGTAGGCCTCATTTGGGCCCGGATGGAGGCGGTTCCTGAAGGGGCTGGGCCAGCAGGGTTGAAATAGAAATGAGGGTGGTGGCTGGTCAGGCCTTGCTGACTGTGGGAGCGTTCCGCAAGGAGGCCAAGCTAGACCTACTGCCCTTCGGTGGCCAAGGCGAGGTACAGGGCCAGTCCCAGGAAAGGCTGACCCTTTCAGAGAGGAGCTTTGCCCCTCTGACCCCGCGGATGTCAGCGCTCAGGCGCTGCAGGGCTGAAAGAGGAACCCTAGGCTACAGGGCATGAAAGAAGGCAACTAACACCCCACAGATCAGACTAATACTTCAGGAGGAAGGAACGAAGGTGAATTGTGTCAGCAGAGTCAGGGAAGGGTGACCCATTCGGGTGGCGGTAGCCCTGGGTGTGTGTGCCTGTGGGTGTGGGGTGTGGTGTGTGTGTGTGTGTGTGTGTGCGTGTGCGTGTGCGTGTGTGTGTACGCCAGGGGGATAGGCGGTAGGTGTGAACTCCGTGCGCACTGGACTCCTACAAGCAAGCAGGGTGACCCACAGTGACCTGTCACTTGGTGTGGGGGAAAAGAATCCCAGTCAATAAATTTCTGCACGTCTCTAAGAATATTTTACCAGGTTCCCTTTTACCACAGGATCCTTCTCTGACAAGTTGGCAGTTAGCAGTCTTTTTGGTGTGATTGGAAAACACGTGTAGTTAGCAACCTGATGCCTTCTTCAAAGTCCTGGTTTGTAGAAGGTGACCAGACAACTACCTAGAGAAGTCTAACATAACTGTGTCCCCTTCCAGGGTCTGTCCCCTTCAGGACAGTAATGTCAGGTCGGGCCAGGACCCGAGCCCGAGGCCGTGCGCGAGGTCGGGCGCCCTCTCAACCAGCCCCGCCGCCGGGAGCCGCCGCGCCTCCGCCGCCGGGAGCCGCCGCGCCTCCGCCGCCGGGAGCCGCCGCGCCTCCGCCGCCGGGAGCCGCCGCGCCTCCGCCGCCGGGAGCCGCCGCCCCTCCGCCGCCGGGAGCCGCCGCCCCTCCGCCGCCGGGAGCCGCCGCCCCTCCGCCGCCGGGAGCCGCCACAGCGGTGAGCACAACAGCCTGTTCACTCTCTTTGGTGCAAAAGATGCTTTATCTTCCTCAGCTACTGCTTCCTTCTCACGTGTTTTCTCATATGCAAATATGCCCTAGATTCCTCTCTCGACCCCAAACTCTTCCTGCACACCAACATCCAGGAAACACTGTCGTCTCCCAATTTTCCAAAAAATATCTGGCATCTGACAATGTGTCACCACCTCTGTTACTACCCTCTGGTCCAAGCCACCAGCATCCCTTGCTGCACGTGGCGAGTGGTCTCCAAACTGGTCTTCTTGCTTCCACCCTGGTCTTTCCTTCTGCCTGTTTCCCAGCACACAGAACCATATAAATTGGTCCATGCAGTTCCTCTGCCTGACATCCTGTAAAGGTTCCCATTTTCTCAGTCAGAGGCACATCTGAGATGGCGTCCCTCCTGGGGTGCACCTGTGGCTCATTCCATTAAGCCCCGACTTCAGCTCAAGTCATGATCTCATGGTTTGTAGGTTTGAGCCCCAAGTGTGACCGTGCAGAGCCCGCTTTGGATCCTCTGGCTTCCTCTCTCTCTCTCTCTCTCACCCTCCCCTGCTTGTTCTCTCCCTCCCTCCCTCTCTCGAAAATAAACATTGAAAAAAATGGCCTCTCTCCCACCACCTCTCTGACCTAAGCTTCTCAACCTCGTGCTCACCTTGCAGCAATCACATCGGCCACCTTGTTCTTTCTTAAACGTTTCTACAGTAGAAATTTGCTCTTTCCTCTACCTATGGCTCGTATAACCTTGTAACTCACTCTCCTCTTTCCAGTCTTTGATTCATTGGCAACTTCTCACTGAGGGTCTTTGTCCCCCATGAATTCAACCAGCCCCCTCACATCCCACCTTCCGGTAATACCCAGTTTTCTGTACTTTGCTTGGTTCTACATTTCTTCAATTCCTTAGCAATTAACACACTAACCTAGAGAAATCATGACTTTTATTTTCTGTCACTGGCATGTGAGCCTTTACAAGGGAACATGCTTCATGCCCTGGCAGTGCCTGGCACCTGGCAGGCAAGCCATTTAGGGATGATGAACAAACACCGTTACTATCACTCTTTATTTCTATCTCCTAAAACATACAGACCCAGCAAACTGGTCAAATTCAGCCTGGCCTCCAGCCACTGGAAAGTCCAGTGGTCAAGCCTGCACGACGAAGAAGACCAAGAAGAACACCTCAGCCTCCAAGTAAAAAGAGGGAAAGAGAGGGATATGGGGGGGGGGAGGTGTTTAATACATGAGGGTGCACCACAGCCATAAAACTCTAGGCAGAGAACCTCAGTATGTTTTGGCAGGATGCAAAGAGTGTACAGCTTGCAACTATTTTTCATTTCTGCAATGAATTATCTGTCAATGTTTTAGTCCCCTTCTATTTTAAGTTTAAGGGAAAAGCAATGGAGACTATTATCAATCAGACTAGCCAATTGTTCAAAAGAATTGCTTTTCAGATTTAGACAGTGCATGTGTATACAATAACTCCATGTTAATTAAGAACTCTAGAAACCTTACTGTAAACCACTGTATGGAATGCTTGGGCAGCTCATTGGGCATCTCAGCATTTACCTGCATTTTATTATTTTCATAGGTGAAAGATTATCATTATACAGGTGTGCATGCAGCCTAATACTGATTGCCAAGGATTTGGCTCATATAATTACACCTCAAATCTGATTCTCTGATTTGCTGCTATTTAAGTTTTAAATTCTTACTAATTATGGTGAGAATAGTTAACATGAGATCTACCCTATAACATATTTTTAAGTGTACAATACAGTACTGTGAACTAGAGGCACAATGTTACATGGCAGCTATCTAGAACTTGCATAAGGGAAATTTTCCACCTGTTGAGTAGCAGCAACTCCTCATTCCCCTCACCGAATTGCACCGTTCTATTCTCTGCTTCTGTGACTGACTATTTTAGATGTCTCCTACCAGTGGAATTATGCAGGATCTGTCCTTCAAGGACTGGCTTATTTCACTTAGCATGATGTCCTCAAGATCATGCCTCCTATTGCAGGATTTCCTTTTTAAGGCTGAATCATATTCCACTATGTGTATATACTGTATTAACTTTATCCATTCAGTCGTTGATGGGCATTCAGGTTGTTTCCAAGGCTTGGCTAGTTTTAACAAGGGCTGCAGCAAACATGGCTCTTTAAGATTCTAATTTCAATCCTTTGAAAGAATCCTCCAGAAGTGGGATTGCTGGATTGGTGGTTCTACCTTTAAGTGTTTGGGGAATCTCCATACTGTTTTCCATAGCAGCTATATCATTTTGTATTCTAAGAGGGTTCAGGTTTTTTGACATCTTCACTAACACTTGCTGTCTTTTTTTTGGGGGGGGGGTTCTTCGTGTGTGCATGCATACTTTGTGTGCATGCATACTTTGTGTGCATGCATACTTTGTGTGCATGCATACTTTGTGTGCATGCATACTTTGTGTGCATGCATACTTTGTGTGCATGCATACTTTGTGTGCATGCATACTTTGTGTGCATGCATACTTTGTGTGCATGCATACTTTGTGTGCATGCATACTTTGTGTGCATGCATACTTTGTGTGTGCACGTGTGCTTTGTGTGTGTGTGTGATATAATAGCCATACTTACGGATGGAAAGTGATAGCTCATTGTGGTTTTGATTTGCATTTCTCTGATGAATGACCTTGAGCATCTTTTCATATATCTGTTTGCAATTTATATGTCCTCTTTGGAGAGATGCCGATTCAGGTCCTTTCCCCATTAAAAAAAAATTAGGTTATTAGGTATTTGGCTATTGAGTAGCAGAAGTTCCTTAATGTATTTTAAATTAACCCCTTATCAGATACATGGTTTGCAAATACTTTCTCCCATTCCATAAGTTGCCTTTCATTCTGTTGATTGATTCATTTGCTGTACAGAAAGTATTTAGTTTGAATTCCCACTTGTCTATTTTTGCTCCTGTTGCCTCTGCTTTTGTATCCTCTGTTGTAAATACTTTTATAATAAACTGAGACAGATTCCAGACCCCATAAGATAAAGTTATAAACATGAATATACAATATTAAGACACCTATTTTTATCACCTGTCACATCTCAGGGGTTATTAATATTTTATGTAAAGTATACTGTATGTAGCAAGTACTAATGAATGATGCTTGCTGTTTTCTTTCACTGAAGTTTGAATATGATAAATTTGATTGCTGGGTGTGTCAGGAATTAGTTGAGAGTTTGATAAAAATCATTTAAAAACTTATGTGTAAAATGAAATAAGTTTTTCTATTATGGAAATTCAGACTGTGTTTTTATAAGAGCATCATAAGCTGGGCATAATAGCTTCCAGAAGTAACATTTTGAAGAAAACCAGTTTGTGCAACCCAAGGCATGGACTGTATTACCCATTTATGGAGGTTTCTTTCATAATGTGTGAAAGATTGTCTTGCACTGTGCTCCAAATATTGACCTTTAAAATAGTTAGATGAATATTACAATGTGATAAAAATAACATGAGAGCCTTTCCCAGTTGCTGTTAAAAAAAATCGATTAGTTTTTTTAAAAAAAATCATGAAACTGGCTTTTGATAAACAATTTTTTTTTTAGTTTGTTTATGTAGAGAGAGGGAGAGAGCCAGAGCAGGGGAGGAGCAGAGAGAGAATCCCAAGCAGACTCCATGCTGTCAGCACAGAGCTCTGATGCAGGGCTCAAATTCAGGAACTGTGAAATAATGACCTGAGCTGAAACCAAGAGTCCTCAGCTTCATCCACTGAGGTCACTCAAACACTTCTCATGCATTTTTTTTTTTTTTTGAAAGGGCTGTTTATTTAGTCAGCATTTTATGATGCCCACTAGAGGGCACTCTGGTATCAGGTGATTAGCCTATAAAGAAGTTAGAGAAAGGACAAAGTTTCTGATTTGAAGAAGCTTGCACTCTGAGCAAATACCGGATGAAAGGAGGCAAACACCATAGCAGCAATGAATGTGGTGCTAGGGTAGCCACTGACATGGAATGGGGTCTTGTTGGGAAAGGCTTCTGGGTAACATTCACCTTTTCTGGTGATCATTACTGAACTACTGTTGTTTGGATCCTTTGACAACCCTGTTTTCTACCTCCAACAACCTCAACTTAAATTGTACTTAACATTGTCCTTTGTTTACGTTTCCATTTGTTTTTTATCACATAAAATTCATGGTTTTTGCATTTGTTTCTGTGCAGAGGAACTTCAGCTGGGGGCTGGATTGCAGGCATTGTCACTGAAGGGGAAAAGGGGTCTTGGAGCCATTTTTCAAGACCAGGTGGTGAATACCCGACAGTACTTGGAACATGTGAAAGACTCCACAACAGGTATGCTGGCCTTTAACAACCTAGTGTTATGGAATTGTTCGTGTTGATCTTGTTCTGAGGTTCATTTGTGTTTGAGAGTCTTAGGGCTTCACCCCATCACTGTGAGTGGAGGTACCTTCCCACCTTCTCATGTTGTAATAACCTCCACCTTTGCAGAAATAGAGACCTATTTTGGGACCTGGATGTACTCTCCAGTTTTCTTTTCCTTTTATAGCAACTAAAATCAAATGACCCAGTTCTTTGGTTGTGCTGAGCCTTTTTTTTTTTTTTATGCTAATCACTATTACAAACAATGGCTCCCCACTCGCTCTCCCCTTTTGGAAGCTTTGTGTTACAAGAGGTTTTCTTTTGATCTCTTGTTGTTGTTAATATTTTAATCTTCTATTTTAACTCTAAATGTATGTTTGTGTGAGGATTCCTTTAAAAGGCTGGTACATAGTCTGGGCATCAGGTGTGTGTAAATGTTCCTTACTTGTTCATGTCTTTGTTTGACCTAACTTAAGCTCTCAAGATCGTGGTGTCTACATTGTCAACTTGTTTCATTATTGACATGTGGCTTGGTTTTTTCAGGAACGCAAGGTAGAGTGGTAAAGCTATTCACCAACCATTTCCGAGTGACCTCTCGCCCTGAACTCCTCACGTATAAGTATAACATTGATTACATGCCAGAGATTGAAGATGGAAAAGTTCGTACAGATTTGCTTTGCCAGCATAAACATGTAATTGGAGAGTGTCACATATTTGATGGGAACTCTTTATTACTGCCTCATAAACTACAAAAGCAGGTGAAGTAATGTTATTGGATATTTTCTTTTTCTTTAAGTTTATTCACTTATTTTGAGAGAGAGAAAGCACATGTAGGGGAGGAGCAGAGAGCAAGGGAGAGAGAATCCCAAGCAGGCTCTGCACTGATTGTGCAGAGCCACAGGGCTTGAACCCACAAACCATGAGATCATGACCTGAGCTGAAGTCAAGAGTTGGGCACTTCACCAGCTGAGCCATATAGGCATTCCTGTTAGTGGACATTTTCTTGACCTTTGTTCTTTCTTTCTCTCACATTCTCCCTGTATTATAGCAAATATACCATTTTTATACAATGGTTCATGGAGACCTCACGAAGATCTCTTGCCCATAGGATTTGTAACAAAACCCACATGCCATGTTTGGCTATCACTGATGTTCCCTCATGCCTCATTTTGGTGGTTAAAATGAACTTAGGACCAAAATATATATTTTTTACCTTTTCAATGGCAAATAGGGCTCAAATGCTGATGAAGTATTGAATAAGTTTTTATTTCTTGTTCCAAAACATCACATATGCACGCACACGCACACACACACACAGAACTGGAAGGACTTAATATTCCATTTCTTTTCCTTAATTTAATATTTTTGAGAGTGAGCAATTGGGGGAGGGGCAGAAAGAAAGAATCTCAAGCAGGTTTGACACAGCACAGAGCCTGAAGTGGGGCTCAAACCCCTGAACCATGAGATCATAACCTGAGCTGAAATGAAAAGTCGGAGGCTTAACTCCTTGAGCCACCCAGGTGACCCTCTTCAATAAACTCAAAAAAATTTTTTTCAAACGTTTATTTTTGAGAGAGAGGGAGAGACAGGCAGAGACAGGCAGAGTGTGAGCAGGGGAGGGGCAGAGAGAGAGGGAGACACAGAATCTGAAGCAGGCTCCAGGCTCTGAGCTGTCAGCACAAAGCTGTCAGCACAATATAGGGCTAGAGCCCACAAATTGTGAGATCATGACCTGAGCTCAAGTCAGACATTTAACCGACTGAGCCACCCAGACACCCCACTTCAATAAACTTCTATATTTATTTACCAAGTGCATAATTTACAGGAGCTTGTTTAAGTTAAAAAAAAAATCATTGTAAATATTTAATTCTGACCCCCATTTGGGACTCCTAAATCCTATTTTCTACCTGAATGTGCCTCTGGGGGTTAAGATTGCTCCTGCCGGACACCCAAGTGACCTGTTGATTTGTGGTCTAGTAATGAGCATACTCTCCTTGGAAGGAGCACCAGACCTTTTTGTTTTTTCTTTACCTCAGAAAACAGAACTGGTCAGCCGATGGGGCAAAAAGATTGTGAAGGTCACCATTGAATTCTGCAGTGAACTCAAACCCACCTCACTGGACTGCTTACGTTATTACAACATTCTCTTTAGAAAGTGTGTTTGTAAGATTTCGTTTCCTTGAGATTTGGTTGCATGTTAGTGTGTCAGTGGCACTGCACATAGGTGTTTGGTCGTAGAATTTGTGTTCTCGATGTCTCCTCATGTTCTGGGAGGGCAAGCGATCTTTGAGATGAATCAGCACTTGAACCTCACCTAGATTTGAGTTTTGTTTGAGTTCTGTGGCTTATTGTTGACATTGTTCTTCCTGCCTACCCCACATCACATGCCTGCTCCCTGTCTAAGGAGGGGCAGATGTCAACTGTGCACAGCGATGCCTCTTTCTCCCTGGAGTAAATGTGCATTTGTTTTCTTTTCCAAGTGTTTGTTTCTTTTTGTAAGAGAGATAGAGCACAAGGGGGGAGGGGCAGAGAGAGAGACACAGAATCTGAAGCAGGATCCAGGCTCTGAGCTGTCAGCACAGAGCCCAGTGCAGGGCTTGAGCCCTCAATGCAAGATCATGCCCTGAGCCGAAGTCTGGTGCTTAACCGACTCAGCCAAGCAGGCACCCCTACATTTGTTTGGTGTTCTACCCTTACGGTGATGCACAAATAGTGAAAATGAAAATTGGAGGCACATAGTCTGCAAAAGAGGTTTCAGTTCATTTCTGGGGATGAAGGACCTTCTGATGACCTTCCCATGACCTTTGTTGTAGATTATGTAAAGGAGGGAAAAATGGAGGTTCAAGGGGCTTTAATATCTACCTTACAATGTCATTTACTTGTTGTATCAGGCACTTCCTGTTAATTGTTTGTAAAACAAAGTCACTTGTAGATTTCTTTCCCCCAGTGTATCTCCGTGTTTGTTAGTAAATGCTTAATAATATTCACTGTGGTTTCAACGAAATCCATTCTTCCAATTTCTAGGATTTTGAAGATGATGGATTTGAAGCAAGTTGGTCGCAACTATTACAACGAGAATGAGGCCACAGAGTTCCTCAATCATAAGTACACAGTGGAAAGTTTCACATTCTACAGACCTGACCATAGAAACATTTAGAGAAAGTTACTCTCATTTGAAGCAGTAGGATTTATAAGTGATGGTCTTTTCAGTGGTACCCACTGGCCATGAACGATTAAGTTAGATTTTAATGTAAATTTGAATCGAAGTGAAAAGATTCACTCTTACAATCCTAGAGTGATAAGCATGAACCTTGAGGTATTTGGTAGTTATATAAACCTCATAAGAAGTCTAAATCTTCTAAAATTTGGATAATAAATTTCTCTTAAATACTTTCAATCATAGTAATTATAGCTACATGTATGTATGTATATATTGTGTATATGTTTATAATTTATACACCTATATCCTATATATTCTCACATACGTATGTACGTGTGTGGATATAGGTGTGTGAGCCTGTGGGTGATAACAATATGGTTTAACAAAGAGGGTGTAAGAGTTATAACTAGCACATCAGGTAAATCTCTATTGGAAAGGTCCTTCAAAAGATCAGTTCTTACTAAAAATAAGAAATTGAAACTGCTTGACTCCTAAGCACCAGTTTTAGACCCCAAGTTCCAACCCTGGGACACTTGCTTCTTTGTTCAGAGCTTGGATTTTGACCCTTACATCTAATGTCTTCTGTTTGCAGGCTGGTAATCTGGCCTGGATATAGTACTTCTATTCTTGAGTATGAAACCAGCATTACCCTCTGTGCTGATGTGAACCATAAACTGCTCCGAATGCAAACTGCTTATGATCTAATAATGCATGTTGATAACAAATCCCAAAGGAAAGATGCTAAGGAAATCTCTAAAGAATTAGTTGGATCAATTGTTTTTACAAAGTAAGTGTTTTTTTTAATTAATTTTTTAATGTTTGTTGTTTTTTTTTTTTTTTGAGAGAGAAACAGAGTGTGGGGGAGGGTCAGAAAGAGAGAGACAGACAGACAGACAGAATCCGAAGCAGATTCCAGGCTCTGCACTGTCAGCACAGAGCCTGATGTGGGGCTTGAACCCACGAACCATGAGATCATGACCTGAGCTGAAGTCGGACACTTAACCAACTGTGACACCCAGGTGTCCTGTAAGTCTGCTTTTTAAAAACCTATCCAATCACTTTGAGAACTTTTTCCCCCCATAAGAGATGGTCCTATAGTTTTCGAATCACTAAACATTAAAGGTCAGAAGCAGAAATAGCTTCTGGAAATGGTGAGAATCCATCCATGCTTTTCTCATCTGGCTATACAGCATAAGAAAAAGATAAGTTTCAGTTGTAGATTTTGCTGTTCTTATGATTCCTGATGTTGGTCCAGTCACCTGCTCTGAACCCTCTCTCACATGTAACAGAATATGCTCCTTCCAAATTTCTTTTCTCTTGCTTTGTGTCTAACTATTCTTAAAAATCAGGGCTTAATTATAATCCATTAGCAAATTTCTGCTTGACGGAAGTGTTTTACTTTTAATCTTCCTCTAGACCAGACATTTTAAGCTGAAGAGCATGAAGATGAGGACTCATCTTAGGAGTCCTCAACTTTATTCTTGCTTCCCAATTTCAAAATTTACTGCAAAGCTCTAGGAATCAGGACAGTGGGATACTGGTATGAAGATAGACCTAAAAATCAATGGAATAGAATTGAGAATCCTGGAGTTAACCCTCACATTTATAGTCCATGATTTTTTTTCAACAAGTGTCAAGACCACTTTCTTGGGGGAAGGAATACTCTTTTCCTCAAATATTGCTGGGACCACTGGATATCTACCTGGCCCTTCCTCACAGAAGATACAAAATTAACTCCAATTTATCCCCAAAATTAACTCAAAATAGACCTAAATGTAAGAGTTAAAACTATAAAATTCCTAGAAGAAAATCTAGGAGTAAATTTTCTTGACTTTGAGTTAGGCAAAACCTTATAAAATAAAATGCCAACAGAGAAGGGATGACAGAAGGAAAATATAAATTGGACTTCACCAAATTAAAAACTTTTTAAAGTAAAAAAAAAAAAAGAAAAAGAAAAGGGACAGAATGAGAGAACATTTGAAATCACATATCTCCTAAATAACTTGCATCTCCATATGTAAGAAATGTTTACAAGTCAATAATTAGAAGAGAACCTAACTTTTATTTATTTTTTCAACCCAACTTTCAAAAAATGGGCAAAGGATCTGAATAGACAGGCCTCCAAAGAAAATATACAAATGGCCAATAATCACATGAAAAGAAACTCAATATTATTGGCCATCAGGGAAATGCAAAGTCAAACCACAAGCAAATACCTGTTCATACTATGATGGCTTAATTTGAAAAGGCAGAGATTAAGTGTTGGCAACGATGTGAAAAAGTTGGAACCAACCGTCACATACTGCTGGTAAAAGTAAAAATGGTGTGGTCTCTTTGGAAAACAGGATGGTCCTTTCTCAATATGCTAAATATAATGTCACCATATGAGCCAGAAATCTATTCCTAGTTTTATACCCTAGAGAAATGAAAACCTATGTCTACCAGAATTGATACATGAATGTCCATAACCTCATTATTCATAATAGCTCAAAGGTGTTAATAACTCAAATGTTCACCAACTAATAAATGGAAAAATAAAAATGTATATCCATAAAATAGTGTGTCATTTGGCAACAAAAAGGAATGAAATACCAATACATGCTACGGCATAGGCAAACCTTGAAAAATAGTACACTAAGTGGAAGAAGGCTGTCAGGAAAGGTCACATACTGTATCATTCAATTCATGTGAAATAGGGTGGGTAGGCAAATATATAGGATTTACAACTCTGAATATACTAAAACCATTGGATTGTACCCTTACATAGGTGAATTATATCTCATATGAATTTACTAAAGTGGATATATCCTGAAATTTCTTGTAGGATTTAAAGCTTCTCACTTCTTACATGATCCCATGCCATAAATATGTTAGGAATAATACTATATGTTGTGACCATTCCACAGGTATAACAATAGAACCTATCGAGTGGATGCTATTAATTGGGAGGAGACTCCCAGAAGTACGTTTAAGAAATCAGGTGGTGAGGAAATCACCTTTGTAGACTACTACAAGGAGGTAGGAAATCTCCTGTCTTTCCATGTATTTAAATCTCATTTTTTTCTTATTATGTAGTCAAATATGTCTCATAAAAATACATGTGCAATATAGAGTCTTATATGTTAGATTATAATAATATAACATACTCTTTTAACCTATAACATATATAATAATCTATTATAAAATTTCTCCTTAGAGGTATTGTAACTTGACAGATCTATTATCCATGCATTCGAGTGCCTCATATAGGAGGGTAATGTCACATGATTAGAATGGCTCCAATATGGCCTCTAATGTGGGCCTAAGAAGAGGCTATGGTAGTTTGAAACATGTTGATGGATAATTGGGTAGAAAATAGAATATGGCAAGACTTCATATATGAACACTTTCCTTGTATAGAAGTTTGAGCCCTATAGAATTTGGTTTGAAAAGAAGAAACAAATGACTAATTACCATCTGGAAGGATGTCAGCTGTGTGCTGAATCTCAGAACTCGTGGATTCCTCAATCTTTGTTCACAAAGACATAAGTAAACTTAGCTTGGTGCACAAAGATACAGTAGTTGACGAGATTAGTCTTATAGCTTTGGCAGATGAGAGAAAGGAATTACAGATATCTGTAGCAAATGGAAAGAACTTATAAATATTTTTTAAAAAAAACAGCTTGTATTTTTATACTGGAATCCAAACCATGGCTACTTGGAACCACCAAAGCTATACAGCCCTCTGGCATCCCTTCAAGGGGATGGTGCTATTACATTATCCTCACTTGTGCTTCATACTTAGTTCTTGTTCATTCAATCCAAAAAAGCACTTAATGAGTGCCCATTACACATCTTGGGTATACATTGGTAAGACCACTGAGTTGTCTGTTCTTAAGGAACTTGCATCCTTATGGCAGGAAGAGAGACAGACAAAAAGACTATTCTAAGGATTATGAGGGATATATCCAGATAATTAAAATTGAGAGGTATTATGGACAGTGTCTGGTGGTTCAGAGTGGGAAGTCATGGAAAGCTCTGAGAAGCTGGTATGAGAAAAGGCCCCACTTTCCAGATGGGCAAGATGTATCCAGATCCCAAACAAGGCTAGATTATTCTGTGAAGAAGTGCACATGGTTGCGGGGAGGACATCCTTGGGTTGTAGGATATGAAATCAGAGGATGAAGTGGGGGCCACATTGTATAAAGTTCTGTCCACTGAGACAAATCAGATATTGTGAGGTGTTATACAGATGGATGAAGTGATATATTTTATTTTACAGATATGTGTCTAATTACAAGGAATGGGCTGTATGTGGGTAAAAAGGGAGGCAGAGTCATCAGTCAGGAGGTGGCTAAGTCACTTTAGGTCAATGATAATGGTGACCGGAATTAGGGTGGGAGAGGTAGGAAGTGAGTGGATGCCAGAGTTATTTACTACAACGGGGGAGTCGGTGTGAGGAGATTAGGGACTTTGGGTTGACTTAGGCTCTGATGGAGGTGGTAGATGGAGATACCAGGCTGATATTTGTTTGTTCATTCTCCAAATTTGACCTTAAATGTCATTGATTGAGAAGAGCCATGCTGGGTATCCAGAGTACATCCACCCCACCCCCACACCAACCTGAAACCTCAGGCCTCTGTGGGGTCCCCCTGTTCTGTTGTGCTCTTGAATTTCATAGCATCTATCCCAATTTGGAATTCTGTATTTGAGTGGTTATTTTACAAATCTCTCCCCTCTCTGTAGACAGAGTTCCACCAGGGCATGACAATGTTGGTTTTGCTCCTTGTAAATACCTCTTCTGTCTTACACCACGACTAGCACATAGAAGTTCAAATATATATAGGTTGTAGTAAATTCACACATGCTGGCATCACAGAGCAGTGGGTTTGGGAATAATTAGAGGATTTGTCACATGAAGACAAACTACCTTCTTGGCACGAGTTGATAGGCAGGAGCCTTGGATGTAAAAGAAACATAAGACTGTGGTTTCAGCAGGTTTAATTGAGAAAAAAAAACAGATGGGCTGAAATATTCGAAATGATTTGAGTCGTCTTGGGATGCCCTGGTGGGAACTCAGTCTAATGACAGATGGCAATTTAGTTGTCCTGTTGTCATGAGATCTAGAAAAATCCTGGAATCCATCGATGAGCCCTTAGAAAGAAAGTACAATCCTGGCCTTCAAAAAAGATTTCATAATGCTGCAAAGAAGGACCACAGAACTCCTGTTTAGGTGCAGAAGTTGATGTTGGAGGAGGAGATCCTTCTAGGATGTTGCATGGCAGCTATGGGAAATAAGAGGCGTGTTTCCCAAAGTTTTTGACAGGAAGAATAGCTCGTCCAAAGGCTTTGATAGATGAGGCCCTAAAATGATGCCATGATTCTACACACATGTAGATACTTGCACAAGCTGGGACCTTAAGACTCTAGAACTAGGAAAGTGGGGGTGAATCCCAGCTGTCTTTCAAATAACTAAAGACCACTGTAAGGTTGAAAAAAAAACATATATAGTCTGCAATGAGATCATAAGAATTAAAAGCAATAGTTCAGCTTAAGAGAAAAAGAGCCATGAACACTGGATGTGTGAAGTTTTGTCTCAGGTAGGAACTCCTTTGGAGTTCTCAGGATGTTTAGCAGGCAGATAACACCAGAATTCATGTGGCTAAACTTCTTACTGATGAGGACCTTGCTGATCGGCATGGAAGGATCTTTGAAGAACCATTGCTGTGTGTTAGAGAGTAAAAGCAGTTTGTGGCATGGAAATTGCAGCCCAGGGGTAGGATGTCTTGGCAAATATCTCTTCCTCCTGGAAGCAGGGACTGAGAGTTTAGGGGAAATGATGCAGGAGGCATGTTGGGAATAGATGTGGAATTGCAACTCTAAAAAGTTGACTGGGTTTGTTTTCCACCCCTTCGTTTGGGAATCCTCTTGAAAGTTCTCAAGTATGTTTGAGGAATCTTTAAGACAGTGCTGTAGTGAGAAATACAGATCCTAAGAGACTGTCATATGTTTACATATATGTAGTGAAAGGATGGTACAATGACCCCCAATATAATGTCTGTAAGAATCCCTCTCTCCTTGGCTACGTGTGTTGATAGAGAGAAAAAAAGAGGCCATCTGTGGGACGTCTAACTAAGAGAATATTAAGAATATCTTTAATGCGTTCTTAAACCTGAGGAAACCGTATCACCAGCACACCCCCAGGCCTCTGTTGGTGACCCCAAAATGCACTTCTGTACATATTTATGTGACTTTGCTGAGGCTTCACTGATAGTTACACCAGTGTTCTTTCTTGTTTCTGTTGAGCAGCAACATGGTCTAGTGGTTACTGACCTAACTCAGCCACTTTTGGTCAGCAAAGGCAAATGGAAAAAGAGCCAACAGGACACGCCCCATGAGCCTATAATGCTGGTTCCTGAGCTATGCTACCTGACAGGTACTGTAGATTTATGCAGTCTTCAGAGAAGTCCACCCCTTTTAAGCTCCAGGTATTAGGATGTAGAAGTACCGGCTTTTCATAATACTCCATATGGCCCAGGGCTGCATTCTCTATGCTGGTTCTTCCTCTTGCAGGTACAGTGGTCCAGGCCTCTCTCATGTAAATCTATTCTTGCTTCTTTAGCTATATCTTTTCTAAACTTTTTTTTTGTAAAGGTCTAACAGATGAAATGCGTAAAGACTACAGAGTGATGAGAGACTTGGCTATGCATACAAGGTTGGATCCAGAAAAAAGGCAGCATGAATTACGAAGATTCATGAATATTGTACAAAAGTAAGTGTTATTTTTCTGTGTGTGTGTGTGTGTGTGTGTGTGTGTGTCCTGAAGCGGAGACTGCATAGAACCCCTGGCATCTCAGATTCTCCAACTAAAATGTGACAGTTGGGACGAAAATGATATCTTGGGGGAAACAACTCTATTTTTTTCTGTCAATGCAAAGTTAGGGGAAGTCTGGAGGGGGAGAATGATATAGAAAGATCCTAAGACCCTGTGCAAATGTGAGAGTGAAGACATCATGATTTCAGGGTACCAGGGACCTTCTTTGTACCATGTCAGCACAGAGGACAATAGAAGACATCTTTAGATTAGAGGAGAATTTTATAAGTGGATCATTGCCTTTGCTTATTTCATTTGGATTGATTTTTAGAAATTTTAACTTTCAGAAATAAGAGTGCACAAAGGGAACTCCAACTTTGGGATTTGAAATTTGACCCCAACTTCGTGTCCTTCTCAGGAAGAATTATGAAAGAAGTAAGAATTCTTCAAGGAAGCAGAGCGGTAAGACCATTTCAAAGTGGCCATGTTTCACTTACTCATTTAGTTATTTGAGGTCAGGTGAATAATAACACAGAGGAACTCACTCAGGTCAATACCTGGGACTACTCTCTCTTCTTGGGTTACCTGTCCTTTCTCTATGAGACAGTAAGCAGATGTTCAATGAGAATGCATGTAACGTGGTTGGCATGTAGTAAACTGTGTTTTATCTTTATTAGTACTGTGGACATTGCTCATGGCAAAATTATCTTCCAAATGCATCCTTACGAGTCAACTACCTAGAACCAAAACAGCCCAGAATGACCCATGATGGAATTCCAGTATTACTCTCTATCTTAAGGAAAAAGATATCATTCAGTTATGACTGAAGTTTAAAATTGTAGTGTTTCAATAGGAAGTAGCACAAATTTACGATGGAAAGGCTCTTCGATGTATAAAACTTCATTAAAAAAATATATATGTATATATGTCTGTCTGTCTGTCTTGGAATTCTCTTCCAGTTCAACTCCCATCCACAATTTGCAGATTGGTCAAAAGAAACTAGAAGTGGACCTTTACTCAATGTGAAGTCACTAGATCATTGGCTAGTGCTATATCCTAGGAGAAATTATGGAGCAGCCTTGTCCTTGCTACAGAGCCTACGGAAAGTTACACCCACCATGGGCATAGCTATGAGAGATGCAAAAATGTAAGTACGGCAGAAATTATATCCGATTTAAAAATTAGTTGTCAGCAAGGGGTGCCTGGGTGGCTCAGTCAGTTAAGTGCCTGACTTCGGCTCAGGTCATGATCTTACAGCTTGTGAGTTTGAGCCCCACATCAGGCTCTGTGCTGACAGCTTGGAGCCTGGAGCCTGCTTCGGATTCAGTGTCTCCCTCTCTCTGCCCCTCCCCCCCCTCAAAAAATAAACATTAAAAAAAATTTAAAAGCAGTTATCAATCTAAAATTGGAATCAGAAGATACTAAGTTATAGGAATCAGTCACTTCATCAAAATGAAAGTTTGTAAACAAAAAAGTCTATTCTAGTCAACAGGTATTAAAATAGGCTTTTGTGATATATGGTTTGTGGCTATTGGGATACATGTTGAGGAAGCCAAAAATTGACCTTATTTTTCAGAACAAACTTTCAACTGAAGTACTTGACTTAACATAGTATCTTGTTTTATCTTATATCATGCTTCATTGGCTGCATAAAATGTTCCATGTTCACTATTTGTCACCTGTTGAATATAGAGTATATATACTTATTTTCTAGGCTTGAAGTAAATGATACAGTCCAATCCTATACAACCACCTTAGAAAACCATGGGTCATCCAAAACACAGATGGTAAGTGTCTATTATATATGTATATATGCACACTACTTAGTGACTATCCTAAAACTGCATTTGTATGTATTTTTAAATTTGAAATGTTGCCAGTGGTTTCCAAAACTAGCAAACAAATATAAATTTACCCCTCTCATGTAGCTGAATACAGCCTTTTGGGTTTTAGCCACTAGGTAATGTTGGGTTTTAGCCACTAGGTAATGTTACCATGTTATAATAATTCTTTCAGGCTTGAGAACTTGGAATTATTATTTTTTAAAATCTCACAGAGGCACCTGGATGGTTCAGTCAGTTAAGTGTCTGACTCTTGGTTTTGGCTTAGATTATGATCTCACAGTTCATGGGATTGAACCCCATGCTGGGCTCTACACTGACAGCTCTGAGCCTGCTTGGGGTTCTCTCTCTTCCTCTCTCTCTCTGCCTCTCCCCCACTTGTGTGCGCGTGCTCTCTCTCTCTCTCTCTCTCTCTCTCTCTCTCTCTCTCTCTGTCTCTCTCTCTCTCTGTCTCTGTCTCAATCCTTAAAAAATGAAAAAACATCTCGCAAACTGAAAACCACCATATAAATGTAAAGTAAGGTGGATTATGGTAATCACATTCATCCTGTCTCCACCCCCAGCTGTATCCTTTGAAGTCCATGATCTCGTTCTAGTCCAGCATGTGTTCTCTACTTTGGTATTTTTCTGAGGACTTTTCCTTACCTTTTCTCCATCCAGTGTCTTAGACTAAGTTGTCATTATGTTGTATCTGAATTACTAAGGCAACTTTTTTCTTCTTCGTTCCTGGGGTTCTTTCTCCTAATCCATCTTGCATTCCTTCTTCCTCCTCCAGGATGATCTTTAAAGGGATCTTTGTTTCTTGATCATGAAACCAGGATGTTTCTCCTATTGTCCTTTACAGAAAGGGTAGACTTTTCTCTTTTTAGTTTCTACTATGGAGGCTTTTAGGCTACTCTGAAGCCTACCTTGTATGAGCCATACGCATTCTTAAATGAAAGGTCTCATTTTTGAAATCCTATTGTACTTAAATTTTGTGTATTGCTTCCTGTTCCTTGTTGAGTGCTGTGTTTTGTTCTGTTCTTCAGTGTTGCAGCCTTAGATCCTCAGCTGGAAGCCTTCATTGGGAATCAGCAAAGCATAGTGTTTCCATTTGTTAGAATCAGAGTTGAAGAACCTTGGTAGTTGTTTAAATCCTCTAAACAGGAATTTCGTTGCTCATTTAGCATCTGCCTGAAAAGCTCAAGACTGCCTTTTTAATTGTGGGAATGTCTTAAAATATGTCTTTATCCCTTGAATGGGATCTTGTCCCACTTTGAGTCATTTGTCCTAACTTTGCTTTTTTGCTTTATCTTCTAGTTCACGTATTCTCTCCTCTTTTGGAACAGTATCTTCTACTCAAGGTAGCTCCTTCAATATTGTAAGGTATTCTGTCAGATGGAGTTGGGGGGAGCATGTCTACAATCCTTCTTATGCACGCCACACAATTGGGGATGACCACATAACACAAGGATTGACAATTATGTGTAAAGTGGTCTTTAAGTGCAAATGGAAATCTCCATAGATCGAGTAGAGAGGGAATTCATGTATGTGAACAGGGGTGAAGCCATGCGGCTAACAAATCTCAAAGCAGTGTGGCAGTAAGGTGGGGGGGCCAGAGGACATCAAGCTACAGATTTATATTACATCTAAAATAAAATTTTAACGTCACAGATATGCAATATGGACTGGTGGTAACACTACCAACAATTCACAGATAGTTTGGGAATATATTCTCCTTATGGTGTATACAGATAACCCCCTATAGCTCACTGGTTTAAACAAGGCATGGTGAGGAAGCACAAGTGTTTGAATAATTAAATTCCTATAAATGTGTGAGTTGGAAGAGTAAGGCAGTAACAGGAAATAAAAGTGTGTTCAAGCTATGGGGATTTCTTTGGTTTGATTTCCTTCCTGTGAAAAACAAATCTAGGATTTTGTTAAAAACTTAAGGCTAAAAGAATAAAAATACATTCACTCACCTGTAATAACTGGTTCCTGAAAATTAAACATTTGCAGTAAAAAGTGCCAACTGGAAACATTGTCCCCATTATTTTAAACAGAGAACCTTACTGTGTTCCTTTTCCAAATAACCATTACACATCAATCTGAAACTTCCAGTTTCTGTTCTCATGAATATTTAGAACCTTAAGTTCTTTTTTTTATTTTTTTTTTATTTTTTTTTTTTTGGGGACAGAGAGAGACAGAGCATGAACGGGGGAGGGGCAGAGAGAGAGAGAGAGGGAGACACAGAATCGGAAACAGGCTCCAGGCTCCGAGCCATCAGCCCAGAGCCTGACGCGGGGCTCGAACTCACGGACCGCGAGATCGTGACCTGGCTGAAGTCGGACGCTTAACCGACTGCGCCACCCAGGCGCCCCAAGAACCTTAAGTTCTTTTAACTTTATATTTTAATGCAATTTCAGACTTACAGGAAGAGTTGCAAAGGCAGTACTAAGCTCTCTACAGCCATCATCTGGATTCCACAAATAATACATTCTAACACATCCATATAATTGTTCTCTCTCCCTCTCCTTTCCATCTACCTACCCCCTTTTCTGCAAATCATTCTCTCCCTCTCCTTATGTACAGAACATACACACATATGTCCATTTATGCATGTGTGTCATTATTAACAGTATGTGTGTTTTCCTGAGCCATTCATCCATCTACCCGCCTAATTCTGATTCTACCAACCATCTCCTTTATAGGAAACCAAATTATTGGGTCCTTCTAGGATCACCTGAGGCATTTAAGAATTTATTTTGTTTTAAATTAATGTATTTATTTTCCAGAAAGAACACAACCGGGGGAGGGACGGAGAGAAAGAGAGAGAATCTCAAGCAGGCTCCTTGCTGCTAGTGCTGAGCCTGACATGGGGTTTGATCCCATGAACTGTGAGATCATGACCTGAGCCCAAATCAAGAGTCAGACATTAAACCAACTGAGCCACCCAAAGTGTCCCAAATCACCTGAGGCATCTGATGGCCGTGTCTTTTTAGTCTACTTTTAATCTGGAAGATTTTTTTGGTCTGCCTTCGAGATCTATGGCCTTGACATTCTGAAAGTATGCTGGTCAGTTATTTTGTAGAACAGTCCTCAGTATGACTTTGCCCGTTTCTTTGCAGCTGGAGTCAGGTCACGTGCTCTTGCAGGATTACCACAGAAGCCACACCATCTTGTTTTCAACTCATCATGTTTGGGAGCATGTGGTGTTGACTTGTAATTTTAATTTGGATCATCTGATTGAAGATGAGGTCTGGTAGTTTTCCCCATTTTTAAAGTGACAATTCCCCCCCCCTTGTAATTAATCAGTTAATTGGGGGGAGACATTTTGACACCATGCACATTTCCTGTTTCTCGGTGGTTTCACTCCCCAGTTCTAGCATCCATTGATGATTTGTGCCTGAAATAGTGCTTATTATGGTGCTCCCCAGTCAGTGCTTTTTATGCTTTTGGCATCTCTTCTGTGTTTGTTAGTTGTTTTTCTATTAGGAAAACCTTTCCATTCTTCTTGACTCGTGCCAGTATGTATTTATTTACTTATGTAAACATGGACTCATGGATTCTCATTTAATGGATTATAATCTTTTACCCTCCAGTGAAGTAGACTGTTTCCTTTATGCTTACTGTTCTCCTAATGCATCTACTATCCACCCCCGACTGCTGTCACCAGAGCTTCGTGTTGTGTTTGTTTGAATTTTGCCCCTAAAGAGTCCACCATATAGTCCTTTTTTTAATGTTTATTTTTGGGAAGGGGGGGAGGGGCAGAGTGAGAGGGAGACACAGAATCCGAAGCAGGCTCCAGCCTCTGAACTGACAGCATAGAGCCCGAAGCGGGGTTTGAACTCATGAACTGCGAGACCATGATCTGAGTTGAGGTCAGACGCTTAGCCAACTGAGCCACCCAGGTGTCCCTACATAGTCTTTTTGGTCTGTTTTTCTTTTTGTTCAACCTTGAGCTTCGCCTTTAGTGGGATATAGCTGTGGTTTATTTGCTCTCTTGCTCTAGTAGTATCCCATTTTTTTTTCCACTTAACCCATTCTATTCTTGATGGACGTGTGGAATGTCTCTAGTTTTGCTATGATCTAGAGTACTGTTTTGCATACTTTAGTACATGTCTTTTGTGCACATGCATTTCTGTTGGCAATTTACCTTGGAGTAGAAAGGTCCCTTGTCATTAGATGCTACTTATCACTTTTCCAAAATGGTGGGTGTGTACATTGGTACAACTATCAGCTTGAACATTCCCGTGGCTTCACACCTTAATATGTAGTGTTCTAAAGCTCATCTGTTTAGTTTTGAGTGGGAAAGACTCAAAATCTATCTCTAGTACTCTTTCCTTGACAGGGCACTGCCTTCAATTTCTGTCCTCCTCTCTCTCTCGGGCTGTCTGTTCATAGTCTCCAACCTTTCAGAGGGTGGGCAGACACTTTGGGAGAAAGCATCCCCACTTGCTGGGATCATCTCTCTACTTCTCTCCTATCTTAACTCTGTAAATCTTTTTTAAAAATTTTTATTTATTTTTTTAAATTTGCATCCAAGTTAGTGCCACAATGATTTCAGGAGTAGATTCCTTAATGCCCCTTACCTGTTTAGCCCATCCCCCCTCCCACAACCCCTCCAGCAACCCTGTTTGTTCTCCATATTTAAGAGTCTCTTATGTTTTTGTCCCCCTCCCTGTTTTTATATTTTTGTTTCCCTTCCCTTATGTTCATCTGTTTTGTATCTTAATGTTCTCATACAAGTGAAGTCATATGATGTTTGTCTTTCTCTGACTTCACTTAGTGTAATACCCTCTAGTTCCATCCACATAGTTGAGAATGGCAAGATTTCATTCCTTTTTATTGCTGTTAACTTTATGGCCTTGTTAAACTGGCTGAGCTCTAAACAGGCATGCCCCTATATTTTCATAAGCTTGAAAAAGTTCTCCCCAGGAGGAGACAGGTCCATGCTACTCCAGAAGCTGGTTGTAGGAGACAATGTTTGCTGACCACTCTCAGAAAACTCAGAAATAATCACATAAAAATTAGAATCTAGAAGATTTTAAACTCATATTTAAAAGCCTGACTTACCAGATAATATATAAATATATACATATAAAGAGGGAAATGTGTGTGTGTGTGTGTGTGTGTGTGTGTGTGTGTGTGTGTAATCTGTACCCAAAAGATTAGGTGCTTTTCAAAATGTATCTGTAAGTTAGTTCAGCTTTATACTTAAGTGATCCCAATGGACATGGAGAAATCCTAAGCCAATAATGAAGGACTGACATTACTATCAAAAACACACAGTGACTACAGTCCACTGCAAGTAGAAATCATTAGTCCATGTACATTTAAAAACTGAAGAATTACTTGTAAGTAGCAATTATATTAGAATAATATCAATGGAAGGGCACCTGGGTGGCTCAGTTGGTTAAACATCCAATTGATTTTGGCTCAGGTCATGATCTCAAGGTTTGTGAGTCTGAGCTCTGCATCAGGCTCCATGCTGACAGTGCAAGACAGAGCCTGTTTGAATGCTTTCTCTCTCTGCCCCTCCCACACACTCTTCTCAAAATAAACTTTTTTTTCTTAAAAAAAGAAGAATATTAATGGAAGTTAAAAAAAAAAAAGCTTAGACCGTATAAGTAGTATGTATCAAGACCTGTATAAAACAGCAAACTAATAACAATGGGGGACTCCTGGCCCTTGGTGAATGCATTGGGAATGAAGTCTAAATTTTAATGCACTAAGAACAGAATGAACCAAAATAAAGTAGGAGGAAATAACAAAAAGCAGAAAGTAAACAGAACAACAAATCTGAAGCCAAGAATATTAAAACTTGAGGTTGTCAAGTGTGAAGAAAAGAGGCCAAAAGAGACTTGACAACATTAAGAACAAGGAGAGTTCATGATTAAGATTCCTTGGAGGCTAAAAAAATATTAGGAGAACACCATGGTCCAGGGGGGTGCTAGTAGATCTGAAAACTTGAAATTCAGTTTTTAGAAAAAGAGAAGTAATTAGCTGGTTAGTATTGTGAATTACAGGAAAAATTATTGCAACTGAAAAAAATGCAGATAATGCATTTGATAGAATTCCACATTTCTTATGTGAAAAGAAAAACTCATTTTATCTAGAATAAGAATTTCCTGGGGTGCCTGGGTGGCTCAGTCAGTTGAGCATCCAACTTTGGCTCAGGTCATGATCTCATGGTTCAGGAGTTCGAGCCCCATGTCAGGTTCTGTGCTGACAGCTCAGAGCATGGAGACAGCTTTGGATTCTGGGTCTCCCTCTCTCTGCCCCTCCCCTGTTCTCTGTCTCTGTCAAAATAAACATTAAACAATTTCCCTAATCTGATCAAGGATATTTGCCAAAAAAATCTTGCTGAAGGCATCATCATGGTAAAAATAATATATTGAGGATTTTCCCATTATAGTCAGAAACCAGCAAGCAGTAATGGCTCTTCCTCATGGCTCTGTGTCCTGCTGGAGGCTTGAGCACATGTAGGAAACCTTGCTCTGCTGCCTGCGAATCTGGTGGTTCCCATAACTCCTGAGCATGTTTGCTTGGAGATAAGATAGGGATACTAGTATTCATCTCAGTAGGTTGTTGAGGAATTAATTGAGTTGAGTACAATGCTTGGCAAGTGCTTCTCACATAGTCTGCAACTGGAAGTGGTGACTGTCCTGAGAATGGTATGCTTCAATCTGTGTTTTAACCCTTCCTTGATAACTTCATGATAAACTCCTAGAAACAGAATAACCAGGATGTACAGACTTTGCAAGTTCAAACAATCGATGCGTATCGCCTGTGCCTGGCTCCCAGACTCTCTTCTACACACTTTACAATTATTTAATGTAACAGGATTCCAGACCTTTCACAGATCAGCTATTGAATAAATGGACTCTGCTTTATCAGTGTTCCACCTAAATATCTTCCTTGATATTTCTCCTGTCCATTTCTCCTGTCACTGTGGTTGCATCTTGGACAGTTTCATCTTTGCTTTCTTTCAAGGTCCTTTGTGTGCTGTCCAGTGACAGGAAAGACCTGTATGATGGCATTAAAAAATACCTGTGCGTCAATTGCCCCATCCCAAGCCAGTGTGTGGTGGCACGGACCTTAGACAAACCCCAGACGCTGATGACCATTGCTACAAAGATTGCCCAGCAGATGAACTGCAAGATGGGAGGAGCCCTCTGGAAGGTGGAAACAGGAGTATGTTGGATTTCTTTGCCTTCTCTTTATTTCAGTTGTTTCATTGAATTTGCTAAGACTGTATTTGACTCTCTTTAACATGTAATTGCTTAATTTTGCTCACGTTTTGTCCTAACTCAATGGACTCCCTTCTTAAACCTTTCAGTTACGGAATGCAATGTTCGTCGGTATTGACTGTTTCCACGATATTGTAAATCGACGGAAGTCCATTGCAGGCTTCGTGTCCAGCGTCAATCAGGAATTAACACAGTGAGTGGGCTCTGGCAGACATGGTTCAGTTGGCAGCTGGCTGGAGAAGCAGGAGAGTGGGCGTAACTAATGCTCCTTAGCAAGGTCCACAGACAATGTGTTCTTAGCCACCTTGTACTGCTCCTCTTCTGGCAAGGTTATGCTCCAAAAACATTTTGTGTGGAAGCCTCTGTATGATTTTTCTATAGCTGCATAACAAATGATGACAAATATGGCAGTTTAAGATGACACTCATGTGTCTGCACACAGGTCTGTGGGTCAGCCATCTGGCACCACGTGGCTCTCAGGTCCTCATACGGCAGAGGTTAAAGTGTCAGCCAAGCCACATTCTGGTCTGGAGAATCCAAGGGCACGTCCTTTTGGCAGAATTCATTTTTTTTGTAGACCAAGGACAGAGGTCCTCATTTTCTTGCTGGCTGCCACCTGCCGGCCAGTCTCCATTCCTAGCATTTCATCCACATTCCTTCTTACACGCCCTGATCCCCCAGGGCACCTTGAATCCTTGTTCTGCTTCAAACCTCTCCTTCTCCTCTGCCATCAGCTAGAGAAAACTCTCTGCTTTTAAAGGGGCTCATGAGATTAGATACAGTCCATCTGGAAAATCTCCTTATCATAAAGTCAACTGTGTCACAGGACATAATCACGGGGCAATATCTCCTGATAGTCACAGTCCTGGGGATTAGGACAGGTAGGATTCTGCCTACCAAAGGCTCTTATCAGTGGGTCTCGGCATGGGACCATCAGCCACAGGAAAGAACTGAGTGTGTACATGGGGAAGACCAACTAGGAATGCAACCAGTAGCACATAGATATGGGATGTTGTCTTCATACGTTCATATGTAATGCACCTGCCAAAGAAGACCTGCTTCCATACCCCGTGCTTCTCCTTTGCTCCAGGAACACTTCTGTTTTCTGGGCTTAGAATAGAATCCACCTTTAGATGAGTTTGCACACACTTTATAGTTTCCTGAGCATTAGGACATGTATGACCGTCACAAATCACTGCTATGTTTAATGATGAATGTGACCCACTAGGTATAATTCGAGAGTTTTCTTTTGAGGATTCATCTTTATTTTCATAAATGACCATTTTTTTCCCAGTCATACTCTATTTCCATACAGTAACATTGTTTTGCTTTTTTGTGTGGGGAAGGGAATTTGAAAATAATGGGGAGGAAATTAAGCTTTCATTCAGTTCATAGATAATTTTTAAAATTTTATTTTGAGAGAGACAGAGAGAGAGTGAGCAGAAGAGGGGCAGAGAGAGGGAGAGAGAATCCCAGGCAGGCTCCATACTGTCAGTGCAGAGCCTGACACGGGGCTTGAAACCGTGAACTGTGAGATCATGATCTGAACCAAAACCAGGAGTCAGATGCTCAACTGACAGAGCCACCCAGTGTCCCTGGTTCAGAGAGCTTTTTGAGCACTTGCTATGTTCAAATGCTGCGAAAAGAACAGTGAAAATGTGCCCAAAAGCATCATCTCTTCTCATAGAATGTAAATACCGAAAAAGAGGCAGACAAACAAATACGTTGTATCATGTCAAGTCATTGTAATACTTTGAACTAATTAAATCACAGGGGATAGAATACTGAGACCAGAGGTGCCTGGGTGGCTCATTTGGTTAATTATCTGACTCTTGATTTTGGCTCAGGTCATTATCTCATGGTTCGTGAATGGGGAGCTTGATTAGGATTATCTCTCTGCCTCTCTCTGCCTCTCTCTCTCAAAATATTTACAAAAGAAAAAACAATAACGTTGAGACAACTATTGATCTATTGGGACACGGTCAAGTAGCTATTACCATTCCAAAGCAGATTGCTCCTTCAAAGCAGATTATTATGGATGAACCATTGTTTAAGGCATCAGCCTGGAAGCAGGAATCTCCAGGAAAACAGTCTGTTTATTTTGTGGTGTCCACCAGTGGGTGAGATAGCAGTAGTCAGCACTTTGAAAGTATGAATAATTTGTAGCAATGTTAATCAATGCTTCCATTCTATATCACTATTTGTGTACATTCAGAATCTTATTAAATGCCTAAGATACCAGAAGAGACTAATGCTTTGATCTCTGCAGGGAAATGAAAGAATGGATCCTCTGGGGCGCCTGGGTGGCGCAGTCGGTTAAGCGTCCGACTTCAGCCAGGTCACGATCTCGCGGTCCGTGAGTTCGAGCCCCGCGTCAGGCTCTGGGCTGATGGCTCAGAGCCTGGAGCCTGCTTCCAATTCTGTGTCTCCCTCTCTCTCTGCCCCTGCCCCGTTCATGCTCTGTCTCTCTCTGTCCCAAAAATAAATAAACGTTGAAAAAAAAATTTTTTTTAAAAAGAAAGAATGGATCCTCAAATGGATCCTCAGCTACTGATAGTGACTTTTTTTTTTTTTTGGAAGTCCTAGATTAACTCTGCATCAAAATGATGAAATTTTAAGGATCCTGTTTGCCAAACTAATGGCTTATGTTTCTCCAAACAGGTGGTTCTCTCAGTGTGTCTTCCAAGAAGCGGGGCAGGAGCTTGTGAGTGGGCTGAAAGCCTGCTTGGAAGGTCAGTGTCCCCTGGAGGTTGGAGTGCCTGACTTTATAGTTGTATATACTAGTTGGCCATTAGTGGAGAGATTATCCCCCAGGAGATTTTTGGCAATGCCTAAAGACACTCTTGGTTGTCACAACTGGGATGGAAGTGCTACTGGCATCTAGTTAGTGGGTAGAGACCAGGAATGATGCAGAAGACAACAACACGCCTACCGTCACCACCACAAAGAATTACCTGGCTCAGTATTTCAGTAGTGGTGCTGTTGAGAAACCCTGAGCTAGCCTGAAGGCCTAAAAGCTGTGAAAGTGTCCTGGAGGCTACAGTGTTGAAAAACTGAACCTAGGAGTTGTTACAAATAGCAGTGGCCAGTTTGTTCCCAGTTACTGTCTATTTATCCGTGTTTCTCGTTTCCTTTCAGCTGCCCTGAAGCTCTGGTATAAACATAATCTATTTCTGCCACAATCCGTCATTGTGTATCGGGATGGAGTGGGGGACGGTCAGCTTCAAGCACTGATTGAACACGAAGTACCACAGATTCGGTCCTCCTTAAAATCTGTTTACGGCGACGAGTCTAAGTATATAAGTTGTAAAATGCAGATTCTTTGACATTCTGCTCCACACCCAAGTCAAGAGTGCAGAGCAGAACTGAAACATTCCAGATTGTGTTCTTCCTTTGGAGCCCCCATGAACTTTCCTTTTTCCTAATCTCCCTGCCACCCTTCATGTAGCGGGGGCTTCTTAACCTCAGATATTCATTAAAATCCATGATCATAGCTGGTCGATGGTTCGTGTTTATGGAACTCCTTTCTTCTGGAGTTGTGTCAGTCGAGGGCTGGAGAATTCCTCTCAACTGCCTCCTCTGGCCTCATCTGTTTGTGGGTGAACACTGGTGCCCAGCATAGGTAGGAGGGGTCCTGACCTTGTGAAGAAGTTCCTCCCCCTATGATGTGGGTGGCTGTGAATAGGAACCTCTTTTACTGCTTGAGTCGGGCACACAGAACTAGGACCGTAAAACTGGGGTGTGTGGGGAGCAGTCTTTTGCAGATTCTTCTTAATCCTGTCTGTGTGGTGTTTCAACCTCTGAATGCTTCTGAGATTACGGGGCACATCTAGTGACACCAGTCGTAACTCTTAAGGGTCCGACTAACTGTCGTTGTGGTGAAGAAACGAATAAATACCAGATTTTTTGCTGAGTATCAAGGAAGACTTCAAAATCCACTTCCAGGAACGGTTATTGATGTGGAGGTGACCAAGAGGCAATGGTAAGCCATTCTTTTATTTATTTAAATAAAGGTTCCCTTTTATTCAAACAGAAATGTTATTTTTTTTTCTTCTAAAAAAGGGTTTGCATGGTTTGGAGGAGAAAGAATTGACCTAAAGATGGTGAAAAAATTATATAAACAGATACACATGGAATTATAGAGGTTTCTGTCTTCAGTTGTCTTCTCCTAGAATTTAAATATGCTTACCATTCTGAGATTCTTCAGTTGTTGGGAAGGATGGCAGGACTCCTGGTCAAATGGAGACTCATCCATTCTGCCAAATGAAAGAACTATGCAGAACCCTGAATGGGAAACAAACAGGACCTTCATAGCATCAGACAGGGAGAAACATAGTAAGATTAAGGAAGGGCAAACATCGATCAATCTAGGAGAGGGCAGGAAAAGAATGAAGAGAAAAGCAAGTGGAAAGAAAGTAAGATCAACACCAAGCAGAACATAGTACACATAAAAACCCGTGAGCTACAAGAAGTTGATGAACCTTGCCATTTCTATCATTGGGGACTTTGAATGGATTCTGGTGACTTTCTGGGAAGAGGAGAAGGTGTTCATCCCTGGAACTCTAAACTCAGTGTCCCTACGATCGTATCCAACATGCCAACTTCAAGTTTCTGCATCTAGGCATTAGCACAGATGCTTTTGTAGAAATCATGAGAGCATTATTACTTGTTTGCTTGTATTGATGGTTGCACTGCCCTTTGTAGACTTGCTTTCCCCAATCATTGCTCAACAGTCAGGCAGGCTTCTAAATGTAAAGGAAATTTGTCCATAGAATGGATTTCTGTCCATTCATGTCACGTCAGATACTAGGTTTGCTATGTTGTTTTTTCTTTCTGAAAATAAGCTGACATGCTGTATTCCTGTGTTGTGTGATTCCAGGTATGACTTTTTTATCGTGAGCCAGTCTGTGAAAGATGGTACTGTCACTCCCACTCACTATAATGTTATCCATGACACTGTTCACTTCACCCCAGATGGAATACAGTGTCTAACTTACAGACTATGCCACATGTATTATAATTTGTCAGTAAGTACTTTTTTTGATATGGATTTTCCTATAGATCTGTAAAATTGTTTGAAATTAAATCTATACTTTCTGAACCTTTGAATTGGTATCTCTGAAAAGTTACATTTAGGGAAAGGAGAGAGAAGCTTAATTTTTTGTTGTTGTTGTTCTTCTTCCCACTAAAGGGTGTCATTCGAGTCCCTGCTCCTTGTCACTATGCCCATAAACTGGCTTATCTTGTGGGCCAGAGTATCCACCAAGAACCACACTATTCCCTGGCAAGCCGTCTCTTTTACCTGTGACCCACAGAAGAGAGCCTGATGACTTGTTGAAAGCCACCATTTGTGAACTTATTTTTCCTTTTTAAGCTGTCCTTCTGCGATACTTTCCTTGATGCAGTTTTAAATTATAATCATTATTGGTTAGACATGAGGGTTCAGAGTGGCGCATGCTTTGGGCAATACTACCACTGACTGAACATGACCCTTCTATTTTCCAGGCAGGAAAATGGGCTGTGAGGGTTTTGTCTTGCAATCCACCTTTGAAATGTGTTACAGTGACTTTATGATGGACCATGCCTGAACACTTGGTGTTCTGAGCAAGTTACTGTACTCAGTGTAGTGGTTGGACGTTAGTCACGTGCACAGGTAGATTATACTTGGAAAATAATACCTTTTTGAAACACTTAGTTCTTAAAGAACAGCAAAGCTCTAAAAAAAAAAGAGGCAAAATTAAATGGGGATTTATTTGTGTTAATTAAAATTTTGTATGAAAGAAATAACATGTATGTAGTATCGATTACTCTTTGGACTGGGGTGGAAATTTGAAATGTATCTCTGGTAGAGATGTAATGAGGAGAGCCTTTTGCTTTAAGAGTTGACAGCTTAGGAACATCAAAATGTTTTGTCACTTTTTCCACAAGGAAGCAAAATGAAGAGCTCTATTAGCACTTCTGACTAATTCATTCTCTTGTGTATGTTCCAAGTGGGACGTTATTGTTAACTGGACTGTAATCAAAAGGGTCCTGGGTAATTTGTTAAAATGAAGCTATTGTGTCTTTCTTGAAAACAGATAACTTTTTTTCTCTCTCTTCCCTTAAAACTATCTTTAAATAGATTCAGGAAATATGTGAAACTTTGTTGTTTTTTTTTAATATTCCTACATAGAATCATATTTTTGGGGAGCAGTAAGGAGTTGATTTGTTTCAGACATAACAAAAAAGGATATGTTTAAAAACAATAGAATTTCTTTGATCATAAGTTAATCAGTTTAGGTTTGCAATTTGAACCAGTTTTCTAAGAAATAAAATTAAAACAAAAGTCATTTTAAAATATATTGTAATCCAAGTAATAGCTTACCTAGCAGGATTGGCAATAATGATAAATAGAATATAGAGGATGGGTCTATAATTAAAGATAAATTAAGGTAACATGTTTTTTTCTGATGCTAGATTTTGACTTAATATAATACATTTCTAGACATCTATATAAAATGGAAGGAACAAATTCAAAGTAGTTATTAAAACTTTCTGAACATTTCCCATAAGTACAAGACAAATCATTTATTTATAACAGTGTATACAAATTTCAAGATTTATAAATTTAAAATGATATAATAAAGGTATTCATGTTACAATCATTGAAATTGGGTTTTGTTATTTTATTATATTTTTAATGTAACTTATTGTCAAATTGGTTTCCATACAACACCTAGTGCTCATCCCAACAAGCGCCCTCCTCAATGCCCATCACCCACTTTCCCCTCTCCCCCACCAACCCTCAGTTCTCAGTATTTAAGAGTCTCTTTTATGGTTTGCCTCTCACTCTTTGTAACATTTTTCCCCTTCCCCTCCCCCATGGTCTTCTGTTCCAATGGAATACTACTTGGCAATGAGAAAGAATGAAATCTGGCCATTTGCAGCAATGTGGATGGAACTGGAGGGTATTAATGTTAAGTGAAATAAGTCAGTCAGAGGAAGATAGATACCAAATGTTTTCACTCACATGTGGATCTAGAGAAACTTAACAGAGGGTCTTGTTACTTTAAAAATATAGTCTGGGGGCGCCTGGGTGGCGCAGTCGGTTAAGCGTCCTACTTCAGCCAGGTCACGATCTTGCGCTCCGTGAGTTTGAGCCCCGCGTCGGGCTCTGGGCTGATGGCTCAGAGCCTGGAGCCTGTTTCCGATTCTGTGTCTCCCTCTCTCTCTGCCCCTCCCCCGTTCATGCTCTGTCTCTCTCTGTCCCAAAAATAAATAAAAAAGTTGAAAAAAATTAAAAATATAGTCTGGTCTTAAATTTCTTAATCTACTGACTAAAAGAAGTTGTTGGTTTTCTAAGATACATGGAAATAGTTTTGTGATTAAGGTGCTATCTGACTTTATTAGCTTACTAGCACTTTATAAATTAGGTGAAGGAGGCTGGTAGTCAATATTTCTAGGAGAAAGCCTCACTGTTCCAAGAGCTTATAAATCCCACTTATATATCACTGTGCCTGAGTTTCCTATTACGGAGTAGGTGTTGAACTAATTAAAGGTCTTTTGGGAATGGGTTTGGCCTAAGTAGCAATGCAATATGTAAGAAAAATGAACTTCCTCTGGCAAAAGTTAATAAATATATATATCAAACCTCCCACTGAGCACAACTCAAAGAGCTGGACAAAATATCAGAATGTTAAACAGCATTGAGGAGATGGTGAGACACAGAAGAAAATAGCACCAATATCTAGCATAAGGAAATCTAGAGGGATGACCCTGGTATTTGTTATGATATTTATTTCATAAACTATAGATTCTTTAAGTGTCCTTCATCAAGTTGACAGTATTAATTCTTATTTATTGCGTCTTTAGCATGAATGGATGTTGAATTTTGCCAAATGCTTATTCCGTATCTATTGAAATGTTCATGATTTTCAGCCTGTTGATGTGGGAATTGCTGTGTCAGCTTTCTATTACTGTAACAAATTACCACAAAGTTAGCGCCTTCAGACCTCATAAATGTGGTATCTTCATTTTGTAGGTTATAGGGCTGAACTGGGCCTCACACTGGGCTAAATTAAGCATGTCAGCAGTGTATTCCTTTCTGGAAGTGCTGGCAGAAAATGCGTCTCTTGTGTTTTCTGGCTTCCACAGGCTGTTCCTTACCCCATGGCTCCTACCAACTTCAAAGCTGGCAATGGCTGATTAGCTCATTCCCCCATCCTGTCTAATGCTGACTCCTCTTCCCCACTTCTACTTCTTAAAAAAATTTTTTTTAAATTTTTTTTTCAATGTTTATTTATTTTTGGGACAGAGAGAGACAGAGCATGAACGGGGGAGGGGCAGAGAGAGAGGGAGACACAGAATCGGAAACAGGCTCCAGGCTCTGAGCCATCAGCCCAGAGCCTGACTCGGGGCTCAAACTCACGGACCGCGAGATCGTGACCTGGCTGAAGTCGGACGCTTAACCGACTGCGCCACCCAGGTGCCCCTTAAAAAAATTTTTTTAATGTTCATTTATTTTTGAGAGAGAGAGAGAGAGAGAGTGCAAGTGGGGGAGGGGCAGAGAGTGAGGGAGACACAGAATCCAAAAGCAGCCTCCAGGCTCTGAGCTGTGAGCACAGAGCCCAATGTGGGGCTTGAACCCACAAACTGCGAGATCATGACCTGAGCTGAAGTAGGACGCTTAACTGACTGAGCCACCCAGGTGCCCCTCCCACTTCTACTTTTAACGACTCTTGTGATGACATTGGGATCACTTAGCTAATCCAGGATCCTCCCCCCTATTTTGTTAGCTGATTAGCAGCCTTAGTTCCATCTGCAGCTTTTTTCATTTCTTTTTTAAGAAAGGCAGATTGCCACATGCAGTGCCTCATTTGGATATGTCTGGAGTCTTGGAAGCTTGACCACCCAAGTTCTCCTACGAAGGGACCTGGAGAGCTTATTGAGAGGTTCTAACAGGAAAATTGCAGCTACTTGTAAGGCCTTGACCAAAGAACGGTTCTCCTCTATTAGGGAAGGTTGTCCTCTTGGACCGGGCGTGCGGCTTGAGGAGGAATGTATATGGAGTTGTGAGGGAGGAAGGGGACATCTGTCCAGCCAGACCAGCTGAGTCAACCCTTGTGATCATTGGGGTGGCAGATATCACAGCCAGTTTGCTCTCACACCCCAGTTTACAACTTTAATTACTTTTCCCCATACAAGGCAACATCTGGGCAGATTCCAAGGATTAGAACATGAGTATCTTGGGGGGTGGGCATTATTCTGACACAGATAATATTGCCCAGGAGTGTCTGGGAGCAAGTACTATTTGAATGTAGAAACCCCTCCCTCCATAGGTACCCAAGGAGAGAATAAGAGACACTCGGCAGGGGGCGGGGGGGGGGGGGCGCTGGAGTCTCAGCGGGGGCAGAACTCTTGAGTATCTGCACCATGTCCTGTGTTCCTTTCGCCCTTGTCCTCCTCAGTCTGCACAAGTGACAGCCGACCTGCCCTGGGTGGAAGATTTGTGGGGGACCTCTCAGCTGTGTTCCACCCCATCACTCACCTGGCTTTCTGTTCTACCTGTGCCTCCCCCTGCCAGGGTGTGTGGCCCAGACAGGGCTGACTCAGCCACCCTCTGTATCCAAGAGCCCAGGACAGATGGCTACCATCACCTGCACGGGAAACAGCAACAGTGTTGGCAACCGGGGAGCAGCTTGGTGGTAGAAACACCTGGGCCATGTTCCCAAACACCTGACCCACAGAATTATAACAGATTTTAAGGGATCTCAGAGAGATTCTTAGGCTCCAGGTTAGGCCGCCCAGCATCTCTCTGCAGCTTGAGCCTGGAGATGAGGTTGAGTATTCCTGCCCAGCACGAGGCAGTGGCTTGGGCCTGCATTGTGCTCAGGGCTCACAAGGAAGTGAGATTAAAACCCATGGGCTGCCTGCACCTATTCACTGCCCAGAGCCTTCCTTGACACTGTTGCTTAGTGGGTAAGTGCCTGCTGAGTTCCAGGGATGTGTCCGTGGGGTGGGGGGTGGTCACGCATGGCCATCCTTTCTCTTCTGGTCCCCCGGAACTGGGTGTGTTGCTGCACCTCCATTTCTAAAGTCCTGAGTGTGGTCTGCTGACTCAGCCGTCCTCACCGTCTGGGGCTCTTGATCAGATCACTCTGTCCTGCACTGGAAGCATGTTAGTTCCTAGGACCAGCTTGCCTAGGGAAAGAGTTCTCCCCTCGAAACTCTTGCTCACTCCCAGTATCCTGGTTCTATATGTACACCCCCAAACAGTAGCCCCAGTTGATCCCTGGGTCCGATCTTAGGCTGAGGGTAACCGGCTTGTTACAAGGAGGGCTCACGTCTGCCAGAGTGGAACACCCATGAAATATGCTGAGAGCTGTCTCTCTGTCCCTGAGGACACATCCCTGCATTGTCCCCTCCCCCCAATCAGGGATGACAGCATGGGAGGAACCGCAGGGTGAGGTGAAGATCGTCCACCCCTCATGACTGCCATAGTGGGAAGCTGGTTGGTCTTGGCCAGTCCATCACTGTCCTTTGTCCTTCTGATGTCCTCAATCTGGAACAAGTGCTGTCTGAGCGCGGCTTCCCTCTGGCCCCCCTCTACAGGGATCTGCACCATGGAGGCCATTTCACTGAGGTCAGGCCTTCACCATGGAAAAGAGGCTGCAGCCTGAAGAGCAAGCTCGTGGGCAGTAAGGAGACCCCTGACTGTGAAGAGGGGGCAGCGGACAGAGCATGGGGTGCAGTTCTGTCTCTCCAGGGTCCCCTTTGTGTAGGTGCCTCTGGCCCTCAGGCAGCAGGGGGTGCAGTGGGCCTGCCCTGCTAGAGCCGCTGGGGCACAGTCCTGGCTCAGAGCTCAGATGGGGCTCCCTCGAGGGTAGGAGAAGGATCTGCATGTCCCATTGAATAGGGCAAGTGGGTTCCTCAGGAAGCAGAGCTCCAGGGGCATGTCCATCACAGCCTAGGAACCCATCTCCCCTCCTCCTCGCTCTCTGTCCAGGTGATCTGCTGTCCATGAGTCAGGGAGGCCTGGCCATTTCCTTCTTATCTGAGGGCACAACAGCCTCACCATCCCCATGTCTCTCTGCCTTTCTTGCAGGGCCCTGGGCACAGTCTGCACTGTCCCAGGAATCTCAGTGGTGGAGCATCCTGGCCAGAGAGGTCCCTATCTTGCACTGGGCAGGGCAGCATCTTTAGACTGTGCTGTGCAGGCTGGTATCAGCCGCTCCCTGGTGCTGCCCCCGAAGCTGTGATGCCCAGAAGTTCTTGGTGCTCACCTCATTCTGGGATTATGGTTCGGCTTGCCCACTTTGGTTAGTTGTGGAGTGAACCATCTTGCATTCGATGGAAAACTTTGAGTCTGTTTAAAATGATATATGTTCATTGAAGGAATGACGTAGGAAGTGACCACTAAGGATTCAAGTGTGAGTTCTGTTCCTTAGGAAGTTGTCTTGATGACTTATCCCATGTCTTCAGTGACTATGGGGCTAAACAGGCTTTTCTGCCTGGCTTTGGACAAGAAATTTACTAACCTCTCTTCAGGCAGGCTGCATGCAGAGGTGACTAAACTCACTTTACAAGTTTGGATTAAATGGACAATTGCCAGTTATGTGCTTGGGACATGTGGGGGAACATGGAGTGTGGGGGGGTTTGTGTTCTTTGGAAGAATCTGAGAGACTGTACAATGGACGTGCCAGGAGGGCAGGGACACCACAGCGCTACTGTGTATCCCATGTCCCCAGTAGAGACATTCAGCCCCTAGACATCTGTGCTTTAAGGAAAACAAAAGGCAGGCACACAACACAGAACTGAGAAAAGAATGCCCATGGTAGAGGCTGACTGGTACTGGCACAAAAACAGATCAATGGAACAGAATAGAGAACCCAGAAATGGACCCACAAACGTATGGCCAACTAATCTGTGACAAAGCAGGAAAGAACACCCAACGGAATAAAGACAGTCTCTTGAGCAAGCGGTGCTGGGAAAACTGGACAGTGACATGCAGAAGAATGAACCTGGACCACTTTCTTACACCATACACAAAAGAGTTTGGGGTTGGCTGTGGCAATGGGGGGGAGGGGTGACAGCTGTGGTGACAGTGGTCCTAGCATGGACCTCAGAGCTGCATGGAGGCTCAGGCCTGCTGAGTGAGGTCGTGACCCAGTAATGCGGGGCCAGGCCTCCGCACATTTAGTGATAACAGGACAAGCACCTTGCGAGGACCTTAGGCGAATAATACTTCTCTCTGTCTTCACAAGCACCCCTTGAGGATGGTACTGGAATGACTGTCACTCCTATTTTCAGACATGAGGAAAGGGACTCCTAGAGAGGTTTGTTGAGCCTGCCCTGGGTCATGCGGTGTGAAGGGCAGAGCTGGGCATGGAGCAGACTGCGCAGATACAGATCCTGCACCCTCCCCCATGTACACCCGTTGTCCTGTCTCTGGAGAGTCTCTGTCCTGTTCACCAGGTGCAAGTGGGTGTGTGCAGCATTCCTGTGTAAGAACTTTGCAGCCTCTGCCTCCATCGATCCTAATTATTCTCTGGAAGATACATATGAAATAACCACGCAATAAAAAGTCACCTAGGAGGAGATCCCTGAAACAGATCACCTGAGCACAGCTCTAGTCAGGGAGCCCCTGGGTGGCTCTCTTGGAGGGGCTGACTGTGCCCCCAGCTGAGGAATGCATTCAGGGTAACTGGGGTGCAGTGTGGGTCATGGCTGGGGTGAGCAGTGGCAGAAGCAATGTCTCCTGCAGAGGAAAAAGCATATGGATGGAATCAGGAGGTGACAAGGAAAATTTGAGAAGGAAGTGATGGGAGGCCTATGTGACAGGAGCTTTACCTCAACAAGACAACTTGTAACCAACCCAGCAAACTGCAGGGTGTGCTGAGACACAGCTCAGGGCAGTCAACTTGAAGCCACAATAATGGTGTCCTGAGGCTCAGACTTCCGTGATAGGAGATACAATGAGAATCTGAGTCCTTCCCAACCTCTCTGCTATACACACATCTGTGTGATACAGGTTTGGAATGGTCTCTAGGAAAACAGGATACAAAAGTCAGCTTCATCCTCTTGGCTACTGTAGACAGCCTTTGAGCAGTTTGGAGCAATTCTGCATGTATTTTAAAGATGGAACATGGAGGGGCACCTGGGTGGCTCAGTCAGTTGAGAATCCGACTTTGGCTCAGGTCATGAGCTCATGGTCCGTGAGTTCGAGCCTCGAGTCAGGCTCTTTGCTGATAGCTCATAGACTGAAGCCTGCTTTCGGATTCTGTCTCTCTCTTTCTCTCTCTCTCTCTGCCCCCCCGCCCTCGTGTGCACGTGCACTCTTAAAAATAAAAACATTAAAAATTTTTTTAAAAAGATGCAATGTGGATCTCCAATGTCTGGAAGCTTTACATTGTATCTTGGAATCCCTGGATATGTTCACATTTCTTTTCCATAAATCACAAGTCTCATCAAGATAGTTTTTGATAAAACATTCCTGGCCAAAAATAATTATTTTATTTTATTCCAAAATATCCATCTCTGTGACTGTGAGGATGAGTGAAATTTATAAGTGAAAGAAATCATAAATATCCAAATTTGACCACTACAAAATAATATATATAATAAGCTTTGAACAATTGCTTGCTTTTTCCAACTTAAACATAACACAACAAAACCACATCTAATAACCTAAAATCAACTGTAGGATACTGTCAATATTAGCCACAAGTGCTGGGTTACATTATTCAGTATACTGTTTTAAGAAAATTCCTTTTATTCATTTATTTATTTTTAATGCTTATTTAATTTTTGAGAGAGACGGTGAGCATGAGTTGGGAAGGGGCAAGAAAGAGAGGGAGACAGAACATCTGAAGCCGGCTCTGCACCGAGAGCACAGAGCCTGACACAGGGCTCAAACTCATGAACCATGAGATCATGACGTGAGCTGAAGTGGGATGTTTAACTGAGCCACCCAGGTGCCCTTAAGAAAGTTCCTTTTGGGGCGCCTGGGTGGCGCAGTCGGTTAAGCGTCCGACTTCAGCCAGGTCACGATCTCACGGTCCGTGAGTTCGAGCCCCGCGTCGGGCTCTGGGCTGATGGCTCAGAGCCTGGAGCCTGTTTCCGATTCTGTGTCTCCCTCTCTCTCTGCCCCTCCCCCATTCATGCTCTGTCTCTCTCTGTCCCAAAAATAAATAAACGTTGAAAAAAAAAATTTAAAAAAAAAAAAAGAAAGAAAGTTCCTTTTAAAGTGAGACTAGCCTCTGTTTTTAAGTTTAATTGCACGTATTTGACCTAACAGTGTGCACACAACTTCAAGGTGAGTTTTCATCTGAGATACAGTTTATATTGAACTGTGCATATTACAAAAACCCGAGGACAATCCGTCATGCATGTGGCCTGAGGATACTCAAAAGAATATGATTTGGTGAATGACTTCAGTGGAGAGATGGCAGCTGACAGACCCACAGAATTCTGCCCTCCAAAAAAGCAATGAGGAATCTGTCACAAATTGCCGCCATCAACATTTGCAGAACTCTGGAAATGAACTGGGATTTGCAGCAATGGAGGGGATGCTGGTTCCAGGAAAACGGCAGCTAAATCTCAGAACAATGAGTTTCGTGCTGTTCTCACATGCCTTGCCCCATGCCCTGCTCTGTGGTTCCATGCAATCCAGAAAATGAAGAGCCCACATTCACAGTGAGAGTCAGCACTGTGCAGCCAGCCACCAGACAGAGCAAAGAGGGGCTTAAGCCTCCTCAAAACCTCATTCCTAGGAAATAATCACTACTGGACCTATCTGGTAGGTCTCTATCAGACCCTACTTATTCGACTGTCTGCATCTAATTGGACTTGGAGCTTGCCCAGCACAAAAAGCCTTTTTTCCCCTGGAATCATTGTCAAAACACAACAAAACAAAAATACAGGCAATTGCTTAACTTGCACTTGCTTAATATAATGGATAATACTTGGAGCAAATAACAGGCCAACAAAAAGCCTAAAAAAGGAGCTGAGAAATGAAATTTCTGTAGGAGTTTTGAAAAGCTCTTAGTCCTAGGAATCTAGACCACGTGCAAATGTAGGGCTGCGTGCACGCTCAGAAAAGACTCCACAAGCCCCCATGTTGTCACCGCTGGCTGACCTTGATGCTGTTCTTCAGCAAGTGAAGGTTATGGCAGAGTTCTCTGCTGCCAGCTGAGTGTTGAAGACACGGTTCCACATGCCCACACAGCCCCTCAGCAAGGACTGAGTGACTTCTCAGTTCTGGGCTGCTAATGCAATCTCGATCCAGTCAATGGCTGCACCACCAAGTAGCCAAGCAGGTACTACCACGGTCATACATGACAAAGAATACAGACTTCTTCAGAGGATGAGTTCAGAAAGGTCACTCACAAGAAAACAGCAATGACAAAAAAAAAAAAAGCTAACACAATCAATCATAGGGAGGGGTGAGATCCGATTGCCAGAGTTGCCATATTATTTAAAATGTTTAATTTATACACCACTTCACCCCAAATAATTGTAATTATAAGAGACCTACAAGGAAATTACTAAGTCTGGCTCTATACAGGAAAGAGTTACACAGCAGGTTTGAGACTGCTTTCCTTAGAAAGTTCTGCTTGCTCGATTAGCCACTGGCTGACGTCTGGGAACTTGGAACCAGGAGGGTCCCCACCATTCTCTGGCAAGAGTGGCTTGGTCTGCCTCAACTGTACGAACACTGTGGTTTATGCTAAGAATCTCTTACTTGCTGGAATTCTGGCCTTCAGTTATGTGCTAAATGACTGGTCTCCACTAAAAACCTTTGGGCACACAGTCACTAATGAACTTCCCTGGAAGACAATGTTTCACACATATTGTCTTGAGTCATTGCTGGAGGAATGAGGTGTACCCATGAGACTCCATTGCAACAGGACATTTTAAATTATTTTTTAATGTTTATTTACTTTTGAGACCGAGAGAGAGAGCGAGCGAGCACAAGCTGGGGAGGGGCAGAGAGAGAGCAAGAGACAGAATCTAAAGCAAACTCCAGGATCTGAGCTGTCAGCACAGAGTTGATGCAGGGCTCGAACTCACCGACCGTGAGACCATGGCCTGAGCTGAAGTTGGGCACAAAACCAACTGAGTCACCCAGGCGCCCCCATTGCAACAGGATTCTTAAAAGCCTGTGCCTGGTGTTCTTTGGGCCTCCTCCCATGCGCCTTTTCCCTTTGCTTCTTTTGCTGGGTGTGCTTCTACTGTAATAAACCATAGCAATCAGCATGACTGTATGCTGAGTTCAGTGAGTCTTCCCAGGCTGATACACAAGAAAAAAAAAAAAAAGCAACCAACAGAGCTGTCCCTGAGAGAAGTCCAGACATTGGACAAATACTTTGTATCAGTTATTTTATTTTTATTTATTTATTTATTTTGGTGCTAAGAGAGTAGATTTTTTTTTAATATGAAATTTATTGTCAAATTGGTTTCCATACAACACCCAGGGCTCATCCCAAAAGGTGCCCTCCTCAATACCCATCACCCACCCTCCCCTCCCTCCCACCCCCCATCAACCCTCAGTTTGTTCTCAGTTTTTAAGAGTCTCATGCTTTGGCTCTCTCCCTCTCTAATCTCTTTTTTTTTCTTTTTTTTTCTTCCCCTCCCCCATGGAACTTCTGTTAAGTTTCTCAGGATCCACATAAGAGCGAAAACATATGGTATCTGTCTTTCTCTGTATCAGCTATTTTAAAGACATTCAAGGACTTCACAGAGCTCATAGTTAAAGAACTAAACTATAGTACAAGAATTGTGCCTCTCCAAGTGGAGAGTAACAATAAAAAGATACAAATTATAAAAGAGAACCAAATAGAACTTCTGGAGTTGAAAAGAAGAAAATGTCACCAGAGAGGCTTGAATTGATTTTCTGGGGCTGCTGTGGCAAATTACTATACACACTATGTGGCTTTAAACAACAGAAATTTCCTGTGTTATGCTGCTGTGTGAAAAGCTAGAAGTCTGAACTCAAGCTGTAGGCTGGGAAAGAGGTGGGGAATTATCCCTCTTCACCACTATCTTGCTTTCGGTATTTTTCTGGAAACCCATGGCTTCCCTTGGCTTATATCTGCAGTTCTTCTATCTCTGCCTCAGGCAGCACATGACATGGCCTTTGCCCCTCTGTGTCCAAACCTCCCTGCTCTGGTAAGGACAACAGCCTTTGCATTAGGGCCAGCCCCAATCCAGGGTTGATAATATCTGGAAAGACCTTACTTCTACTTTCACAAGTACTGGGGGTTAGAGCTCTGATACTTAATTTGGGATGGGATACAGTTAAATGCACAACAGAGCTGAACAGCAGCTTTGAGCAAGAGGAAGACAGAACCAGCAAATTTGAAGGTAGGAAAATTGAGATCCAGTCTGATTGACAGCAAGTTAAGAAAAATAAAAGTGGGGGGGGGGTGGATGAACAAAGCCCCAAAGACCTGTGTAATACTATCAAGCATACTAACACACTGAGAGAGAGAAAGTCCCAGAAAGACATAAAAGAGAGAAAGGACAGGGAGAATATGCAAAGTAATAAGAACAAAAATCTCACTGAATTTGATGAAAACATTAATCAAATATTCAAGAAGTTCAATGAACACCAAGTGGGATAAACTCACATCCCACTAAAATGGTTCAAGGCCACAAAGGATTGTGAAAACAATACAAGAAAAGTGATTATGTATAGAGTGTCCTCAGTAGGTTTAATGGCAAATTTTCATCAGAAACCACAGAGGCCAGAAAGCAGTGGGATATCTACTGAAAGTGCTAAAAGACAAAAGCTGTGCACAAGAATTCTGTATCTATCCAGGATGTCCTTCAGCGATGGAAGAAGACATTAAGACATTCCCAGGTAAACAAAATCTGAGAGAATCCATTGCTATCACCAGCCCTACAAGAAACCCTAAGTCCTGGGGCACCTGGGTGGATCATTCCATTTCATATCTGACTCTTGATTTTGGCTTAGGTCACGATCTCATGGTTTGTGAGTTCAAGCCCTGTATCGGGCTCCACATTGATAGTGTGGAGCCTGCTTAGGATTCTTTCTCTCTCTTTGCTCCTCCCCTGCTAATGCGTTATCTCTTTCTCAAAATAAATAATAAACTTACAAAAAAAAGAAATCCTGAGTCCTTCCATCTAAAATGCAAAGGCATTTATTTCTACATGAAGAAATAGTTACATAGGTAAATATAAAAAAGTACAAATGTATAAGTGTATAAGCACATAAACTATATATAGCCTAAGTATATAAACAATAGACTTTTCTTCTAATTTAAAACTGTGAAGTTAATATTATACATATATATAAATTGCATATATTATAAATACAGAAAATGTAAATATATATGTTAATGAGCACAGACTGTATAAAGAGGTAATTTGAAAATAATGGCAAAAAGAGAGGACATCAATTAGATATATTAAGAGTCAAGTCTCTAGGGGTGCCTAGGTGTTCAGACAGATGAGCGTCTGGCTCTTGATTTCAGCTCAAGTCATGATCTCAGCATCAGGGGATCAAGCCCAGAGTCCACAATCAGTGCAGAACCTGCTTGAGACTCTCTCTCTCTCTCTCTCTCTCTCTGCTCCACACCCCCACTCATGCTCTCTCTCCCTCTAAAATAAGTAAGTGAAAAAAAAATTTTAAAGGGGTCAAATGTCTGTATGCCATTGAAATTAATCTGGTATGGGGCGCCTGGGTGGCGCAGTCGGTTAAGCGTCAGACTTCAGCCAGGTCACGATCTCGCGGTCCGTGAGTTCGAGCCCCGCGTCGGGCTCTGGGCTGATGGCTCAGAGCCTGGAGCCTGTTTCCGATACTGTGTCTCCCTCTCTCTCTGCCCCTCCCCCGTTCATGCTCTGTCTCTCTCTGTCCCAAAAATAAATAAACGTTGAAAAAAAATTAAAAAAAAAAGAAATTAATCTGGTATGAATCCAATTAGAATGTTGGAAATTAAGACATTAGTTGTAATCTCCAGTGAAACTACTAAGTATTCCCTGAATATATAGTAAAAGAAACAACATGGGAATTTAGTTGGTACACTAGAAAATAACACAGAAGAAAGCAGGAATGGAGGAATATTAAAACAAGAAGATGTAACATACACAGAAATAATGAAAAAACAATAGATTTCGATGCTACCTGATGAGTACTTAAGGGCACATGGAGTTTACATCCAATTAAGAGGCAGATATTGACAGAATGGGTAGAAAACAACAATCTCTCTCTATGCCATCTACAGGAGAGTCATGCTTTAAACCTAAGACACAAAGGCATTGAAAGTAAAAAGGATGGAAAATATATACCAAGCAAATAGTAATCAAGAGAACTAGACTGGCTTTGTGAAGACAAATAAGCTTTATGACAGTTTTTTTCTAGAGACAGAGAAGGACATGGTACAGTGACAAAGTGTCCATCCTTCAAAGAGATCATTGTAAACATTTTGCACTCAACAGGAGAGCATCAAAGTACATGGAACTGACAATTAAAAGGAGAAACTGATCTCTCAACAATAAAACTAGGAGACTTCAATATTACACTTCTAATAGTGAAGAAAACCTGTTAATTCTGGTGATGCTCATGAATGGACTGTGGGGTGGGCATAGAAGGGGCTGGGACCTATATTTTATGGTTCAGGGCATTGACATTTAGAGAGATTAAGTGGCTCACTCAGAATCACAGCACTGATGACTTATGGTTCAGAGGCAGGGGATACAGACAATTCCCTGAGGACAGAGATCTCTGATCACCTGGATAGGAGATCATGCCCTGCACACTGAAACCAAGCCCTTTCCTCACTCCCTGGCCCACATCCTTTGGCCGCAAGGTTGCTGCAGGGAGACAGCTGGCTCCCTAAGGAGGTGCTGGCCCAAGAGAATGGCCCAAAACCCAACCCAACTCCTGCCTATTTCAATCCCTAACCCAGAAAACAATGCCTTTTCCCCCTGATGGATGGGGCCTGGGGAGGTGTGAGAATGAAAAACACATCCCCATCTCCCCATCCCATGCCCCCCAGTACTTGATGCTACTAGCTGCCTTGCTGGTGGCCAGGTGACCACCCTGAATGACCACTGGTCTGTTTGACTCCCAAATGTCTCAGAACCCAGAACATTCCAAACCAACTGCCCACAGGACAGTTGCCCAGTGAATTAGCGTCATCTTCAACTGACCAAACCTGGGTGATGAGCAGTTGATAGTAGCTAGGAAAGGGGTCTGCTAGGTTGGTGCTCTGGAAGATGAAGTCTAGAGGCCCCGGTGTCTCCCTGATGAACAATCTGACCCACCATCTGAGCAGCCTGGATAAAGGCATGGCTAGGAGCAGGCAGGGGCTCCCTGCCTCTGAGTGTACACCTTCCCTGCTCCTTTCATCCTCACCAACATCCAGTCTCCACTGTACAAACTACCCTTACTCCTCTTGAATCTACTTACTGATTTTATACCCACACTACCTTCTTCAATGGAGTAGTCATTCATTGGGGTGTTATTTGTGGCTCGACCCTGTTGTTTGGAAAGATGTCCATCTTGATGCTGCTGAAGCACTGCTGGGGAAAGCCAGTAGATTGTCTTGAGCACAGATGCCTTTCTTGTGAGTCCTGTGTTTGAATCACTTAGGATCCTCTCTTTTTGTAATCTGAGCCATGATCCTAGAAAATACACTAAAAAGGGAGAGAACTGTTAATATGCACCTGGAATATTCATGCATCCCTAGGTCACACTCCCATTCTCCTTGTTCACCAGTGACTGGGGAGCCAGCTGAGTCTGAGCTGGGCTTAGAAGAGGGGTATTGTGATGTGGTATGCACTTACCACCCCCAGCAGACTTATGCCTAGGGACCTGACATTAGATGAGACCATGTAGAAAGGACAATACAGAGGACAGTGACAGAGAGCCTGGGAGCTGGTGTCTGATAACCTGTATCAGATCATACTAGAAACCACACATACTTGGGAAAGTTACCTAACCCCTCTGACCTCAGTTCCCTGTTCTGTGATATGGGACCTACTTACTAGTATTATAAAGCTTACTATAAGAAAATCCAAATAATGCCTAAGGAAAATGATTGGGACCTCCTAAGTGCTCCATATGTGACCCGATATTACATGTCTGGAAGAACAAGCAAGAAATGTAGGAGTGGTTGCCTGCAGAGAGGAAACCTGGATGGCCACAGGGCAAGGGTGGGTGGAAGGTAACCTTTCCACCTTAATGTGGGCATGAGGCTTTCCTGGTCATGGAGAATATCTGGCATCATCTCCTGTGATCCCCATCAGACTCCATGGAATGCACAGGGCAGGGCATTAACCCATATTTTGTAGTTCATGACACTGAAATTCAGAGATTTTAAGCAACTAGAGTGAAGAAGCTGATGACAGGACAGTCTGGGACAGGAATGTAGTTGGTTTCTAGGGACAGAGATCCCGGAGCCCCCAGAGTTCTCTAGCTCCTGTTTTCCCTCTGATCCCCAAACTCTCCTGCTGTGAAATTCCAAAGGGAGCACATGCCTGCCTCAGCCTCCACCCATAGGTTTCAATCCCTGACCCAAAAGCAACGTCGCTTTCTGAAAAGGAAGTCCCTTGAAGGGTCGGGGTGTCCCCTCTATGACTCTCCTCCTGCAGCATCTTCACACATCAGCTGTCCAATGTGAGCTCCTGGGCATCTGACTAGTGGTCTACATGCCCCCATGCAGCTCAGAACGTGGGCATTTCCAAGCCCACTACCCACATGACAGCTCTCTAGTGAATGAGCTTGGTCTTCAACAACCAACCCCGGATGAACAGCACTGATTAATGAGGGCATGACTTGCTGAGCTGGTGTTTGGTGCTTTAATGGATGAAGCTGGCATGTACCCCACTGCCTACTGACCACTAATGTGAGCAACTGTCAGAGCAGCCTGGCTGAGGGAGGGCAGGGGCTGCACTGGCTCTGAGTGTGCAACCTTTCCTACTTCCCTATGTGACAAAATCTCTCCAGACTCCTTGTCCTTCTCTGGCCCTGGCAGTGGAAGGGGACAGAGTCCCATGTCCTCTTAAAGGGTCCCCTCCATAGCCACAGCCTGTGACACCCACCCCAGGGCTCTCCCTGAGAGTCACTCAGATTCTCCTTCCCTCTGTCATCAAATATTTATTCCACCAACCCAATGGCACTGTCCCTTCTCACCACCCCTGGGGCAACACGCAAAGTGCCACTGACCCTGTCCACATCCACCCATTGGAACCCCACTGTGAGATCTCAATTTGCTTCCCAAATCTCCAGATTTATGCTGTATGGTTTTGGATTTTGACATCTACATCCAGGAGAGTTGACCTGTGTGCCCCCCTTTCCTGTCATGCCTACTGCTGGGGTGGCATCAATTTTCTTCTGATCCAATGAAAGCAATGTGGGCATATTCCCTCTGTATCTGTTCTCTGGAAGAGTGTGTATTTCCGTGTCTGGATGCAAATTTCTCTGGAAGAGACAGGCATTTCCATCTTCAATGTTTGTTTGAAATTAAAGGAAGCCACCTGGGTTTGAAGTGTGCTTCATGTGAAAATTTATTTCTTATATTGCCTTTTTTTTTAATGGCTGCTTTATCTATTGTATGTATAGTGCACACATCTTAAGTACAGCTTTATGGTTTCTTATAAACATATCTGCTGCAAATCCTAGTTCCACATACAGAATGGCTCTAGCACCCTGGCAGCCTCCTGTAGAAGGAGATAAAAATAATTGCTAACTTATTAGGTTAAGGAATGAAATCGGTTACTATGTATTTCCCGAGCATGATGATTATACACAATTAGGGCACAAAAGAGTGTGGTGGCACCCTGGGAAGGTAGTGGAACAAACTGGAGAGCTGGGAGGATCCAATTTCCACTGTGCAGGCATGGGGGCAGGGCAAAGAAGCTGGAAGACGCTTCTCAGAAGCATTTGTCTGAATCCCCTTACTTGGCAATGAGAAAGAATGAAATCTAGCCATTTGTAGCAACGTGGATGGAACTGGAGGGTATTATGCTAAGTGAAATAAGTCAGGCAGAGAAAGACAGATACCATATGTTTTCACTCATATGTGGATCCTGAGAAACTTAATAGAGAACCATGGGGGAGTGGAAGGGGGGGGAGTTACAGAGAGGGAGGAAGGCAAACCATAAGAGACTCTTAAATACTGAGAACAAACTGAGGGTGGATGGGGGGGGAGAGGGGAAAGTGGGTGATGGGCAGAGAGGAGGGCACCTGTTGGGATGAGCACTGGGTGTTGTATGGAAAGCATTTTGACAATAAATTATATTTAATATAAAGAAAAGAAAAAATTTTTTAAAAAAACCTAAAAATCTATTTTAAAAAAAGAGAGAGAAGCATTTGTTTTTCACAGAGGGAAAATCACCGCTACAGAGTGTGGTGCCCACGGTAATTCAGCTTCTGCTACCTATGCATCATGTGCTTTTGTGTGTTTTATTTTACATAAAAATGACTTCAAGATAAAGCAGGCAAAAGATACATTTTTCTTGATGTAAAATCCTCCAGAATTAACTATAAAACATATCTCTGCAACTAAGGCAGAATCTATACAATTCACATGCTCAGAGGCTGGCACTGAGTTAGCGGGTAGCCCTTCGTCCATGACCTCCTGTCTTCTTTTTAAGCTTCTAGACACTTAGGTGGTCTGAGACCCCAGCCGACACTTGCTTAGTGCTTCCTTCACAGGTGTCAAAGCAGCAGCAAACATGGGTACCCTATTCCCTGCAGAAGCACAGAGGTGGAGGGAGGAGGGGTGCCTGGGGTGGGTGTGTGGGACCCCGAAGATTCCTCCAGTCTTGGAAGGTGACCTTGGGTCAAGACACTGCCAGGGGCCTGTTTGGGGTTCTTGGCTAAGGGGATTGTCGTTGGCTGACAGTGTTAAGTGTCCTCCAGGAGAGATTTAACCTGGGCATGTGGCTGTGCAGCCCTCAAGCATCTGGTCCCTTGAACAGAGTATTGGAGCAGAAGAAAGGGGAGGCTCCGGACTGCAGGAGGAAAATCCCAAGTCCCACCCCTGGCCTGTGAGGAGCAAGAGGTCTGATGACACAGGCTGGAGGGGGAGAGGTGATGATGTCCCCTCATCCACCTGTGATAGGGCCTAGCATGACACCTGCACCATCGAAGTGACACTTAGAGGGCTTCCCTTTTCTTCCTCAGTATCTTTTCTCCCCATTACATCCAAATGCCTGACATGTGCCTTTCCATTTAAAGAAGCTTATGATGAGGTAGTAAAAAAATAATCGCTTAATGTGTTTCAGTGCGAAAAGGCTACAGAATACACTACTGTCTAAGATGTAATGAAACCTTAAAAAAATAAAAATAAAAATAACACAAATGGAATTAAACCAGTTATATTTGAATTAATTTAAAAAATTGGAAAATAAAAGAAACATAAGCAATTTGCAGTTCAACTCCTTACAAATTCCCTAATGGACACTGCACTGAATTTCCCTTCATTTCCATGTGTGTGTTGATTTTTACATATACATATATATTAGAACAAAAAATTATAGAACCCCAGTTTGAGGTGATCCAGGCTGTCCACCGGGCTCCGCAGAAGCTGACAGACTCCAAGGGCTTGGGCTACTCCCAGCCTGGGCTGGAGGCTGCAGTGGCCCCTACTTGATGCCCAGGCTGCTGTGTGGTCACGGGTCTGCAGATCTGGACCTGGGGAGCCGCCCTGCTTGCATGCCAGGGAGCGCAGGGCCTCTGCCTTCACTTTTCCCAGGAGGCCTGACTTGGGCAGAGTCAGGGCCATGCACCCCTGGAAATATGGAGCAGGTATCCGTTTCCAGGAGAGATGTGCTCAGGGCATCCCTCCCCTTTCCTGCTCTGGTTGTTACCACCCTCCTGTCTCTCCCTTGCACGATCACGTGCAATATGGCCGCCACGGGGCTCCCTTCCCTTTGGTTGCCTTTCCCGAAGGGCCAAGAGAAAGGGAAGCTACGGAGATGTGGGCCCTTATTTGCCTTCTGCTTTTGCTCCCGCCCTCTCCACATTCCACATTTCCTCTTATTCTTCCACTTTATTGCCTCTCACCTTCTTCACCCACTTGAGCCTGGGGGAAGGCTCACCTCCCTCTTGAGCCTGGGGGAAGAGACTTTCTGACCCCTGCCAGCTGGTGAGAAGAGAAGGATGGAGCCCGTCCAGAGCACCATGCCCTTCCCCGGGGCAGGAGAGCACCAATTGCGTGGTTCCTGGAACCCCCAGTCTTCTGGGGGAGCCTCTCAGGCAGGTGGGCCCATCCATCTTCCGCCCCCACCCTGCTCCCAGTCCACCACTCAGGGTGACTGAGCAGGATCCAGGAGTGCAGACTCAGGTCTGGACCCAAGGCGCTGCTCGGAAAGCGGGTGAGGGGGTGGCGGGAGATCTTATAGACACTGGAGATGTGAGGATGTCCTGTGCCTGGACAGGACCAGGTTCTTCAGGATGAGAATCATTCAAAGAGGGAGTGGTGAAGAGCCACAGAAGAAGGAGCTTAAGGATGGGAATGCAAGAAAGTGAAGGACATGACAGAGGAAAGAAATTAGGTGCAGGATTTTGCTCCCTTTTTCTGAGTCTTCATAATCTGCAATTAATCTTTGGCATGGACCATGGCAGCTGTGGCCCGGAAGGGGTGGCCTTGGGAAAGGACAGGGGACAGTGAGAACTCATACTGCTCCTGGAAGGATAAGGGCTGATCTCGGGCCCCATTCTGACCTCAGCTCTACACTGCTCCCTGGGGCCATGATGAGGGACTGGGTCTCTGATCTCCAAATGTACTTTTCCAGCCCTCACATTCCATAATTGTGGCCTGGAATGAACGCTGGTGTCATCTTGTCCTTCTTAGAAGGCAGCCGCTGTCTCCATGCATTTCTGTGTGTGACGTTGCCTTCCTCAGTACTCACAACCTGCTGCTTCCCTTCTATCTCCCATGATCAGTGTCCTTTCCCTTCTCCTGTCACCTCCACTGACCAGACTGTTGTGTCATATGGGTGGAGGGGGGGAATGATCACCGATATACAGCCAGCCTCCCTAACCAATCAGTTGATCAAGTAACCAATGCAGCCAACCCCCCTGGGATACCTGCCACAGGCCTGGGGTTGTGCTGGGCCCTGTCAGAGGGAATGGCAACCACTGCCACACACAGAGTGTGTGTTCTGTGCCTGGGGTGACCTTAGGTACTTGGAGATACTTAATCCTCAGAACAACCCTGTACCTTTCCTAGACCCTAAGAGGATAAACATGAAATTAAAAGTACTTGGTCCAAATTCCCCTAATCCACAAGCAGCGTGATAGGGGTTCTATAGTAGGTAAAGTCACATGAACACTGTACCTGCCAGCCTTTGCCTGAGCCCTGGAAAGACTGGGGGGAGACCCCGGGCAGGCTTGAACGGAGGTCACAGGATGGGCCAGGACCGTGTGGCTGGAGCAGCAGGTTGTGACAGGGGCAGGGACTCCTGTCTGCTGCTCGGAGTCTCTGGGCCTGGCCAGTCCCAGGGGAGAGTTCAGTGGGGCCGTTAGAGCCAGTGTGTGTGGCCAGCCCAGCAGCCGTCACACAGGCTTCTAGAATTCCCACCAACCAGGGAGGGTCTCAGGGCAGCTGCACACAGGCCTCTCTCACATGGACTCACATGTGCAGGATTTATTCTGATCCTGAGAGAAATGTGCTCCAGGGTGCACCTCCCACTTCACTTCTGCAGGAGGCTGAGAGGGTACATTTTCTGTGATGCCCACTCCGGGAGCATCCTTTCACCCAGGGGCAAGGCTGAGGGTGTCCCATGCAGGTGCTGGTCTGAGACCTGAAGGTGCAGAGAGAGGGTCCCCACATCCCCAGCCTCCGGCTCACATGGTAGCACTTGGTCTCCAGTTCAAGTGTGTGACAGTGTGTCTCTCCAGACTTCTTCTGTCACAGGTCATACCAAACCCAATGTAGTAACTTCCCTGTTCAGTTTGCAAAATGTGCAAACCAAATGTAATTGAGGCTTTGATGCTCGGTGGAAAAGCAGAAAAGAGCTGGTCTTGGGGGAAAGATAATCTTGAAGAGCAAAACACACTTGAAGCCCATACACATAGTATCTCCTACTGTTATGATGCTGACACATGAAAAACAAAACAAAACAAAACAAACCTTCACATATATTTCCTCCTTCTCTCGGATTTCATACCCCATTCCTCAGTCTCCAAAGCAGCAGAGATATTCAACTGCTTGAATGTTTAACTTCATTTACTTTAATTAACTTAAGCATAAGCAGGCACATCTGATCAGTGGCTGCTCCCCTGGATAGCGCAGTTAGGGACACTGGTGTATGGATTTCTGTAGAATATTGTCACGGTGATGCACGACATTATGCATTTGTGAAAATTTATAGAATGTCAAAGCACAAAGAGTGAATTTCAATGGAAGCTGCGGACTTTAATTTAATGAAAATGTGCCATTATGATTTTGCTAATTATACCAAAGGTACTACACTCGTGTTAGATGTTATCAGTTGGGGAAACTGGAGGGGTAGAATATGGGAACTTTCTACATTATCTGTTCAACTCTTACATTCATCTAAACCTCCTGTTCTAAATAATGCCTATTAAGGTTCTTAAAAATCTGTAAACACTGTTTCAGAAGAGATCTATTAGAGCCAATGTTCACAAATCAGCTAAAGGTCTATACAACAGCTAGAGATGTTGTTTAGTGTAAAACGTGTGCCCAATCTTGAGTTAGAAATGTATCTCGACTTCTATACAGTTACAGCACAACTGATTGCCTTGATCATTCCCCTTTGCATACAGAAGAATATGGTTTAGATTTGTATGGTTTTCTATTAAATATGGGACACTGACTAAAGTAGAATCCTTCTTCCTGAATGAGCTTAATGAGTGAATTTCCACAATACCTCAGTGGGGTCATTTATAGAGTACCCCCTGTTGTTTGCCAGATGTGGAGTTTTCTGAAGCACTGCCTGGTGCCAGTTGATATTCTTGACCTCAGGGGAACATTTCTTCTTCTTCATCCTTGAAACAAGATCCTGGGAAATGCATTGCAATAGAGAGAACTGCTGACACCTTGCTGTAGAAGTCCATAGGGAAATTAGTGATAATGTATTCACAATCAATCTTTTGATTCCATTATTCGCCAGCTGACCAGCAGAGCCTTGTGAAGCCAAGTTGGACTTCTAGAGATCTTGCAACTGGGTGTATACTTCGAACACCCAACAGACAGGTTTTGTGAGCAAATAGCTTTATTTCCCTGAGGCATTATAGAAGCACAGCAAGTACATAGTCCACGACTGAAGGCCTGGGTCAAAACTCTGCTTAGAAGCTCCATGTACCTGAGAAGGTTGTATAGACCCCTCTGTGACTTGTTTCTCTGTTCTGAGATATTGAAATGTTAATAGGGCCTAATTTTTAGTATTAAGTTGTGAGCTCAAAATGATTAAATACAAGTAAAAGTCTTCAGAAAAATAAGTGGCTGGTGTTTCATAACTACCCTAGGTGTTCAATCACTAAATAAGGTAGACACTTGGTAGTGGTTGAATCCAGAGAGGTGTTGTGGATGGCTCCACAACAGGGGAGGATGTAAGCTTCCTGTTAGCCTTTATATGGAGAGATGCTTACAGCTCAAAGAGAATATCTGTGATCTCCTGTGGTTTCTGTGTCAGCCCTGTTGAGGTGGGAGGCGGCAGAGCAGGGCCTATCATCTGTATTTTACAGTGGGGGCATTCAAATTTAGAGAGAAAAAGTGACTCACCAAAAGTCACTAAACTGTTTAGTTGGGTGTTCAAGACAGAAATTTAGCTGGTTCCCTGGAGAGAGAGATCACTGAACACCTGAAATCATGCCCTGCACCCCTAACCAGGGGCCCCTCAGTCTCTTCCTCAAATCCTCCTGCCCCATTTTCTGTGAAGGAGACAGTTGATGCCTTGGAGGAGGTGCCTGAGCCAAGAGAAAAACCCAGATCCTAACTCAGTTTCCCATCTCTAGGTTTCAATCCTGGACCCAAAACACGATGCAGTTGCCCCCAAGTGAAGCCCCTCTGAAGGATGAGGGGAAGCCCAATGTGGGCCATCCTTCCCCGGCATCTTCACACAATCAGCCATCTCACATGGTGCCTTCCAGGTGACCAGTTGAACACCTTCACTGAGCAGGGTTGTTTGGCTCCCAAGCTGACTCAGAAGCCAAGACATTCCAAACCAATGGTCACATGATGGCTCTGCTAAGAATTAGCTTCCCTTCAACTGACCAGCTCTGGATGAGCAGGTATTGTGAAGTAATTGGGAGAGTGGCCACCTGGGCTAGTGCTTTGGTGGCTTCATAAATTGTCTGTGGCCTTCCATGTCTCACTGGCTATTGATTGAAGTGTCTAAGCTGCATGGACTAAGCCTAGCTGTTCTGGCTCTGAGTATCCACTTTCCCTGCTCCTTCCTTCATCCCCCAGATCCAGTTTCTACAGACTCGTCATCCTTTTGATGAGTCTAGACCCTTTTGTGGCAGGGGACAGAGCCTTATCTCCTCTGGGAGTGCCTTCCCCATAACCACATCTTGGAGACCCCCTCCCCAGGACACTACTTGAGGATCACCAGACATATTTTCCTACTTTCTTTTTCTTTCAGGTAGCATCTATACTGATAATTTCCAATCTTTCTGACCTAGGATGGCCTCGATTCAATTTTAAAATCTCTAGCCCACACCATCTCGACTTTCTTACTCAGCAGTTCCACATGGTTGTTTCAGAACTTGGTCTCAATGTTTCCAAAGCTGAACACCAAGACCATAGAACTTCTGGAACCAGATGCTTGCTGGAGAAGTCTAGGGAGTTGAAGGGAATGGGAAAGTTATGCATTTCCAGAACCACCCAAATCAGGAAAATACCAGTTTAAGGAGTACTTGAGCTAGAAGCAGACTTCAGTGGGTCCCCAGCAGGGTGGGCCCAGCACTCTTGACTTAGCCCAGCTCCCTACCTGAACCATTCAGTGTTTTTTGACACTACTCAGTGTTGCTGTGGATACAAATAAAGACGAAACAAATGATAATAAGTACAGGTGATTTCTTCAAAATTTGCTAGAGCAAGGGAGTCAGCCACTATCCCTTGCCTTTGGGCAGACTCAGAGATGGACAGAAGTTAGAGAAACTTTGTAGAGACAGAATAATACAAGGCCTCAGTGATGCAGGAGACTATTGGCATAAGGAAGCTATGGTGAGTGTTCTAGAAGAAGGGCATCCTATATCATTGTTAGGGGTGCATCTGTGGTTTTATCTGCTGGTCTTAAGTTGCAAGTGAGGCAAAATTCAGGGATACTCACAGTGGCAAATCAAGTCTTGGCCATTTGGGGCCAGTCAATTCAATACAGAGGTTATTATTTAGCTTCCGGGGCTGTTTGCTCGAGAGAGCGGTCTGACACCTACACGTCTGACTTCTAGGTAATATGCCAAAACTGAAGAAAGTGGGTTGATTTCCTGGGCTGGTTGCTGCAGACCTCATGTCAGAGTCCTATTTTTATATATGGCCAGGCCACTGTTCTTTTGTATCTTCTATTCTCAGTCCCCCATTTTGGTTATGATCTCACTTTTGAGAGGTTGGCCCATTCAGAGAAAACCTGAGATCCCATACTTTGCTGCTGGACACTGTCAGCCATCTTCATAGTTAACTGTCTTGGAGGATGACCTTCATGACCAGTTTGTTCTCATCACAGCAGTCACCTGATGCGAGATCATTTTACATAAATGCATTTAAGACTCCAGATAGAATGCAATGGACCAGCAACATGACTGCTACGAAACAAAGAAACAAACAAGCAAGAACAAATAACAGTCCATGTTAGGGCCAAAATCATAACCTCTATGAAACAAACAAACAAAAAAACTAGAACAATTAATACTCCATGTTAGGTGCTTCAAAACCAGGAACTCCAATGGCCTAACCCAGGCCAAGAGAACAAATCCCATAAGCCCCGAGGGTCAGCCTTGAATCCAAACAGCTTTTTCTCAAGCACTTTATACCCTATTTTGCCTACCTGACTTTATTGGTCCAAGCACAAAAAGTGTTAGCAATGGCACAGATGCCACCATGACTAGCCAACAAGAAATCTAGGGCAACGTGACTCTCCATTACTACTCATGCCAATTTGTTGAGACTGGTGTGTATTCCAAACAGGGCATAGATTTTATTATCTAAATTTTGCCAAAATTCAAGATAGGTTTCTTTTTTAAATGTTTATTTATTTTTGAGGAAAGAGACAGAGCACGTGAGAGTGGGGGAGTGCAGAGGTACAGGGGGACAGAGGATCTGAAGCAGGCTTCACGCTGTCAGCAATGATCCTGACACAGGGTTTGAACTCACAAACCATGAGATCATGACCTGAGCCAAAGTTGACACTTTACTGACTCAACCACTCAGACGCCCTTTAGAGGTAGGTTTCTTACAGGTATGTTTTTGTTTGTTTGTTTTTAAGTAGACTTCACCCCCATCATGGAACCCAGCATGGGGCTTAAACTCACGACCCTGAGATCAAGGTCTAAACTGAGATCAAGACTTGGACCCTTAACTGACTGAACCACCCAGGTGCCCCTATAGACATCTATGCAATTTCCACCAAAGGGAGCATTGTCCTAATATTTTTCATAAGAACTAATTCCTCCAGTAGTGCACATATAATAATGACAATTGAAATATTGAAAAACTGAAATATTAAAAAATATGAGAAATGAAATGTGGCCTCATTTTGGAGCTCATATATGAGTTGGAATTTAAACCCTTGGTGATTCATTTCATTTGATGAAACCCATATTTCCCAGAAGTATTTACCATGGGGTCTGATGATGGATGGCATATCCAGCATTCAGGAAGACTGAGGGTGATGGCAACTGTTTGGGTCTCTTCTGGCCAACAATGTTTATAACTAGCAAAAAGATTATAGTAAGAAAAAAGGAGGGGCGCCTGACTGACTCAGTCAGTAGAACACATGACTCTTGATCTCAGGGTTGCAAGTTCGAGCCCCATGTTGGGTGGAGATATTACTTAAAAAGAAAATCTTTTTTTTTAATTTTTTTTTTTAATGGGCTGGGGGCCCACAGAGAGAGACAGAGCATGAACGGGGGAGGGTCAGAGAGAGAGGGAGACACAGAATTTGAAACAGGCTCCAGTCTCTGAGCTGTCAGCACAGAGCCCAACGTGGGGCTCGAACTCACGGACCGCAAGATCATGACCTGAGCCGAAGTCGGACGCTTAGCCGACTGAGCCACCCAGGCGCCCCGAAAAAAGAAAATCTTTTAAAAAAGAGAAAGAGAAAAGGAGTAAAGGGGTAATGATGGGTGGATGTCAACAAAGAATTTATGAAAATGAGCAGAATTGTTTTAAATAAGCAGATGCAAAACAGAAAAAGAATTAGATGGGAGGTTTTGCCCAACATCTTGGGTAGAAGCTGCTCACTATCCACCACCATTTGCCTGATTTTAAAAAATATTTTACGTTTATTTATTTATTTTGAGAAAGAGAGAGAGATCATGGGAAGGACAGAGAGAAAGGAACAAAGATAATTCCAAGGAGGCTCTGCACTGTCAGCACAGAACCTGATGTAGGGTTCAAACCCACAGACCTGTGAGATCATCACCTGAGCTGAAAACAAGACTCGGACGCTTACAAAACTGAGTCATCTGGGCATCCCCATTTGTCTGTTCTGAAAACCTTGGGTCAGCTGTCTGCTTACAGAAGATCTCCAAGAAACCTGTTTGAGGTCTCCCAGTTTGAATAGCCTTCTAATTCTGAATATACAACTATATATGCATATTTAATTACACACACACACACACACACACAGATACACATACACATGGTGAAATATGATGCCAAGGGTGAATCCCAGGAGTTTCACTGCTTTATTTAATTTAAACAGTACCTGATTGGGGCCCATTCCAATGACGTGTAAGAGCAGTTTTGCTCTGATGTCTGTTCCCACAGAAAAATCTCCAGTTGAAGATCATGAAGAAGCTTCTAGGAAGATGTTGAAGGAAGGCAGCCTTAAGCTGTTGGTGAAAAACTTGGGTATTAGTACAAGAGTTCTTTGCAATCTTTTGCCTTGTCTGTATGCAGTAGGGCAGTCTCGTCTGGGTGGTGAAGTTCGCAGATACATGGGTCTTCCAGCTACTAAGGTATAGTGGGTTATCCAATGTGTTCCCAAGGGAAGTGACTGGGTAGCCATAACTGCTTGTGTGTATTTGCACCAAGGGAGCTCACAGGTTTCTGAGAGTTTTTGCTAATCTTAATGGAAGGATGGAAGTGTTTCCCCCTCTTTAAATAGGTTATGTCTGAAATAATGAACTGTGTCTGGCAAAAATGTAATTTCTTTGGAAACGCAATTATTTCTCTCTTGCTAAGGTTGAGAGCAAGTAAATGGGAGCCCTTTTATAGGATTTTTTTTGTTCTCTCGACAAAGTGGGAGATCATTTACATATTGTATGAGAACTGAATTACAAGGGAAACTTAGGGTTTTTTTAAGTGTTGGTGGAGCACATGGGAAAAGTACATGGGGCATCAAAGTTCCTGGGCCATGGCCCTCCACTATGCTACTGTTCTTTCCAGGAGAGAACAAAAAGTATTGACTCTCCTGGTCTAGAGAGACATTGAAAAAGGCAGAGCAAAGATCCATGATTCTGAAGCAAGTAGCTTTGAAGAATTGACAACAGGATGGTATTTGGGTTAGGTACTCCAGGGAAGCAAGAAATAACAATTTTGTTGATGACCCTGAGGTCATGAACAAATCAGTATCCTCATTCATTTGGTGTCTTTACTGGCATAACAGGGATATTACAAACACTAGTAGAGGGTGTAGGAGGACTTTCAGATAAAAGGTTTTAAACTGCAAGTTTGATCCTTTTTTTTTTTTTTCTGGCTTGGGATATTGGGGAAGTTCAAGTAGTGGTTTGGTAGGCTCTACCTAAACTTTTATAGGTTCTGATCCAATTGTTATGCCTATGTCAATGGGATTTTTAGCACATGGAGTGTCAGGTACAGCAACAATATCCTTATCTAAGGTATGCCTTACATATCATGGAAGAGGCAAAGGTACATCCAGAGCAGATACAACTTGATTATACACAGACGTGTAGGATCTCAAGAAATTGTCCTTGTGGTGTGCCTTCAATATTACAATTCCACGTGCAGTCTCTCCCTATTAAATCTGCCTGGCTGGAATCCTGGAGAAGCGGAGGTTAATTTTTTCAGCTAAGGGGTCTCAGGTTGTGGTTAAGGGTAGGGAGACAAGGAAAATATTTGGGTTATTTGAGGCCAATCACATGCATAACATGTTTACTCCAAGAAGAGGATAAGCAGCAATGGCAGCATTTAACATCCAAATAGTAGCACCCTTATCTGCTAGGTATTGATGAAGACGATCCTGTCTATTTGTATTTAAGTCTTGCATGCTTAAGCATGTAGCAAGATTGTGAAAGCTTCTTTTCCTTGGAACACCCTCACTTATCTGATTGGAGGGATGTTTCTTGGGTCTTGGTTTCCTTTCAGCACAAGGGACCATCTAATTCCCAGTGCTGAATCTGTTGACAATATCTACAAATGTCCTTCTCCATAGGTAGTTGGTTTAGGGAGCGGGCCACCTAACTGTGTCACCCGCATGGCCACCACTTCTCCTTGTCTTGTTTTTGTTGTAAAGCCCTTTCCAAACGTTCTCCCAGGTCACTGTCGTTCAGCTAAAGGGGTTCTTTTCCCTTTTAATTTATGTTATGAAGTTAGGTCTCCAATTTCAGGTGTAACTCCATTGACAGAATGAGATGAAAGGGTTACTGTTACAACAGCACCTTTTTAAACTCATGGATGAGAATGAAAAATATTTCCTAAAAATACCTGAATTGGTATTTGGTATTTGGCTTTTTCATAACCATCACCACCCCTTTTTTGACCCTTTAGTTTATGGTAGAAAAGAGGGTCTTGTAGGTGTCTTTCTAGGTCTGTCCAATCAGCTTTTTCCGTTCAAGATTTATCATCTGAGAGCCCAAACAATATGTGTACTGGTTGATATATGTCTGTTAATCCTGGGTCATATATGCACCTAAAATAATTCTAAATGCTTCTATGAATATTTGCTGGTCCTCTTTGGGTTATAAACATCTTGAAGTATAAGCTCTTACAGAAGTTCAGTTTTAAGATTTACACGGTGTGCTGTTGCCTTCACACCTTGCTATGGGAGAGACAGATCTTTAGAGGCCAGGGGCACTTTGGTGTTTTAGGTGAATTTGGAGGGCAAAGTGAGGGATCTATAGAAGGGGAGGGACAGGGAGCAGGTGCAGGAGAGAGACCAGATGCATAAGAGGAGAAGCAGATACAGGGACACAACTGGGACATGAGGAGGGGAGGATTTATTAAAGAGGTTTTTCTACTTTATTCTTGTTTAGGTGTGTCAAATTGTTCATTAGTTTTGTCCAAACAATCTTTCAGTGAGACCATTTTTGATTCAGAATTTCCTTTGGAGGTCTCAACATAGCAACGAAAAGGTATTGCCAATTAGGGTCCTTCCTTTTTCTAAGATGCTTCTCAAATGAATGATTTTGTTCAAATCAGCTAGTCCAGAGTTGGCCGTGGAGATCCAAATCATCATCGGTGAAGTCGTGGGGAACAAGAATTAAGATTATAATGAGGAGTGCCTGGGTGGCTCAGTCGGTTAAGCGCCCAACTCTGGATTTGGGCTCAGATCATGATCTCACAGTAAGTGAGTTCAAGCACCACATCAGGCTCTGTGATGACAGCACAGAGCTTACTTGGGATTCTCTCTCTCTGCCCCGTTCCTCCCTGCCCCTCCCCCACTGACCATCTCTTTCAAAACTATATAATCATTTTTTTTAAAAAGATTGTAATGAAGTATATGTGAGAAGCAGTATTTTTTTTTTCTGGCAGGGGAGAGGGTTTAGGTTTAGAGGATCCCAAAAGAGCTGGTGACATTTGTTAGAAATAGAACATTTGTGGACCTCATGCCTTGGGCCCCCAAAGTGACAGTTGGCCAACTGCCTGAACACAGACCCAACAATCTGTACTCCCCAGCCTGTGGGAAACCAGAGGGAATACTCTCAGGACACAACAATCAAGGTGGTGAGAGAACCTCAGCTGGCTTGATTGGTGACTTTCAGCACAGTTCATCCGGGTTGATACCAGTCTGGTGAGATCATCAAAGTCACGGTTCTGTGAGGCTGGCTCAAAGGGTCTAGACTTACAAGGACCTGTTTGTGGCTCTATGCTCAGATTCTTCTTATAACACACAACACTTTTACACAGCACAGCACAAAATAGTAACACAAAAGACAGCATGAGGGGACAACAAGGGGCCAGATTCCACTAAGGAGACCAAACAAACGGGAACCAAGAATAAGACCCAGGCACCAGAATGAGTGTCAATAGCCTAGAAACTCACTCCAACAGAGCAAATTTCAGATGCAGTGTTCACTCACCATGGCATCAGGGACTCGACAAGCTGCAAGCAGCAAGGCACAAGGGGCTTCTGTGGGCACCACACTTGCTTGAAGGTTGGGGTCTTGCAGCAACAGGCAGCTCAGACTGGGTCTCAGTGGGGCCTCTGTGATGAACTGCCCAATAAACAAAGGCCAACCAAATGAGCACAAGCAAAGAATATTTGTCAGAGCTTGCTAGAACAAGGGAGTCAGCCACCATTACTTGTGTTTTGGCAGAGATTCAACATCATGGAGGAGACTGGGAATTCATTTGAGTGGGGCAAAGCGAAGGCTTTAGCTATGCGCTAATGGGAGGCTATTAGCATGGGGAGCCTATAGTGAGCTGTCAAGAAGCAAGGTATCCTATGTGAATCTTAGGGGTACATATTTGTCTTTTCTCTGGTTCGTTGGCCCTCTGTTGGAAATGGGGACCAAAATTCAGGAATGTCTCTGTTATAAATATGGCCATTTGGAGCCAATTGTTACAAGGTTGTGGTGTACAGTCCCGAGCAAGTTGCTAAATACAGCAGCCAGATTTCCTACAAGGCTGACTTATATATAGTAGACCTGCTTCCTCAGCAGAAAACAAGATAATGGGTCGGTTCCTGAATTAGTTGTGGGTCAGAAACCTATTTTTACATATGGTCTGGCTATGGCCCAGTGGTGTATTCAACCTTTGGTGTGGATGTGGGGGAGGGGGTCAGAAACCAGGGAAATGCTAGGGAAGTTGTTGAGCATGGCTGAAGGCAGAGGATATAGATTTGAAGATCCAAGGACATCAAGTGCCTAGATGGGACTGGTCCTTCAGGATGAGAGTCACAAAATGTGGGAAAAAGGAAATTAGTCAAAGCTACATAAAGGAGCTGAACAAGAAGAAAGAGTGAGGGTAAAACAGATGAAATAGAAAAAAAAAGTACCTACCTATTGTTGATCTATGTATCAGAATCTTCCAAATCACCAGAGATGTCTTCCTTGTGTACAAGGACAGGAATGAGGATGGGTTGTCCTTGGGTAAGGAAAGGGGACAGTCAGGGTGAGGTGAGAACTTGAGCTGGTATTCCTGGGATTAGGTTGCTGACCCCAGACCTCAATTCTGTCCTCAGCACTGCAGTCCCCTCCCCCCTCCCCCTGTCCCTCCTGGGGCCATGATCCCTTCTTCTCTGTGATGGGGAAGTTTTCTAGTATCTTTCGGCCCTTCTCAGCTCTCAGACTCCATACCTGGGACCAGGGAGCAATGCCTATCACCCTGTTCCTCCAGGAAGCAGTCACTGTCCCCATGATTTTTATGCATGGCATTCCTTGCCTCCCACCTCCTTCCACTTCCTCCCTGTCTTCCTTCTTCTTCTTTCTCCTACTCATTTATTTCTTATTTCCCTTCTCCTTGTCACCTCCTACAGCTAGATTGTCCTGTAATAAGGGAACAGTGGAGAAACAATCATAGGTTTACTGTCACCTTCCCTAATCAATCAATCAGTTGATCAATTAACCAATCCAGCCAACAGAAGAGCACCTGCCATGGGCCCGGGGTTGCTCTGGGCCCTGTCAGAGTGACCACTAACTCAGCATATCAAGTGACTGTCCTGTGCCTGAGGGATCTTAGGTACTTGAGACACTTATTCTTCATAACAGCTCCTAAGTTTCCAAGCCCATTGTGGGGATAAACATGAGAGTAGAGGTAAAGTAACTTGTCCAATTTCCTACAGTCTAAATTTCCTATAGTCTGAAAATGGGATGATGGAATTTCTAAAGCAGGTGTGGCCACATAAACACCGGTGCCTGCCTGCATTTAGCCCAAAACTGAAAGGACTGGGGAGAAGCCCCAGGCAGGCCTGAAGGAAGGTCACAGGGTTGACCATGACCGTGGTGTTGGGAGCAAGTCCATCACTGTGTGGCTGGAGCAGCAGGTACTGGCAAGGGCAGAGACCCTGGCCCCACTTCAGGGAGCACCTGTCCTGGGCCTGGTCAGTCCCAGGAGACATCTCAGTGGGGCTGCAAGAGCCAGTGTGTGCATCCAGCCCAGCAGCCTTCACACAGGCTTCTAGAATTCCCCCAACCAGGGAGGGTCTCAGGGCACCTTCACACAGGCCTCTGTCACATGGAGGCAAGTGCAGGATTCATTCTGGTCCTGGGACTGGGATTTGGGTGAGGAGAGGAGGAGAGAAATGTGATCCAGGGGTTGCCTCCCACCTCAATTCTGCCAAAGGTCCCAGGACAACTTGCAGGAAGCTGAGAGTGAACATTCTCTGTGATGCCCACCCCAGAAGTGCCCTTTCACCCAGGGGTAAACCTGAGGGTGTCCCATGCAGGTGTTGCTCTGTGACCTGAAGGTGCAAAGGGAGAGGGTCCCAGCTCCCCAGCACCTGACTCACAAGGAAGCACTTTGTGTCCAGTTCGAGTGTGTGTGACAGAGTGTGTCTCATGAAATGGCCTCAATATTAGGTCAATGCCAACAACCCAAACCAAAATCTCTCATGCTCTATTCCCAAGAGATTCTAATCAAACATAACCAAAGACTTTGATGCTTGGCAATGGCAAAGGTACCCTGAACTGGTCTTCTGGGAAAGATCATCTTAAATACCAAACAACAAAAAAAATGATTACACCACTGTTGTTCAATGACAGCAGTGAAACAACAGAAAGAAATAAAAGGCTTACACATTGGCAAGGAAGAAGTCAAACTTTCACTCTTCGCAGACAACATGATACTCTATGTGAAAACCCAAAAGACTCCACCAAATGAGAGACCTGGGAAGATGGCGGTGTAGGAGGATGCTGGGCACACCTCATCCTGCTGATCACTTAGATTCCACCCACATCTGCCTACATAACCCAGAAAACCACCAGAAGACTAGCAGAATGGTCTCTTCGTAGACAAGAGGCCCACGGAAGAGGGTAGGAAGGGCGGAGAGGTGATGCGTGCTACACAGACTGGTGGGAGGGAGCCGGGGTGGGGGAGGGGCAGCTCGCCTGGCAAGGCACAGCCCCCAGAGTCTGGCTTGCAAAGGTGGAGGGGCCGGACTCCATGAGTTCTGACAGCCAGCAGGACTGAACATCTGGAATGTTAAAGGTGAACAGCTCTGCTCTTGGAGAGTGGGGAGGGCAAGAGGATGCCAGGAGGAAGAATTGTTGAGCCCCGGAAGACAGAGCTCAGCTCAGCGGGGAAACAAAGGCACTGGCAAGTGCTATTTCCCTCTCCCATCCCCCCAGCCGAAATTCCAAAGGGAGCCAGTTCCCGTCACCGAACTTGCTTGCACTGCGCAAATGCCCAAGGCTGTGCTTCTGAGGATCCATCCTTCTGACAGGCCTGCCTCCCTCCAGGTGCTGCAGGGCCCCTCCAGAAGGGGAAGACCAAGGGCAAAGTGACCTAAGCCTGCCCCTCCTACCCCTGTGCACCTTGCGGATCCACCCCAGCTAATATGCCCTTGGCCAGATCCCATCAAAGCAGCACCACAAGCCTGGCAGTATGCAAGTAGTCCAGACAAGTAGCCCACACTACTCCACAATGAGTCCTGCCCCTGGGAGAGGGGGAACTAAGGTACACAACAGTCTGAGTATGTCCCCAGTGGTGGGCAGGGGGAAGACATCAGGTCTAACTGGGGCCCCACCCACCAACACAAGCTACTCCGGACAGCACAGGGGAAGTGCCTTGCAGTTTGGAGCTATCTCAGGGACTACCCAAAATGACGAAATGGAAGAATTCTCCTCAAAAGAGACTCCAGAAAGTAGCGACAGCTAACAAATGGATCAAAAATGATTTAAGCAATATAATGGAACAAGAATTTCGAATAATAGTCATAAAATTAATTGCTGGCCTTGAAAAAAGCATAGAGGACAGCAGAGAATCTATTGCTACAGAGATCGAAGGACTCAGAAATAGTAACGATGAAATAAAAATGCTATGAATGAGGTGCAAAATAAAATAGAGGCGGCCATTGCACGGACTGAAGAGGCAAAGGAGAGAATAGTGAATTAGAAGATAAAACTATGGAAAAAGAGGAAGCTGAGAAAAAGAGAGAGAAAAAATCCAGGAGTACGAGGGGAGAATTAGAGAACTAAGGGATGCAATCAAACGGAACAATATCTGTATCATAGGAATTCCAGAAGAAGAAGAAAAGAGAGAAAGGGGCTGAAGGTATACTCGAACAAATCATAGCTGAGAACTTCCCTGATCTGGAGAAGGAAAAAGTCATTGAAATCCAAGAAGCACAGAGAACTCCCTTCAGACATAACTTGAATCACTCTTCTGCACGACATATCATAGTGAAACTGGCAAAATACAAGGATAAAGAGAAATTCTGAAAGCAGCTAGGGATAAACAGGCTCTAACTTACAAAGGTAGACACATAAGAATAGACCTATCTACTGAATACATAAGTAGACCTATCTACTGAAACTTGGCAGGCCAGAAAGGAGTGGCAGGAAATCTTCAATGTGATGAACAGAAAAAAATATGCAGCCAAGAATCCTTTACCCAGCAAGTCTGTCATTCAGAATAGAAGGAGAGATAAAGGTCTTCCCAAACAAACAAAAACTGAAGGAATTCATCAGCGCTAAACCAGCTCTACAAGAGATCCTAAGGGGGATTCTGTGAGTGAAATGTTGCAAGGACCACAAAGTACCAGACACATCACTACAAGCATGAAACCTACAGACATCACAATGACTCTAAACCCATCTCTCTCAATAATAACACTGAATGTAAATGGACTAAATGCTCCAACCAAAAGACATAGGGTATCAGAATGGATAAAAAAATGAGACCCATATATTTTCTGTCTACAAGAGACTCATTTTAGACCTGAGGACACCTTCAGATTGAAAGTGAGGGGATGGAGAACTATCTATCATGCTACTGGAAGTCAAAAGAAAGCTGGAGTAGCCATACTTATATCAGACAAACTAGACTTTAAATTAAAGGTTGTAACAAGAGATGAAGAAGGGCATTATATAATAATTACAGGGTCTATCCATCAGGAAGAGCTAACAATTATAATGTCTATGCGCCGAATACGGGAGCCCCCAAATATAAACAGCAATTAACCACAAACATAAGTAACTTTATTGATAAGAATGTGGTAATTGCAGGGGAATTTAATACTCCACTGACAGTAATGGATAGATCATCTAGACACAGGATCAATAAAGAAACAAGGGCTCTGAATGATACATTGGATCAGATGGACTTGACAGATATATTTAGAACTCTGCATCCCAAAGCAACAGAATATACTTTTTTTCTCGAGTGCACATGGAACATTCCCCAAGATAGATCACATACTGGGTCACAAAACAGCCCTTCATAAGTATACAAGAATTGAGATCATACCATGCACACTTTCAGACCACAATGCTATGAAGCTTAAAATCCACCACAGGAAAAAGTCTGGAAAACCTCCAAAAGCATGGAGGTTAAAGAACACCCTACTAAAGAATGAATGGGTCAACCAGGCAATTAGAGAAGAAATTTAAAAATATACGGAAACAAATGAAAATGAAAATACAACAATCCAAACGCTTTGGGATGCAGCGAAGGCAGTCCTGAGAGGAAAATACATTGCAATCCAGGCCTATCTCAAGAAACAAGAAAAATCCCAAATACAAAATCTAACAGCACACCTAAAGGAAATAGAAGCAGAACAGCAAAGGCAGCCTAAACCCAGCAGAAGAAGAGAAATAATAAAGATCAGAGCAGAAATAAACAATATAGAATCTAAAAAAAAACTGTAGAGCAGATCAATGAAACCAAGACTTGGTTTTTTGAAAAAATAAACAAAATTGACAAACCTCTAGCCATGCTTCTCAAAAAGAAAAGGGAGATGACCCAAATAGATAAAATCATGTATGAAAATGGCAGTATTACAACCATTCCCTCAGAAATACAAGCAATTATCAGGGAATACTATGAAAAATTATATGCCCACAAACGGGACAACCTGGAAGAAATGGACAAACTCCTAAGCACCCACACACTTCCAAAACTCAAACAGGAAGAAATAGAAAACTTGAACAGACCCATAACCAGCGAAGAAATTGAATCAGTTATCAAAAATCTCCCAACAAATAAGAGTCCAGGACCAGATGGCTTCTGGGGAATTCTACCAGACATTTAAAGCAGAGAAAATACCTATCCTTCTCAAGCTGTCCCAAAATATAGAAAGGGAAGGAAAGCTTCCAGACTCATTCTATGAAGCCAGCATCACTTTGATTCCCAAACCAGACAGAGACGCAGCAAAGAGAACTACAGGCCACTATCCCTGATGAATATGGATGCAAAAATTCTCAACAAGATACTAGCAAATCGAATTCAACAGCATATAAAAATAATTATTCACCATGATCAAGTGGGATTCATTCCTGGGATGCAGGGCTGGTTCAACATTCGCAAATCAATCAATGGGATACATCACATTAATAAAAGAAAAGATACGAACCATATGATCCTGTCAATTGACGCAGAAAAAGTATTTGACACAATTCAGCATCTTTTCTTAATAAAAACCCTCAAGAAAGTCAGGACAGAAGGAACGTACTTAAACATCATAAAAGCCATTTATGAAAAGCCCACAGCTAATATCATCCTCAATGGGGAAAAACTGAGAGCTTTCCCCCTGAGATCAGGAACACCACAGGGATGTCCACTCTCACCACTGTTGTTTAACATAGTGTTGGAAGTGCTAGCATCAGCAATCAGACAACAAAAGGAAATCAAAGACATCAAAATTGGCAAAGATGAAGTCAAGCTTTCACTTCTTGCAGATGACATGATACTATACATGGAAAACCCAATAGACTCCACCAAAAGTCTGCTAGAACTGATACATGAATTCAGCAAAGTTGCAGGATACAAAATTAATGTACAGAAATCAGTTGCATTCTTATACACTAACAATGAAGCAACAGAAAGACAAAGAAAAAAACTAATCTCATTCATGATTGCACCAAGAATCATAAAATATGTAGGAATAAACGTAACCAAAGATGTCAAAGATCTGTATGCTGAAAACTATAGAAAGCTTATGAAGGAAATTGAAGATGATACAAAGAAATGGAAAAACATTCCATGCTCATGGATTGGAAGAATAAAATTGTTAAAATGTCAATACTACCCAAAGCAATCTACATATTCAATGCAATTCCAATCAAAATTGCACCAGCATTCTTCTCCAAGCTAGAACAAGCAATCCTAAAATTTGTATGGAACCACAAAAGACCCCGAATAGCCAAAGTAATATTGAAGAAGAAAACCAAAGTGGGAGGCATCACAATACCAGACTTTAGCCTCTACTACAAAGCTGTAATCATCAAGACAGCATGGTATTGGCACAAAAACAGACACATAGACGAATGGAATAGAATAGACTCCAGAACATACTTAAACATCATAAAAGCCATTTATGAAAAGCCCACAGCTAACATCATCCTCAATGGGGAAAAACTGAGAGCTTTTTCCTTGAGATCAGGAACACCACAGGGATGCCCACTCTCACCGCTGTTGTTTAACATAGTGTTGGAAGTGCTAGCATCAGCAATCAGACAACAAAAGGAAATCAAAGGCATCAAAATTGGCAAAGATGAAGTCAAGCTTTCGCTTTTTCCAGATGACATGATATTATACATGGAAAATCCGAGAGACTCCACCAAAAGTCTGCTAGAACTGATACATGAATTCAGCAAAGTTGCAGGATACAAAATCAATGTACAGAAATCAGTTGCATTCTTATACACTAACAATGAAGCAACAGAAAGACAAATAAAGAAACTGCTCCCATTCACAATTGCACCAAGAAGCATAAAATACCTAGGAATAAATCTAACCAAAGATGTAAAAGATCTGTATGCTGAAAACTATAGAAAGCTTATGAAGGTAATTGAAGAAGATATAAAGAAATGGAAAGACATTCCCTGCTCATGGATTGGAAGAATAAATATTGTCAAAATGTCAATATTACCCAAAGCTATCTACACATTCAGTGCAATCCCAATCAAAATTGCACCAGCATTCTTCTCAAAGCTATAACAAGCAATTCTAAATTTCATATGGAAACACAAAAGGCCCCAAAGAGCCAAAGTAATTTTGAAGAAGAAGACCAAAGCAGGAGGCATCACAATCCCAGACTTTAGCCTCTACTACAAAGCTGTAATCATCAAGACAGCACGGTATTGGCACAAAAACAGACACATAGACCAATGGAATAGAATAGAAACCCCAGAACTAGACCCACAAATGTATGGCCAACTCATCTTTGACAAAGCAGGAAAGAACATCCAATGGAAAAAAGACAGTCTCTTTAACAAATGGTGCTGGGAGAACTGGACAGCAACATGCAGAAGGTTGAAACTAGACCACTTTCTTACACCATTCACAAAAATAAACTCAAAATGGATAAAGGACCTGAATGAGAGACAGGAAACCATCCAAACCCTAGAGGAGAAAGCAGGAAAAGACCTCTCTGACCTCAGCCGTAGCAATCTCTTACTCGACACATCCCAAAGGCAAGGGAATTAAAAGCAAAAATGAATTACTGGGACCTTATGAAGATAAAAAGCTTCTGCACAGCAAAGGAAACAACCAACAAAATGAAAAGGCAACCAACGGAATGGGAAAAGATATTTGCAAATGACATATTGGACAAAGGGCTAGTATCCAAAATCTATAAAGAGATCACCAAACTCCACACCTGAAAAACAAATAACCTAGTGAAGAAATGGGCAGAAAACATGAATAGATACTTCTCTAAAGAAGACATCCGGATGGCCAACAGGCACATGAAAAGATGCTCAACGTCGCTCCTCATCAGGGAAATACAAATCAAAACCACACTCAGATATCACCTCACGCCAGTCAGAGTGGCCAAAATGAACAAATCAGGAGACTATAGATTCTGGCGAGGATGTGGAGAAATGGGAACTCTCTTGCACTGTTGGTGGGAATGCAAACTGGTGCAGCCACTCTGGAAAACAGTGTGGAGAAAATTAAAAATAGACTTACCCTATGACCCAGCAATAGCACTGCTAGGAATTTACCCAAGGGATACAGGAGTACTGATGCATAGGGGCACTTGTACCCCAATGTTTATAGCAGCACTCTCAACAATAGCCAAATTGTGGAAAGAGCCTATATGTCCATCAAGTGATGAATGGATAAAGAAATTGTGGTTTATATACACAATGGAGTACTACACGGCAATGAGAAAGAACGAAATATGGCCCTTTGTGGCAATGTGGATAGAACTGGAGAGTGTGATGCTAAGTGAAATAAGCCATACAGAGAAAGACAGATACCATATGTTTTCACTCTTATGTGGATCCTGAGAAACTTAACAGAAACCCATGGGGGAGGGGAAGGAAAAAAAAAAGGTTAGAGTGGGAGACAGCCAAAGCATAAGAGACTCTTAAAAACTGAGAACAAACTGAGGGTTGATGGGGGGTGGGAGGGAGGGGAGGGTGGGTGATGGGTATTGAGGAGGGCATCTTTTGGGATGAGCACTGGATGTTGTATGGAAACCAATTTGACAATAAATTTCATAATTGGATAGCACTTCTCTCTGTGCTTCCACATTAAAAAAAATAATAATAAAAGAATAGACTCCAGAATTGGACCCACAAATGTATGGCCAACTCATCTGTGACAAAGCAGGAAAGAATATCCAATGGAAAAAAGACAGTCTCTTTAACAAATGGTGCTGGGAGAACTGGACGGCAACATGCAGAAGAATGAAACTAGAGAACTGTCTTACACCATTCACAAAAATAAACTCAAAATGGATAAAGGACCTGAATGTGAGACAGGAAACCATCAAAACCGTAGAGGAGAAAGCAGGAAAAAACCACTCTGAACTCAGCCACAGCAATTTCTTACTTGACACATCTCCAAAGGCAAGGGAATTAAAAGCAAAAATGAACTATTGGGACCTCATCAAGATGAAATCTTCTACACTGCAAAGGAAACAATCAACAAAACTAAAAGGCAACCGACATAAAGGAAAAGATATTTGCAAATGACATATCAGACAAAGGGCTAGTTTCCAAAATCTATAAAGAACTCACCAAACTCCACACCTGAAAAACAAATTATCCAGTGAACAAATGGGCAGAAGACATGAATAGACACTTTTCCAAAGAAGAAAATCCAGATGGCCAACAGACACATGAAAAGATGCTTAACGTCACTCCTCATCAGGGAAATACAAATCAAAACCACACTGAGATACCACCTCACGACAGTCAGAATGGCTAAAGTGAACACATCCGGAGACTATAGGTGCTGGAGAGGATGTGGGGAAATGGGAATCCTCTTGCACTGTTGGTGGGAATGCAAACTGGTGCAGCCACTCTGGAAAACAGTGTGGAGTTTCCTCAAAAAATTAAAGATAGATCTACCCTATGACCCAGGAATAACACTGCTAGGAATTTACCCAAGGGATACAGGAGTGCTGATGCATAGGGGCACTTGTACCCCAATGTTTATAGCAGCACTCTCAACAATAGCTAAATTATGGAAAGAGCCTAAATGTCCATCAAAGTGATGAATGGATAAAGAAATTGTGGTTTATGTGTTATAATGTTTAAATAACTTCCAACTAGTAAGACTCCAACATGTATAAATTAGACCTCACTAAAATGTAAAATTTTAGTGACTCAAAGGACACCACTAAGAAAATAAAAAGACAGGGCGCCTGAGTGGCTCAGTTGGCTAAGTGTCCGACTTCGGCTCAGGCCATGATCTCATGGTTCCTGAGTTCAAGCCCTGCATTGGGCTCTGGGTTGACAGCCCAGAACCTGGAGCCTACTTCGGATTCTGTGTCTCCCACTCTCTCTGCCTCTCCCCAGCTCACACTCTGTCTCTCTCTCAAAAGTAAAATAAAAAAAGAAAAAAAAAGTAAAAAGACAACTCACAGTATAGAGAAAATTTTGCAATTCATATATCTAATGAGAAACATAGTTAGCATATATTACAACTCAGTTATAAAAAGACAAAGAACTCAATTTTAAAATGGACAAATGATTTCAAAAGAATATTCTCTAAAGAAGCTTTTCAGATGACCATTAAGCACATGAAAAGGTGTCCAACATCACTAGCCATCAAAAAACTACAAATCAAGGGGCGCCTTGGTGGCTCAGTCAGTTAAGCGTCTGACTTCAGCTCAGGTCATGATCTTGTGGTTTGTGAGTTCAAGCCTCGCATCGGGCTCTGTGCTGACAGCTCAGAGCCTGGAGCCTGTTTCTGATTCTGTGTCTCCCTCTCTCTCTGCCCCTCCCCTGCTCATGCTCTGTCTCTCTCTGTCTCAAAAATAAATAAAACATTTTTTAAAAATTAAAAAAAAAACTACAAATCAAAACCACAGTATATCCTTTCATAGACACAAGATAGCTATAGCCATAAAGACAGATAGGTGATTGCCAGTGAAATGACAGAAAAATTTAAAGCCTCACACATGGCTGGCAAGAATGGAAAGTGGTAGTCACTCTGGAAAACAGTCTTGCAGCTATTCAAATAGTGACACAGGGACTTACCTTATTACCCAGCAATTCCACTCCTAATTTTACAGCCAAAACAAATGAAAGACATATCCACACAAAAACTTATATATAAATGTTCACAGCAGCATTATTCATAATAACCCCCAAGTAGTAACAACAAACATCCATCAACTGAGGAATGAATAAACTGTCTTGTATCTATACAATGAAAGATTGTTCAGCAATAATAGAAGAAATGAAGTGCTGGTCTATGCCACAGCATGGGTTGACTTTGAAAACATCATACCAAGTGAAGAAGCCAGACAACAAAGGTCATACATGGAATTATTCCATTTATATTAAATGTTCATAATAAACACATCAATAGAAATAGAAGATAAATTAGCTGGGGACTTAGGGATTAGGGGAAATGAAGATTGTCTGCTAATGAGTATGGAATTTCATTGGGTACATGATGTAAAGCATCTAGAATTTATTGTGGTAACTTGGCACTATTTTGTGAATACACTGAAAAGCAGAATTGCACACCATGAAGTGTGACTTGTGTGTGAATTTTATCTCAATGGGAAGTGAATTTGCCAGAGAGGATTTCTATATGAATGGCTAATGTCTCCTTTCCCCTCCCTTCCATCAGCACTGGCAGACTTCAGTGAGCAAAACAGCACCATGGAGTGGAGGCTGGAGCCATTTACACCAAGTCTCACACCCCTGTGCCCTGCAAATGAATCATCACTAGGACAAGTCCACCTGAGAATCAGCACAGCAAGCCACAGCCATAGACTAGCACAAAACCCATGCTCCCACCAAATCTACTGATCGTAGAGTGCTGCAAAGCTTCAGCTCCAGGGGAAATAGGATTTACCTTCCTTTGTTCATTTGTTTTCCTCTTAATATGGCCATTATCATCTCAGGAGCAGGAATAGAAGTTTTCCCTAATAATCACACAAGAAATGCAGTGACAAAGAACTTCCACTCAAATCCTATGGTTTTATAATTCTTTATGCCTTGTTAACCCATTGGTGCAAGCCCAGGGAATTTTTAAGCTTCTAAGCCCACAGTTTTCTATGACTGAATAATATTCCATTGTATACATATACCACATATTTATCCATTCTTGTATCGATGAACACTTGGGCCATAATTTGGCTACTGTAAATAATGTTGCTATAAACACAAGGGTCCGTGTATGCCTTCGAATTAGTGTTTTTGTGTTCTTTGGGTAAATATCCAGTGGTACGATTACTGGATTGTAGGGTATTTCTATTCTCACCTTTCTGATGATCCTCCATACTGTTCTCCACGGTGGCTGCACCAGTTTGCATTCCCACCAACATTGCAAGAGGGTTACTTTTTCTCCACATCCTCACCAACAATTGTTGTTCAAGAAATTTTTAATCGCAAGATGATTATTTAATTTGACTTTAGTGATAGGTTATCTGAGAGGTCAAGCTCCTGTGTACATGGAATTGGTGGATTTAAAATTCAATGACATGCCTCTTCATGTCTTTTGCAGATTTTGTAATCAGACCATTTGTTTTTCACCACTGCATTTAGAGAGTTTTTGTAGCTTCAGACACCTGGCCTTGGTTGAGTGTGTGGTTTGTAAATACTTCCTTTCAGGATGTATTTTGTTGTTTCATCTTCTTAAAATGGTCTTTCACAGAGCCTCTGTTGTTAATTTTAATAAATTTCAGTTCATCCCTTTCTTTTTATGGATCACACTTTTGGTGTCAAGTCTAAAATCTCTTTGCCAACCCTAGACCCCTGACTTTTCTCATAGACTTTTTTTTCCTAATGTTTTACATTCTACAAATAAGTGTGTGATCCATTTAGAGTTAATGATTGTATGGGGTGTGAGTTTTAGGCTTTTAGCATAGTTTAATTTTGCCCTGATGTCCACTTGCCCTACTTCCATTTGATGGAGACACCATCTTTCATCCCATTAATTACTTGGGCATGTTTGCCAAAACTCAGTTCAGCATATTTGTTTGGGTTTCTATTCATTGCCATTGATCAACATGCCTATCCCTCTGCCAGTACCACACATAATTTACTAGCTATGTAATAACTGTTAAAATAGGGGAGATTTTATCCTTATGTTTCAAAATTGCTTTAGCTATTCTAATTCCATTGCCTTTCCATGGGGGTATTTAAGGTGCATTTTTTTTTCCAAGAGAAGCTCTGAAACTTGCTATTTTCATTATCAGGTCATCATCAACCTCTTTCCATGTCAATACCTGTAGATCTACCTCATTTATTTTAAGTTTATTTATTTATTTTGAGAGAGTGAGAATCAGGGCAGGGCAGAGAGAGGGAGAGAGAGAGCATCCCAAGCAGGCTCTGCACTGATAGTGCACAGGGCTCCCCACCAACCTGAGCTCATGACCTGAGCTAAGATCAAGAGTCAAATGCTTAACCAACTGAGCCAACAAGGGGCCCCTGGATCTATCTCAATTAAAAAGCAAAAATCAAAATAAAATAAAATACATCTAGTACATCATGGCATTGATGTACTAGAATTTATTTAAGCTGGTCCTTCTTAACAGCAATTATTTCCCCCCAATTTCCTGCTATATTAAGTAATGCTGAAATCAGTATCATATTCTACATGTGTTTGCACAAATGTTCCCCAAACCTGTTTGTTGCCATTTGACTTTGTTTGGGCTTTGTGCAAAGATCCATTTTGTTTAAACGTTGTGAGGTCAAGTTTATTGATCATTTGCCTAATGGCTTCTGGGCTTTGTGTTATGCTTTAGAAAGAACTTCCCCACTCCAAAATTGTAAATAACAATGATTCATTCATGTTCTCTTGGGGTACTTTCACGGTTTCAGTTTCCCAGTCCTTGTCCCGCTGAGCCCCCTCAGAACTGACCAAGTCTCCCTGGAGACCAGAACCGCCTGGGCTGCTCTGGGGAAGCCCACGCAGCGCACCCTGGCCGCCAGCCTCTCAGGGAAATGTTCCAAGAACCTCGTGCGCAGCAGTGTCGTGCCTTGCCGGCCAGCAGCTCTCAGGAGGAGGCCCCGGGACGCCCTGGACGCCTACTGCCCACCCCCAGGAAGACAGATGCCTTGCGAGGTGGGCTGGGAGGAAATTACCCTATTAGACTGCCAAGGTGCACCCTCTCCAGCACCTAGACTGTGTCGTCCCCTCGAAGGCTAATAACTGTTCTATGGCGCCATCTGGTGGCCACTTTTATATACTTTTCCACCGGCATTCAGGCGAAATCTGCAAGTGTGGTGTTTGGCCTCTGTGAGCCAGGCAGAACTCCAGGAGGCCTGTGACACCTGCGGCAATCTTCCGGGTCCTACTGGGAGTCGGAGCATTGACGCCTATCCATTTGCTGGAAAATAAACAGGCAGCGTTTTGAGGAGTGACCGTCGCTGTCCTGCCAGGTGTGGACCACAACCTGAGGGTGCCCCTTCACACGCGGGAACCAACCAAAGTCGCTATGGTGTAACGGGAAAAAAAGTGTTCGGCGCCCAGACACCTTCACACACGTGGCTCCGCCATCGGGTCTTTGTGCTATCCGTTTTTTCCCACTCCCGCCCGAGGTGGGACTGGGTCATAATGGGAGGACAGGCTTGCACATCGCAGGGTCAGACGCCAGCCCGCGTGTGTCCCAGCTGTCAGCAGCGCCTCCTGAAATTGTTTTCCAAGGCCCCATTCAAAATGGTAGGCCGGCACGAGCCGTCTGTGAGGGACAGAACAGGGCTCTGGCTGGGCTCAATTCCTTCGTGGGGTCCGGTGATCGGAGGTGCCTCCAAGGTTTCCCGAGTTCCATTCCAGAGACACGGACCTGCTATTCCCGCACAGATGGCCCGGGAAGGTGTGTGTCCGGGCCTGGAATCGGCCCTGCGTGGGTATCGGTTGCTGGACTTTCCCATCAGCTTTTCCGAGTCCCGCTCTGGAAGTGGAGACCAGCTTGAGCCCCATGGGTTAAGTCTAGGTAGGGCCCTTCATTCCAGGTGCCTGTCTGTGTGGAACGCGGCCTTCGGAACGCCCCCACATATTCCAAGTCCCTTCTCCGGAGCTGTGGCCTGGACAGGACGGCCGATGCGAGGAGGCCTGCGAAAGGCTCTCCTGGGCCTCCCAGTCCTCCGTCATCTCACCCTGACGGACCGCGACAAGGCCAGGCCATGCCCACAAGACCAGGGGATGCGCCCTCCTGCTTCGTGACCCAAATCCGTCCCGGTGCGGTCAGCGAAGGTGGTACTACGCCACCTGGCGGCCCCTTTTATATCGTTTTCTCCCAGAGCTCAACTTGAAAAGCGCTAGGAATTAAGTGCGGAGGCAAAGCCCAGAGAGTGGCCACAAACAAGGGCAGGATCCTTCCAGTGACCTCCTGAGCCCATGGGGAGCGATCCCAGAGATCGGACCGAAATCCCGGGAGGGGTGGGGGGCCGGGGAGCAGCGCCCTTCCCTCCATCCTCCCAAGAGGCTGGCTAACGTGGCGCTTAAGGGTCGACCAGCAAAAGGAGGCGTGGGTGGTTCACAGACTGGATCGCGTCCTGCATGGGCTTCACTCATTGGAGGTGCAGCCCAGAAAATTTTCCAAGTCCCCATTTACAGTCAGGGACCAGCACGGGCCGCCTTGAGCCGTTGGAAGGGGGTCCCTAGCTAGGCTGCCGTCCCTCTTGGGGTCCAGTCTTCGGAGGCACCTTCTGGGGAATGTTTCCAAGTCTCACTCTGGGACACGGACCAGCCCCTGCAGGCGGGGTAGCTGAGGAGGACACCCCTTGCTGGGAAATACTAACTGGGAGGAGGCTGTGCACACGGAGGGGTCAGGAGGGAAAATAGTGTCTATGAAGATAAGTTATTGAAGGGGTTTACTGTAATAGAAAATGAAAATCCTGAGATTTTTAGGAATAATGATTGCTACTATTGATGTTACTATTATTCATCATTATCGTAATTATTACTGTTTGTTTTTTTTTCTGGCTAATTGTAGTTGTTGTAAAAACACTGAAGTTTCTACTCTACCCAAGAAGAGTGTCTGGTTGACTTAAAATGATGAAGCATGGGTTTCAGTCCACAAAATTTTTAAATATTGAAATACAATTGGCATAACAATGTATATTAGTTATAGGTGTACAACGTAATGATTTGATATTTGTATATCTTGCAAAATGATCACCACGGTCCAGTTAATATCTGTCACCATACATAGTTAGAAAAATGTTTTCTTGTGATGAGAACTTTCAAGATCCACACTCCTAGCTACTTTCAAACATGTAGTATGATATGATTAACTATAGTCACCATGCTGTGCATCCCCATGGCATTCATTTTATAACTGTTAACTTGTACCTTTTGACTCCCTTCACCCATTTGGCCCCCCTCAGGCCCTCCATTCCCTCCTCAAGTAACCACCATTCTGTTCTCCATATCTCTGAGCTTGTTTGTGTTTTTTTTCCCTAGATTCCACATATAGTAAGATCATATGTTTCTGTTTCTGTCCGACTTATTTCACTTAGCATAATGCCCTCAAAGTCCATCCATGTTGTTGCAAAGGCAAATTTTCATTCTTTATTGTGGCTGAGTAATATTCCATTTGTCCCACAGAATTTTCTAAATCCCCTCAGAAGCCCGGGAGCTTGCTTGCTCCAACCAGTGAGGCCCTACCCTGAGAGCTGCAAGACCCAGCCTGGAAGGCCAAACCACAGCCTCCACAACTGGACCCAAGCAATCAGGACCTGATCAATATCTGACATTTTCCCCTCAATGTCCCTTTTCCTCAAAAAGCTTCCAAAATAGAAAATAGAAGAAAGCCAAATTTTCTCCCCCTCACCAATCTTGTCTGACCTTGAGTCAGCCTGACCCTCCCATCAGGACGTGTCTTCCTTTTGTTTCCATCAGAAAGTTCTCCCACTCCTCCACCTGCCTTGGAGTCTCTGCAACTGCTGGTGGCTGATTCCCTCTCCATGTAGAGCAAGCTCTGAATACATGGTGCTTGTTCTCATTTGGAAGGTCTTCCTTTATCTCAGTAGTGGGGGAACCAAACAAAGCACTCAGAGAATCATACTGTTCCCCATGTTAACTCTTAAAAAAATATATATGTATGTATTCATCATATAATTTTTTAATTGATATAATTCATATACCATAAAATTCACCCTTATAAGAATGAACAATTCAGTGATTTATTTTTTTTAATTTTTTTAACGTTTTATTTATTTTTGAGACAGGGAGAGACACAGCATGAACAGGGGAGGGTCAGAGAGAGGGAGACACAGAATCTGAAACAGGCTCCAGGCTCTGAGCCGTCAGCACAGAGCCCGACGTGGGGCTTGAACTCACAGACCGCGAGATCATGACCTGAGCTGAAGTTGGTCGCTTAACCAACTGAGCCACCCAGGCGCCCCAACAATTCAGTGATTTATACTCTATTCACAAAGTTATGTAAATGTCACCACTGCCTAATTCCAGAATATTTCATTGCCCTAAAAAAGACATTCCTTCCCATTAAATAGTTTCTTTCCATTCCACCCCCTCCCCAGACCCTGGCAACCACCAATCTGCTTTTTTATCTGGATCTATGGATTTATCTGCATCTCTGTATTCTGGATATTTCATGAAAATGAAACCATACAATATGTGGCCTTTATGTCTGGCCTCTTACACTCAGTGTCATGTTTTTGAGACTCATCTATGCTTTATCATATATCAGTGATTCATTTCTTTGACCTAATATATTTACACTTGAAGCCATTGGCACATTTTTTTTTCCTGCATGTTAACAAGTCCCTTAAAAAAAAAAAAAGGTAGTAAAATGCCCATTACATTACATTTAGATTTTTAATCATTTTAAGCTTAACTACAGTGGCATTAAGTGTCACCCTCCTCCCCAGACCCAACCTGCCCCACATACCTGGAGCCACTGGCATGCCCAGTGGACACCATTCCACCCCAGTTGCTCCGACTCAGAATGCTCTACTGCACCCATCTACCTGGACTAGAACCTCATGGGTGGGCATCCCAAAGAGTATCCAAAAGGAATGCTATTAAAGGGGAGAGACAAAGAGAGGTTCTGAGGAGGTTGGCAGCTTCCCCAAAGGACCATGGCCATGCACGGGCTGGCCAGAACAAGGAGACTATCCCTTGAGGCTGGCAGTCACCCAAAGAGCTTCAGGAGGTACAGTGACTATCACTTAAGGTGTGTTCACCTCTGATTCCAGTGCCCATGCAGATCCAAGGGTGCTTGAAGGGTCAATGGCAGAGATGCTGTTTGCAGCCTTTGGCAGGCCCCTATTGGTGAACTACAGTGCAAGCCTTCAGGATTTGGGAGTAAGGCCTGCCATCATCTACAGATAATTACACTCCTTTTGAGAAACAGCTCTTAGCCCACTACTGAGTCTTAGGAGAGACTGAACACTGAACTATGGCCACCAAATTACCATGAGCTGCCCATCACCTGAGCTGCCCATCATGAACTGGGTGCCATCTGACCCACGAAGCCACAACACTGGGCATGCACAGCAGCACTTCATCATCAAATGGATGATGTCATTGGGCCTGATCAGGCCCTGAAGACAAGTAAGTTACATGAAGAAGTGGCCCAAATGCCCATGGTTCCCACTCCTGCTACACTGCCTTCTCTCCCAGCCTGCACCTATGGCCTAACATGGGGAGTTTCCTATGACAGAGAAAGAGAAGATGTGGGCCTGGTTTACAGATGGGTCTGCTTGACCACCTGAAAATGGACAGCAAGAGCACGAAAGGTCCTGTCTGGGGCATCCCTGAAAGACAATGGTGAAAGGAAACCCTTCGAGTGTGTGGAACTCCTAGCAGAGCACCTGGTTGTGCACTTTGCTCAGAAAGAGAAATGGCCAGATGTGCCATTACCAATTCATAGGCTTGGCTGGATGGTCAGGGACTTGGAAGGAACATGACTGAAAAATTGGTAACAACCTTGGGGAAAGAGGTGTGTGGACAGACCTTCCTGAATAAGCAAAAGAAGGAGAAGGAGAAGAAGGGGAAGGAGAAGAAACGTGTGTCCAATGTGAACGCTCACAAAAGGGTGACCTCAGCAGAGGAGGATTTCAATCATCAAGTGGATAGGATGATCCATTCTCTGGATACCAGTCAGCCTCTTTGCCCAGCCACCCCTGTCACTGACCAATGGACTCATGAACAAAGTGGCCATGGTGGCAGGGGTGAAGGTTACATATAGATTCAGCAAAATGGACTTCTACTCACCAAACTGACTTGGAGATGGTCATCACTGAGTGCCCAATCTGCCAGCAGCTGAGGCCAACATGGAATGCCAATATTGCACCACTATACAGGAGTAATGTCCAGCTACCTGGAGGCAGATTGATTCCACTGGACTCCTTCTACCGTAGAAGGGGTACTGTCTAGTCCTTACTGGAATAGACACTTACTCTGGATACAGATTGCCTTCCCTGCACACAATGCTCCTGCCAAAATTACCATCCGTGGAATTACAGAATGTCTTATCCACTATCATGTATTCTACACAGCATTGCTTCTGATTAAGAAACTCACTTTATAGGGGCGCCTGGGTGGCTCAGTCGGTTAAGCATCCGACTTCGGCTCAGGTCATGATCTCGCAGTCTGTGAGTTCGAGCCCCACGTCAGGCTCTGTGCTGACAGCTCAGAGCCTGGAGCCTGTTTCAGATTCTGTGTCTCCCTCTCTCTCTCTGACCCTCCCTTGTTCATGCTGTCTCTCCCTGTCTCAAAAATAAATAAACGTTAAAAAAAATTTTTTTTAATAAAAAAAAAAGAAACTCACTTTACAGCAAAAGAACTACAGCAATGAGTCCATGCTCATGGAATTCACTGATCTTACCATGTTTCCCATCATCCTGAAACAACTAGCTTCACAGAATTTTTTTTTTCTTGATAGAGAGAGAGGGAGAGAGAGGGAGATAGAGAGAATCTTAAGCAGGTTCAATGCCCAGTACAGGGCCTGATGCAGGGCTCAGTCTTACAACTGTGAGATCGTGACCTGAGCCGAAATCAAGAGTCGGACACTTAATCAGATGCTTAACTGACTGAACCACCTAGGCGCCTGGACAGAATGATAGAATAGACTTTTGAAGACTCAATTACAGTGTCAGCTAAGTGGCAGTATCTTGCAGGGCTGAGGCAAGATTCTCCAGCAGATTGTATACTCTCTGAATCAGCATCCAATGCATGGTGCTATTTTTCCAATAGCCAGAAGCCATAGGTCCAGGAACTGAGGGATGTAAACTGAAATAGCACCACTCCCATTACCTTAGTCACCCACTAGCAAAATTTCTGATTCCTATTCCCACAACCTCATGCTTTGCTGGCCTCAAGGTCTTGAAACACAGAGGGAGAAAGGCTTCCACTAGGAGACACAATGATTCTATTGAACTGGAGGTTAAGACTGCCACTCAGCCACTTTGGTCTCTTCATGCCTCTGAATCAATAAGCAAAGAAGGCTGGTTGGGGTGATTTACCCTGACTACCAAGAGCAAATTGGACTACTACTCCACAATGGAAGTAAGGAAGAATATACAGGAGATCCCTTAGGGCCTCTCCTAGTGTTACCATGCCTTGTGATCAAGGTTAGTGTAAAACTATAATGACCCAATTAATAGGCAGGATTATTAATGGCCCAGACCCTTCGGGAATAAAGGGTTAGGTTTACCCACCAGGTAAGGAACAAAAATTAGATGAAGTGCTTGGTAAAGGCACAGGGATACAGAGGAGTAGTGGAAGAAGGTAACTATAAATACTAGCTACGACCACATGATCAGTTAAATGAAGACTATAATAGTCATGAATATTTCCTCCTTATTTTACTATGAATACATTTGTGTCTGTCTTTGTTTTCTTTCCTCCCTTACATTATTATCATGTAACATAAGATGTACCAATTTTTGTTATAGGATTTAAGTATGGCCAATTCTACATCATAGTGTTTAAGTTACATGGTTTCAAGGAGAAAAGTAAACATCACTCAAGGACTTCCCTCCTCCTCTAGGGAAGGAGTTAGTGCCTTTTTGGTCTTACAAAGGTTGTATCATGCTAGACAGAATCATGACCTTGTTACTGTCCTTATTTGGCATGTATTTATGGCTTAAAGATGTATATGGGTGCCAAATTGACAAGGGGTGGGCTTAGGATGGTTAATTTTATGTGTCAACCTGACTAATCATCGGGAGTCTATATTAAACATTATTTCTGGGTATGTCTGTAAAGAAATTTCCAGGTCAGAGCAGCATTTCCACTGAATCAGTGGCTTCCAAAGCATATTGTCCCCACCCTGTGTGTGGGCATCATCCAACCCACTGAGGGCCTGAATAGAAACAACAGAAAGCAGAGGAAGGAGGAATTCAACCCTTTTTCTTTGTCTTGCTGTCTGAGCTGGAACATCTCACCACATCTCCTGCTCTCAGACTGGGATTTTTATCATTGGCTCCCCTGTTCTCAGGCCTTCAGACTCACACCAAATTACACCCATCAGCTTTTCTGGGTCTCCAGCTTGCAGATGGCCAATCATGGGACTTTTCAGCCTCCATAATAACATGACCTGACTTCACGTACTAACTTCATAGATATCTGCAGCGCACACTGACAAACCCATCATGTGTTTGTCCTTGCCTCACACACCAAAAAGGATGACAAAGAAACAAAAGGGCCAGAACTGCAGCAGGGGCTGTGGTATGCCCCATCACTGAGAAGCCCATTAGGGAGCCCACACCTCAGCAGAACTCCTCAGGAGTCAGGCTGTGAGTAAAAAGTGACCTCAAAAGAGCCTCCACAGGCCTCCCCAGCATTCTAGAAGGTTCACAGATGTTCTGCCAAGACTTCCATCAGCTGTGGTTCATGCCTTTGTCTGCATGGCCTATGTGGATGTGTGCAGGGTGCCAGGACACCAGGGCAGAACCATGTCTCTATGTACACAATAAGACACTCACACACAAAAACTCAAAGCACACACAACACTCAAGCACCAACCCCTATAAAAACCTCACAGTGAAGCTTTTAGCCCCACACACATAGATACACACCCCCTCACGCCACAGACTCAGCTGTGCCTGTTCAGGCACACAGTCAGAGACAGGGACTGTAGCTCCCCAGCACACAATACAATCAACCGTACCCGCCTGATATTGAAGAGTCAGCCCAGTGTGCTCCAGTCACCGAAGTGCTACCAGCCAGGTTCTTAGGCTTGGGAGGTCAAGTGGAGTGGATAGTGACTACAGAGTGAAAGTCCATGGTAGACACTATCCAGTGTGTGAGTGTTATGTGGCTCCACTGAGTCCAGATACACAGGGGATGTGTACCCCCACTGCATGTCCCAGCTACATGCCAGTCCCCTGTTCCTGCAGACAGAGCTCCCAGTGGTGCCAAAACCATCAGCCCTGGGGATCTGGTGGTCAGAACACCTCCCTCCAGACTGGGCCCTTGTGATGACCCTGAGGTAGCCCAGGAGTCCCTGTGCCTGACTGACCCACTGTCTATGTCCACACTGGGGAGAAGGACCCCTAATGCAGGTCAGAGTAGGGTTGCCAGAGAGGGCCTTCCTGCTCCAGCAGCAGAACAAGACTGTGGAGCAGCCTCCAAACCAGGTCTGCCTGACTTTGCCCACCTGGCCTTCCCAGGACTTGGAACAACCAGATACACTGAGCTTGTATGGGCAGAGGGGCCTTATGGTCACCCAGATGACACAGCACAAATCCCTATCTTAGACTCCAGGCTTCATGCAGGTACCCTTCACAGATGGGGAACTAAGAGGTGGGCCCAGACTGAATCCCCATCACTTCCCGTCACCCAGGTCTCCTTTAGAACTTGGGTGGGCACCCTCACCCAGATGCTGCTATCACCCTCTAACCATGACCTCCAGGGAGGTGACAGCATCCTGGCCTAAACCAGCCCATTCCTCCAGCCACTCACAGCTGCTCAGTGCCCAAGTCGCAGCTTCTGCTCCTGCCACCAGCTAGGAGTGTGGTGCAAGGTGCCAGTGTGCACCTCCAGCTATGGGTTTTGCCTGTCCTCCATACTCTACAGCACTGGCCTGAGTGCTTGTCATTCATTCATTGTATTCATTCCTGGCCCCAGACTCAGAGCACATGTGGGGAAGGGAGAGCCACTCCTGCCAGGACTGAGGAAACATCGTGGAGAAAACTGTGAGGACTAACTGGGGACTTCAGTACAACCCCAGATGACTCTAGAACCCCACCTCCCTGTGTTGCCTTCCCCTGACCCTGACCCAGGTGAAGCCCTGTCATCTCACCAGCATGGTGGCTACTGAGTGGCTTGTGAAAGGCAAATCTGATCATGTCTGTGCCCCCAAACCTTCAGATCTCCCTACTGCTTAGGACAATCCCTCAGGAACCTCTGTAACATGTACCCCACTGCAACTCTCCCTTTGGTTGCTGCAGCCCAGCCACATGGGTCCTCTTGAGAATAGGAGAGTAGGGGACAAGGAATCTGATCGGTTTCAAGGACAATCAGATGTCAAAGGTAGGGAATTCTCTCTTAACTGACTTACCAGGATTCTTGCTGCAACTAGACTAGGCAGGCTTAAGACAGGGCCCAAGCATGAGGCCTAGTTAAAAAGAGAGCTAAAGGGAGCCTGACCAAAGTTTGGTTAAGGAGTCTTCTTCAAGGAATCAATCACCCCAGAAAACGCCCTAGTTAAGCTGCCTCCTCTCCTTGGTGCTGATCCTACATAGCCCCCAGGGGGTCAGCATGCGTTTCTCCTCCAAAGTCTGGGCATTCTATCCATAGTCAGTTGGATTTGTCTGCTCAAGTTGGCCACACAAGCCTTCTTTCTGGTTGTCTTCTTCATGAATCTACCTACTTTTGCATTTCGCTATACAGCAGCCTCTTCCCAGTTTTTGGCAGCACTGAATACTCTCCCACTGAGATGAAGAAGACATGATGCTAGTTCTCCATGGCGGGAATCCCCTGCCCCCATGAGTTCAGCAGGATATTCAGCAATCCAAACTTTGTTTTGTATATTTTTGTGGCTTATGAAGAGTGTAATTGTGGATTCCAGGACTTTTATTCTCAATGTTGGATTGAGGCATTGGGCCAGGTTTTCTTCGACATGTTGACGACGCTGGTGGAGGCAGATAAGGGGGTGGGGTTGGGAACAGAGCTCTCCCACGAAGGTGTTGGGGTTGGGGAGGGCGAGGGACTCACCGCCATCCTTCCTCCAGCGCGCAGACCCTTCCTGCACCGCCGCTGCTGGAGCTCCCAGACCCCGTGTCAGAGAGGGAGAGAGGGGTCTCGCTTGACAGGTAACCCGGAAAAACGCCCCATGAGTGGAAGACAAGGAGACTGAGGCCTGAAGGTGACAAAAATGCCCCAAGGTCACGCCGCTAGTATTGGTGGAGCTCGGGACTCAGTGACTCAAGCGCTTTTGGGGGGGGGAGCAAAGAGGAGCAAACACTTTGCGACAGCAGCAACCACGCGGCATCCCAACAGGCGCATGCGCTGGACCACACCCACACCCTTGCTGAGTTAGCCCAGTGGGGCGGGGCCTCGGTCCGCGCCGACTCAGGGCGGGCAGGGTGGGCTTCTTCGAAATCTCGCGATTTCGAGGCTGTGGTGTTATGCCTCAGGTCGCGTGGGCCAAATGGCAGGATAAGGGGCGGGGACAATGAGGAACCCTCCTAGGAACCTCTGCGTAAGAGCGGAGCGAGCCTCGTACGGGAGGGCGCAGGAGGTGGGCCGCACCGCCTCAACTGTCGTAAAAGGGGGCGGGACGCGCCGCGTTCGAGATGGTCGTAAAATGGGCGGGATGCGTCTCACTCGGGCCTGACGCAGAGGAGGCGCGGGTTGTTCCGGCCGGCGGCTGGCTGGTCGCGACCACCATGGAGCGCTACGGTGGCGCCTTCGAAGAGGCGGTAGATGGGGCCCGGCAGCAGGAGCGGCACTACCAGCTGCTATCTGCACTACAGAGCCTAGTTAAAGAGCTTCCCAGGTGCGCGGCCGCGGGGTGGGGCGGAGCGGGCGGCTGAGGCGGCCCTGGGTCCCGCCCGCGCTCACCGCGTCCCTCTGCCCGCAGCTCTTTCCAGCAGCGCCTGTCCTACACCACGCTCAGCGACCTGGCCCTGGCGCTTCTTGACGGCACCGTGTTCGAGATCGTGCAGGGGCTGCTGGAGATCCAGCACCTCACCGAGAAGAGCCTGTACAATCAGCGCCTGCGGCTACAGAATGAGCACCGAGGTGCGCGGGGGAGGCGGGACGACGCACGCTTCTCCTCCGGGAGTTTAGCTCTCGGTGTCTGTGTAGGCCGAGTCCTTCCCTGGGTGTCGCTCGGATGAAGACCCTAAAATTGACCAGGTCAAGCGCGCGGAGACCGCTAGCCCTTTTTTGGTGACAAAAAGGTCAAGGCAGTTTAATTTTGTCAGTTGCACGACCCCGCATCAGCATAACATCGACACTCCCTGCCCAGACTTAGCCTTGTCTCCACCCTCGTCCACGCAAGATGGCCCAAGGCCTTCCTGTGTGGTCAGCCCGTGGGCGGATCCTGGTGGTGGCGGTCAGCGGTAGCGGCTGACTACCCTCGGTGATGCTCCAAAGTGTTGACAGTTCTTCCGTGCTTTAGGGTCAGTTCCCCTTCCAGCGGCGCAGAGCCCCACACCACCCCTGCCCCCTCACCCGCACTATGCCCTGTGTCACCCTTTGGAACCAAGAACTTCTTCACTCGAGCCACACCCTCAGCCCTTGGCTCCTCCCAGGCGTACCCACTCGGGGGTCTCCGGAGCCCCTTCCTGCAAGGTATGCTGGGCAGCTCTCCCTGCCCCCATGAGATTTCCTACCTTTGTTATTGTATTTTTACCAGACTTACTTGTTTAAAAAAAAAAAAAAAAAGGTTAAAATATTTAGTAACGTTGGAAGAATAATGTATACCTGTATCCCCTCCAGGTAGATTCAATAATTAACATTTTGCCGAAGTTCTTAATACTTCTAAATATATATGCAACACCATAGGGTTTCACCCTGGATCTTCAGCATTCCTCTAGACTGGGGTTTTCTAACACAGCACTGTTATTTGTGGCTGAACAAGTCTTAATGGTGAGACAGTGTCTTGTGCATTGCAGGATGTTTAGCAGCATCCGTGGCTTTTACCCATTAGATGACAGTGGCATATTCCTCCAGTGACAGCCAAAAATGTCTCCAGACATCATTGGGGGTCAACTTTGGCCCAGGATTGAGAACCAGTGCCCTAGAACAAGAACACTCCAACGTGACCAGGGACAGCATCCTGAGAATTTAATCATTCCAGGTGTCTTCTGACCTTCAGTCCACAGTCACATTACCCAACTTGTCACAAACTGTCTCTGTAAGGACAGTGTAGGTTTATGCATTGCATTTGGTTACTTTGGTCTCTGCTCCTGGAATAGTCTCAAAACATTTACTTTGGCATTGACTTTTTGAAGAGAATGTCCCCATGCTGGGTCTGTCAGATTGCTTCCTCATGCTGTCATTTAACCATTTCTCCACCCTGTTTCCTGTAAACTGGACAGCAGTTGCAGACCCAATGATATGCAACTTAGACGTTTATGGCAGAAATTAGCATTTCTCTCAGAAATCGACATTGGATTTTGTTGAATCCCTTTTTCTATATCTATTGACATGATCATGCGGCTTTTTGGTTACTATGGTGAATTACACTGATGTTTTTAATTCCTGGGATAAATCCTAGTTGGTCAGGATGTATTATCCTTTTTGTCTATGTTGGATTTGATTTGCTAAAATCTCGTTAAGAATTTTTGCTTCTGTGTTCATAATGAACATTGATCTGTAGTTTTTTATAATGCCTTTGCATGGGGTATTAGGGTAAGGCTGGCTTCATAGGATGAGTTGGGAAGCGTTCTCTTCAGGTTTTTAAGTTTTTATAGAATTGGTGTTACATTTTCCCTGCTGTTGGAGTGGTTGTCTTTGTAAACATTTCCATTGAGGCGTAAAATGCATACAGTCAAAAATCCAAAGTACATAGCTCATTATTCTTTATAATGCTCAAATTGGGCCACATACAGTCAGTGGGAGAGCTCTTGGGCTGGCTCCTGTGTTCTTTTGATGTGTCCCCATCATTCTTGGAGCACTTCCTTGCTTTCTGGTACAGGAAGGTGTTTAGGCTCATCTTTTCTTGTCTTTCCCTGCCTCAGTCTGTTTCCAGCTTCAGCAGCCTCCCATCAGGATGGACCTTTCCCTTTGGCCACCAAAAAGCTTTCCCATTCCTCCTGCCTGTGGTTGAGTCTCTACAAAATGCAGGCAGTGATGGTCACTTACTCTTGCTGTCAATAAGTAGTTCTCATTCTCATGTGGGTGACCTTTGTTTATCCACAGAGATTACTAGTTCAGGGAGTGAATAAAGCACTCCGAATAATAAAGGGGGCGGGGCAGGGAGGGCAGCAGTTTCTCCAGAGTCCTGGTTCCTTTTAGTGAAGATTTTTTGATAATCCTCTAGACACCTTGCTACTTGTGCTTCAGAAGTTTTGGACGGGTTTTGATGCCACCAGCAATCGGTGAGCACCCTGTGACTTTCTGCTTTTCCTTCCCTCTGACTCAGCAGGTGGTGGTGATTGGCTGCCATTGCTTTCCTTGGTCACTGCTAAAGCCAGGCAGTGGCCACAGCTCTCGTCTCACCCAGTGGAAGCTGGATGTTGTCCTGAGATTTGCAGCAATGTTTGATAAACAAAGTGAAGGAGATAACGTGTTCCTGCATTTATCTATTTATTTCCTCCCATCCTGCCTCCACGTGGTGTAAACATTAACCAGGGAGCATCTTCCTTGTCCTTGTGTGTATGCAGGTGTCTCAAGGGTGGTTCTTGGTTTCACACTCATTTAATGTGATAAATGCCATTGTTGAGGTGTACACAGAATGCCAAGAAACAGGAGATTGGTAAGGTTCGGGGCACAGCAGGTGCCAAACCACTGGCTAAGAGGTATCTGCCTAAGACCTAGTGTTGGGTTTGTTTCCTTATGGCCGAGGACCCCTCCTTACAGGAGAGATCTAGCCATTTGACATGGGTCTAGGATCTATGCTGTATAGTTTTGTATATTCTGTTTTGTGATTGGTTTCTTTCCATCCCATGATATCTTTCTCCTCAGTCCAGTCCTATCAGACTAGACAACTTTGCTTATGTTTATGGTATGATTTAGTGGCAACTGTAGGAGCTTTCCTTAGTGGCCTTGGTGAACTCCTCTCCAAGTAACATAGACACCCCCCGCCCCCAGCAGAGGACCTCTAATGGCTCATCTCGTCCTTGGGCCCATCCTACTCCCTCTGGGAGTGGTGGATGGGGTGGGGCAGGTCTGCCCACCCTGAAGGGCAACTCTGAGGGAGGGACACAACCATGCCTCTGGAAGCAGAGACCATGCCATGCTTTGGCACAATGACTCCTCATCCTCCTTTTCCCAGACCTTTGCCTGGGTGGTCTCCTGGACATCACTGTATATATCACATGGGTGATGGGCAGCTCACACCCAGGAATGCTGGCCTGTGGCCATCTGAACCTAGAAGCCTCCAGACCGCAGTCTCCCACTCCTGTTGGTCTTCTGACCCCGGGCTATAGCCCTGGCCCCACCCCTACGCCAGCCTGCCCTCGCTCACCCTCCTCTGTTGCATTCTTGCACCGAGTCCCCTCGATCCTCGCTGCTAGAGAATGGCCCTGCCCTGGTTGAGGGAAAGACTGAGTAGGCTAGGGGATTGGGCATCCCCCAGAACTCCATCCAGCTGCTAGTGCAGGGCTTCGGGCAGGCTGGGTCATCAGGCAAGGCTTCATGTCTGTGCCTTGTCCTCGCTGCCCCATGGTGGGACAGCCAGGGCAGGTGCTGAGGCAAGAGGTGTTCCCTGACCCCCTCCCATCTCACCTCCCACTACCTACCTGACTTCTCTGGTCTCATCTCCTCCTAGTGCTCAGGCAGGCGCTGCGGCAAAAGCACCAGGAAGCCCAGCAGGCCTGCCGACCCCACAACTTGCCCGTGCTCCAGGCAACTCAGCAGCGTGAGCTGGAGGTAGGGGTGTGGGCAGGGTGACTGGGCCATGGTGGAAGGGGCCCAGGGTGGAATGGGAGCTGCTGTCTCCTCTGGGCCTCAGCTTGGGTGGTCCACTAGAGACCTGATGAGCCCCCAGTATGGCTCTTCACTGTGGGGGTTGGGATGTGGCAGAACTGGGTAAAAGCATATGATTCCCTGCTCCCTGGGGCTGCAGCTGCTCGTGGCCCGGGCCTGTGCAGGGCAGGTGCTGAGTGGGAGGCCGTTGTGCCCCAAGGCTTTAGAGGTGCAAGGGCAATGGTGGGATTATGAGGCCTGTCCTGTTCCCAGATTGCTCAGGACAACCAAGAGACCCATATGTAACCGAGAAGCCATGGGTGGTAGGAGTGCATGGAGGGATTTGTGCAGGGTCCCAGACGGCCCCGAGCCAGGGCATACAGGGAAGAGCTGGGGTTGGCTGGCAGTCCCAATGGGGAGGGAACATGTGCAAAGGCACAGAGGTGGTTGGCAACTTGATAGTAAGCAGAGGTGGATCTGGCATCTGGCCAGCTCATGGTGGTCCTGAGCGGTCATGGCTGGGCAAAGTCTGGCACAGCAAAGGAGGGACACCTGACCGGAGGTCCTGGAAGGGAGAACATTTGGGGTGGGGCAGCCGAACTTTTCTCCAGGGTTCAGTGTGGCCGAGGAGGGAGCAACCTGGTGCAATAAGGGCACCATCAGTGGCCTTGGAATGATTGGGAAGGCGGGGGGCGGGGGGGGGGCTAAAGGAAGTGGCAAGCCACCAGTGTATGTTTGAGGCATTGATGGGCAGGGGGCTAAGCCCCTGAGCTGCCCTCACCGTGCAGGCAGTGGAACACCGGATTCGTGAGGAGCAGCGGGCAATGGACCAGAAGATTGTCCTAGAGCTAGACCGGAAGGTGGCAGACCAGCAGAGCACACTGGAGAAGGCAGGGGTTGCTGGCTTCTATGTGACCACCAACCCACAGGTCAGTGCCTCAGGTCTGCCCTGGTGCAGCCCAGGGGATGCTGGTTCCCAAAGGTCCAATTCCCTCTGGGGTTTTATCATTGGTCACTGGGGAGCCAGGCCCAGGGTGTGTAGACGGAGGGGAGGAGGGAGAAATTAGTAAGGCAAGTCCCACTGCCTCTGCCTCCCCTTCCCCAGGCCTGCTACTCACAGGACCCTCATCTCCTCCCTACATACATCTCCGTGTGCACCAAGCCTGGACAACTGCAGCCTTGTTGGGGGTGGCATCCCCACTTTTTCCCCTTTCTGGCAAGCCATGGGCAGGATTCACTGGAAGTCAGTCCCATGGGTTCACTGCTTGGCACTCTTAGGCCCTGGTAGCTGCCTGTGGGCCTTTGGGAAAAGGAGGCTTCTGCCTGGGGCTCTTGCCAGTGCAGGAGAGTCTAGGTGTCATGCTAGCCTCACAGCAGCCCTTCTGCATCTCAGGAGCTGACACTGCAGATGAACCTATTGGAACTCATCCGGAAGCTGCAGCAGAGGGGCTGCCAGGCGGGGAAGACAGCTCTATGACCAGATGGGGTCCCTGCCAGTTACCTGCTGCCCATCATAGCTGAGAAGACAGCCCTGTTCCTCAGTTGCTACAGGCAGCAGAAAGCTGAATGGAACCTGGCCACCACCTTCCCAGCTGCCTGCAGGAGGAGTCAACCCTCTGAGGAGAGGCCAGATTGGACTCTGGCTGCACCTGCCATCCACCTTTGCTTTTGTCCAAAGCTAGGATGGTATGGTAAAGGGAAGAGTGGGCCTATCCTGCTAATCGGATGCCTCAGAGCTGAGCACAGTAGGGCTGGAGGTCCTAGCACCTTCTCACTCCACTGGGCGCACCCAATCTCTGCCATGCTTCAGGCTTCATGCTTGTTCTGGTCTCAGCCCTTCCCTTGGCAGATGCAGCCCAAGTCAATGGGAGAGGCTCCAAGGCCCAAGCCCTCTGAGGCCCAGAGAAATAAAGGTGCCACAGTGTGGCCTGCACGTGGCTTATATGACAGCTCTGTGGTATCTGCCATGACTGGGGCCCTCACCTGGTAGCTCCATGGCCTATGGAGGAGCCAGCAGATGCCCCACTCCCCATGTCACAGAGGTTCCTCCCAGGGGCACCCCCCTCTGGAGCTCCCTCATGGAGCTGCAGGCCCAGCCATACCACCTTTCCCCCAGGGCACTAAGACTACATCTAGTCTGCTCTGGGGCTGAGGACTAGAGGGAGGAGGCAGCTTTGAGTCAGCTCTGGTCACAATACTAGGAGCCTGATGGGTCATTAGGACAACTGGGGCAAAGGGCACCGAGCAGCAAGTGTCGGGGGGGCGGGAGTCCAGGGTGGGGAAGCAGCAAGCCCACCCCAGGAGCATCCTGTCTGCATTGGTCTGTGCCCAGGGGCGCTGCTATCTGTCATCTTGGGGTGGGAGTGTCTAGCACCCTACATAGCCAAATCTGTGATACAGCCTGAAGGAAGGATTGGTGGGTCCACTCCACCCATGGTGGGCCTCACTCCCAGGGACACATGGTGCCAGAGAGGCAGAGCCATCAGAACCATTCTGTCTTTGATGCTGACCCCACAGGACAACTTGAGGGGGAAAAGCGTTGCAAGAAAGAAGTTGGGGGCTTCAGGAATAGTGGTTTATTGACCAGGCCAGCTTCCCCACTGGTGACTACCCGAGGGGCTCGGTATGGGCTGGATGAACTGTCAGAAGGTGGTCCTTTGGGTCCAAGGTCATGGGGTTGTGCCCACTTATTGAAGGGCAGTCCCTGACAGTTCCCAGTGGCTCTGGCAAGCATCAGACATGGTCTAGGTGCCCATGTCCTGGGCAGAGGCCAGAGGGGCACCGAGGCCCGACTTCCAGTGGATCTCATAGTCTTGGGCATAAAAAGGTGAATCCACGTGAAGTTTTGGTTGGGCTATAAATGTGGCATTGGCCTGGGAGGCCACAGCCCAGGCAAGGGAGCATCTGAAGGCCAAGTCTGAAGGTGGGTGGTGCCCCACGAGCACTAGGCTGGACGGTGAAAGAGGCTGCCTGTGCGGAGCCTCCGCTTGAGCTCCTGCCACAGCAGCTGCCTCTCCCGCCAGGCACCCTTCATGACACCACTGTTCTCCAGGGCGCGGCGGGACAGGTAGGGCAGCACTTCCATCACAGGGCCATAGGGTACATACTTGTACACAGGAAAGCCCGCCTGACCTGTACACACAGGCAGAAGCAGTGAGTCCCAGTCCTAGACTTCCCCACCCCTGCTCCCCTGGGAGACTCAGCTCACCTAGTGGGAAGCTGATCTGATCACACATGCCCAGTAGCTGTCCAAAGTACACCTGACGGTCAGCAGGGTGCAGGCCCAGCTCCTCCATCCTGTAGACAGACAAGATGGCAGGTGAGCCCCCAGGGCAACTTGAGCTAGCTCTGAACCCTCCACTTCCACTCCCAGATCTTCATACACTTTAGCTTCCATCCCCTGCAGGGTGGGGCATAGGTTTAGGCTCTGTGATGCCCAGACCAAGCATCTGCCCTGCAAGTCCCACCTCAGATCATGGCCACCAAGTTCCCTCCTCTCCCAGCCAGCCTCCCCCTCCCACTATACTTTCTCCCCTTGGCCCCTTCCCTCTCCCCTCTCGTCTGCCCTAACCTAGTGAGGCAGGCCTGCCCCAAAGCCTGGCCTGGGTAAGCCATCAAAAGACCCTCCTCCAACCCCTTTTTGAGCCCCTCTCCTTCAGTGCCACATCCCCTCCGTCCCACCCGGTCTCTTGTCCTCCCCTTACTGGCTGCTCTGTCCCATACAGCAGCACCAGCCACTGGTGCCCACTGAGTCTCTGAAAGTCAACTGGTCTAAACTGAGATGTGCTAGAAGTATCTAACACACATGGGATTTTGAAAACTGGAAAAAAGAATGTATTGTTTTTCTGAAATACTGAATATAGGTAATATTTTGGATATGTTGGCCTAATTGAAAGGTATTACTGAAATTAATGTCATCTCTTATGTGGCTAGTAGAACATTTAGAATAGATGTGGCTCACATTTCTCTTAGTGCTGCCCAACATCTGGCCCCCAACTGTGCCCAGCACCCTCTCCTGACTTCATACCTCCCTTGTATGGTCTTAGAAAAATTTCCAAGGTTTGCAATGTCTACTTACTGAGGATTCTTATATTTTTACCTCCAGCTTGCTGTATCCACATGTCCAGACTCAATTACCAGCGCTCTGGAATCTGCCCTCATCCTTCCACCTCCCTCCAAGGGTATGTTTAGCCTGGGTCCTCCTCACACGCACCCAGGCTGCAGGCCAGCAGTGTGCTTCCCTGTCTCCAGGATCCCCCTCTTCTCACTGTCTCAGGCCCCTCACTCCTAGAGCATTGAGGACATCTCACCCCGGCCCTCCACATGAGGATCATCCTCCAGAGGTCCTCTCCCTCTTTCTGTCAGAGTGGCTCCAGTGTGGGGGCCACCTACTCTAAAGCAGGCCATGGTCTCTACCATGTGGCCCCAGTCTCCAGTTTAAGTATCTCTGTCCCTCACTGGAACATGAACCCTGTGAGAGCAGGGCTGCCACCACATTGCTGCCCACCTGACTGGCAGTGGTGGGGACATTCACGCGGTTCCTGCGGAAGTGGCTGCTGACCCCTCTCCACCCGCTAGGCCATGTGACTGCAGCTTCTCCCAGCAGGCAAGGTTCTCCACCTGGCTTCTGAGCTAGGCCTCCTGACTTCCTCTGGCCAAAAAGAGAAGAGCAAATGTGATGTGGGCAAAGGCTTGCCCTCTCAGGGCTTCTGGAAGCCTGAGACCACCATGTGGCAAAGCCTGCACTGGCCTATAGGAAACTAGATGTGATGCAGTCCCTTTGCTGCCCCAGCCATGAATGAAGCCATTTAGGTCCAGTCAGGCCTTAGCTGACCACAGATACAAGTCAGATCTCAGGGCAGGGCCAGCAGAAGCAGTCCCCAGCTGAGCCCAGTGAACACTGCTGGCCCATAGAACATGCTGTTGTTCAGGCCTCTTGAGTTATGGGTTGGCTTGCCAGTCAGCCAAAGCTTACACAGGCTGTCTGAGCTCCCTGATGTGGCATCAGAGACCCACACTACTTCGTCAGGGAAGGTAAGCCCAAGCTGCCATGGGCTCCCCAGCTCCCAGTGCAGGAACACAGAACCATGTCCTGCAGGAGCCAAGCCTTCTCCATGATAGTATTTGTGGAGCGTGGCACGGGCCCTGGGGGCTATGAGAAAGGAGAGCGCACTCAGCTGGCACTTTAGACAAAGGAAGCCGCGTCCAGGGCAGGAGCCTCCCTGGCTAAGATGCCAAGAACAGGCTTATTCTCGGCAGGAAGATTCAGAAAGCAGAAGAGAGGAAGCCCTTCTGAAGGCAGGTTATACCTTTAGAACTTTCACTCTTTTCTGTCTAGCTGGTGAGTGGCCTACCTGTGACCCCTACCTAAAATGGGAGTGGTCAGGCAAAGCCTGCTGAGCTCATAACTGAAACCTAAGAAGATGCCACTTGTACATCACTGACCCTGTGGGCCTGCCACTTGTGTAGCGGTGCAGGTTCCCAAGTGCCAGGCCAGGGGCACAGGGAGGCTCTTTGTGTACATCATCTAGTGGATGATCAAGTTTCCATCACGGAGTAACAGAATATTTTTTAAGTCTAAGGGAAAACCAGGTTTTAAGATTTGCAACTTAAACCATCTGTTTTAAAAGTCAAACCAGAATTTTTTTTTTTTCACCAAGCACAAAAGGTACCCCTGGCTCTCTGACATCCAGTCACAAGGCTGGGGCATCCAAGGCAGTAAATGAGCAGCTGGGAAGTCCCCAGGGATGGAGGGAAGAAGGTGGAGCAGTCCTGTCCAGCTAGGACTCCACTCAGCCCCTCACCAATCCCACAGAAACAGCCAGACCCTGATCCTGGCAGGGACTCTCAGGAGGGAGACTTACCACAGTCTTACTCGGCCTGGGTGGCACTGGTGGCCTCAGCACTCACATCCCCACCCTGATAGCTGCAACTGCTGTGCATTAGAAATCATGGTTTTCACTAACGGGAAAACATGCTCAGCATCACTCATCATCAGGGAAATATAAATCAAAACCACAATGAGGCACCACCTCACACCTGTCAGAATGGCTAAAATTAACAACTCAGAAAACAACAGATGTTGGTGAGGATGTGGAGAAAGGGGAACCCTCTTGCACTGCCAGTGGGAATGCAAAGTGGTGCAGCCACTCTGGAAGACAGTATGCAGGTGCCTCAAAAAATTAAAAATAGAACTACCCTAGGGATGCCTGGGTGACTCAGTAGGTTAAGCATCTGACTCTTGATTTCAGCTGAGGTCACAATCTCAGAGTTCGTGGGATCGAGCCAGCTTGAGATTCTCTCTCCCTCTCTCCCCCCTCAATCTCAAACAAACATTTAAAAAATAGAGCTAGCTACCTACAATCCAGCAATTACACTACTATGTATTTATCCAAAGGATACAAAAATTCTGATTTGAAGGGGAACATGCACCCCAATGTTTATGGCAGCACTATCAACAATAGCCAAATTACTGAAAAAGCCCAAATGTCCAACTGACGAATGGATAAAGAAGATATGGTGTGTATGTATGTATGTATGTATGTATATTATATATATACACATACATACACACACAATGGAATATTACTTGGCGACCAAAAAGAATGAAATCTTGCCATTTGCAACAATGTGGATAGAACTAGAATATATTATGCTAAGCAAAATAAGTCAGAGAAAGACATATCATGATTTCACTCATAAGTGGAATTTAAGTAACAGATGAACATAGTGGAAGGTAAGAAAAAATAAGACAAAAACAGAGAGGAAAAACAGTCCATAAGAGACTCTTAAATACAGAGAACAAACTGAGGGTTGCTGGAGGGGAGTGGGTTGGGGGAATGGGCTAAATGGGTGATGGGCATTAAGGAGGACACTTGTGATGAGCACTGGGTGTCATATGTAAGTGATGAATCACTAAATTCTCCTGAAACAAGTATTATATGTTAAATAACTTGGATTTAAATAAAATTTTTTAAAAATAATAGTTTTCAGCTGCAATTTTAGGCTGTGAAAAAGCAGTGCCATCACAAGCAGAGAATAAGCACTGCTTCACCAAATGGGTGTAGAGTGACCAGAGTCAGCTTGTCAGGCAGCTGGCTGTGCCATGCCTTGGCTGTTCATTCACTGCTTCTTCTGGAAGCCCTGCTTGGCCACAATTTGGCTGCCCTGCTTTGCTCTTGGAAAAGGCGAGGGCCACCAAGGCCACTGCCACCGTGCTTCCTGTAGGGCCTCAAGCCCAGGAAGGTGGAGACTGGGGAGCAGGAGGAGTGGCTAGGACCCCTCATGTGGTGCTCCTTGGGTTAAGATAGAAAACACAAAAACAGGGGCGCCTGGGTGGCGCAGTCGGTTAAGCGTCCGACTTCAGCCAGGTCACGATCTCGTAGTCCGTGAGTTCGAGCCCTGCGTTGGGCTCTGGGCTGATGGCTCAGAGCCTGGAGCCTGTTTCTGATTCTGTGTCTCCCTCTCTCTCTGCCCCTCCCCCGTTCATGCTCTGTCTCTCTCTGTCCCAAAAATAAATAAACATTGAAAAAAAAAAATTTAAAAAAAAAAAAAAAGAAAACACAAAAACATGGTGATAACACTGGAATATTTAAGAATTTACTTCATGGGGCACCTGGGTGACTTGGTTGAGTGTCCGACTTTGGCTCAGGTCATGATCTCTGTGGTTCACAAGTTCGAGCCCCCTGTCCAGCTCTGTGCTGACACCTCAGAACCTGGAGCCTGATTCAGAGTCTGTGTGTCTCCCTCTTTCTATGCCCCTCCCCCCTCTCATGCTCTCTCTCTGTCTCTCTCAAAAATTTAAAAACATTAAAAAAATTTTTTTTTAATTTACTTCACCTTATTCCTATATCAGACTTGCATGGATTCTACCAAAGTTTTGCCCCACAAGACACACACTTAAAGAGAAAATAGACTATATTAAGTTCCAAATGCAGTTTAAAATGTTAAGAGTAACTATTTATAAATAAGATGATTATGCTGGAGGCCTCCTGAAGGGATCTGACATTGCACATTGTATTTGTGCACTTCAGTAAGCTATTTAAATCACCGAATGAAATTTAATTTCTGATTTGAAATTTCAATAAGTCAGGTATTAATTTTTAAAAACCCAAGTCACTGCAAATAGCCTTTTTGCTACTGCAGTGCCAATGGCCAGCTGGACCTGGGGAGACAGGAAGCTTGCAGGACACTAAAGGTGCCACTCTAGCTCATCCCACAGACATCACCCCTAAGTGCCACCACTCTGCATAGCTTCCACACCACCCATCCCAAGCCTTCCCTCACTAAGGAACACCAGACAGCTGAAGAGGGTGCCTACCTGCGCAGCGTGAAGCGAACTGTGTCCTCATTGTGAGAGGCCACCATCACTTTGGCCTTGGCATTGTGCTTCAGCTCCTCCAGGACATAATTGAGGCACCTGAAGGGAGTGCCACGTAAGCCCCAGCCTGTAGAGGCCACAAACAGGCCCATGGCTGTCCAGCGAGCCCACTCCAAGTGTGGCCATGGTAATGGGACCAAGGCTGTACTTGTCATTCCTCAACACCTCGTAGGTAAGAAAGAAAACGTGAGCAGTACCTGGGGCTAGACATTCAAAAGGAGACTACCTGGGACACAGTGCACTCAGGACAGATGGAGCTTTGCTTCCAGAAGGGGTCCATAAGGAAATTGAAGCCTCCCTGAGCATAGAGAGTGTGAGGGTTCTGCCATCTGGCAGCAATGGTGTGTGTCCTTATGACCATTTCCAGGAACATGTGACAACTATGTCTTTGCCTGTGAGTACAGGAGACAGGGGCAAAGTGTGCTATGAGTCACTACTGTAATGACCTGACAGCAAACCACCAAAAGCTCACAAAGATGGGCACTCTGCTGGCTGTTGGGTTAACACTGTGGGCCGGCATGCTGACACAGGAGGATCCAAATACGTGTTACATGGAAAAGCAAGGGCACAGGACTGAATGCACAATGCCAAAGCAGATGTGGGTATACCCATGGCACACTTGGATACTCCCAGAAAGCAGGGCACTGCCGGGGAGGGAGCAGGAGCCAAGGCACTCAGAGTCTATTTGCGACACACACACACACACACACACACACACACACACACACACACAACCTCACAAAGAAAAAGCATGGGATCTGCCTGTCCTTGCTGCAGGACAAGGTCAGCAAGACAAACACAGCAAAAGCAGATGTAGAAACAGTTGATGATCCTGGTGTGTAATTTGGAAAGCAAATGGGCTGCATGCGAGGCAGGAGGGCTGCTCAGGGATCTCTTGTCCTAAGTGTCAACAAGAGCTGGCTGGGGGACCTGGGCCAGTTTAGTTTTATTCAGTAGACTTTTCTGTACTAAAAATCCACCTTAAAAGTTTTTAGAAAGGGTAAAACAAAAGCTGAGGATTCAAAAAATAAATAAAAAGCAGAGAAGATAATCAGCTCTGGTCTCAGGACAGAAGTCTTTCTCCTACAGAGGCTTCTGACACACTAGGCTGCTCCACAGTCAGATAGGGGTCACGTCAGGTCAGTTCCACCACCCCTGCCCTGTTTTGTCATTCCCCTCCCCAGGAAGCCATGAGGCCCCCAGGGGCCAAGAAGGGCTGGCGCACCTGTGATACATGGCATGAGTGGCCTCATACGTAGGGTTAATGGGGTCCTCATAGCCAATCTCCGCGGCACGGGCACGTTCCTGGGCCATATATGCACCCCGCACCAGCTTGGCCCCAAAGCACCAGCCCTCACGGCGAGCCAGCTCCACATCCAGGGTGACGTTGTCATAGGCGTCCTGTGGGACCAGGGCCAAAAGTTGCTGCTGACCAGGATGGGGCCCCCTCCAGCCTGTGTCCCCTGAGGCCCAGGTGCTCAGGGAAGCAGGGAGACAAATGTGAGTGAGGAAGGCCCTCCAACCCCCATCTCTAAGAAATGGTGACTCTTCAGTGTGGCCTGAGGACAACTTTGTTGGGGGACAGACTAGGTGCCAGCAGCCACGGTATTCTCCGGAGTCTTCTCAGGCTGACTCAGGGCCAAGGGATGTTGCCACATCCACCCACCCACCCACCCACCCACTTCCCCCAGCCATAGAGCCTTGACACCCATCCCACACCATCTCCTCCAAATACCTGGCTGGTCCCAGCACAGCCCAGCCCAGATTTGTGCTCAGCGACCCCACCCTCAAGCACCCTGGGCTCCCTGAGGTACATGCAAGATTCTCAGCAAGTCTCTTTGTGGGAAGGGGACCAGAGATTTCATCTGATCCTCAGAGGGACCCAAACTAAAAAATGGCAGGAAATAAAAATGGCAGGAAAAAACTTACTCATGAGGCCTTCAAATTTTAGGGATTAAGGCACATGAAGCAGACTGCAAAAAGCCTCCTTCATCTTCCTTCTACCCCTTCAAAACCCTGTCTGGGATCTGAGGCCCAGAGAAGGGGCCAGTACACAGCCGGTAACAGAGTCCTGGGGCCTTTCCTCCCACTCAGAGGCTGGCACACTCAGGCAGAGGCCTCTCCCAGCACCAGCACAGGACTCAAGTGAGGGGCACACCTGCAGACCGGTGGCGGAGGTGGGGGGCAGTAGGCAGGGGCCATACCTTGAGGTAGCACTGGTATGTGTTGAAGATGAGCGGCTTCTCTATGTTGAACTTGCGCTGCATTTCCAGTGTCAGGCGGCTGATGGCTGGCTGGAAGTAGGTCTGCTCGGCATCCACCATCAGCCGCACGCCCACCTCGGTGGCTTTCTGAGAAGTGCGGGGTGGGACAGAAGGTTTGACTGGGATCAAGTGAGACAGGTGCCCCCCACCCTCTCTGGGCACATCCCAGGGTCCTCGACCTTGGCCAGGATGTCCATTCTTTGCAGCATCCTCGTCATCTGCAGCTCTTCCTCCTCTGTGAACTGTGACAGGAGAGGCTCCAGCTCTCCTGTCTGGGGCAGCATATGGTCAGGTCACAGCAGGGCTCCAAGCTCCCACCTCTCAAAGCCACAGCTCCCTCTGCCTGAGGGCACCCACCTGCCCCCATGTGCAGGTCCTACCAATACCCCAGGACCAGCAAAGGCTACCCCATCCCCTGCCTTGGTCACATGGTACCCCAGAACCTTGCTGCCAGCCAGCACCCTCTGACTCACAGGGCTAGCCGCCCCAGGTCACACCTACACCCAAGGTGTCTGCTCCCACACAAGGGTAAGGAAGAAACCCTTGATCCATCCGATCACCCAGAAGGACTCAGCCCCTAGCAGAGAGAGGGATCGGAGAAAGAGTGGTGGCTACAAGCAGGAGGGAAAAGTTGCAGGAGACAGACAACACAGAGCGGGGACAGAGGCACCATCTCCAGACAGTGGTGGCCTTCAGGGAGCTGGCAGGTCAGCAGAAAGCTGGTGCTCAGCAGCTGGGGTGGGGGTAGGGGTGGGGGTGGGTTTGCGGGTGGGGAGCACCTACCCTGGAGGCCTGTGCAGCCCTGGGCCCTCTGCTAGCCCAAAATGCCCACTAACACTGCCCGGGGCACTCTCAGTGGGGCCTCAAGCATGCCCTTCCATTGGCCCTCGGTCCTTGGGGACTGAGCCCTCCATCAGCTGGGGCCGGATACTTGTGGAAGGCAGTATCTGTGGGATGTTTTCCCAAGGGACTTCTGCTGTTTTTCCATCCCAGCTCAGGGGTGGTTTCAAACAGGGCACAAATTCCAGGCACCTCCCACAGGCAGGATGGGGCAGCTGGGTGGGGTGGGGGGGGGGGTTCTCATTCCTCTCCCCCTGAACACAGGCTGGCCTAGTAACTAACTTTTAACAAACAGAACTGGGCATAAGTGATGCTGTGGGACATCTGGAGCTAGGTAATAATGCTTCCGCCTGGCTCTCAGAGGACACTCAACCTAGGAACCCAGCCACCACATGGTAAGGAAGCCCTGGCCCACAGCCAGCATCAACTGCTGACTGTGTGAGTGGGGACCCACAATGACCCCAGCTCCCACCACCCTCTGAGAACCGCAAGGGAGACCTTGAGCTAGAACCACCCAAGCTGAGCCCTGTCCTTCCAGAACTGTGACGTGGGATAATATGATTACTGCCATTTCAGGCCAGTAATCATATTAGGTTTGAGGTGACCTGACATGCAAGGAGAGAGGACACAGGTCTCTCTCCCCTTCTGTGGGGCACTCATGGATCTGTCCTCTTCCTCCAGACCACAGGGGTGTTACGCAGCCAGGAAGGACTCTGGTTTCATCCAGCTGCGACCCCAGCTGCTGCCTCAGGGAAAGCAACAGGGAACGTTTCCCTTCTCAGCCTTGTGCCCCTGTGAGACAGGGTGAGGGGGCAAGGGGTCATCACCTGCATGTTAGGGACCACCAGGTGCTTAGAGAGCTCAGTCCTACTGTCGATGAGGCTGCTCCAGTCCAGTAGGTCCAGAGTGCTGTGGAAGAAGCTGCATCAGCACACGGGTGCTAGGATCTGTGGGGGGGCCTAGGCCCCAACCAGCCCATTCCTTAAAAGAGCATCCCAAGCCCAACCCCCACAAAACTTACCTCAGCTTTCAGTTTCAAAGGACAGACAAAATGTTAACATCATCCTCTGTTTACAAAATGGAAACCAAAACCAGAACATTCTTGCGTCAGGGTGGTGGCAGCTATAAAAACCCAGGGAGAACACCAAGAACACCACGAGCCATGTCAGGCTTGGGAAAGAGCCAAACACGGGAGGCCAGGAAGGAGGCAGACCCTGCACGTAAAGGGACAGCCTCTGCCAGTCCAGGGAACCTGGTGACCTCAGGTCCAGCCCCCAGGTCTCTCAGGATGAGGCATGGGCCCCTCCAGGATCTCAGCTGCCCTGACCCTCCACCTACCTGCCGTGTGGGTCCCAGGAAGGGCTAAGTGTGGCACCCTCATGCTAGGACCTGAATAATTCTGTGAGCAGCCCTGCCAGTTGTTGTCTAAGCTAGCCCTGGGCTAGCTGCAGCCCCAGCCCCCAGGACTCCAGACTCCCTGTCAACTCCTGCTGTATGTCTCAGGGAACAGGTCCTTCAGCATTGTCACCCCAGGCCCATGCTCTTCAGGAGGGCAATCAGGACTGGGAGAAGCCGTTGCGGCTCAGCTGGAACCATGGCTGAACCAGAGCATACACTCCCAAATTCCCAGCTAGGGGGCTACTCTTACCCAGACACGCCCAAGGTCTCCGCAGTGAACCAGCTCTCAATCTCCGTCCTGGATGCGATGCCCATCTTTGCCACACTTTCCTTGAGAAGTGAGAAGGTGGCATTCCCATGGACGTGCCCCAGCCCCATTCACTAACATTTCCTGTTTCCCTGAACATTTGTGTTGCTCTTTTGACTTTATTACACCATTAGCAAGAACAAGATAGTTTTGGCCTGTGTTTCTGTTCCATAGACAGGTCTAGTCCTACCCGTCCCTGATGCCCCTTCCCAAACCCAAAGCCAGCACTCAGCCATGTGCAGGGCAAGTACCCCCCTCCCTAAATCCTGCCGCCCAGCATGTCCTCAACCTCTGGGAACCCACCTCAAACACTGCCTGGGGAGGTCCCCTCAGGCAGGGCTCCTTCCCAAGCCCCCACTGTGTCCACCCACTCATACCCACGAGGGCAGGGCTGTCCCACCTGTAGCACTGCCACCTCCAGCTTCATGTCCATGGCAGCCAGCCCAGCCTTCCCTTGCTCTGCAGCCATTTGGTGAAAGAATCGTCTCCACTTGGTCAGCACGTCTGAGAACTGCAGCTGCAAGTGCAGGCCTGAGGCACCGGCTCTGGCATATGCCCAGCTCCCTGCGCCCAGGGAGCATAGCTCCAGGCCCCCTCCCAGTCCTTCCTGTGTGCCTGGCTCCCAGCACCAAGTTACCAATACATGAGCTTTCACTTAATGCTCATAGCAGCCCCAAGTTCTTACAGACTGTCTCTGCAGGTGGAAGGTTCTGGCACTTACCAGAAACTGGGGTCTCCCCAATGCGGTGAGCTTGATGGCTGAGAAGCCATCATCACTGGCTCTGCCTGTCAGAAGCCACAGGAATAACCATTAGGGCTCCACAGGGGGATGAGGAGGACCAGGAGCCTGTGCCCAGAGCGTATACCACTCAGGAGTGACAGACATGTGACAGACTGCAAATGGCTGGCGTGGCCCCCTCTTCTTATCAATTACCTACAACATACATGGTACTGGGTCTCCCTGACAGATGGGCCCCCAAGACCACCAGGGAGCCTTGAATGATCCAGTCGCCAAAACTGATGACAGTGCAGTGGGACCAGCAGATCTCTCCCCCCTCCCCCATCCAAGCCTAGCAGGGGCTGCAGCAATGTCTGGGTGGGCTGCCTCCTCCCCAGCATGCATGCCTTACCCTCCCTAGAAGTAGTTCTAGTGACAGCTCAGCAATCTCAGGCTAAGGTGGGTGGCACCAAGGATCCCTGCTGCCCCCTGCCCCCAAGAGGAGGGGACAGCCCAGCAAGGAGTCAGATATCCTGGGCTACTGGCTAACCATTTATGGGCAGAAGGACCATGTTTCTACCAAGCCCATAAATGCCCATGTACACAGCTACTCAGATACCCCACCTTGGAGGCGGGAACAGGCAACTTGGCAGGGTTTGTTGGCTACATGGGCCCAGGAATGCAGTGGGCAAAGGAGCCAGTGAGACTGGCCCATTCTGTCCCTGCCTCCATGTCCTCTCCCATGCCACTGGCACCCCAGGCTGCCCGTGGGGGGATTCACAAAACACAGAAATGCCCAGTGAAACACAGGATGGAGCACCGAAGGCACTCAATCACACTTGCCTCTCTCCTCCCTTCCAGAAACCCATGACCCATCTTGGCTTCTGTGACCTTTACTTCAGGCAGAGCAGACACAGAGGTAAGGAGGTGCACCATGCTCTGGACCCTCTCTGCCTGGCATCTCCCCAGCGCTCATCTCAGAAGGCTGCTTCTGAGTACAACTCACTCCTGCTCCTTCTAGCGTTCAGAAGGTACAGAGCCCACTGATGGAAGGGCTGCTGGGGCCACATGGTGGGCTGCACTGTGGCTGGGGGGATGTCCTAAAGAGTAAAGGACTCAGAGGCCCACTTAACTCATCTCCTTTGGCAGGCTCTCCACATAAGGCCAGGCAGGAGGAGTCCTCTGTGGCAACAGCACAGCCATTGGCAAACCCCAGTACCACATGTGGTGAGGCTCAAGCCCCTGACCTATATGGGGGTGCTGCTCAGCCCACTGACAGCCTTACTGAGGTTCACATCTGGGCACTAGTATCTAGGAAGGGGCAGGAGGTGCTAGGCTCCTTGGGTAGGAGCTGTACTCAGGCATGACCCCAGTGTGACCTAAGCCCAGCCTATCTTCCCCAGTGTCACCCATGGTCATCCCTCATGACTGTCCAAGCCCCAGGCAAGTGCTCTAGCCTGGCCTTGCTTTCACCCACCAGCATCTCTACACAAAGAGGTTGAGCCTCCCTGGCAGGTGTACAGCCGGCCCCACCTGAAGCCTCAATGCAGCGCAAGAACGTCTCCATGTGGCTGTCACACTTGGCTTCATTGGCATAGAAGTAGGTGCGGGCACTGATGACACCATCCCTGCGGTCTCCAAAGGCCCGGTGGGCCTGGTACTGCTTCTCCCTCTTACTTGTACCTGGAGGGATGGGCACATGGCCTGAGCACACACAGGCTCTGTGCTGTGCTCTGGCTCCCACCCCACTCTAGGCAAACATGGGGCTTCCCCTCCATCCAGCAGGACCTGCCCATGGCCCTCTTCCCTCAGGACAGGCTCCTTAGCAGCCACAGCCCCCCTCCACTGTGCTGCCCACCACTCCCTGCTCCTATACTCAATGTTCCTTCCCCCTGGCCAAATCCTAGTCACATGGCAAACTCAGGCCAAAAGGCAGAACCCAGACCCACTTAGGACAAGGGGATGAGGACCCCTGGGAAGGCCCTGAGGATGTCAGCAGATCTGGAGTAATGGCCTGGGTGCACACAGGGAGAAGCCACATAGGCATAGGGAGGAGCCTTGGCCCCAAGTCTTGCCTGTGCCCTTGAACCTAGGTCTCCCAAGTAGGGGTGGTGAGGGTGAGGGGGGCAGGTGGTGAAAGTATTTGTTCCTGAATGGCCTCCTCATACTCACCACTGCCCTCCCTCTCTACAGCCGATGTACAGGACCTGTGGGAAGGAACAAGAGGGTGAGGGTGGGTCACACCACCTTAGGCTGCAAGTGACAAGCACGTATTCCCTTTGAGCAAGAAGAGGTGAGAGGAAGCCAGGAGTGGAGTCCTGAACCTGACCTGACATGGCGGACTGTACAAGAATAGCTGGGTTAGCCTGGGCAGGTAAGAGTGACTCAGGAGCCCCACCCGCCTCCTTACCCACCCCAGGCCTGCAGGGTCACCTCCCCTGAGCAGGGCAGGGCAGCAGCCTCACAGACCAACTTGGCCTACAAGCTCTGCACCCTGGAGAAGGCTCAGATTCCTCATGGGTAGGTGAGGAGTGAATAAAACTAGCTGATAGCCCAAGGCAAAGAGGAGGTGCTTGATGAAAGCTAGCTATGGGGGCATTCCTTCTGAGGGGAAGACAGAGCCTCAGGGCCAGCCAGGACTGATAAGGAACGGAGCCCGACAATTACCAAAGTACAAAATTCCCAAAGCTGAGGCCGCTTGCTCTGCCCTAAACCCCCTGCATCCAGGCACCTCCAACCACTAGGAACCCCAGGCCAGGCTCTGGGCTCCTGCCCAGATGCACAGCTAGCCCCACCTCCAGCCACTGCCTGCCAGCGCCCTGCTTCAGTCTTGCCCCTTAGGTGTATCTTTTAACCAGTAATCAGAATTTTTCTTTTAAAATGCAAGCCCTCCCCTGGCCTCCCATCACAAGGGAATAACACCCCCCAGTCCTCATGAGGACAGATGAGTGAGGCCAGTCTGAGAACATGGTTGCCTCTGCCCACCCTCAGGCCTCCTTGCAGTCCCTTGGCTACGCCCTCGCCACACCTGCCTGGTCTGCCCCCACCCAGGTGCCCCCTCACCCAGAATGCCTGCCAGAATCACAACAGACACCATCCCCCTCTCAGTGGCTATGACATCTGGGACAGCAAATGTCATGGCTAAGCCTACTCAGATGAAGGAGCCGCTCACCATTACTGTCCTGGAGTGGCATTCGAGCAGCTTTGTCCATCATCTGACTTTGTATTTAAAGCCTCTTAAATCAGTTCCCACAGAAAGAGTGCAGCTGAAGCCCTGTGGCTTATCTGGTGAACTCCTAAATGCTCAGACCCCTGGGGGCCCCTGAGGTTCTGCCCATACTTCACAGGAAAAGGACAGTGTTTTCCCCGTCCCCCACCCCCTGCGCTGGGGCACTTGAGACAGAGGTAAAGCCAGCGAAGCCACAGAAAGCTAATTGCATCTGTGGTAGCCTCAAGCTGAATCAAAGGTCTAAGGCAGCTTTTGACCTCCCTGCTCCTGCACCCAAGGGCTACCAGCCTCCTTCCAGGGAGCCCTCCCTTTAGACCCTGGTTCCTGTGTAACCCCAGGGCCCATATCTGGCAACTGTGAGCCAGGATGCCCAGGTCAGGACCCGGGAGTCCCAGTAGCTGGGACAGTTCACAGGGGCCGCGCACATGGCTACACAGCCCATAAGACCCCCACCTGGGAACAGGGGACAAGAGCCACTTCATGCCAACTAGACATATGTGCTTGACATACAGAAGAGGGTGAGGTGTGCCTGTGTGACAATATCTGACTCTGTAACATAAGGGAGGGGGTCAGCCCCACACACAACATCCCCACTGGGAACAAGGAGCACCTGTAAGACCAGCCCCAAGCTGTGGTCCAGGTACAACCAGGCAAATAGCATGACTCAGGACCCACCATCTGCACTAAGGCATGGGTCTAACCAGCAAGGACGATGGCTGCTGGGGACTCGGGCCTTCTCTGTAACCACACAGCCCATGGCTCAGGGAAACACAAGTATTCACCTTCAAGGTCCCTGCCTTCTAGGTAGGCTGCATTCTTTCACATGGGCCCCCAGGGACCCAGCACTGTGTAAGGTGCCCACTCAACATTTCCACAGCTGGCCTACCCACCCTCCAAGCCCCAGCCAGCCTCCAAAGGGTGTGGGCCACTCCCATCCTCACTGCCAGTAGGTTCAGTGGCAGGAAAGCAGTCAGAGTCTGTGCTATTTCCATCCATGAACCTTCTGGGCACAAACCAGAGAGGAAGCACTTTAGAAATGGACTGAGCAGAGGAACTGGGTCGGCTGCACAACCATGTGGTCAGGGGGACAGCGGCCTGTCTCTGAGCAGATGGCACTGAGAAGGATCAGGGTCACACTGTCAACCAGACCTGGTGGGTGGGTCACGAGAAGACAAAGATGGCAGCTGCCAGGTGCAGTGGAAGGGAGGAGGGTCACGTGACTGGCAGGGAACGGAAGAGACCGCCCAGTGCAAGCCCGCGCACACACACGTATGCATACATGCATGGCCCAGGATGTGAAGGAGGGAAGAGAATGCGCCAAGGGGCAGAGGGGAGAAGAAGATGAATACAAGTGGCCCAGGGGGTTGAAGAGGCAGTAGGGAGGCCCTGACCATCTCTTGGCCACCTCCAAGCTCAGCTCACTACACTGGGTGATGTGTTGACTGGACACCTTTTAGAAAAAAGCAGAAAGTGAGGGGAATAAGGTAGCAGGAAGGAGTGAAGCACAGACAAGCCCAGTGGAGCTCATTCCTGCCTGTACATCCACATCCCTAGCCCCTCAGACCCTGGCTCCAGGCAGCACCTGAGTGTTCTGCGCACACCAGTCCTACAGAGCTGCCCCCACCTTGGGGCTCCACCGCCAGCCAGTCCTGTGCCTGCACAGGCAAGACAGACACATCTGCCATCCACACTATCCCCAGATGTCCTCGTCATAGTCAATCATCAGGAGGTACACTTTCCCTATCCCCACAGCTCTCAGCTTACTGGGGAGACCCTATGGGGCTCCTGCCTTCTACCAGGTGTTCTGAGAAACACCGTCCCGCCCCCGCCATATGTGGCTACTCTCTCCCTCTGCCACCTGTAGCCTCCTACCTCCTGCTTCCTGCCCAGGAATCCCTTCCAGGATCCCCTCCTCAGAACTTCAGGAGGCCTGCTGGGCCTCCTGTGCATTCAGACATTTCTATCCTTTCTGTGCCTCACATGGTTATGCCCACAGCAGGCCCAGCACCACCTGTACCCTTCCTACTCCAACCCCTGTGGCCTTAATTTGGGGTAGTGGCCTCTATATCACTCCCCAGAGCAGGGTCTATGTGCCTCGTGACAGGATTAGCAAAACAGACCTCTGGGCCCCACCGGGACACAGAAGTAGTTCTCTGCATGGGGGGCTGCATGGATGAAGGCTGTATGGTAGGAGTCACTCTTGACTAAACACCCAGGAAGCCAGGCAGGCAACTTGACAGTATAGATGTTCAACCAGCACCCACAAGCCTGGTTCTGTCACCCTGGTCCAGGCCTCTCCAAAGGCACATGCCTGGCAGCAGACCTGGGCATGAGTGGACGCCTGCCACTGGCATCAGATGGTGGGCACCATGTTAGGATGGGAGGGACCACCACTCACATCCCAAAGCCCACCAAGCAGGGCTGCTACATCATGATGGGTATCAACAGCAGCATGGCCCAGGGGCACAGGTTCCTTGGCTCCAGGACAGGGCAAGGCCAGCCCACATCCCGATGCTCCCCCTGCAGGACAGGAAGGAAGCCAGCCAGATCACCCTAGGAAAGAAGTCTTTTCACACCAGAGGGAGAAAATCCTATTGTGAAATCACTCTGCCCTCAACTTAGACACAGCGGGAACACAGAGTCCCTTAGTTATTCAACAGGCAGCCTCACTGAAGGCTGCAGCCCCAGGCCACAGTGAGGAACACACAGAGGGGTGCCAAACTGGAGAACCCTGCCTTTAAGACAGCAAATGGCTAGACAGGGGCTGGGCTCCCCAGGCCAATCCTCTGCTGCTGTTGCTGCTTGGCTTGGACATTCCGTTCCCAGGGCAGGAGCCTCATGTGATGCCTTTCCCTCCCCTCCCCTCCTGTCCCCATGCCAGAGCAAACACCCCAGCATGCGACAGGGCAGGTTACTCAGCAGGCCTGTCTCGAGCCTCACGTGGTTGGGCACAGTTGCTATCAGAACTAAGGGTCCCAAATGCAAGCAAGGGCCTGGCATGGAGGGGTGCATGTATCAGCAGAGGAACCAGGCATTTTGCACAGAAAGGGCTGGTCTTGCCGGGATCTACTGTGAGGCCACCTCTCCCAGAAGCAGAGGGTGACCTTGTCCTCTAATTTTTTTCTGTGGCCCAGAAATGTAGGTCAGGGAGGTACCCATCTGTCCCTATACCCACTGCCCAGAGAACAGGTCCTACAGCAAGTTGGTGATCTCAGGAGGAGACCCCAGGCCAGCCTGTCACACTGCTCCTGGCTGCACATTCCCTTCTTGGACCCCTGGGTAGGCACCAGGCTTGACAGGCTCCATACTTACCAGGCAGGGCCCACCTGCTAATTAGAAAATCCTCCCAAGAGCTAGGCAAGGGTTGGGCAGTGGTACCTGTCCAACAGATTAGCAATGCCTCAGAAGAAATGCTTTAGTAGAACAGAAAGCCGGAGCACCTCCTACATCAGGGTCAGAAAACGGTTTTTGTAAACGGTCAGGTAGCTTCTATCTTCAGCCTTGTGGGCCATATGGCATCTGTCACAGCTACTCAACTCTGTTCCTCTAGGTCAAAAGTGATTTGAATTTCATATACTTTGTTTTCAAATGTTTATTTTTGAGAGAAACAGAGAGAGAAAGAGAGAGAGACAGAGCATGAGTAGGAAGGAACAGAGAGAGAGGAAGACACAGAATCCAAAGCAGCTCCAGGCTCTGAGCTGTCAGCACAGAGCCTGCCACGGGGCTTTAACTCATGAACTGTGAGATCATGACCTGAGCCGAAGCTGGACGCTTAATCGACTGAGCCACCCAGGCACCCCGAATTTCACATACCTTTAAAGTGTCACAAAATAGGGGCGCCTGGGTGGCTCAGTCAGTTGACTATCTGACTTCTGCTCAGGTCATGATCTCACAGCTCATGAATTCAAGCCCCGCGTCAGGCTCTGTGCTGACAGCTTGAAGCCTGGAGCCTGCTTCAGATTCTGTGTCTCCCTCTCTCTCTGCCCCTAACCCACTCGCATTCTGTCTCTGTCTCTCTCAAAAATAAACATTAAAAAAAAATTTTTTTTTAATTGTCACAAAATAGTATTCTTGTTTTCTTTCAACCATTTAAAAAAGCAACAACCAATCTCACTTTGCAAATCACACAAAACCAGGCAGGCCAGCCACACTGGGCTGTGGGTCATGGTTTGCCAACCCCTATCCCTGCCCCTCCTCTAGGCTTGTGCACGCAAGACCTTTTGTGAAAGCCCCGAGCTGTCATCCTCACAGAGCAAAAAATACAAGAACCCCAGGCGGAACACAGGAGGGCCACTGGTAAGCAGACTGACCAAGCCCTCCTATCCTTAGGGACCTCCTCCCAGCCCAGCCCCAGGTGGCCCCAGGATGCTTTGGGGTTACAACCCAATGCCCAGGCAGGCCTTACTCCATCTCCTTGTGCTCCGCCTCCTGGGGGCTCAGATCCTCCTCCACCCCGTAGTCCAGGATGGAGCCCACGCCAAAGGCCCTGTTGTGCTGGATCAGGGGCCGGATGGACTCCTGGTCCTCACCAGCCACAAACTGCCCATAGAAGGTCATCTTCATCAGCTTGTCAAACAGCCTTTGCCCCAGAAGTCTCCTGGTGAGATGGAGCAGCTGAAAGGTAGAGGGAAAGGGCTGTCCTGGCTGCCTAGCCTCCCCCATCCCAGCAGGACACCCCTGCTTCCCCACCTACTTTGCTCCAACCATAAAGCCTTGACACACATCTCCCAAAGTCAAACACAACTCCGTGCCTTGATGTAACGGTGGACACCACCGGAAGCAGCTTGTCTCTCCACTTGTAGCTACTGTCAATCTACTCATCATGCAGGGCAGAGGTCCCAGTGCCACCCCCACGGCCACTCACACTTCTCTGCCCTGCACACTCACGGGTGACCCAAGCGGCACATAGCAGTGCCAGACTATCATTTGGTGGATAAAGAAATGAATAGCAGGTCTCTCTGGGAATAGCAGTGGGTGTGTTCGTAACATCCTCTGTTTTCATACCTCAGTGGGTTATGCCAGGTAGGAGGATTCGGTGCAACTTTCTAGCAGGCAAGCACCCAGATTTTTTAATATTTTTTTCACTGCTTATTCCCAGTCCCCAAAACAGTGTCTGGCAAGGGGCCGGCCCTCTAGTAGTTACTGAGCAGATGAACACATGCTAAATTCAGAAGGAGTCCGACTTCAACTGGAGCAAACATCAGGCAAATAATAAGCCAGGTGGCCTTCTACGAAGTACACAGTCATCCAGGGCCACAGCAGACCCACAGCTAGAGTGGACATGCCCCTGAAGAAGACAGTTGCCCATAAAGCACTCAGCTCCTCTAATCATATTTCACCATATCCTCAATTTCTGCCATCCTTTAAACAAAGTCCTGAGTCACTGCTTTGTGCCCAGTACAATTCCAGGCTAAACAAAAGAGAGAAGGAGCTCACATCAAGTCGGGAAGAGACCTCGATGGAGCGAGGCACCTCCACGGTGTGATTCAGAACAGGGGGTGAGGGAGTGACTGCCAGAGCACGGGTGGGAAATGTTTGCTAACTTAGACCCAGAGAGGGGGGCTTGCCAAGGCATGGAGGTGGAACGGAGTTCCTGCAGTAAGAACAGCCAGGGCAGGAAGGAGTGAGGACAGTGGAGGCCCCTGAGCCTGGAAGGGATGGCTGCTTGGAGGGCATGTCTGCCACCTGTCTGGGAATTCCTATGTGTCCACTATCCCCCTCCACTTATCTCCAAGACAGAAAAAGCCTGAGGTCTGTCAAACCCAATGGATAACAGAACCCCTTTTGTGAGGAACATCTCTTGATTCAGGGCTTCAAGGAACAATCTCTAGTTTAAGCAGAAGTATGAGTAAATCAAACACCTTCATCCCCAAACCAGTCCTGAGCAGCCTCACATTGGCCCAAAGTCAGACACACCCTGAATCACAGGTGGGCATTTGGTGGAGATGCCTCAGGACCACACCTGAGGGCACCACAGGGCGTCCCAAGGACAAGGGTTTCCAGGCCATCACCTCTGCCTTGCTGCGTCCTCTCTACAGTCGTGTCTGATTTTATTGCATCTCATTAGGATTTTGTCTGGTTTTTTTTTAGAAAGAGATACAGAGAGAGAAAAAAAGGGGAACAGGGCAGAGAGAGAGAGAGAGAAAATGGATCTTAAGCAGGATCCGTGCTGGGCAATGTGGGGCTCCATCTCACGACCCTGGGATCATGACCTGAGCCAAAATCAAGAGGCAGACACTCTCAACCGACTGAGCCACCCAGGTGTCCTGCATCTCATTGTTTTTATAAAGAGGATGAGAAAAAATTACAGCGCCAACTCGGGAGAATAGGACAGGGTGTCTCGGCACCATACAGCCTGGGCCAGTGGTCAGGGAGTCCATCGGCCAGAGCAGCCTCGCCAGTGGAAAAGCCAGGTCTTGATTATATCAAAAATCACCCTAGTGGCAGGTGGGGCAGAATCTGACACCCCAAAATCATTATCTGGCTCTGGGAAACCCCGACATTGTACATATCAGCTCTGAGAACTGTCAGAAACCACCATGTGCAGAAATGGGCCAGTCTTCTACTCTTGGCCCAGCAAACTTTCCTGTACAGGGCCACATGGTAAATAACATAGGCTGTGTGGGCCACACAGTCTCAGTCATAACTATTCAGCTCTGCTGACGAAGCACAAAAGCAGCCACAGCCAATGCTAATAGAAGAAGCAGGAGCAAGGCAGATGCTGGAATTTGGCTGGGGGGGGGGGGGGGGGCCCTGGGCTGATAACCTCCCGCACACCCTGCACTTCGCACTGACGAGCTCCTCAGGTGTAGGCAGGGCTCAGAGGGAATGACAGGGAAGGCCATCCAGGTCACTGAGCCGGTCACTTACCCTCTCACTCTGCCAAAGGGGAGGCCAGCCTATCACAGAAGGTTATGGAACCACATGGGACAGGGCTGGCAGTTTTAAAGCTATCTCCAGAGCAAAGCCGCCCCTTTAAAACCATCCTGGCATCAGGTGCATCCCTGGATGGCACAGCCTGAGATGAGGGTGGCGTCCCCTCCTCTCCAGGTAGGGGCATCCTTCATGGGTTTAGAAACTCACACCAGGAACACATATACTCGCTTTCACTGTAAAAGACTCAAACAGATGTGTGCAGATCAAGAAGGGGTAAAGCCAGTTCTCTGTCCCACAAAGGCCACCATCACCATCCATCCTGTCTCCTTCCCTTTCTGTTACCCTCTTCTGCACTGGCTTATACCCAAGTACAGAAGCCTTTGTCATGGAAGATTTGGGTTTTCTAAACTCTTGTCTTCTGGCAAGGAAGGGACAAACTGGGTGCCAAACCAATGCAGCATCTCCAACTGAGCTCCTGCAGGCTGATACTCCCTGGGAACGGATTTGATGATCCCCCACCCCGCCCCACCGAAGGTGCCACACAGACCCACACTGCTCAGCAGGAAGAATTTTCACTGCAGGCCAGAGGACAAGGTAAATGCTGGTTCTGAAGAGCAGCCTACAACCCTGCAGCCTGGTCTCTGCCCCATTTCCTCCAGCACCAGGCACCGAGGCCACGGCACCAGTGTGACCTCTAGCAATGTTGTGGTGGAACAGGTCCCACAGGGGGCAGACAGAGTGCCGTTAGTGGGCTCCCTGAAGGCACCCCCAGGACACAGGTGGGACAGGAGGGGAGCCTGGGATAAGCCTCCCCACACCTCCAGGTACCTACAGTGGTCCTTGCACTCCAGCACTTTCTGGCACTTGGACAGTGGTCACCCACAGCACCCCCACGGTCTTCAGCTGTGCTGGCTTCTCTCTGGCTTTGATCCAAAGGAAGAAAGCTCAGAGAAATATGGCCTAGATGGCTCCAGCCTTCACTCCCTCCCTTCCAGTCACATGGCAGCAGGCACAGCTCCTGCACCACTTCTGCCCCATGCATCCCAGTCCCACCCAGCAGTCCCATGATGCCCCAACAGCAGGAGCCAGGTCCCTGTCCTTGTCCTCCACGGAGACTTCATGGCCAGCCACTTTCTCCCCTAGTCGTTCCCACCCACCACCCCCGCCCCAGCTGCCTCCTCCCTCCTGACCCCTGCACCTCCAGAACTTGCTGCTCCTTTCTGCCCTTCAGACGCTGGTGCTCCTCAAAGGGTCCTCAACACCTCCACCCCTCACCAGGCTCCTTGAACCCCAAGTGTTCCTTTCTGCCCTCCTCTCCAGTTGGCCTGGGCTCTCCACAGCCACAAATTTGCCTCAGGACATCCACATCTACTGCAAACACAGATGACTTCCAGAAGCCTCCATAACTCCAGTTCTTCCCCTTCCGCCTCCTTCAGGGACCAAGGGAGGCAGTTATGATACCCTCAGCACAGCCTCGCTTGAGAAATCAACACCACCTGTATAAAGAGCCTTCCAGACACTTAGCACCAACATGCACCTTTGCAAACTGTTTCCAGGATCACCCTGAAATAACTGTCATCTCCATACACCCAGATTGACAGTGGCTAAGACGGCGTTCTGCTTTTTACTTCCCCAAAGCCCACACACTTTTCACAAGTTACTATATTGAAGTAATAAAAGCTGTAGTTCAAGGGGCTTCCCATTTTCCCTCAACACTGTTCGGAGTGGCTGTGTCTGGCGAGTTCCTGAGTCACAGTTTCTGAGAAACCAAGACCCTTCAATACCACCAAGACTTCCTTTTAGGCAACATTTAAAACACTCAATTTTCAGGTGACAACTTTGCATCACCACAAGGAGCATATAGCTTAAAAATTCAGAAACTGGTCTTTGTTTTTAGTTGGTAGTAACTGGCATTAGGAAAATTCACGAAGCTCAAAAGACAATGCAGGAAACACCTCCCCTTCCTGACTTCCCGGCTACAGGCAATGCTCAAGGCGCTCCCCCGCTTTACAGTGAAACTCCATAACGGCTCCCGGAACACGCAGAGGATCCGGCGCGCTCCGCTGCGCACCTACCCACCCACATGCCCACCCGCGCACCTGCTCGTGGTGCGCCAGCAGCGCAGGTGAGGCGCACAAGCGCAACACCAGCAGGCTGCGCGCCAGCTCCCAGCTGCGCCGGCTGCGGTACGCCTCCTGAGTGTTGCCGAAGTCCACGACGGGCAACGGCGGTCGCGCACCTTCGGCCGCCCGGCATTCTGGAGTGGCCTCCCGGCCTGCGGCGGACTGCTCGCCAGCCGCGGACTGCTCGCGAGCCACGGGCGCCGTGGACAGTGGGGCGACGCGGAGAGTGCCGAAGCGCAGCACAGAAACGATGCACCTCAGAGCCATGGCGGGGCGTCCGCAAGCGCCAAGACTGCTTAAGTACGCGCGGCCGGCCCCGCCTCGCCCCGAGCTCAGCCGCGCTCTCTTCTAAAGGCCCCGCCCAGGACCCGCGCTTTCTCTTCGGGAGGCCCCGCCCGCCCTGCCTTAGGATGCGCGCCTGATGCTGAGCCACCGCCCTCTCCGATAGACCCCCACCCACCCAGCGCCCTGAGCCACGCCCCCTTGCCAGGAGGTTCCGCACCACGCCTTGTGCCGCGTGGGCTTCTTGTGAAGTCCTGTTCCGTCCCGCCCCGCTCCAGGACCCGCGCCTTCCGCCCTAGAAACCCCGCTCCGCACCCTGAGCCGCGCCCTCTCCTGGGGGTCCCCGCCTCCCGCCCTTGAGCCACACCCCCACGTCGGGAGGCCCTGAGTGGCGCCCTCCCCTTGGGAGGCCCCGCCCCGGCCTAGGATCTGAGCCACCTTGCTAGGGAAAGCCCGCCCAGGACTCCGCGCCGCGCCCTCTCCCCTAGGAGGCCAGACCCTTGAGAGTTCCCACATCCGGTACGTTCTGCGGCCGCCTCGGTCACCCAATGGCGCCAAACGCGCTTGAAACCCTCCTTCTCAGCCTGTGGCCACACCCTCAAAGAAGACCCTGCCTTCTTGGATGCCTATTCCCAGCTTCATCTTTCCCCTAAGAGACTCCGCGCCTCCAGGGACTGGGTCCGCAACCAAGTGTGCGATTTCTGCCTGAGTTTCCCCGGTCCACATGCTGGCCCTGTGGGTCCGGAGCCCGCGCGTCGGCGCCATCACACACCTGCATACCTGGGCTCCTGCGTGGTCGTTGAGCCTCACGGACGGACTCACAGCTGAGGCCGGGAGGACGTAGAAGCCATTAAGGCTGTAATGTGGTGTCGTTCCTCGTGCGTACAGGGACGTTTAGGAGGCCATCTGGCCTCCTTCCCAGACCTATGGCGTGAGCCGGGAAAGGAGGCCCATTAAGGGCTTGCCCAATTCTGTTCCTCTCCCGTCCGTCCAGTCCCACCGCCCACCCAATGTACAGGCATGCACCTCCAGCTTCCTCTTGGAACCGTTGCAGCCCCCACAGTTTCTACCCCCAGCCACCCCTTCAGGCCCTCAGTGCTGCCCTTGGGGCTGATAGCAAAACCATCTGCTTTGCTACCTCTTTTGGGCCTCCCTTCACTCATAAAAGCCTTCCCACCCTCTGCCCCTTTGCCTCCAATGCCCTTCCTTCCAACATTGTAGGTGGCCTGCCAACGGAGCCCCAGATATCCTCTCTTGGGAGGGACCTGCCCTGACTGCCAGCCTTAGCACCTTCTTCCCCTTCGCTCACCCCTTGGCCCCTCCTACCTCTCATCAGGACATTCTGGCACCCCCTCAGCTGGGTCTGACTGTGGGTGGCAGCCTCTCTCAGCCTCACTCACCTGGTGCTTCATGCATCTTGCGGCATTGGATTCCCTGAACTATTTGACACTGTTGACATTTAGGGCTGAATAATCCTTTGTTGTGGGGAGGATCTGTGCATTGCAAGATGTTTATCAGCCTCCTTGACCTCTACCCACCCAATGCCTGTAGCATCCTTCCCCCAGACCTTACTAATGTTCCCTGAGGGACACCATCACCACTGCTGTACACTAAGGGAGACTTCCTGAGGCAGTCATGGTTTTTCTACCAGCTCTTGCTCTCATTGGGGCTGAAGAGAAAAAAGGGAGAGACAAAAGGGGCAGGTGAGTCAAGGCCTAGAGGCAGGAACTCAGGGATTCCTACAGCAGCTTAAAAACAACTCACAAGAGTAGGTCAGCGTTGGCAGCTGGCCATGGTCACCAGACTACTTTTCCTTTCACAGATGATCTTCCCTCCTCCTGAAAATCCTTCAGGGGCTCCCCATTGCCATCATAGCAAAGCTGCATGGCTGTCTGGCTCATCCACCATCAGCAGCCCTGCCCACACCCACCATACCTCTCTTACCCATGCTGGTCATTTCACCAGCCCTCCCCCCCCCCCCCATGAGCTCCAGGCCACTTGAATTCTGCTCTCAGGCACCTGTCCCTCCCCCTGCACCCCAGCCTCCCTACTACTCCTCAGGATCAACCTCCCTACTACTCCTCAGGCATGTCCCTGGCTGGGCACCGACTCGGCCACAACACCCTCTTCTTACACATGTTGCTGGTTTTAAACCTTAAAAATAGGGACGCCTAGGTGGCTCAGTCGGTTGAGTGTCAGACTCTCGAATTAGGCCCAGGTCATGATACCAGGGTCTTGGCATCAAGCCCTTATGTCAGACTCCGTGCTGAGCTTGGAGCCTGCTTAACATTCTCCCTCTCCCTCTGCTCCTCTCCCCTGCTCATGCTCTATCTAAAATAAAAAATAAATAAACCTTAAAAATAAAACTGTCCGTTAAAACAAAAATGGGTTTATTCGGGAATCTCAGAGAATTGCAAAACCATACGCAAGTCTGGAGCACAAAGGAAAGTACTGCTCTTTTATAGAGGAAGGGGGGAATTGGGGAGGAGCTGTTATAAACAAGAAGTCCATTGGAGAAAACTGGGAGTCTGAAGTATACTGGCTCTTCATTGGCTGAGTTGTGACAGTCTCGTTGGCGGTCCTGTTGCTGGAGGAAGAGAAAAACCTTTCTCCTGCTAGGGTAGTAAAGCAGCTAAAGTAGTATGGACAGGCAGGGAGCAGCTCCTCCTTTTGGGCATGAGAGCTCCCCCTGCTGGCTTCCATTCTCCATTTATAAATGACTTCTTTTTATTAATTTTCACACTGGTGACCCTGACTGCTGAGTCCCAGCCACTTGCCATGTTCCCCCACACTGCCTCTTTAATGTGCCTTTATTGAATGAAGGAAAGAAGGAGCATGTGTGGTGTGGGAACTCAGTCTCTAGGCAGGTGGCTGTGGGTTTGAGACCTGTCCTCTGGGCCCTGCCCTGACCCCTGAATCACCTTGCTCCACATCCAGCCCTTGCCCAGCATCCGGGCTCCTACTTTCCCATGAAGACACCCCTTTGGGGCCACATTCTCTTGTGTGTTGTGCACACCAAACTTCCCAGGCTGCAGTGTTCCCCCAACAGCATCTGTACCCAGGTACCATAAGTGCACCCAGGTTCCCAGCACTCAGCCTCCACCCCAGCTTTATGTGTCAGGAGAAACAGTGCAACTGAGCAGGAGGCACAGTCCTGCCTTGTGGTCAGGTACATGTGCCAATCAATGAACCCAATGCACCAGTCAGTGTTGCTGCCAGCAAACACAGGGCTGGAGAAGGTGGGAAGAACTGACCCTAACCCTCCCCCACCAGGAGCCAGTACTGTGCTCAGCCCATCTTGGGTAGAATCTTATTGATTTTATCTGCTCCTGCCTAGTGACCTCTCTCTGACACACTCATATTAGGGGCAGGGAGAGGGGAGTACCTTGGCACCACCGGCTGTGCCACCCGTCACTGCCCTGATAATGGAGAAGGCTCATATGGACTTTTGGCAACACAACTGAGCACATGAAATTCCAGGTTAGCCCACAGTCTAACGGTCCCATGCTCTCTCCCCCAACATTCATGGCAAATGCCAGGCATCTCCATCCCTGCTCTGACTCAGGAAATATCAGAGAGGAGTCTAAACCAAAACACAGCTGACAAGGTCAAGGCTAGGTCCAGGCAAAGCTCACATATGAGATGGCCATTGTCTTGTGGTGGTCAATGACAGGGTCCAGCCTAGCACCAGGACCCCAGACACCCAGGACAGTCCCTGGGGTTACTCAGTCCAACCTCATGCTAGGAGGAGGACGCATTGGGTTCATCACCTCTTACAGAAAAATGTTCACTCTGTAGCCTCTGGCTCAAAAGCAAAGGAATTGAGGACGGGCAGTGACAACAGTGGAGTGGAAAGCCCCAGGCATTTATCTCTCCACTGAATGAACAACAATTGAACTAAATGAAACTGTCTTAGGCAACTATTTTCTGGTTCTGGAGCCTAGTAGACCGCTTGCAGCCTGCAGGGAACAGCTAGATGAAGAAGTTGGTAAATTTCAGTGAATTTTAACCAATTTCCACCTTTCTCACAGCATCTACCATCCCCCAATCCCTGAGCCAGGGGCAAGCAGCCTTGGGGGAGAGTGACAAGTGATCCTGGCTCATAGCAGCACTAGTCATAATAACCATAATAACTAAAAAGTAGAAGCAACCCAAATGTCCACTGATGAACAAATGGAGAAACAAAATTGTGGCACACTCAGATGGTGGAATATTATTCAACCATAAAAAGGGAATGAGGTACTAATGCATGCTACGATATGGATGAACTTAGAAAATAGTATGCTGATTGAAAGAAGCTGGACACAAAAGCCACATGTTGGTAATTCTATTTATATGAAGTGTCCAGAATAGGCAAATCTATAGAGACAGAAAGTAGATTAGTGGTTGCTACTGATAGGTATGGACTTTGGGTACTAGATGTTCCAGAACTAGATAGTGGCGATGTTTGCTCAACATTGTGAATATATTAAAAGCCCTTCAGTTGTACCCTTGAAATAAGTGAGTTGTATAGTGTGTGAATTGTATCCCAATAAGCTGTCATGTTATAAAAAGCAAAAAGCTTACAGTTAGGGCATTTGCTTTAAGGAAGCCCATGACCTGGGGAGAGGATACGGAGGCAGGGCACACGGTGTTCGCCAAGACCGTCTGCTCACCTCCAGACTGAGGCAGGACAGAGATGAGCATCGCAGTGCACAAGATCCCCAGGGAAGATAATCTACCTGTAAGTGTGCTTGCAGAGATAAGACTGGCCTGCAAGATGCCAGCCTAGTACAAACATAAATAAAACAACTGAGTTTCACAGGTGCTCGGTCAATGCTAAGAAGGCAATTCTGCTGGGAATAGCTGCTGGCACATTTTAAAAGAAGGACGGCCCCAGGGCCATCAATTCTGGTGGGAGTTTGTGTGGGGGTCTCCAGGAAGTGAGCCCAGGAGGCAAAGGGCTGGGCTTCTGTCCTCTATCTCAGAAGACTGAGGCATATCCAAGAGGGCCAGACCTCAGTGAATTTGGTCATGTGGCAGTCACCTGGTGGTCACCTCCCGGGGTTAAGCCAGTCAGCAGGGCCAGGGACTCCTGGGGAGGAAGTACCCAGGGGACAGACCTTAGCAGGCCACCTGGCCAGGCATCTCAGGACACTTACAGACCCCCTTTTGCTGCAGTCATGTGCCATGGCTCTTCCCAGACAGCCCTCCCTCCGAATTCCTCCCGTGTCCTGTCTCCTACAGATACTTGGTGAAATATTTGTTTTCACTTCAGCCGTGAATTTGACATTGGAACTCTGTCAAAGCTATTATTTTGCCATGTGCCTCTTACCCATATTTCCTGAAATATCTATCTACCCGAATAGTCAGAATTCATTCTGATTTACTACGTTTTGCTGCTTGCTCTGTACCCATTTTTACTGATATATTTGCTCCGTCTGCTTGCAGAGGAATTCATTCACATTTGTTTAATTTGGGGCTTGTTTTCCTGTTATCAGCCTGCACCAAACACAAGCCAGTATTTGTGCCCCCATCTTGTAAATTCCCTCATCGGCACATTATCCCTTATCCACTCCATGCCAGCGTTCATGGATTCTGCTCAAGCTCTATTTAGCTAAGAGATGTTATTCATTGTTTTCAGAGCTAGTAAAACATGATTGTGTTTCCTGAAGTTAAGATTGTCTGCTAGATCCTTTGTACTACGTTTACATGAATGCAGTCACACTTTGCCACACCAGCCACCTTGTATGGTCACTTCCAATGTTTGTGTGAGAAAAGGCGCTTACATCCCTTCCCCACCAGATTCCTTGTAAAATCAGGGGGTACTCCATATGCGCACAAGTGTGGCAATCACAACCTTCCCCTACAGGAGCTACAATTACTGCCCCATTTTGTGCAGGGGAAAGTGAGGCTCAACCGAGGAGGAGCTACCTGCCCAAGGGTTCACAGCAGGATGTGAGGCCAAGGTGGCTGTCCCTAGAGCCTTCTTCCACCTTTTCCAATTGTCAATTGTCAAGGTCCACAGGGACCACCACCTCCCATGGGATCCCTGGCTGGTGGTGCCTGGGGAAGTGGGAACGTAGGAGCCCAGCATAGGCACAGGCCTTGAAAGGGGGCCAAGCTGGAGGGGCCCTCAGCCCCTGGCAACAGAAGGGAAGGAAAGACGATGGATGCCTTTAACAGGACCAAGTAAATGTGTGCTAAGTGGAGACTGGAATAACACAACAATTACAGCAGTGGTGACCCCAGCTCCCATTATGTCCCAGCACAGTCTTGCACCAGGAGCACATGGATGGCAGAGCCGGTCCACAGATGTCAGTCTTGGACCAGAGAGAGCTTGGGACTTTTTGTATGGGGAAGTAAGAATAATCACAGTACCCACTCCTCAGGGTCATTGCCAAGATTCAACAGGCCCCAAAGGTGTTTAGCACAGGCCTGGCACCTACTAAGCACCCGACAAACCAGAGCTGTGCCTTTGCCATCTGTGTGGGACAACTGAGAGGCTCAGGGAAGCCTCAGGAGACCAGGTCCCCTGCAAGTGGGGAGGAGCCCCAGAGGAAATCTGGCTGCTTCCTTGGAGGGGTCAAGGCAGGGCTTGAAGACGAGGAGGTTACAGGTAGGGGGACCCCATGTGGAAAAGGATACCCTGCTAGCATTAATCCCAAGAACACGGATGTGACAGTGTCCCCCACACACACACAGCTTTCCTGCATGGTGGCTGGTAGCCTGGGGGTGGTGGCAGGTCACCAAGGATTTGGACCTTTGGAGGGATGACAGGTTTTGGACCAAGTCTCAGAGGCAAAGCCATCCTGAAAAGCTTGACTTTGGCCTCCCTGCAGCCCTTTCTGAGGGCCTACACACACACACACACACACACACACACACACACACACCCCTTATATCTGGACAGGATGTCACAGACATGCCACATGGCTCCTATGGGGTTGACCAAGAGCCAGAATGCTTGGTGACACTGGGCCAGCCACACCCTCTCTGCTCCAGCCCTGTGATGGTGACCCCAGCTTGGGTGGAGACTTCCCCAAAGAGAAGAGCCTGGCTGCCCCACACAGGGCCCCCAGGGGACTCTCCTGGCATCTCCCCAAGGCCATGGGGCAGGATGCAGAATGACACCCATGACAAGCTGCTCTGGTGGCTTCAGCATGTGCCCCAGACCCAATAGGGTTTCCTAGGAGGAGTGAGGTAGGACAGAAATGGTTACTTGTTACTCTATTTCAAGCTTTTTCTCCCAAAAAACATGTGTGACTTCTGTGATAAAAAAAATATTTTGGGGGGCGCCTGGGTGGCTCAGTCAGTTAAGCGTCTGACTTCAGCTCAGGTCATGATCTCACAGTCCGTGAGTTTGAGCCCCACGTCGGGCTCTGTGCTGACAGCTCAGAACCTGGAGCCTGCAGCCTGCTTCAGATTCTGTGTCTCCCACTCTCTGCCCCTCCCCTGCTCATGCTCTGTCTCTCTCTGTCTCAAAAATAAATAAAAACGTTAAAAACTTAAAAAAATATATTTTTAAGTGCATAAATAATAGCCATAGAAAGAAAAGGCACAGCAGTGGCTTCTGGCTGAAGTCCTGGACACTCACGAGGGGCTGGCCTGTCTGGATTACGTGACCAGCTTTTCATAGCTTTGGACATTGGTGGAAATGGCCTTCACTGAGCCAGCTGCCTTGCATCGGTAGAACCTCCTGCTCTCTGTCCTTGGCAGTGTGTCCTCTCAAGGTGGGTGGCCCCTGGTGTTCAGGGATGAGCTTGTCCAGTGTCCCCAGAGCCCAATCTGGATGTGTGTGTCAAGCTGGCTGCCAGCAAGGGCCTCAATGCTGGCTGTATTTCCTGGGTCCCCATGTAGGGGATGGAGGGCTTCCCAGAGGAGGTGACAGATGAGTTGAGACAAGGAGGACTCTGGCTTGGTGAGGAAGAGCTGGGGCCTCAGGGGGTCACAGTGAAACTTGGAGATGGATAGGCTGGTACCCCTCCTTTACCAGCCAAACTCACCCTGAGCTGCCCCTCTAGCCAGCAAAGTGCCCGGGGGTGACTCACAGTCTCTGCTTCTGATTTCTGACCCTTTGCCATGGGCACCTCATGCCCCTCATCTCCCTCTAGCCATGCAGGGACGAGCCCAGCTCCCAAACTGAGGGTGCCAAACTATGGCCTCTCATGAGAGTCTGGGCACAGTAGGAGGTTGGGGACACCCTGCTCTACCCCCACCCCAGTAGATGCACCAGAACTTCCACCAGCGTCACTGAGCTGGGTCCCCTGGTAGAGCTGGGATGGAAGGGAGCTGCACATAGTGTGGCTGAGGGCTCTGGTTCCACCTGCTGCCCGAGAGCCTCTCAGAGGCTTCAGGCCTCCTGTAGGGCTGGCTCCTTGGGCTTCGTGGGAGGCATTTCAGCCCAGGTCTTGCTGGACCTCGCTTGAAGGCAGGGGCAGAGCAGGCCTGGCCCACAGGTCCTGGGTGAGGTCTTGGATGGGGGCCTCTCCCCGAGCCCCCTGATAAAAATGGTTCAGGATATCCTTAAATGTCACCACTGGGGTTGAAGGGTCAGGAGCACCATGGGGCATCCACACAATGATAACATGAGCATCTATTTGGGTGCTAACACCTTTACAGGTGAAGCTGTATGCCCACAAAGGCAGTGGGAAGGGGGCAAGAACACACAAACTGATGGGGCACCTGGGTGGTTCAGTTGCTCGGGCATCCAACTCTTGATTTCGGCTCAGGTCACATCTCACAGTTCGTGACATCAAGCCCAGCATTGGGCTCTGTGGTGACAGTGTGGAGCCTGCTTGGGATCCTCTCTCTCCCTCTCTCTTTCTCTCAAAAAATAAATAAGCATTAAAAAACATTAAAAACATAAAAATTAAAAAGAACACATGAACTGAGGAAGGCAAGACTCAGGATGACACTTGTTTTTTTATTTTATTTTTTTTAATTAATTTTTTTAACATTTATTTATTTTTGAGAGGCAGAGCATGAGCAGGGGAGAGGGAAAGAGAGGGAGAGACACAGAATCTGAAGCAGGCTCCAGGATCTGAGCTGTTTGTCAGCACAGAGCCCAATGCGGGGCTTGAACTCATGAACTGCAAGACTATGACCTGAGCTGAAGTCTGACGCTCAACCGACTGAGCCACCCAGGCACCCTGACACTTGTTTTTTATGGTAATGTGCTTGTATTGATTGCTTTTTTATAAAGAATCTCTATCACGTTTTACAAAAGTTATAACACCATAAAATAACCCTATGGCTTGGTTTTTAATGTGTGATAATTTGGATGAGTTGGAGATGTGGGCCCCTAGGCAAACCCCTAGCCAGTGCCCTTCAACCCAGGCTCTCAGGAACTTATCAGAGATTGATTGACTGGCACTGTCCAGGAGTCTCTGGATGCTGTTCAAGGCCTCTGGCTCCTCTCTGGGAAATGCTCCAGTGCCCAGTCAGCACTTTTGCTCCATGTGGGCCAGAAGCCTGGCCACCCCCACCAGGGATGTCCAGAGCCCAGGTGGATGGGCTCCCCTGGCACTATTCATCAGCTGCCCCTCCTGTAGGTTCCCAAGGTAAATGGAAATGTTCTTAGGGCATGTGGAACCCCCATTGCTCTGGCACCCCCACCCCATCTGTGTCCCTGGCCCTGTCCTTGTTCCTGCCTGAGTGCATCTGCAGCTGCGGCTAGTCTCTCAGCCCGACATTGATTTTCATTCCTCACTCTGGCCATGCTTTGACGTTGGTACATGCTGTACCTCCAGGTGCTGAGAGATGCTGACCTTGGCCTCTTTGCCCCCGGCAAAATACACGGCTGACGTCCACCTGTGCATCCTGCCACTCTCCTGAAGAGGCTGCAACCAGCACCAAGGCATAAACAACCTGGCTCCCCAGACATTTGTGTTAGACTCTGTTATCACAGACAGCAGCCCAGATGGACCTCCCTCTCCTCTGATTAATGTTTAAACACACATGGGGGCAGGGGGGAAGCAAAGGCCAGGGGGAGTCTGGGGGGAGGAGAGTTGTGTCTGCTGCAAGCCCAGAGGCTGCCAGCTGGTGAGGCTGAAGGAGCAGTAGGAAACCATGGACATTGGGGGGTCCATGGACATGGGAGCTGGCCCTGGGGAATGAGGGTGTCTATCCCAGGCAAGACCCAGGGGCCAGGGGTGAGTCTGGAGGGACTGGGATGGGTGCCCTAGGGCAGAGCAGGGCTATGGGGCACAGTGGGAAGGTCCCACCTCCAGGCCATAAGGAGGTGAGCCAGGAGGAACCCAGGTGGAGACTGGGAACCCAGAGGTTGTGGGGTAGCTGGTAGAGAAATGTAATACATAAACACATGGTTCTGAAACAGAGCCTTGCAGGGTCCCCCCACCCTCAGTGCTGTGCCATTTCTCCCTTAATCTTCATCCCAGTTTCCAGGAACCTAGCTCTGGCCTCACCCTCAGCCTCTCAGAGACCTTGGCTTGCTTTGAACACCACCTGATGTTTTTAAAAAGCTCATTTCCTTTCTGATTATAGAGCTAGTATGTAGCTTTTAGTAGACATCTTGATAAAAATCTGAAAAGGTAATGGACACAACAGCATCATCTGAGGTCCCAGCACCCAGGGCGGGAAGCCAGAGCTGAAATTTCTGTATATCTCTCTCCAATCTCTTATCTTTGTAGGCATGACACACATGTGCACACACATCATGTGTGTACATGCACAGATCCGCACACACTTGCATGTGCACGCTCAGCACTCTCACCTCACGCCATTCCTGTGGTTGTGTATGTACACCCGCCCTCCTTTCTGGAACTTTCAACCCCTCCTGCCTCCTGGCTCCTGCACTCCTGGTGCCTTCATAGCATCCTTGTCCTCAAAAGGGCCTGTTTGCTTGCTTCCCAGGACAAGCCATAACCAGGGGGCTCCTTCAAGATGAGTTCTCAAAACACCAGACAGCCCTGTGCCAGTTCATAGCAGCTCGGTGGGTACAGAGGCCCCAGGGAAGCCAACAGACCCCTTCAGCACCGTCCCTGCCAGCAGCCTTCTGGGAATGTGGTCCACCACAGGACTGGCCTGCACCCAGCAAGGGTGGATAAGATCAGGAGTAGTAGCTACGGGGAACATGTGACAAGTTGCTGCTGAAAGAGCAGGACAGGTTCTGGGTGATGTCCTAGAGGAGCAGGAGCCTTGGAGGTGCTGAGGGAGGCTGTGAGGGATATCCTGGGGCATCAAGAGCTTTTCAGTAAATGGCTTCTGTCTGGGTCACAATGCTTTCGCCCTGAGCCCTTCATGACCCTACCACCATGCCCACAGGTGAAGACCCAGCCTTAGCTTAGCCTGTGGCTGCTGAGAGCCACCAAGCTCCACAGACATGGAGAGATGGGGAACAGCAGTTACTACCTTGTGACAGCAGCCACCACTCACTGATTGATTACCCGAACCGGGTACCAGGATGAGTATCGAAGTCGCTGGATGTATGGAACACTATTAAGATTGATGGAATTCACTTTTTCTTGCATAGAGCTCTGGGCACACGGAGAGAGGGCCACCATAAAGGGGCATTCTCCCTTCAACATGCTGCTCTTTACACAGTGGGTTTGGGTGGTGAGCCTGTGGTGGGCTGGGGCTGGAGGAGCTTGACCCAAGTCCAGGGTACAGTTGGAGACAGAAGGCAGGGGGCCCTGACCTTAGCTTCCCTTAGCGCCCCCTCAAGGGCCGAGAGTCGGGAGCCATAGTGCAGAGCGCACAGGGTGATGTTTCAGGATGTGGCCACAAGGAGGCCCTTCCGAAGCTGCCTCTCCTCAGAGGGCATATGCCAGGTTGGCCCCTGCTCTCTGCCAGATAGAATCCATCTGGACCTCCTGGGGGAAGTGAGGCTGGGTATAGGGCTTGACACAAGCTTCCAGCGCCCTCGGACCTCAGATGTTCAATACCTTACTGGCCCCCAGCACCACCTGGGCTCCGTGGATCCAGGCCCACAGTAGAGAGAGGGGCCAGGCCCACAATGACAGAGCTGGCCAGCAGAGGGCAGCAGAGGGTCATAGAGCCACTTTGTCAGAGCCCCCTGCGTCCTGGGACTTTGTCCTTCTTCAGGGACACCTAGGCCCTGACCTGCAGCTGCAGGGGGATGGCAAGTTTCACCTCTCCCTCTCTCCACCCCAGGCAAGCTGCTAGCCTGGGGGCCACCTCCCCTTCAGATCATTCTCCTGCTGCCTACCCCTAGCACAGGGCTCTTGGCATCCTTCCTCACCGCCTCTCTCCCCCATCACACACACACACACACACACACACACACACACACACACGCATGCACGGGTTGCCCTCCTGGACACTGTCCTGGCCTAGCCTGGAGCCCTGCATAGGGTATCCCTCCTGCACACCCGAGCCCCAGAGGATGGGGTGAGGGTCCAGAATGTTTCAGGTGGTGTTCATGATGAGCGCATCCCAGGGGCCATAAAGCACGTTTATGTTGCTGCTGTACCACACAGCCCTAAGAATGTACCTCCCAGCAGCACAGAGACCCCTGTTTGGCAGGTGAGCTGATGGCACTGGTTTGTGTTTGTGGACACACAAGGCGCTCCGCCTCTGGACAAGGTCCTCCTCCGTAGACAGGGAAGGCACAACAGTCCCCATGGCTGGGCCAAGGATGTTCAGGGTCCAACAACTTCCAGTGGGGGTCCCAACAGAGGTGACCCCAGGATGGGCCCATGTGAGGCTCCCTCCCACCCAGCATCTTGAGGGCTGCAGAGCTTCATTGCCGCGAGTGATGGTCAGTCCCTTTTCATCCTCCAGTGATGGGGAGCTCACCCTTTTGAGGCTGCTGGTACCAGGACTTTCCACAGGTCCTTCCCATCAGCCCAGGCTCAGATATATCAGATCCCTCAGCCTCAGGGATGGTTTTCCAGAATTTGCTGTCAATAGTCTCAAGCCCCCCTCCTCCCTGCTTCTACTGTTGGCCCCATCCCAGTCCTGGGCCCCTCCCTGCACTGTCCGTTTTCTTTCTCTGGTGAGCACATCTAGTGTCTTGGCCTTTACTAGGATCCGCCACCATCACTAGTGAGGTACACGGTCCTATCTCCAGCCTGGCCACTCCCAGGACCCACCCCTGGGCCCAGTAGGCTCCACACCTGACCTATCTAAAACTAGCTCCAGCCCTGTCCTCCCCAGCCACTAAACAGCACTACTGGCCCTAGAGACGTTGCCCCCCATTCTCCTTCACTCACCCGCACTTCTTCCCTTCTCTTCCTCCTCACCCACACCACTTGGCTGACCTCTGTTCTGGACAGAAGCTCCTAACTGCCCTCCAGCCCCCACTTATTCCTGAGAAATCTCCCAGGGCCACCCACTTACAATGAGCCTCAGCCGCCCCCCTCCCAGTCACACCAGCACCATTCCTACCCCACCTGCAGCAGCTGTGACATTGCTGGGCCTGGCCCTCTCCTGTTGTGAGGACTAGAGCCTGGCTGGGCTCAGCTTGAGCCCTATGACAAGCACAGACTTGTCCCTGCCACAGCAGTTGGTCCGGATCAGGCAGAACCCAGGCTAGCCAAGTCACTGTGTCCTACCCTGGGAATGGTGATGATCCAGGTTGGTGCAATGAGAATGGAGCCCAGGGTGGCTACTGGATGGCTAGGTTAGAGGTATAGACTGTGGACAACCTGGATGGGGAGTTGGGTCCACAGGGCAATACAGCTGAGGAAACCCCAATGAGCAGAGCTGAGCCCTGATCAAGCATCACCTGAAGCCCATCCAGTTACACAAGCCCACAAGTTCCTTTCACCATCCCACTCAGTTTGCAGTGAGTTTTCCGTTTCTTGGAGCCAAAGGCTCACTGTGGGTGTATCATCACTGTCCATCCCCACTCGCCCCTACCTCACACCAAAGCTTCTTCTGCAGCATGCCGAGTGAGCTCCAACTGCAATACCATTGCCCTTATTGCCCCAGTCTGGAATGTGCCCAAAGACTGGCTCCATGTCCTCTCTCCCCCCACTCTAGCCAGGCTCTTTGTTGAGTGCTGGACACTCATTATTTATCTCTCACATCCCTCTCAAGTCAGAGGTGAATGGAGCCACCCTAGGAGAGCCATCCTCCCCAGGAGGTGGAGCAAGCTAGGGGCACTGCATCCCCAACCAGGAGCCCCTGGAACCAGGAAGTCCTTGTTCCCCCACCCATGCTGGGGTTCACCATGCTGATCTCTCTTCTCAGGGTCATTGGGGGGTGTTGTGAAAATTCAGGAGAATCATGTCAGGGACAGGGTACAAGGATTCCACCTGTTTTAATAGGGAACTCATGTTTTGGTTTTATTTTTCTATTTCCCAATTAGGAGTGAAGAGGCCTAGGAGGGAGTGTGGTTCCTGACCCCACGGTCTGCAGGATGAAATCCAAATATCCCCTCCACAGACAAGGGGCTGTTCTAGGCCACAGTGAACTCTGGTTTAAGGACCATTGTAGTTTTCTAAGAAAGAAAAATGAGGAGGCTTTTGGGAGGTGGAGGGGTGGTGGTACAAATTTCACTTCTAGGGTCCCAAGGCATCTGCTCCCCCACACCTCAGTTGCCAGGAAAACACCACCTCCCTAGGCCGACAGTGGTACACCGGGGCTCCCAATTAGCCACGGGGGCATGGTAAGCCACTAAATTCCTGAGTCCCAGTTTGGGAGGACGCACCCCAGTGCTCGGTTCCACGAGCCGGCGTCGTTAAAAAGCCTTTCTTCCCAATTATCTGCAGCCGGCTTGCCTTGGGGATAATTGGCTCCCTGTAGCTCTTCTCGAGGTCCTCTGCCTCCAGAGAGCAGGCAAGGGACAGGTTGGACAGTGCCCACCTGAAAACCATCACATTGGCCCACAATGAGCCCCAGGGGTGCCCAGCGGCCCCAAAGGGCCCAGTGCCAGCCAACAGAGATGCCCATCTTGAAGTCATTGATTAGAAGAGGAGAATGCCCTCAACACAGATGATCAGGTCCAGACTCTGAAGGGACCCATACGGTCCAACTCCCCTGTTCCATTACCCAGGGGAGGCCACCCCTTGGCCCTGCTCATTGCCCCTGCCTGGGTCCACAGCCTTGTCCTCAAGGTCCTGCAGCCCCACAGCACCTTTGTCCAGCCTCCTGAGCCCACACCAAGAGTCTGCAGCCCCCTGCCCCACATGGGGAGAACCAGGAAGACAGGCCAGGCCTGATGTGTCCTGAAGTGGTACTGGGCTTGTGGCCAGGCAGGTCCGTGGGGCACTGGCCATGGTTGGGTCTCTGATGAGCTTTGAGAGGCTGGTGAAATATATGGGCTCCCTCTAGGAATGGGTACAAACAAAACTCCAAAGCCTGTCTCCCTCCTCAGGGTGTTGGGATGGATACCCACCCAGGACACAAATGTGGGGCCCCTCAGCAAACACCTGCAGAGTAAGTGACTGCCCAAGTTGGCAAATGAGACTCAAGCCCAGGACCCTGGTCCTGGTGATGCCAGGCCTCCTGTCAGCTGGAGGGCCTCTGATTCGGGGAACGTTCCCTGAGGAACAGCCCCATCAAGTCAGGGCCCAGCAGAGTGGTCACCTCAAGCCTTCTCCACAGGGGACAGATCTAACCCAGCTTCACTTGCTCCTTCCAAAGCACTGTGTTTTCAAGGATAAGGGCATTTTGTAATGAAAGGATTTGATGAGTAACGGAAACAACTTCCCACTTACAAAAAATTGAATAGAGCTGCTGCTACAGGCTCCCCATTCAAACAGAGGCCTCCTACCTGGCTCTGCTCTCTGGAGGGGTAAGCTAATCCTGCCGTCCCCCTCTGCCCCTGGTGGCGGCCTTGGGCCTCCTATACTGTCACTAGGTTTCCTGGACCTCCTCATCTCCACCGTCCCCAGCGATGGCCCTCACTGGGTCCTCCTCCACACCCCTGATGATTGAGGCCTCCAGCTAGTGCAGCCTCGTGCCTCTTCCCATCAAGGCGCAGGACAGTGGCCCCTGTCTCCCAGCAGTTGAGAGTACCTCCTGGCAGAGCAGCTTCCAGGAAGGGGGAGAGGATAGAGTACTGCCCAGCCTGGTAGCCCATTAGCAGCAGCTCCAGGAGAGAAGTCGTGTGGGGGCCTGAGACTGTCCGGGGGAGAGTCTGGCCACACAGAGGCCACCAGGGACGAGACAAGCCCTGGGTGGCATTGACGGCGACACTCCCCCACCATATCTGTGGGTGGCAGGGTCCTGGCAAGAGAAAGACCTCAGTTAGGATCAGAGAAGTGTGGATGGGAAGCGGGGGAAAGCACTTGGCAGCCACAAGCCTTTTTTCTGAGCATCAAGAGGAGTTGGGGCTTGTCTGGGCTGGAGCCCTGCAGCAGTGGGCAGTGGCCACAGCTGGAATACATCGTTTGTTACCACTGACAGTGTGGTTTGGTGGACATCATTTACACTCCTTGGGGTGGAGTGTGCCATCTTTAGAATGGAGGGGCCAGGGGCTGTTCCAGACACAGTGCCCATGGGGAGAATAGGTTCTGGGCTATGTGCCCACTCCACCTTGGCCACCTTCCCCCACTGTGTGCAGATCTGTGCTGGCTGAGCCATGTCCCCTGGCCTGTCTGCTAGAGTCTCCCCTCTTCCCCTTCAGTCCTGCCTGGTCCCCAGGAGCTCTCTCTCCCCTGCCTCATGGTTCAGACCCCAAAGTCAAATACAGGAGAGATCAAACTGACCCACAGGGAGGGAGGCAGACTCCCTGGGCAGAGGTAGGAGTGGGAAAGTGTTGTCTCCAAATGTGATAGGAGGAAACAGCCCCAAGTACCCTAAACCACCCTGAGGCTGGTGCTCAGGGAGTCAGGAGCTGGGGGAAACACTGTGGAAGGTATCAAAAGCTCAGATGGTCACATGGGTCTCAGGCTCCAGGCTCCAGGCTCCAGACTCCCCAAAGGATTTGCAGTTTCCCAGGAACCTTGAGACCAGATCTCGGGATTGGAGAGGACACAGCATTTCCTACAAGCCCCTCTTAAGCCCCATGATTTGGCTTCTCAATAAACTCTGAAGACCCTAGGGGTGGGCATCCTCCCACATCCCCCTCAACCTTGGCTCAAACCAGAAAACATATGTGTGGCTCACTGTATGGCTGGTTTTGAATTTCCAGTGAGGTTTCTCCAATTTCACAAAATAGTGCCTCAATCTAGACCTTTACAAGGAAAGGAGATGGGATGTGATGGCCGGGATGATGGGGAGGGACTGTTGTGGATAGGGGTGGAGGGAGAGCAACCGTGGAGCTATGACACTCATCTCTCTTCCCACACCCCCTCTATCTCTATGTCTATCTCTACTCTTGCTTGCTCACTTTCTCCCTCTCTCTCTCTCTCTCTTCAATCTGGCTCAGATATTTTTTTAAATGAAAATCTCTGTTCCACAGTGGTGGTTTCTGCACTGCAGCCTGGGTCTCTAGGGTCAGAAGTCCCCCTTGTGGCACCCTGTGTGCAGTTTCCTGCACTTTAGGGGATCAGAACTGAGGAGAAGGTGGGGTTGGCACCTGGACACCAGGAGTAGATGGCAGGACCCAAGCCTGAAGCAGGCGGGACCCAAGGCACCTGGTGCCCAGGGCCTCTGATGCCCAAGGAATGGAACCTGTGGCCAGATGTGTGGGAAGGAGAGGCTGCAGTGGGTGGATCTTCCCTGACTTTCCTGCCTATCCTCTCATACTGGCAGTTCTGTCCTGCCTCAGGGCCTTTGCATTGCTGGTGCTTTTGCTCATGTCTGGCTCCTGGTCTCCTCTTCTGAGAGGCCCTTCATTAGTACTAGGAAAGCAGCCCTGGCCCGAGTTCTATTTCTGCAGCAACCCATTCAGTTGCATTTCCTCACTGCCTGCACCTGTCCTAACACCTGGCATGCACCTGCCCCAGCACATGTGCCATAGAGAGACTGGGGCGCAGTGGAAAAGACTCCCTTGCCCCTGGGGGATCTCTGGGGTCATTTTGCAGGTAGATGTATGCTGGACTCTTGCCCCAGCTTTGCCCTCCATTTGTCCGTGCTCTGTCCTCTTAGCCAGGCAGGATGTCTCAGTGGTCCTGGGAGGGTGCTAGGTCAGGGGCCTGCCTATGGGACAGAAAGCACAGCCTCAAGATCTTGGCCTGGCTGTGGGTGTGGGCACAGCCCAGCTCCCCGAAGCTCCCTCCCCATAAATAAAAGATTCCTTTCCTGCTTCCAGCTTTGCGCAGCCGCTGCCTGCTTGTTGGCCCGGCCCTTTGTGCCCACGCGTTGCCATGGAGACAGCAATTCAAAGGCCTGGTACTTCAAGGCTTCTTTCCTCTCCTGCAGGCTGGGGCTGGGGCAGGGGTAGCTGGTATGATTGTAGGTTCTGTCCCCTCTTTCCATCCAGCTAGAGGCCTGACCCTGACAGGGTTAGTGCACCAATTACCTCTCACTCCCCTGTGGGTGGCTGACTGGGCCTACCCGGGAACAGGTATGCTTTTACAAGGACCTTATTCAAAGTCGACTGTAATGGGGAAACTGAGGCATGCTGAGCCCTGGTGAGACCTTGCTCCCTTTGGTCTCTCTGCAGCTCTCTCTGCTTGGCACGTGGAGGGTACAGCATGTCACACGATGGCTGTGTGACTCTGGACGTGCTCTCCCCACCCCCCCAATTTGCCATCTGTACAGTGGGGTATTGTTTGCTTGGGCTCCCAAAGGGTTCCTGAAGCTCTGGGACACAGGCCTGGGGAGATGCTGCCCCTTCCTCCCTGCCCCTAGCACAGGACGGCCTGGGACTGGCCATGGGTGGGCTCCATGGGGCTCCTGATCCAGGACCAAGCCCATCCCTCCGCTCTTCCATGTTTCCTGTGTGAAGCCTGTTTCTGAGTCACCCCATCGAGAGCATAGCAGGGTCTTTGAGGCTCTTGCACTTTCTCTATGTCCTGTGCATCACTCACACTTTTTATCTCACCATAATCCACCTTTAATCATCTCCTCTGACTCCTGCAACTAGAAAAATGTACAGCAGAATTTTCGGGCTGCAGCCACTCCCACCCACCCACTCTGGCATGGCAGGGGGAGAGGTGGCCATTTGGGATTCATTGCCCTCTCAGTGTAGCATTCAGGCACACCTGGGACTACTTCAAGCCTCAGTTTCCTCTCCTGCATAATGGAAGTGTCAATCCACCCTTTAACAAAAGTCCACAGATGTGTGGGCCCAGGACAGGACACCCCTTTGCTTCAATCCTGGAACTCTGGTGAGGGTGGCCAGTCATAGGGTTCCCTCTTGCCCCCACCTCCAGGCCAGCTGGACCAGTCAGGCACTTCCCCAGGAGTTTACAAATGGAAGGAAAGAAGCCAGAGGAAGGCAGGAGAGCTGGCTGCACCCTGGGCTGACTCCCTTGGGCCTGAGCTTTGCACCCACCTTCCGTGGCCTGGTCCCCCATCCAACCTGAACAGCGTGGCCCAGGGTAGCTCTCATTCTCACAGGCTGCACAGATGGTGTCATGGTCCTGACCCCAGGAGCAGGCAAGTGGTGTGGACACAAACAAATTTGGTTGTGCAGGTCAGGTCCATGTGACAGGGCACAGCAAAAGCCAGGCAGCTTTGCTACATGTTGTCCCAGCACAGCAACTAGGCGACCCTCCATGTTTTACCTTAACCTCCTGGGAGCAGGAAGGTGTCCTATGACTCTACTGGGCCCAATCCTAGCAGACAGAGGACCACAGCCACCCCTAGGCACTGCCTTCTAGTGTCTTGGGTCCACAAATGGGCAGTTTAAGTGGACGACTGTGCCCCACGGCTGGGTCAGGGCTCCAGGCTCCCAGGTGGGCCCCAGGTGAGGCCTCCAGTCTTCATAAAGAGAAACAGTATGTGTTAGCTGCCCCCCTTCTCAACCTGAGGCTGTCCTGGCCTCTGTTGCTTGGAGGCCTGCCCATCAGGCTCTGCTGCAGTCTGAAGGTATGCCCCCCAAATTCATATGTTGAAATCCCAACCCCAAAGGTGGGGCCTTCAGGAGGTGCTTAAGCAAAAAGGGTGGAGCCCTCACAGATAGGATTAGTGACCTTATAAAAGAAGGTCCAGAGAGGTTCTTTGCCTCTTCTGCCATGTGAGGAAATAAGAAGCGTGTGACACAGCAGAGAGCCCTACCATGCTGGCACCTGATTTCAGACTTTAGCCTCCAGAACAGTGAGCAATAAATTTTTGCTGTTTATAAACCACCCAGCCTGTGGTATTTTGTTATAGGAGCCCAAACAAACTGAGACAGACTCAGTGCCTCTTCTCTACCACATGAGCCTCCAGCAGGCCTGACCTGGGCCCCAGGTTGTGTCTGGGACTGACTGTAGGGGCCTCCGGCATGGTGCATCCTAGGGCCTGGCACATAGCAGGTCATTAAAAGAGCTAGGCCCTTCCCCACCCCCACCCCCACCCCCTATCACTCACTCACTCCCAGACATGAGCTCTCGGACATCACCAGGGCTAATTTAGGCTCCCCGGCCCAGTGAGCAGAGCCCGGCTTGGCCCCTCCTTGGGTGGGCACAGTTGGCTGAGCACCGCTGTCCCTAGCTACCTCCCCTGTTGCTGCAAGGGTGCTAAAGGTCACCTGTTCTACCAAGGTCACTCAGCCAAGAAGGGTTAAGGGGGTTTGAACCCAGTCTGTCTGGGGGTGCCTGTTGGTCCCCCACCACTCTACTTTCTGTAGAAGAAATAGGAGGCCAGAGAGGCTGGGAGACACAGCCACAGCCTTGCAGGAGAGAATCAGCTGGGACTGAGCCCACTGTCCCCACCTCCTGGGAGTTCAGATGGGGCTACTCCCTCCATCTGCCATCTATATACGGGATCACCCATGGGGGAGGGGCTGACCTCAGTCCACCAGGAAAGGGGTCCAGGCAGATTCCTAGGTGCAGAGGTACCCTCTGCAGAGTAAGAGCCAGACCAACTCAGAGCTCATCACTACGTCCAACAATGTGGGATAGAAGGATGGATTACACTCTTGGGGCCTCCCACTGCCAGGTATAACAGTCCTGAGGATGTTCCAGGCAGGGCAGGTGTGGGTGAGAGGAGAACAGAGGAGGGTGCTATGGAACTAGGCCTGACAGGGTTAAAAATGGGCACTATAAACCGCTTGAGCCATGGTCTGGGTCACCACTGGAGGGAGTGTGATCCCATTGCTTAATTCTGTATATCCCAGATTTTTGCTAACAAACCTTTTTATTTTTTTATAATATTTTTATTTTAGAACAGCTTTATATTTATAGAAAAAAATTGAGAAGATCGTACAGGGAGTTCCCATATATCACACACCCAGTTTCTTCTATTGTTAACATCTTACGTTCATATCTATAATTGATGAACCAATGTTGATACGTTATTATCAACCAAAGCCCATACTTTATTTCTATTTCCTTAGCTTCTACCTGATATCCTTTATATGGTCAAGGATGTGCCTGATTTTTAGTCACTGAGACTCCCCAAAAAGCAAAGAAGTGTGGTTGGCTGGCTGGGCCTCCAGCGGCTACCTCCCCCTGCAGCACCCCCTGCCCCCAGTTCCCCAGGCACTCAGGGACTTCCCCAGAAGTCAGACCTGGACAAAGTGGAGAAAGAGACTCACCACACATCTGGTTTGTTGCCTTTCCCACTCCTTACTCCTAGGGAGACCTTCCTGGGCCTCAGTTTCCTCATCTGTGACAAAGGCCCAGGCTGCTGCCACATCCACAACCCACTTGGGCGTACAGCAGAGACTTCCTCCTGATTTTGGCTGTGGTCAGATGCTTTTGGGGCTGGACTACCCCCTCCCAGGAGCCTGGGTCCCCTAGACAGGGTGTCCCTGTCTTAGGGTCTAGGGGAGAAGGGAGCACACAGCCTGCTCCACAAGGGGCACATAGGAGGCATTTCCTGACCTGGCAGGTGGAATGGATCCTGGAGGCGTCTCTCCCAGTTCATACTCCCCCAACTGGTGCTGCCATCCTCCCAGCTCCAGCTCAGACTCAGCTGAAAAGGTGACCTTTTCTCCAGAAAGCTCTGACAGGACAAGACAGGCTGGTGAGTTATGGGGCAGGGGAGAGCCACATGCTCTGCTTTGGTGAGAGCTACTCCCACATCACTCTGGTCCCTGAAGTTCAGCCCTAGGGCTGCCCAGAGCTCCAGCTTGTCAAGCACCCCCTGCTTGGATATGAGTAGATGAAGGGTGGACAGGCAGAAGTAGCCGGGTGGGTCCCTGCGGAGTGGACACTCAATCTTGGCTACCCTGGCCTGGCACTTAGGGACCAGAAATCTGGCTCCTCCAGGCAGCCCTCCTGGATCACCATCCCCTTGTCCCAGATGATTGACATCTCTGCACCTCCCGGATGGACATCACTAGGTAGGCCCTGAAAACTCAGAGACCCTTGACCTGTTCTGGGACCCCCTGAGAGAAGCTGTTTCCCCCACGTTCCACTCCTCTTTCCCTCCCTGTTCCTGTTAATTCTCCCTCCTATGAAGTAGGTCTCACCCCATTTCGCCATCAGAGAAACTGAGGCTGAGAGGGACAGGGACTGCCCAGAGACCATGCCCAGTCTGTGGGAGGCCTGGGATTTGCTGCCCACCTGTGACACATGGGTCCAGACAGCTGAGGCTGATAATACAATATAGGCAAAGCTGACTGGACCCAATGAGGAGGGGCAGTGAGGGCCGGAGGCCAACTAGAGCACACCCAGTTGAAACTGGCACTGCTCCCCAGAAGCAAGACGAGAGACTAACTAAAGCAGGCCACTGCCAGCACAGTGCCAAATGAGGACAAAGGGGGAGCAGGTGCTTACGGGTGCTTGTCAGCAGCTCCCCACAGGTGGGACGGCCAGGAGAGCCCCTGCCTGCTGCCTTGGTGTTGGAGGCAGGCAGGAGGAGATGGTGTCATTAGTTTTATTTTAAAATAATGCTTTATTTCCTATTTTGGATCCCTTGGCCTGTGACATGGAATAAAAGGAACACAAAGAAACATCTCCCTCCCTCCCCATTTCCAGCCACCTGACACCCCCAGCCCTACCTTCAGGTGTCCTCTCCCTTCCCACCCCAAGCAATACATGTGGGTGTTCCCCTCATCATTCCCCCAACCATTTATACAGGTGTCCTCTCCCTCACCACTTCCAGCCATACATCCATGTGTCCCCTCCCTCATCTCCCAACAGTACCTGCAGGTGCCCCCTCTCTCACCAGAGTGAGTCCCCCACCTTGAAGAACTCCACTGCGCTGTCAGAGGGCAGGGTAACTGCATCTTACTGTAATTTAAATTCACATCTTTCTCATTTCAAGTGAAGTTGAGCCTGTTTATATGGGTTCATTTCAGGTCTTGGTCCATTTTTCTCTTGGGTTATTGGTCCTTTTCTTACTGATTTGTGAGAATTTGTTACATGTAACAGTGACCATTTGTGAGATAGTTGCCTATATTCCCAGTTTCTTGTTTATCTTTTTATTTTGCCCCTCCCTCCATGCCTTTTATTTTTCTGAGGATGAATATACCCATCTTTTGTTTTATGGCTTCTAGGTTTTGTATAATTCTTAGAATGATTCAAAATTGCAGATTTTTTTTATCCTTCTAGTAGTTTCACAGTTTCATTTTTACTTTTTAAAGCTTTGATCCATTTGATACTTATTTTAGTGTCAAAGAGTGAGGTAAAGATCCAAACATTTCCCCCAAATGTCTGGTTAGCTGTCCTAAGATGGTATATTTGTTATATATTTTGAATTATTTCATGAATAACCCATTTTTCCTCCTGGATTTCACCTGCTCCTTTCTCATATTTGCACTGGAGTCTCTTTCTGGATTTTTTCCCCTGTCATCTGACTGTCCATGGGCTGTGTTAATTATTGTGGTTCTAGAACATATTTTAGGATCCCACATGGCTGGTCTACCTCGGTTGGCTTATTTTTAAAATTTTTCCTGGATTTCTTTGCTCACATATTCTTTCATGTGAACTTCAGAATTGCTTTGGCAGGGCCTCTTGATTTAATCAGAGAACAAGCAGTTAGAACTTTAGCAAGGCCCAAGAATACGCAACACCCAGGGCCCAGTTTTGGGCTCTTCTAGACGACCTGCGGGCGGCCCGCCCCTCGCCCCAACCCTCGCCCCACCCCTCGCCCCCACCCCCGCTACTCTCCAGGCCGACCACGCCCACCCCTCCCGCGGTGGAGCGCGCAGGCGCAGTGCTGTCCAGGGTGCTGGGCTGTGGCTCTGTTCCTGGCCGTGAAAGGGGAGCGTCTCAAAGGAGTGGTTGAGGCAGAGGACCTTCTCTCTGGGTGTCCTCACTTGCCTATGGAAGGAGAGTTAATCGTGGGATTCTTTAGGCCTAAATGTGGGTCATTCTGTCACATGCACCTGAGCTGGACAGCAAAAACCCCCTCACTGTGGCCCCAGAATGGGTTTGTGATGCCTGCCCTGCCCTCCACTCCTGTCCACTCTAGCTGGCAGCTGTGGTCATACCAAGGTCTGCCTTCCTCAGCCCATTGGGTGCTCTCCCAGGTCCTCTCACCAGGTGCCCCCCCCCCCGACCCGGTTTTGACCGCCCGCTGGGCTCCTAGTGTGAACAGCGCATCCCAATTTAGCTGTCACTGCTGGGTGGGTGGCTCTGGAAGGATCCACATTCCCTGCAGGGGTGGAGGAGGGGCATGAATCAAGCACTGATGCCTTGGGCACAGCCATGGGACCCCACCTTCCGGAGTTCTGCCCTTGCATCAGACTTTGGGCCCTCAGAGACAGTAGTATCTTACTTATCCCTAGCTGAGAGACCACCAACTACTGCACCTGCTGGGAGAAAGCCCTGAGCTCACCCTTCAGTGACCGCCAGGGAGCCCTCACTCCACCCTTTGGAAGCCAGAAGTGGCAGATCTAGCCTTGAGGTCTAGGTGACAGCAGCTTGAGTCTCCTCCCTCTGCAGGGTCAGGCTCCCCTCCTGGAGTCTGGCCACAGGGGCTCCAGGTCAGTGGCAGGGGAGTGGGGGTAGTGGGGGCGGGAAAGGTGGTGTGGTGAGGGCTACCACTGTGTAATGCATACACCTTATCCACAGTCCTCAGCAACCTCTTGGAGCCTGAGGAGCACACCTATGGGAGGAGGCCCCTGTTCAGTGCAGAGGTTGGAAGCACTTGGAGATGAGCAGACCAGTGGGATTCCTGGGAATTCTGCCACGGGTCAGGCTGTCGGCCCCTTCCCTATAATGGTCCCGATTGCTGCTGTGTGTGGCTTTGATGAATAAGAGATGAAGAAACAGATTAATTATGGCTTAATATGCACCAAAATTGGGCAGAGGGACTCCTCAGGGGTGCAGGGCTGATGACATAAGACCAAGACACCCCCTGAAGCCATAAGTTGCAGACAGTGAGGGACTGTGGGGGAAGCAGTGGCTATGGGCAGAAGTGGCCCTGGGAGAGGTTTCCAGGAGGTGGGTCTACCTAAACTCCCCTGACCTCCATTTTCCTGCCTGTAAAATGGGGAATGCTGGTGGTGTCTACACCACAGGACAGAATGGAACTGTGCACTTAACAGGCCTGGTACAGAGTCGTCTCAGGCCTCAGGCAGGCAGCCACCCTCTGTGGTACCAGCAGATGGCAGGCCGGCGCCCCCTAGTTCCCTGGCACCAGGACCATATTCCCAGCCGCCCACTCAGAATGCCAGCAAGGGTCACATTGGAGCAGTGCCTGGGTGGTAGGCACAGGTTTGCAAGAACTTTGAGCTTCCTTCCAGGTCTCTCCCTGCACTGCCCTGGGGTGGCCCAGAATGTGTGCAACAGAGACCATGTTTCTTGCTTCCCCACCCCTCCCTGGGAAGGGATTAAGGTACTAAATGCCTGTGGGTACACCTCTGGGCTGCCCAAGCAAAGCCACCACAGGCCTGTCTCTCCAGGATAGAAACAAGCCTCTGGGAGCCTGTGGAAGCAGCAGCCTTCTAAGGAGGTTGAACTGTGTTCCTGTCAAACCAGGACCAGCCGCAGCAAAAGGGTCCCCTTGTCCAAGCTGGATTCTATAAGTAAATGTGGATGTTTGAGTGAAAAATCCCACCCTTCTTGTTAGGGCCCCAATCAGCCCTCCCAAGGGATAGGATAAGTGGACAAAGGAGAGACATTGACCAGCTGACCCAGCCCAGGAAGCATTAGCATCTACCTTGTCTACAGGTTTCACTGAGCCCAGAGAGGCCAAGGGGCTGGTCTGAGGTCACACAATCGGGAGAGCTGTCTCACACCTGACATGCTGATTGTGAAGGCTGGTCCCCAGGATGGGGGTGATGTTGAGGCACAGTACCAGGCTTCACTGGAGGGGTGTGGTGGGCTGGATGAGCTAGCAGAAGGCCATACCCTATGTGTGGTGTGTCTGAGGGGGGGCAATTCAGGCAGAAGGCCAGCCCAGGCAGGCAAGACAGGTCTGTTTAGCCTAGAGAGTAGAGCTGTCTATAGGCTTCAGACCATGCCTACTCTTGGTCCCCTGGGCCATGTGTCCAGAAAGACTAGTGAACTCAGATCAGTGGGGCCCAAATGGCCTATCATCTCTGCACCCTTCTGGGCCTCCCAGAAACTTATCAGTACAGACTGCATTAAAGGGGCAGTGTATGACCAAGCTCTTCCCATAAGGTCTCTGGCTTCCCACACACAGGTTGATCCCCTAGGGTTGGCTGCAGCCCCTGTCAAGCCCTCTGCCCACCCCCGACCCTTCACCAACTGGGGCCCTCTCTCTGTCACTCTTTGGACCCACAAAAAGTGATGGCTCCACACCTGCCCTCCTGGGAAGTATACTGTCCCTCCTGCTGTCCTGCACCTGCCCACATCCTGATAAATGTGCCTCATCAAACCCTTCCCATGTCTCCGGCCTAAGGAGTGAGCCGTATCCTGCTGGAGGCCAACTGACCTGCCACCCAGCCCTGCTCAGCAACCCCTCTGTCTTCCCTGAGACCCCTCAGTACTGGCTCACACCTACCCAACCCAACCAACACCTGCAGCCAACACCCTGGAGTCCCACAGGCTGGGTGTCACACAAGGAGGATGGTGGCCAAGGTGCTGACTGGGAGCACAGGAAACCTGTCCTGTGGCCCAAGGTGGTGGGCTCTCACCACACAGACCTATGGGCAGGTGGGAGGCCCAGGCTCCAGCCCAGAGCAGCCAGAAACATCTGAGCTTGGCAGCTGGAGAGGATCCCGGTGCCAGAAACCATACTGCAACACTGGTCCCCCATTCCCTTTTATGTGCACTTGGGCCCCAGAATGGCTATCCCCAACTGCCACAGGGCAGTATTTTGAATCTACAGGAAGATAGGGTCACAGTGTTCAGCAGTGGTGAGCCAGCCTGGCATCCTGGATCATTGTAGCCACCGAGGAGCATGAGATCCTGGTCCACACCAGCTCAGACCTCAGACTGATGGCCAGTGTCACATGACTTATTATTTGGTCTAAGGCCATGCAGAAAGAACTTTTCCTGATTTGGGAGCTGCTGTATGCAGGGACCCTGGAGGAAGGGTGCTAGCATGACTTATTATTTGGTCTAAGGCCATGCAGAAAGAACTTTTCCTGATTTGGGAGCTGCTGTATGCAGGGACCCTGGAGGAAGGGTGCTAGCATGGGGATAAGCCTCAGTCTCTTGCTGTCTCTGTGAGTTTGGCCTCAGGTTTCTCATCTGTACAATGGGGGGACACACCTCCTGTGTGGCTGTGCCAAGGATTCACTCATGGCACTAGCAACCAGCACCCACTGGAGAGGTGACTATGGGTGCATGGCTGGGGATAGGAGCGAGTGCACAGGCACTAGAGTGGTCTGGGCTCCACCTCACCTCCCTTGTGTCTGGGAATTGAATGTACTCCACCATGACCTGGTAAACCAAGGCTAGGATGAGGACAAAAGGGACAGAGCAGGCAAAGGTGTGCTCAGAGCCACAGTGCCGCCTGAGGGATCTGGGCAGTGTGGCCTCTACACTAGGTCAGAGGGCCAGCCCAGCATGGGCACCACCAGTGGTCTCCATCCCATGAGGTTGCCTGCAACTCTGTGCTCAGATGGGAGCACTGGGCTCAGAGAGTTCCCTGCTTTCCTTTGGTGAGGCCGGCAGGCCAAAAACCCTGTACTCTACTGACTTCTCCCAATGTCACCTCTATGGTCAAGAGGCTTGGTCTGATGGAGAGGCAGAGTGCACTGGGCTTTCCAGTGACCAGGTCTCTCAGACTCATATAACCAGGTGACACTGGCTGAAATCCCAGGGGGACCACCAAGCCCTTGGCCAAGATGCTGTAGTCACAGGGAAGGAAGGGTCCAGAGCCTGCCCTGGGCACAGGGTTCTGCAGACCGGAACCAATTTTGCCAGCCAGTCTCTCATCCACATGGTCCTTTTACCCACAGGGTAGGCTCAGAGAGGCTCAGGCAAGGCTAATCAGCTCCCATCACTCCTCCATATGCAGGGCAGCTGCATGGATGCTGGCCTGACAGCTGGCTGAAGATGCCAGGATGCACCCAGGAGCTTATTCCCTGGTAGATTCCCTGAGGAGAGGGACAGAGGGAGGTCTGTGTAGGTGCCCAGGGGTAAAGGACAGGGTCAATGGGTTCTTTGATCCTTAAGCCTAGGCTGGCTTTGTGGAGCATGGGGATACTCAGCAGGTGGGCAGCAAGGAATCACCTGGGTTTCCCCTTTCCGAAGGAGGGAACAGGTGAGGTGCACCTGTGGTTCAGGGCAGGACTGTGACTGCGTCACCTCCCTGGGTTGGTCCAGAGAGGGTTGGTGCAAAAACGGGTCGGGGCTTCAGAAGTCTCTTGAGCTTTGAGCCTCAGTTTTCTAAATGAAAAAATGGAGCAATCCTACTCCAGTAAAGGGTTGTTCGGCCCTGGTGGCTCCAGGGAAAGCGAGGGGGCCATTCCAGGCCTCCGGACAAAGTCCTTACCGGTGGCTGGACGCTTCGGTGACCCTCACACCCCGGCCAGTCCGGGCCGACACGCCCTGGAGCCCACGCCCTCCGGCCCGCGCCCCCGGCCCGCTCCGGCGCTCGCCGCCATCCCCGCGGCCGCCTGCAGGGGCCGCCGCCTCTTCAGAAATGCGCCGCCTTTGTCTGGGGCCGCGCGTGGCACCGGTGCACCGGGCGGGCTGAATACCTCCTGAGGCCCGGCCTGCGCGCCCCGGGACCCTGAGCCGCCCACGCTCCCTTCCCTTTCCCCCGCTCCCCTACCCTCCCCCCCGCCGCCCCACGCACCCTGCCGGGCCGAAGTCCAGGTGAGTGCCCCGCCCGCCGCGAGGCCCCGCCCCGCCCCGCCCCCGCCCCGCCCCGGCCCGGCCGGCGGGGGGACCGGGCGGATTCCTCGCGCGTCAAACCACATGATCCCATAAAACATTCATCCGCTCCCGGCCCGCGCCGCGAGCGCCCCTCCATTCCGCGCCGCCGCCGCCGCCCTCGCCCTCCGCGCCCGCGGCCCCGCCAGCCCAGCCGACCGGGCGGAGCGGAGCGCGCCCAGCCTCGTCCCGCGGCCGGGCCGGGGCCGGGCCGGAGCGGCGGCGCCTGGATGCGGACCCGGCCGCGGGGAGACGGGCGCCGGCCCCGAAGCGACTTTCGGTCTCCGACGCGCCCCGCCCGACCCTTAAGATGAAGAGGGCGTCCGCCGGAGGTGAGTGCTGTGCCGCGCCCGATCCGGGCAGGCGGGGTGGGGACGGTGGGGGCGGCCCCTCCTGGAGCCGCAGGGCCAGGCCGGGGCTGCCGAGGCAGGCGGAAGGGTCACCGGGAGGCTGTGAGGGCCACCGCAGTGCCGCGCCGGACTGGGGCCGCGGGCACCCCGGCCCCGGGAGGGCGGAGCCCGCGGCAGGAGGAAAAGTTGCCGCTTCCCGGGAAAGTTGGCCAAGGCGGCGGGGCCGGGGGCGGCGGGGCCCTGTGGCCCCGAACTCCGAGCCCGGGCCGGGTGGGTCTGCTGGCTGGAAGGGCGGGGTCCAGCCTCGGAGCGCCCTGGCCTCTAAGGGGTTAATGAGCAGGGTTGCAGAAACGTGGGTACGGAGCAGGGGTGGGGGTACTAGGTCGCTTTCACCTTTGCCCCTAGTAGTCCACTCAGGACCTCTGGTTTCTCTGGGGTCAGGCCGCAGCGGGATGAAATGGGGGCGTTGGCGACAGTAGAGGGCGTGGGGGGGGGGGCGGGGCTGGCCCAGCGCTCTACCCCAGGGGGTTGGCGGTGAAAGAAGGCAGCCTTAGCACCTCCACACCCGCAACCTGAGGGCCCCTTGGGGGCTCAACTGAGTGGTTCCAGAAGTGGTGGGGCTGGCAGCACCCCCTCCCTGACAGCCCTCATGGGACCCCTGGTGTGAGGTCCTGAGAGGTGGGGTCTGGAGGGTGACTTCCTATGGGGGAAATGGGGCATGCCCAGCCTGGAGGGTGCTCCCCTGGTGCCTACCCGGGCTGCCCTGCTGATGTCCACAGTGCCGCAGGCTGCACACACGTTTCCTTGCACGTGCACGTGTCTACAAGGGCTGCACACTTGTACATCGCGTGTGCACATGCATGCCAGACTGCCCCAGTGTGCCCGCGCACACATGCTGTGGATGCACATCCATGTCCTCACCCCCGCCCGCACGCCCACAGCCACACATGCGTGCACATAGCGTGCCTGCTGTGGTCTCCCCACTTGGCACATGCTGGGGCCCCTCAGTGGGACCCACTCCCTTGCCTACATGCACATGTGTTGAGGGGGAGGCTCTGGGCAGCCAGAGCTCACAGATGGAGGGGCGAGAAACAGGCTGCAGGAGCATGGCCCCACCTCTGTCTGCCTCTCCCCAAGTCCTGGGAGTCACCCCTCCACAGCCCCTTTGTGTGTGTGTGTGTGTGTGTGTGTGTGTGTGTGTGTGTGTGGTGTGTTCATGTGTGTGACTCAGTATGCTTCTGCACGTGTGTGTCTGCACACATGACCATATGTGCCTGTGACCACATCGGCATGTGTTTCTTTGCCTCCATTGTTGGTGCCCCTGTATGCCCAGACAGGCTGTGACCAGGTTTTACCCAAATCTTCAGCAGAGGCACTAAGGATGTGTGCTGGGGAGCTAATTCAGTGCGCCCAGCCTAGGGCATGAGGCAAAAGGGCTCCCAGACACTCCTCCCCTCCCCCCCTTACTGGGGCAATGGTGGCCGATGGGGGCTGGGACCCACCCGAGCAGGGAAGGCTCATTTCAAACCTCGAGGTCAACACAGTGACACATAGACCAGACCCTTCCCCCATGCTGTGCAGTCACTGCCACTAAGCCCAATGGGGGACAGGTATGTGCCCACACCGAGGCTGACCCAGGGTGACCTCAGGAAGACCCTGTCCCTGTGCCTTAGTATCTCCATGGTAGGAGCCTTATTGGCGAGGTGCTCTGTGGTGTCACCGGCCTCAGATGCTATGTGCGGCACTGAGGTAAGGGTGTTGGTGATCCGCTCTCACTGTGGTGAGGAGGGCCTTGGGCCCGGGCTTGGAGAGGCAGGGCCGTACTGCCTTGTCCCCCAGCCACCATCAGTGCCCTTGTCTATAGAATGGGGACAAGTGGGTCATCCTTACAGAGTGTGTGGGAGTAAAACAGAGGGGCAGGCTGGAGGTTGGGCCCCATAGATGGGCAGGCTGAGGAGCTGGCCATTCCTCTTTTGTAAGCCAGTCAAGGTGAGGAAGAAGCAAGTTCTATGGGAGGGACTGAGCCAGGTGGTGGTCACACCCTACCACCTGGCAGAGGGCCACTCATAAACCCTGGCTGCCGGGTGTGGGATGGCAGAACGACAGCCTGGATTTGGGTCCTGGCTACGCCACCCGTCAGTGGTATGACCTTGGGTGTGACAGTTCACCTCTCTGTACCTCGGCCTTCTCTTCTGGGCCAGTGACATGGGCCAGTAATCCCTCACGGGTTGTTGGGGATACTTCCAGGCCAAGGTCCCCATGGGCTTCTGATGCCAGTACTTTTGCCTTCAAAATACCCAAAACATCACCCCCTACGCCACCCCAGTCAGTGGCTCCCACAAATGGAAGTCCTCCCAGAAACCTTGCACTGCCAACTGGACCTCCCTTGTGCCTATTTGCAGATGGGGAAATAAAGGCCCATGGAGGTCACAGGGGAGTTGGAAAGGGGTGATGTGCAGTTGGGGGGCAGGGAGCAAGTGAAAGCACTACAGAAGGTGGGAGGTGGCCAGCAATGTGCTTCCCAAGCTGGGCAGCATCTCTGCTCTGCCCCTCACCAGCAGAGAACTCACAGAATACCTGGGCCTCAGTTTCTCTATGTGAAGATTAACAGCCAGCTGGGTGTCCTGCAGTTGGGACTGACCCTCTCTCTGTGGTCATGGATGAAAGGTAAGGGAGAGGGGCCAGTGGGTCTCAAGAAGCAAGAGGGCTTGTAGGGGTGTCTGTAGAAGACCTCCCCCCACCACAGCCTGTGCTGGGGCTCTGGAAGGCAGAAGAGGAAGTCCCGCAGTCCAAGGAACCTGAGGGCTGGCCTGAGACCCATCACAGGGCCAAGAGTTTGTTTGCTGTTACTCGCTGTGAGCAACAGACTATGAGGGCCTGGTCACATGTGGCCCTGGCTCCCCCATGCTCACTGCACTCCAGCTCCCCTCCCCCTGCTGCCCCCAGGCCAGAGGACTTGTTCTCACCCATGAATGGTGCTGCCTCCTGGCTCCGTTCCCCCCCTTGCTCCCTGCCCCAGGCCCGAATTCATGGCTTTGTGGCATGGATGCCTGTGGCAGCTGGTGCAGCACCAGGAGGGTCCCCGCTGGTGGAGGCAGAGGGAACCCATCTCCCAGGACTGCATTTCCTGCTCTCCTGGGCCTGTGGCCAGTGTCTCCACAGAGCCTCAGTCTGTGCATCCAGAAAGGGGTCAGGAGAACAGGAGCACGAGGAAGCAGTTCCATGGTGAATGAGTGAATTGCGTTGAATGAGTGAATGGGTGTGAGTTAGTGTGTATGAGTGTGCGACACCCCTGCCCCTGAGCCCTGTTGTGGGGCTCCTGAGGGCTCTTGACTGTGCCTGGTTAATGAAGTTCGTGTCACCCCGGCCCTAGCCTGAAGGGCCCTGACTCCCAGGCAGGGCTGCCTCCCTCGGTGGCCACCTAGGGCCTGGGCCTCAAGGTCCATAATGAGCCAGCCTGGCTGTCCCCGCTCTCCCTCCAGCTGTGCCACAGCACTGGCCCCCAGCCCCCCCCTTCTCTCTCAAGGTAACCCCCCAACAACCTCAACACCTCTCTGTGTCCCCCACCCTGTGTCCCAGCTGCCTCATCCCAGACACTGCGATTGCTCCTGATCTGTTTACTCAGACACCCGTTCATTTACTCACTCATTTGTCCCTGTTTGGAACCAGGCAAATAAGGGGATGTGATCCTTGTCCTCCTGAATTTATAGGACTCAATGCTTTAAAGGACAGCTGGTCACAGAGCCAAAACTGGAAGCCCAGCCAGAGGGTGGGCATGCTGTCCACACCCGCTCTATCTCCCCAGGCCGTCACTGGCATGTGTGGGCCCAGCCGGGTGTTGTGTGCTGCAGTTTCTTCTTTTGTCGCTGTATTTTAAACATATTGCACGTCGGGAACTATTCTTGTGCATCATGGGTTTACTGGTGTGTGTGGAATCCCTTCCTGAAGATTCGCCATCACTTATTTATTTGAACCTGCCTCAGTCTCTCACAGAGTCCATGGTCCTGGAGCTGGCCCTCAAGGAGATGCATTTAGTGTATGCCCCCAGTGTCCTCAGTGCAGGACTCCACGGGTCTCCCCCAGGGTGTGGCCACAGGCCCTCTCCCCTGATGGTAGCAAGCCCTGATCCTCACCCCCTCCCAACATTTTATGGATGGGCTCCCTGGGCCTCTCCCTCCCCTGGGGTAGGGTTTCTCACTGGTAGTGGTGGAATCTGCTTCTAGGCTTTGATCAGGACTCTGACTCCAAGGATGGCCCTTATGCAGCTGGGCTTTGGGCTACCTCTCTCCTACCCCCTTCTCACAGCCTCTGCCCTCAGCTGGCAGCATCCTGACAGTCCTGTCTCCCTGTCAGGGAGGGCCCTCTGCCTTGGGCCCTCTGCCTTGCCCTGCTGAGTGAGGATGGGGGATGGGCCCTGCGGCACCATCCTACACCCTTGATCACTCCACTCGCTCCAGGACAGGGCGGCCAGGCCCGGGAGGTGGAGCTGAAAGGCAGGACTTGGGGCAGACCTCCTGGAGGGGCTGTGGAAGGTGCTGTGTGGGCAGAGGCCAGGAGCTTGGGTTGGCTCAGGTGGGTCTGACAGGCTGTGAGCCCCATCTGGGCCTGGCATGCGGAGCTGGGCCAACGGTGATACGGGGAGCCCAGTTGGAGGGGCTGGGGTGTCAGGAGCTGGCCCAGCTTTGTTCAGGCAGCTCGCCCGGCACCCTGGGGGTGCTCCTGAGCTCGCTGGTCAGCACTGAGGCATTCCTAACTGGCCATCACAGATCACACTCCGTGTAATTGAAGTTCCACAGAATGTTGGTGCGGATTGAACAAGGGTTTTGTGGTCAAGCAAATTTGGGACTGGCTGGGTTAAGTGGCACTGACAGAGCTCCTTTACTGCGGGGTGTCTCGGAGCCTCAGGTTTGCAAGTGGATTGGGCAGGGCCTCTGATAGGCACCCCATGTGACATGATTCAGGGACTGCTGTGCCCAGAAACTGTTTTGGGCATCAGTGGCTCAGATTCCTCGGAGGGCCTGGGAGGGGGACCTTTGGGCCCCTAGTAAAGGCTCCAGGGATGGGTGGGCCATCCCACACAAACCCTGCAGCCATGGCACTGGTGGGTGGAGGGACCACGCTTCTCCTGGCAGTGTGAGGCAATGTGCAAATTTAACCTTTGGGTTTATGACTCTATTTCTTTGCAGCAAATGTCACGGGAAATGTCAGGCTGAGGCTGAAACTGGTGAGGGGCCCATTGAGGAAGGGGATGGCGTGCCTAGGGGCTCAGGCCAAGACAGAGCTCTGGGTCCCTCACCTCCTCCAGGGAGCCTTCTCAGATTGCCCTTTCACTTGCCTGGGCCCAGCTCTGTGTCCTCCATCTGTCCCAGCTATTGTGACCTTGTTGAGATGTTGCCTTTATTCACCTCCTGCTGGGGCCCAGATGGGGCAGGCTCAGGGACCTGCCAGAAGTCTCCCCATCCTGAAGTCTGGGCAGGCGTTGGATCAACCTGTGCAGTGCCGGCTCACTCTGTGACCTTGGGCAGCACCCGCCCTTTCCTGGTCACCAGAGGCCTCATCCATAATCAGCGCCTGTTGACCAAACGTGGTGCTTCCAGTTCAGTGCCTTTCTGGGTAGGAAAATGCTCCAATTCTGAAGCGAGTAGGGTGCTGGGCTCTGGGGGAGAAAGGTGGGGGCTGGGTGGCTGGCTCATGGTGTCACGTGGCTGCTCCAAGCACACAGTATATGCTCCATAAAGAGCAGGGACAGTGAGCAGACATGAAAGGAGGGGAGGTGGGGGGTCTCAAGACCAGCTTGGGAATCCAGAGCCCCCAAACTTACTTATCTCCCTACCCACTCCAGCAAGGCCAGCTCTGGGGCCTGGTTTGACCTGTCATAGAGTTCTGCTCTGGCCCTCTGGTCCCCATGATTGCTTAGTAAGTGTTTATTGCCTCCTTGCTGTATGCCAGGCCTATGCAATTGAGCAGGGATCTCAGGCCCCTATGCTGCCCTCACCCAGCAACTCCACATCTCTTTCCCCTGCATGTGGAGTTCCACTGGAGTTACAGGTCCCTCAGACCCAGTCGGTCTGGTGGTCATTACCCCTGTACCACCTGCCTTCTACCCCCATCATCCACACCCCAGGCCCAGGGTCTTTGCTGCCTCCCATCCTCCAAAACAAGTCCAGTGTCCAGTTGGGCTCCAGGGAGGTCCATCCCCTTTTATCCCTCACTGAGGGCCTGCTGCAAGCCAGCCCCCTCCCAGACCTATGGCCACAGATGCCCACAGCTACCTGCCTGCCATCTTGTCCTCCATTCAGGCTCTGAGATGCTTTCTGTAACATGTTACCTGGCAGCCAAGCTCCTCCTGCTTAAACTCTGCCATGTCTAGATGAGCCCCCCTTGTTTTCAGGGCCTGGGCCAGGAAGTCTCATTTGGGAACCTTCTCTTCTACCCTCAGTGGGAGAGGCCCCCAGTTTCTGGTCTCAGCACCTGACATGCATACCTGTGCCTGCCTCCCCATCTCCACATCCCCAAGTCCAGCCCAGACCTGGCACTGGGATACAGGGAGCCATGAATGGTGGAGCAGCCTCACGGGCAGTGACTTGAGTCAGTTCCCAGGAGACACAGGAACTGGCAGTCATGGCCCTTGGGGATGGCTGCTGGGTGTCAGATACAGACCAGTTGTCGCTGCAAGAGGGCGGCCCCCCTCCAGGACTCAGATGAGCAAAGTCATGGGTCTAGAGAGAGACAGAGATGCCAACCTATAGGGGATCCCCTCCAGGCAAAAGCCGGGCAGGCAGTGTCTGGCATTGGGACCCTCCTGGCTTTAGCCCAGAGCCAGCTGAACACCTGGGTGTGTCACTCACCTTCTGAGTCTTTCTGTCAAAGGGGGGAGACTCTGAAGGGGGAGTCAATGTTGAGTGCTGCCCTCAGGGCCCAGCCCTTCATGGAAGCTTGATTGTCCCATTCAGATGGAACTTCCTGTGGAAATAGAGGCTGGTGATGGGGCTTCTGGGGCCCTCAGTGGGTCAGGGGGCCTCCACCTCGCAGGGGACCCCTCAGGTTCCCAAGTCCTTTGAAGCGTCCCTGCCCTGGGCAGGGGTGGGGGGGTCTGTGGTGTAACTCAGGAAGCAGGGTGTACAGCCACTGTACTCCTGAAGCAGAAGCCTCTGTTGAGCCATGGGAACACAGAGGAGGAGCCCCCGCCGGGGCCTGCCACTCCCCGTCAGTCCTGTAGCCATGAGGGTCCTTGCCACCTGTCCCAAGGGGAGTCTGTGACATCAGTTCATACCAAGGGGAGCCAAGTCAGAGGTCAAGGTGGGATGTGCAAAAATCCAGGCAAGGCCAGTGGCACGGGAGTCTGGAGGGGATGCTGGGACCCATGTAAGGCACCTCCACTTCTCAGCGAGGAGCCCACGTTCCAGCAGGGGCCTGGGTCAGATGGGCACTGGGCCTGGTCACTCCATCCTGACTTAGAAGGAAATTCAAGGTTTCTCTGCCTTCACAATGTGGAGACTTCTGCCCCACAATTCATTTTGCAGCAGCTTTGTGGTCTGGTGGAAGGGGCACCCCATGGTCATTGGGCAGGGTGGGGTGCAGGCAGAAGAAGGGTGGGCCACCTGCCCCCAGGGTGTAGCCTCCAGCCCAAAAGCACCTCCCATCCCCAAACACATGGGTAGAAGCAGAATTACAGAGAAAGGCCAGTCCTGGCCAGTCACCAGAATGGGCTGGACACCACATCACAGCAGTCTTGGGAGGGCTGTGGGCCCCAAGGTCACACAGGATGCTCGCACCTAGCTCTCTCACCTGCCTCCACAGCACACCGCAGCCAGGAACTGGGAGTGGGCCCTAGTGCTCTGTCCTGCTCCCCCCACCCTTCCCAGAGCCCTGCCAAGTTCCTCCTACAGCTCTCCACTGTCCACTTCCCTCCGCCATCCTGCTCAAGGTCTCCCTGCTCTCCCAAGACACACTCAGCACCCCTCTTGTCCTCAGAGAGTACAGAGCTGGCTAGTCACGCCCCTGCCCAGCCCCACCCCGAGGCTCCATGGGGCTTCCCAAGGGATGAAGCTGTGTGAGGCAATGGCCAATGAGCCTGGTGAGAACTCAGCTCTTAGGTCTCCTTGGGAGCTGAGACCGAGACCCCAAGGCCATCTGAGGAAGGTACAGGACTGTCACTGCCCCACTGGCAGTGAGCACTTCTCACCCCAGGGCATGGGTGGCTTTCCCCACATGGCAGGAACTGATGAAGGAGCTAAAGGGTGCCCTGGGGCTGTGGTTCCTACATATGGCCTTGCAGGTGACCCCCCAGCCCATCCTCTGGGCAGGATCCTCCCCACCTTTGATGGGGTTAGCTAGGTAACAAGATGTACACCAGGGGTAGGGGCTGGGTGGAGGGGACCTGGGCAGGTCCCTGAGGGTCACTTGTTTCTCCTTCCATTCTCTTTGGTTAAGTGTTTTCTAGCCTTTAGTTTGAGGCCAGCCCTGTGTTGGGCCCAGCCCCAGCAGGAGGCCAGCCCACTGCTCTGTGTGCTCCCGGCCGTATGACATGTGGCCCCTGCACACCTGTCATGTCCAGGCTGTCTTTCATCTCCTTGCCTCAGCCCCAATTTATGTCAGGCAGAGGCTGACACGGGGACAGGTGTGACAAGTGTCTGGCTTCCTGTTAGAAAATTGGCAAAAGAAAAACTCTCCCCATAAAGATATTCCATCTACATACCTCCCGGATGTCACTGAGAGGACCCGTCACTGCCGAGACAGATGGTGGCCCTAATGGACTCCATTCTTTACCTGCTGCCGGAGTCACAGCCCATCCCCCGGGGATGGCCCGAGGCAGGTTGTGGCAGTGTGTGTGTGTGTGTGTGTGTGTGTGTGTGAGCGCGCGCTTGCGCATGCACTTCAGTGCCCCTATGGAGCCCTCATTGATGCTGTGGCTGACTGCTCCACCCCCACTCCAGATTACAGGAAGCCTGACATAGACATGACCTTCCCCACCAGTGATTAAGGAGGCCTGGGGGGTGGGGGCGACATGTTCCTAGATAGAGCAGCCTGTAGGAATTAGGGAGGGAGGGCCTACAGACCTTCATCCTCAGGCCCTTGCCGCTCATTTCCTGCCATGTGGCCAGCACCAGCACTGGTAAGTTCACTACCCCTACACTACCCCAAGGCCCAGGTGGAGTCAAGACCTGCTTGGCGTGTAACTCAATGCAGGACCCCTCAGGCCTAGCTGTGCTTCTTCCCTGCCAGGTACCCCATGGTGGGAGCCCATGGCTGAGACCCTGACCAAGCTCCAGGTCTCTACTTATTCACCTGCTCCTTAAATGGCCCCATTGGGTCTGAGTCCAGCATTGGGGGTGGGTGTAAGAATGGACGGACACCTCAGGCAAGGCTGCGGTGTGGGAGGGGAACAGATTGGGCAGGGTCCTCTTCCAAGGGCTGGCATGGTGGGACTGTGAGGAGAAGAGCCCTTCCAGGAGGATGTGTTGGGATAGGGCAGGCATTCTGGAAAGGGGAACTGCCTACGCAAAGGCTCATGGAAGCCACAGGATCCAGTGTACATGACAGAATCAGAGGCTGGAGTTAGGCCAGGTCAGGCACCAGCATGCCCTTTATAGCTGTGACTTGACCTCCCTTCTGTCAGGTGGGGGCAGTGGGTCCCTGCCAGGGGGTGATATGACCCATCCCTCCTGAGATGACCCCACAGGTGGGCTATGAATTTTCTGTACCCACTGTGCACCACCCCTGAGTGGGCTGTGGGGTCTCTCCATACCCTGTGAGGTGGGTCTTGGTGTCTCCATTTTCCAGGTGAGGAAGCAGGTCCCAAGAGGTTGGAAGACCTGCCTGAGGCCCCAGAGAGGCAGAGGCTGCACCAAAGCCCTGGCCTTTTTCTCCAGCCATCCTGCAGGGCTGGCTGTGGTGGGCGGGGACCCCATGGCATGGGAGTCTTGGAAGGGGGTCCTGCTGCCAGGGCACTGCCTCATTCACCCTTCTTGGGGCAGGGCTTCCCCATCCAGTGTTGGTACATGAGACCAAATAAACCAAACTAAAAGCATTTCTGATTTTACTGGTTTGTGTGCATTGTAAAAAAGATCTGGGAAAATATATCAGATGTAAGAAAGAAGTTGTATTAGTCAGCTCAGGCTGTCATAACAAAATGCCACAGACTGGGTGGCTTAAACAACAGAAATTTATTTTTTCACAGTTCTGGAGGCTGTAGGTCTGAGATCAGGGTGCCGGTGCGGTACGGTTCTGGTGAGAGCTTTCTTCCTGGCTTACAGATGGCCACCTTCTCACCATGTTCCCATGTGGTGACAGTGAAAACAAACCCCCCACTGTCTCTTCTTATAAGGGCCCTAATTCCATCGTGTGGGCCCCACCCGCATGACATCATCTAGGTGCCCATCTCTCAAGGCCCTTCCTCCAAATACCGTCACACTGGGGGTTAGGACTTCAACATAGGAATTTGAGGGAGACACAAACATTTCTGTAGCAGAAATGAAATTGCCTTTGACTTCCAGGTGCTGTTGCCACATACTCCCCACAGGGATATCAGTACCCCATAGGCTGTCTGGGCCTGCACATCCTCAGGGAATTCTGTTCCCACAGCCTGGCAAAGTCTGCAACTTGCCTGTAGTGGTGGACATTTCTTACATTCATGTGACAAACATCTATGGTGTGTGCTAGTCACCAGGTGTGGCTCTGTCCCTGTGGAGCCCACAGTCCATGGGGGCAACTGACAGAAGCAAGCAACATGGAGACCTGCTCAGTTGGCCAGCAAGGTGTGTGGTTAAGTGGGCACCCTGGCAGTGGAGGAAGGTGTGGGGTATCAGGGACCCAGGTCCACCCAAGTGCCCCCAAACCCCTGGGGATTTGTCAGGTTCTCAGACCCAACTTCCCCATTTCACAGATGACCAACCCAGACCCGAGAGGCAAGGTCACTGGTGGTGCCTAAGCTGAGCTGGGCAAAGTGGCTGAGCTGGGAGGTGCCCTGGCCTCTCAGGCCTGTAGCAGCCATGATGGGACAGGGAGGCAGCTGGGGAGGAGTAGGAGTGAGAATAGGTGGGCACAGCCTGGTTTCCTGCAGCCTGGGCTGGGAGGGAGGCAGCTGACTGACTGCAAGGTTTTAAGTATGCATTTCCGGGAAGAGGTCTGCGCTGGCACATGCGCCAAAGGCGCCCTGTTCCCTGATCATCTGCTTCCTCCTCTGCCCGGGGCTCTCCTGGCCCCGTGTGAGGCCACCAAGGCTGCAGGGCCTATTTGAAGGGGGCCTTCAGAAGTGCAGTCTTTCTTACCTTTGCTTGGCAGTTACCGAGCACCTGCTGAGTGCAGCCCCTCACACAGATCAACAGACAATCATGCTGAGCCCCTGGGAGTTGGGGACCTGCCAGGGGCACTACGGGGCTGGTGGGGAGCCCGGACCAGGTCTGACTGACCTGGGCCTCATTTAATGCTGGAGAGCCTCATGTGTTGAACTGGGGGAGGAGGGAATGAGGATGGGGAAATCATTAGGAAAATATGTAAGAAAAAGGAAAATGCCTTTTCAGGTTTGATAAAGTTGAACCATCATTGGTCTGGGTAGGAGTCCAGCCAGGCACTGGGTATGTCCTCTGTGAGGATGAAAGATCAGGCTAGCCCTGGCCTCAGGGTTACATGGTGGGGGGGGGGGGGGGGGGTTGGTGAGTGGAATGTGGCCTGCAGATGGCCCCCTGACCCTGATCATCCAGCCATGCCCACCCATGCCTGTGGTGGTCTCCAGTAAGGGCCTGGGCTTTCAGGGGCTCCTCTCCTGGCCTGATACTTCTTTGGCTCAAGGTGTATGTGCCCTGCGTCTAGTGGGGTGGGCTGGGCCTCTTTCAGCACTTCCGGCAGGTGTTGGAGGTAGGGAAAGGCTGTGCCAGAACACCTGCCTTGACCCTCCCAGATCCCAGGGGCAGGTGCTGAGGAATAAGGCCACCTTCCCTAGCCCCTGCCCCCAGGGCCACCAACCCCCTCCTGCATGCCAGCTCCTGGCGCATCAGCCTCAGGAAGTAGCCGAAATACACTGACCTGCTTTTCCAGGAGGCAGCGGCGCCTGGTCCTCCCACCCTCACTGGTGAGAAGCCGCCAACAATTTCCATCCCAAATTGATTTCAAATAAGGAAGAGTTATCACACACAATCATATAGGAATAATTTATCACTCGTTAATAAAAGAGCAATTACTTATTCACGTTGCCCCTGCCTGTGTGCCACGGGTTCCTTGGCAGAAACGTAACTGGGGCTCTCACTGAAGCCGAGGAAAGCCTGTTTGCACTCAGCCAAGGTCAGGGCAAGCCCTCCCCAAGAGCCACAGACCCCCACTCCGGAGGCACCATGTGCACACTGCCCCTGCCGGATTTACCTGCTGGGCTTCCTGCTCATGGGGGTCTTGCATCTGTGAACTGGCAGCAGGGTAGAGGTGAGGAGGAGCTAGGGTAAGGCTTTGTCTGACTGTGGAAGGTCTGAGCACACAGCTGAATTTTCAGGCCAAAGCTGTCCTGTCAAGTGTCTAAATAGCAGAGGCCTCTGAAGCCAAGAGCCCGGAGTGTCCCTAGAGTTGGGACACAACCTTGATGACCCTTGGCAGAGCATGATGCCGAAGAGCTTTGTTCAGGGCCATGGAGATGCAGCTCAAGAAATCACAGTCCCACTTTGTCCTCCTACACCTCAGACATGCCTGCTTCTAGACCACATTCATCTCCACCTTCTGGCAGATACACTTTCTCTTTTTTTATTTATCTCTATTTCTGACATTTCAGTGCCAAATATGCAGCCATTTTGAAAAGATAAAATGGTCGACCATATCTTGGTCAAAGTTAAAACTTGCACCCAGACCTCCAGGGCCAGTCTGGAGAATCGGCTTGCTCTGTCCCAGCCCCTGTTCCTCCTTGAAGGCAGCCACTGTTCCTGTTCCTTGTGTTTCACATTTCCATGCCCCCTCTTCTCTAGTATACTTCCTAGTATGGTTGTCTCACTACCATTAGTTAAATTCATAAACAGTGTTTCTCAACCCAGGTCACATAAATGCCCTTCACCACCCCACCACGATTGGGAGTGGGTACTTTGGTGGCCTTTCTACTCTTGTATGGCCTTTGGTTTTCCTGGATTTACAATTGACTCTATCTTTTCTCTCTTGTCCCATCCACTACCCTGTGCTTACTCTTCTTCACCTCAGGTGTTCTACTGGGTCTCTCATTTAAACCTGGAGGTGTGACCCCAGGCTTCTGTCTTGCTGCCCCCACATGGACCAAGCATGCTTTGGCCCCCTCACAACTCCCCAGCAGACTTCCCAGCATCACCCAGTGTTTCCTGGGCCGCATATTTTCCTCTTTCAGGGTTTATATCCTAGTTTTGGCTGAAGCACATCCCCAAGTAACTCTCTAAGGAAGACACAGTGAAGAATCATTCTGTGAGTCCTCATATGTTAACAAACCTATTCAGGCTGGATTGGCCTGCTCCAGAATTCCATATTGAAAATAATGTCCCTTAGAATTTTGAAGCCATTGCAATTTTGTTATCTTCTTGACATCCAGTGTGCTGTAGAGAGGTCTGATGTCACATTGCTTTTCCCTTGGGAGCTCTTTTGACCCCGCGCCCAGAGGCCTAAAATCACATTGTGAATGTCATCTATTATGCTAGGCACTTGCCCAATGGAGGGCCAGGTCTTCAGGTCTAGGAGATTTTCTGGTATTATTTCTTTGATAACTTTTTTCTCTTCTATTATCTCTGTTTCAAATAGATATTTGACCTATATTTGTCTTCTGAATCTCATCAATTTTTTTTCCTTCTTTCTCTTTTTGTTTTTCTTTCTAGAAGACTTCCTTGACCTTGTTTTCCAACCCTTCTATTGATTTTTTGGTAATTTTAGCAATTCTATTTTTAACTTCCAGGTACTCTTCTTATTTTCTGATAGCTCCTTGTTCATAGCACACTGTTCTTGTTTTAAATCTTCTCCTATCCCTGAGAGGAAACTGATTAGATTTTTTTACCTAATTTTTATCTATTCCCTGCACTGTCTCTGCTTTCTTTAGAGTTGTTTTCCCTACAGTCTGCATTGGAGCCTCTTTCAGATACCTGGTTTTCTGGGCACATGTTCTAGGGAAGCACTATTGAGAATGGAGCTTATCAACTGGCAGGTTTGGGGTGATCAGGCAGGAGCCCCCAGAAGCCCATGGTGGAGACCCTTTCTCTGGGTGTTTTTCCAGAGGAGCAGCCCCCATCTTCCTAGTCCTTGTCCCTCTTACCATATACTCCATCACCATCATCTTGGCTCTCGAGAAGGGGGAATGAACACCTGTTTCTAACATGGGTGGTAGGTGAGTAAGGAGGAGAACCACCGAGTATGCCAGTATTGCATGAGAAGCAGCAGCAACTTGAGCATAGACAGGATCTCTCATGAGGCGAGTCACACTGTGCTGGGCTCCGGGCCTGTCTGTGAGCCTCCTCACTCCACTGAAGCTGAACCTGGCAGAGAGGGTGGGGGAAGCGGTTCTAGGCATCCTTACAGTACAGCCTGGTTGCTGGGCCCTCTTCCCACACCCATTCTCTTGCCTGGACTTAGCCTCTCCTGGAGAAAGCAGGGCCATCAGGCCAGGCTGGAGTGGCCTCATGACTGCTGGAAGCAGAGTGATCAGTATGGCTCTGGGATGCCACCTCTGAGCTGTGGGCCTTGACTCCCCAGGTCCCTTACCTGAGATGGGGCTGACTAAAGGTCTTCTGGGAAGGTGGGACCCCAGCCACAAAGCTGGAAGCATCTCAGGGTTCCAAGAAGGCAGGTGCTATCCTGCTGTCATCCTCATGTCATGGGTGTGGAGATAGTCTCACAGCCAGCCAGAAGCTTCTCCGGCCACTCCATGAAGGAGTACAGAGCAGCTCGCATCTGAGCCTGGGACTACCAGACTCCGGGCCCACCAACCCAGGGAACAATAAGCTTGGGCTGAGGACGAGGTGCAGTAGGGGTCAGGGAGCCCAGAACATAGGGGGTGTCCTCAACAGCTGGCCTGCTATGGGGGGAATAGCTGTCTCTCTACTTTATGGATCTCTAGGGCTCAGGGTCTGTTTTGGTCACCTGGGGAAATGGCAGGAGTTCTTAGACCCTGTCCCCTGTCCTCAGCTAGTGTGTGTGGTCACCTTACCTCAGTAAGCTTCAGTACCCTTGTCTAAGGAGTAGGATTGATGGTCATCCCCTTGCTATGCTGTGGGATGTTGTGAGACCTCAGGAAGTCTGTGCCTTGGGCAGTCCCAGGGAGGCCAAGGGTTCATCTCTCCCCTCTCCCTTCCTCTTCCCTGGTGCTGGGCCCTGGGTGGACTGACAGGGCCTCAATGGGAGACATTCTTGGCCAAGAAGCCCCACGCAGCCTCAAGGCACCGATGCTGGAATGGGCATCCTGTGGCCCTACTCAGGGGTGTCTGGTGTCCACCCTGTGCTGGCCTGCTGCTCAGTCACTTCTGGGGCTCCTCACTCTTGTGTGAGGCTTACTGCACTCCAGATCAGCCTCAGGTTGGTCCCAGGTTTGTCTTGGCTGCCTGTGATCTGAGATCCTTGCGCATGGCCAGTGTGATGATGATGGCATTGGTGACAAGGATCATGGGCCTCCACAGTCCATTTTCCATTCAAGATTCTGGCCAGGGGTCCACAGGATGATCCAAGGAAGCCTGCTTACAAGGAGACCCCCTCACTCCACTGCCTCTCTCCTTTTCTGGACAGAGTCATCTCACATTTACTTTTTCTTTGTTCTGAAGATTCTGTCAGCCTAGGCCTCGACCTTAACCACCTGGGAAGTGCATCATACCTGACCTGCCATGTCCCCTCCTCCCAGCCCCAGTGGACAGGCTAATGGTAGAGGGTCAGCAGGCTGCCCTCAGGGTGACCTGGCCACAGAGCCCCTAGAGGAGGGCACAGGGTCCCAGTGTTGTTGGATTGGCATGGAGAGAGTTGTGGCCTAGAGACCACCCCCCCAGCCTGAAACCATCCTCCTTAGATGTGTCTCCCTGAAGCACAAGCAGGTGCCACAGGGATCAGTGCCTCCCACCACCACCCCATTGCCTGGGGACATCCTTCCTGTGCTTCTTACAGCCAGTTTTGTTTGTCAGTGTTGTAAGTGCCCTCTTTGATGTGTGTTTGACCACTAGTCCATCAACAGCCTCTTTAATAAAATCATTGTTTCTCTTTTGACCTGCACACCATTTTGGGGTCACTCTCCCTCCATCCCCCTCTCCAGCCCCGCAAGAGGCCACCAGGCTCTGTCCGTCCCAACAGTGTGGTCTCAGCAGGACAGTGGCCTTCTCTGATCCTTGGTTTCCTTTTCATTAGGTGGGGGTTCAAGTGACCTCCGTGAGGCCACTGTGAGGGTGAAGGCGGCAACACCCACACGCAGCAGGTGCTCTGTGTGCTCCAGTCACAAGCCAGGTCAGCAAACTGTTTCTCAGAAGGGTCAGATCCTGAACAATGTCAACTCTGTAGGCCACAAAATGCATCGGGACTACTCCACTCAGCTGTGGTAGTGCTAAAGTGGCACAATAAACACCCAGGTGTGCCCATATGTTGATAACCTATTATTTACATACCTAGACAGGCAGTGGCTGGTGGACTGGTTTGCCAGATGCCGATAGAACAGGAGGCACCGGGACCCATCAGCTCTGATGAGGGTTTCACTGATCACCTGAATGTGGTACCCTGGCTGGTGGTGACCCAAATGGGAGCATCTCATTCACTGCCTCTGGATACCCTCGTCCCCTTGAAAGGGCCAGACCCCATGGTCCTTCCTATCTGTCTCTCTCCAGGGGTGCTCACCAGCCCCCACTGGGCTTCTCTGTGGTCTCTCTGTGTTGCCCCCGTCACCACCCTGGCTTAGTTACAAAACCCCCGAGCAGCCTTCATACTTTACACACCTTCCTAAGGCCTGACTGCCCTGGTCAGGGGTGTTTGCAATATCTCGGCTGTCCTGGGCCAGCTTGGGTTGGCTGCAGTCCAGCTGCTCCCTCAGGACTAGGGCTGATCCAAGGCAGATGGCCAAGAGGCAAGACTGGCTGATCCCAGAGGGTGAGGGGTGCAGGCCTCCCGAGACCTGCACTTGTCTTTTCAATACTAGAATAAATCCCACTCAGGCAGAGGCCACCTGCCTGCCTTGCCAGTGATGTTTGACAAGTGCCCAGGGCTCCAGAGCATGCGGGGATATGCCCTCCTGTCTTCTCCCACTCCAGAAGAGAGCAGACCCTCTGTAGCCCTGCGTCCTGGGAAGAGCTCCCCATGTCTGGTCTCATCACAGCAACCCTCTGATATTTGGCCGACTCACTCACCTCGGCCCTGGCAGTCGAAGGCCCAAAAGTGTCCTCTTGTTGTGTACTCCTATAGTGTGCACCCGAGTGTGTGTTCCTATAGCATGCACCACAAACGTACATTCCTGTAGCATGCACCCCAAGTGTGCGCGCCTGTAGCATGCACCCCATGTGCTACTACAGTGTGTACCCACATGTGTGTTTCTATAGCATGCACCCTGAGTAGGTGCCCCAGGTGTGTACCCCAGGTGTGTATTCCTGTAAGTGCCCCCAAGAGTGCACTCCTGCACAGTGTCTGCCCTATTGGAGGCTGATGCTCTGGGCCTTGCAGGAATGGTCAGCTTCTGACAGGTAACAGATGCAGTGTCCTGGGAGGAGATGGGATGTATTGGGGTGGGGACAGGACCCAGCACTGTTGGCCCTGCCAGGCTAGGCACCCAGTCCTGGACAAGAGCTGGCAGTGGAAAGGGGTCAGGGAGGGCAGATGGGCATGGTGACAGGTATGTGGAAGTGCAAGTCCCAGGCCCCAACACTGGGAGTGCCCTGTTCCTGAGCCCTGCTGTGGGGGGAGGCAGGGGCATATTGGCCACTCACTAATTCCTCATTAACATCCTCTGGGGACTCAAGCCCACACTGGCCTCCAGATTGAATTAGTTGAGGGACCAACCAATGAGCAGTTGTGGAGACAGATTCTGCAGATAATTAGGCAGCGGGTGTTTGTTGGTGGCCTGATGGAGGGAGGTAGGGGATGCCCACCTCCTATGAGGGAGGGGATGCTGGCTGAATCCCTGGAGTGAGGGGGGTGTGCCTTGTGCCCTGGGCAGGTTTTCAGCTGAACAGAGCCTCCAGATGCTGGCATCATCAGTCCCCAGTATGGGGCTCCCTGGGGTGGGGGCCAAGGGAGATGGGCATCAGGTGGAAACATGGCTGGACAGGGTGAGTTTCCAGAGCCCTCCAGTCCAGCAGCCCAGCCTTGACCAAGGATGGATTCCCAAGGCGTGGTCACCGGGCCAAGAATCCTACTCATCAGAGGGTCTGCCTGGATGCTCACCCTAGCAGTGGGCTCTGGGGCTCCTCCCCTGGTGACCCCTGATGTCTGGGGCTGGGTCAGGGCTCCCCGGCCCCTTAAATCCCCCATGTAGCACATGCCATGCAGCAGAGTGACCAACGGTGGTCAGCCTGCTCTTTGACCATAAGTGTTATAAACCAGGGACTGGTCTTGTGCTTACAGTGTTCAGTGCTGCCCCTATCATGGGGTGTCCCCTTAGGAACACACCCTTAGGGTGAGCTGTACATCCAGAGCCTCCACCTCACAAGTGGGCCAAACTCCTCCCCTGGCAGCGTTTGCCTCTTAGATTTGAAAGGAACCCAGGGCCCTCCCATGTACTGTGTTGGCTGTAAATTTTAAGAGGGAATATGGGTTTTGGGTGAGGGTGATAAGCTGGGGATGGGGGAGTGTTAACTCTCCACTGCCAAGCGAGGCCTTTCAGTGACTGAAAGGCCTTCTAGTCCTGGGGCTATGAGCAAGTGGCTTCCCCTACCAAACCTCATTTTCCTCCCCTGTAAAATAGGAAAATAAAGTAGGCCCCTAGAGGGTTCACTAGACCTCTGTTGGTCCTAAGTCCACCTGTGCACTGAGTGCATTCAGGAGGCTGGTCCTGCTGGCTCTGCCCGTGCTGGGCCTCAGTTTCCCCCACTGCACACAGCTTTGCCTATTGGGACTGCTCAGCCCTGGGTCCAGTGTCCTCCTTCCCTGGCAGGTGACCTTGCCTGTATCGACCTGGCCTGCCCCTGCAACTGCCTCCCCGAGAAGATCAATAAGGAATGGGGCCTTGAGGGGCATGACCGGCAGCAGGGGCTGGCAGCCACTCCACCCCCAGGAGATGCAGGCCCCCTCAGGGGTGGGCTGCCACCCTCCTCCCCCTAGAGCCAGAGAAGGGACCTAGGAAATGCCATGGGCATGCACACTGCCCCCTGCACGTGTCTATGGGCTGGAGGACAGACAGAAGGTGGGAGGTGACTGTGAGTAGGGAGTAAAGACTGAGGGGGACAGATGGACGACTGAGGGGGAAGGTGGGTGGGTGGTGAGCCAAGCACTGATAGAGGGCTGGAAGGGATGGGGAGCAGTCACGGGACAAGAAAGAGTGAGTGTAGCACTGCTGGGGTGCCTTGACCCTCTGCAGTGTGTGGACGCCACCAGCCCCCCACCCCCGCCCGGAGCTATTTCTGGCCTCGGTGTGCTGAGCTGTGGCCTCCTGTTCTGCCGTGTAACTGTGGTCTGTGACGTGACCCTTCTCGGGACGTTCTTGGTGATTGAGAGGGTCCTGAGCTAACCAATGTCCTGGCTGTGCTACAGCTGCCCAGGCCTTCCACAGCCTACTGACCCCAGCCTCTTGGGGGGGATTGGGGGGCAGGTAGCAACTCAGATCCTCCATGGAGATGTCCCCTACCTGCCACAGATGACACAGGAGGGAGCTGTATACCTCCTGGTGCCTGCCCACACCCTCGCAGACTGGGCTCCATTCCTGTGGAGGCCATATAGCGGCTGCTTTTCAGGCTTGGGCTGGACACGCCTTCCGGCCCCTCTGGGTGGCACCGTGGCCGCTTCTCTTTCCCACCTTTTCCCCTGGACCATCTCTGGGTGGGAGAAGTCCAGGGCTTAATCACTCTGCCTCAGTTTTCTAATCTGTAAAATGGGTTTGTGATAGTATTAAAAGAATTCTTATGCAGCTCTGACACATGCCTTTTATGCTAGCTCGTAAGCCCTCGTAATGCCCCCTTGAATAGGGTGTTTCTGCCACCCCATTGCAGCGGGGAGGCCCAAGGACACTGAGCCGGTGCTCTGGGCAACCAAGGCTGCCAGCCCTGTGCTATCTCTATGACCTCACCAAGGGAGGGGAAGAAGTGTCCCATAGGATCTCAGGGGTGCTGCACCTGCATACCTCAGCCCAGGGTAGAGGGCTCTGAGAGCAGTAGAGACCAGGGAACACACCAAAGACATCTCCTGAGCCTGCAGCCTCTGGCAATCCCTGCTTCTGAGCTGCTGACCTCAGCAGCCGCCTGCCCGCTGCCCACTGGCTCCTGCAGCTGCTGGTGAGTCCCCAGAAGCCTCCTGCCCCTCCTGGCTCCCCTCCCTTCTCCCCACCTTTCTTCTTCCTCTTCCTTCCTCCCCTCCACCCCCCAACCCCATTCAGTGACCATGAAGGAGAACCTAGGCCCTTTGCTGCCCAGGAGCTGGGGCAGGGTGAACAGTGCAGGTGCTCTTTAGGCACCTGGGCCACACCCAGGCCTGTTGGGATTTTGGCTGCATGGCCTCATCAGCTGTCCTTCCTGCCCCATCTATGGCTGCCCTGGTGGGAGAGGCCCTGAGCAGAATCTAATCATTGCCTCCCTCCATATCCTCCCAGGCAGGAGTGGCTTGTCCTTCCCCAATGGTGGCCTTTGTGCCATTGCCACTGCTCCTGAGGCAGACCTGAGCTAAGGTGGGAGCCCCTCCCATGACCTCATGGGGAGGGCACTGTAGAAGACCCCTGGAAGGGCCATTCTGCACTGAGGCCTAAGGAAAGAGGAGGCAAGAATCAGCCCCAGGGATGGCAGGAGGGTGATTGGTCTGGATTTGTGCAAAGCTCAGGTGGCCTGGCGGCCTGGTATGGGAGCGTGACTCACTGTGGTTTCTGTGTGGGGGCCAGGGTCATGGCAGGGCTGTTTTCTTGTCATTTGTTTGGAGGTGAGCTGGTATTGAGTGCTTACTGAGAACAGGAGCCCAGTGAGGCTGGGCATGAGTGGGGGATGGGGCTGAGGGGATGAGACAAGGGGATGGGCTGGGAAGACAGATGGGGGGACCAGATGGGGGACAAGATGGAGAGGCCTTTTTAAGATTCTGAGGGGTCAGATAAGTGACTGGGCCCAGCCCCTGGGGTGGGGTCAGGGAATACCATCCTGCAGCCTGGCAGGGCCTTCTGCGTCCCTAGGGCCCCTGCTATGAATATGAACACAGGCCGCAAAGTTGGGTTTGATTATCTCATAAAAAGATGCCCCCTCTGCTTGCTCAGCAGAGGGGTTGCCATGGAGACCAGCAGACAGGCCCCAAGGGGGTCCAGGCTGGAGCCAATTACCGTGGCTGCAGCGAGGAGGCAGCCCACCACTGGCCACTGCACTGACAGCAGGTCCGTGCAGAGGGACCAACCCTCAGAAGTTGGTTTCCGAAAAGCAGTTGGCTCAGCGGGAATGGAGCCATGTCTGCTCCTGATGCCGGATTCCCGGCAGGGCTGAGCCACACAGCTGCCCTGCCACTTACCCCCATGGTGTGGCTCAGCCCTGGAGCCTTGGGCCATTCTCAGAGTGGGTGTAGCCCCAAGCACGTGGCGTACAGCCTCGTGGGGGCCCAGACTGGGGAGGGCTGGAGGCTGGAGGAGCGGCTGGTTCTGGTGAAGTCAGCTGAACCTGACACCAGCTGAGCTCACAGACCATGGCTCCAGGCCTGACAGCCACCGGACAGCTCAGACGGTGATGTACCAGGCGTGGTGATGATGGGTAGCTGCTGACATAGCCTGGTTGGTGGTGTGGCCCGGTTGATGACATTGGCACAGTAGCGTGGTTGGTGACATGGCACATCCGTGGTAGTGAGGTCCAGAGCCCAGCCCGGTGAGTACCCGGGGCCCCCATCCCACCCTGCCCCACTTCTTCCTCTGCTGTGAGTCCTCAGGGACAGGAAGTGCTGTTTTCATAGCATAGTTACATCCAGTGGCAGGTGAGATGCTGGTGAGAGCTGGCATGATCAGGCCCGACTTGCCCAAGAAGCCCCATAAGGAGAGAGCTTGGAGAGGATGTCAGCAGTTTAAATAGAACAGCTGGCTGAGATGCCCCCTCACAGCCCCCCGTGCATGGCCAGCCTGGGGAAGGGTGCCCTAGGCTTGGGGAGTTCTGGGCCAGGCCTGCCTCTCTGGACCCCCATCCCCGGGGCTGCCATGTACCCAGCCGCTAACAAATGACTCGGCATGGAGGCCAGCAGAACACAAGGGACAAAGGAATCCCCCAGGATGTGGGGCACACTCCAAGAGGGCACACTCCTTATGCCCAGCTGGCCTTGCTCAGGCTCTGGGCTTGGGGCATGCATCTGCACCAGCCCAGGCAGACAGAATCCAGTGTGGTGAGGGACCCATCATGAGTGGGGGTCCCCAAGGTCACAGTTCTGGGTAGGGGAAGCTGGCCCACAGGCCTCTCCTTCCTCCCACCCAGCTCCAGCCCCAGCACTTAGCCGGCCTCATGTCTGCAGAATCCTGCTCTTAGCTAACTGCCAAGAAAGGTGTTAGCTGTCAATGCAGGTGTTAGCTGTCAACGAAGGTGTTAGCTGATAACTCAAGTGTTAGCTGATAAGCCATAACCCTCCCAAGGGGATTCACATTTTAATAGACTCACTCCTGAAGGAGAAAAGACTTCTTTGGCATTCAAAGAGGGGACTCTAATGGTGGGATGATAGGCAGTGAGCTTCGTATTGGGGTGTGTGTCCCTGCTGATGAGACCAGGGTGGATACAGCGTACCAGGAGTATAGGTCTTTGGTGAGGCCGTGTGTGTGTCTGGCCCCCAGATACGGGGGGAGGGCATATGAGGAATTATGCAGACATCGATTGGCTGGGAAGGAGTAAGCTCCTCACCCGGGGAGGAGATCAAGCAGAGAATGAGGCCGAGGGGAGGAGGCTGCAGGAGGAGTTCCATGCCAAGTCAGGATGTGTGGAGGAGGGAGCAGCCTGTCTGGAGGGGGCTCACAGGGTAGGCAGGGCTGCACCCCTGCCCTTAGGCATCCAGGCTTCTGATCCTGTGAGAGTAGAGTTACTCTGGAGTCTTCTGTGCCTGTAGCAGTTTCATGTGCCCTGTTGGTGGGACCCAGACCCCCTACAGGAGGGCCACTGGGGGTTGTGGCTCCTGGCTCTAAGGCTCTTGTGGTTTCCTCATTAAAGCACAGCTCTCTGCAGTGGCGAGGCCTCCTCAGAATCCAGGCAGCCCAGGAGCTCCAGGGGCTCTGGAGCCTGGGAAGGGGGCTTGGACAGGGCACAGGGTCTGAGCCACAGCCCCTCCCTTCCTGCAGCCTGAGAGGGCCCTCAGGAGGGGCTGCTGCGGAAGCTACTGGAAGTCCTGCAGCTGGCTGCCTGGCAGGCCTGGGAGTGAGCCTCTGCTCTGTGTGAGCTTGGCCGGCCTGATCCTCAGTGTTTATACCAAGGGCCTCTCTCCCAGACTGGTCTGTGGGCTGGTGGGGCAGGGGACAGGCTAGGGACAGTGCTGGGACTGATGGGGAGGGAGGTCCAGGGATTCACTGGAATCTCAAAAAGGTATTTGCAGGCATGAGTGTTTATCTCAGGAGGCCTTTAAATGGGCTTTGGTGGTGACCCAGCTAACCCTAAGTGGCTGGGGTGCAGGCATGGCAGCTTGTGTGTTTGAGCGCTGAGCAGGGTGGCAGGGTGGCATGGGAACCAAGGTGAGGTTCCTCGGTGCAGAACATGTAACTCCCCTAACAGGTTTGGTGAAGTGGTTTCTGTGTGGCAGGTGGAGCAGGGATCACAGCACCTGAGTTTTCAGGAGTGACTGCATGTCCTAGGCCTGGCTCTAGGCCCTCCTGAGGCCCTGTCTCAGGGGCCAGCCTGGCTCCAGCATGACCCCCATCCTCACAGGGCCCTCTGCCTGTTAACCACCTTCTCCTCTGCCCACAGGGAGCCAGCTGCTGGCCTGGGTGCTGTGGCTGCAGGCGTGGCGGGTGGCAGCACCGTGCCCAGGTGCCTGTGTGTGTTACAACGAGCCCAAGGTGACGACGAGCTGCCCGCAGCAGGGCCTCCAGGCTGTGCCCACTGATATCCCGGCCGCCAGCCAGCGCGTCTTCTTGCACGGCAACCGCATCGTGCACGTGCCCGCCGCCGGCTTCCGTGCCTGCCGTAACCTCACCATCTTGTGGCTGCATTCGAATGCACTGACCCGCATTGATGCTGCTGCCTTCACTGGCCTAACCCTTCTCGAGCAGCTGGACCTCAGCGACAATGCACAGCTGCGTGCCGTGGACCCCACCACGTTCCATGGCCTGAGACACCTGCACACGCTGCACCTGGACCGCTGCGGCCTGCAGGAGCTGGGCCCCGGCCTGTTCCGTGGCCTGGCTGCCCTGCAGTACCTCTACCTACAGGATAACAGTCTGCAGGCGCTGCCAGATGACGCCTTCCGCGACCTGGGCAACCTCACACACCTCTTCCTGCACGGCAACCGCATCCCCAGCGTGCCTGAGCGCGCCTTCCGTGGCCTGCACAGCCTCGACCGCCTCCTTCTACATCAGAACCGTGTGGCCCATGTGCACCCGCATGCCTTCCGTGACCTCGGCCGCCTCATGACGCTCTACCTGTTTGCCAACAACCTCTCTGCGCTGCCCGCAGAGGCCCTGGCACCCCTGCGTTCCCTGCAGTATCTGCGGCTCAATGATAACCCCTGGGTGTGTGACTGCCGGGCACGCCCGCTCTGGGCCTGGCTGCAGCAGTTCCGAGGCTCCTCGTCTGAGCTGCCCTGCAGCCTGCCCCCACACCTGGCCGGCCGTGACCTCAAGCGCTTGGCTGCCACCGACCTGGAGGGCTGTGCTATTGCTGCCAGGCCCTCCCGTCCCATCCGGACCGGCGGGCCTACTGATGACGAGCGTCTGGGTCTGCCCAAATGCTGCCAGCCTGATGCCGTGGACAAGGCCTCAGTGTTGGAGGCTGGCAGTCCAGGCTCAGCCGGCAATGCGCTCAAGGGACGTGTGCCATCCGGCGACAGCCCACCAGGCAATGGCTCTGGCCCACGGCACATCAACGACTCCCCCTTCGGGACCCTGCCTGGCTCAGCTGAGCCCCCACTGACCGGGATGAGGCCCGAGGGCTCCGAGCCACCGGGGCCCCCCACCACAGGCCCTCGCCGGAGGCCAGGCTGTTCCCGCAAGAACCGCACCCGCAGCAGCCACTGCCGTCTGGGCCAGGCGAGCAGTGGGGGCGGTGGGACTGGTGATGCAGAGGGCTCAGGCGCCCTGCCCAGCCTCGCTTGCGGCCTGGCCCCCCTAGGCCTCGCGCTGGTGCTGTGGACGGTGCTTGGGCCCTGCTGACCGGCCACCGATCGCGAGGCCGTTCTCAGCAGTCAGGTGTGTGTACATATGGGGTCCCCTCCATGACGCCAGCCAGCACCAGGCGGCAGGCCCTCCCTGATGGACACCTCCCGCCCACCCACCCCATCTCCACCCCATCATGTTTACAGGGTGCAGCGGCAGCGTTTGTTCCAGAACGCCACCTCCCACCCGGATCGCGGTATATAGAGATATGCATTTTATTTTACTTGTGTAAAAATATCGGAAGACGTGGAATAAAGAGATCTTTTCTTAAGCTATGGCCTCTCGGGCTGGGGTGCTGTGGGCAATGAGAGGCGTGTGGGTCCCAGAGGTGCAGCCCTGCGTCAGTCACAGGCACACGGAGGCCCCGAAAGGGGAGGGATTTGCCAGGTAGTGCAGGCTGCCATTTCACTCCAGTAGCACCCAATGATGGTCAGCAGGGATGTGTCATGCCCCTGCCCTCCACGCTAGCCATGAAGGCTAACATCAGTGTACCTTGGCCACTTTCCTTTCTAGCTAGGCTGACAGTGGCATCTTCCCAGGGAGAAGTGTTTGTCCTGCACAGAGCCCACAGGAGCAGGATGAGGCTGCCTTTGTGGGGGATGTCTGTTCCGGTGCCACACAGAGTCCCTGGAGCTCCTAGCCTTCCACCCTAGCCAGCGCCGCCGCTCCCCAGCTCCATATGGGTTGGGTGTAGGTAGACAAGGTGGCCCTGAAGGAGAGCTGAGTGGGCAAGACCAGGCCCCTGTCTTCCAAGACCTGACAGGGGTCATGTGTACCCTCATACCACTGCTTGTGGTCTCATGCCACCTGCAGCTATGCCTATGTAGGCATGTGCCCAGGCATGTGTGCACATCCACCACACTGCATCCCAAACGCATGGGTCTGCATGCCCCTGCACACACATGAGCACACACAGCACGTACACAAGCAGGGCAAGGACCACACGTATGCACACACATGCACGCACACGTGTGCTTGCAAACACAGCACACACAGCACAGGCAAAAATATGCACATGCACGTTTTCTCAAGGCCTGGGCCCGTGAGGACTTAGAAACAAAAGGAAAAGAGGCCATGTGGCCCGTGACTGAGGCTCCCCCATTCCCCTGGGGCAGGGGCCTTTGGGAGCAGGGTGAGGGAGGAAGCACAGTGAGTTGGGGGAGGGAGTAGGGGGAGCGTTGCTGGTGGAGCCAGATGGCGGTGGGGGCGGCCAGGGCTCCAGAAGCCCAAGGGAGGAAGGAGGAGGGGGGAACGTGTGCAGCAAGCAGGCTCTCAGCTCCCCTGCCCAGCTCTTCAGTGCCCATGGTGTGCTCAGACCCTCCCCACCCTGGGGGCCAGGGCAGAGTCAAGGGCCTCTTCTTGATCCTGGGCTCACCGGCACTGCCTGCCCACTCTGTGGGTCCTGGCAGTTTGCCCCTCTGCACAAAGGACACCAGCACATCCAAGCTCAAAGACCTGACTGCCTTGCCCCCAGCTCAGAGGGGGCGGCTCAAGCAGGCTCTACAGGAATAGGGACACTATTTGCTCAAAGCTCCTCTCCCAGCCCCTCTGGGCCTAGGAGACCCCATTGCTTGCCCTCGATAGCCTTCTCAGAGGCAACTCTGTGGAATCTGGTGTCGAGGTGTCAGACAGCTTCTGTTGTTTAATCCAGTGTTCACCTGAGCAGACCATGCCATACCTAAGAAGGTGTAACCAAAGTGCTAGATCTGGGGAAGAGGCAGGGCTCCAAACTGAGGCTGACAGGTTTTTGCACAACACAGTGGCCCCTGGGTTCCCACCACCTTCCCGGGAACCAGAAAATGGCAGATGACTATCTGCAAAGAGCTTTGAGGCCCACCTGAGCTCCTCAGCTTGCATGCCTCCCAGGACAGGACGTTCTCTACCTATGTTGAGCCTGCTCTTCACTGAGTGATACCTCAAGGCACTTTTAAGGCTAACTGTATCTGTCACCAATGGTCCTCCCTCTGGCAGCTCAGGAGACTGCAGGGCTCCATGCTGAGCAGTGCCTTGGCTGACCACCCTCAGATGCCTTGATGGGCCCTGCCTCCACAGCCACACATTCATCCTTCCTGGTACTGTCAGAGCCCACAGCCCATCTCTTGGGACTCTGCACCCCACCTCCTCCAGAAGGGAGAAACCTAGACCTTGACAAGGAGTGGGGACAAGGGGCCAACCAGGTCCTCAGAAGCTGAAGCAGGTGGATGGGTGAGCCCAGGTGGAACTGGAGGAGATAGAGGGTGGCATCCCACGGATCTTGGAGACTGTCCTGAGAGGGGCTAGGACCGGATCTGATTTCCAGAGAAAGTCCCTCTGGCTGCTGTGTGTGCAGTGGAAGCTTGTGCAGTGCAGGGCGAGGGGAGGAGGAGGAAGGCTCAAGCAGGGTAGGGTGGGAGGATCAGGAAGGACATGGCCGCATTTCGAGTTGGATCTGGCAGAAGGCAGAGATGGTGGGCAGGGCTCCCGGCGTCTGCCCTGAGCAGCCGGCATGGGGTGCCCATCCCCAAGGTGGGGGTGCAGGAGGAGCGGCCACCGTTGTCGAGGCCCAGGAGACATCTGGGCGGGGGTGTCGCGTGGGCTGTGCGGGCTGAGCTCAGGAGAGGGGCCCAGGCTGGAGGACAATTTGGGAGTCGTGAGCGTTTGGGTGATATTTACAGCCCAGGAAGTGATGAGATCACCGGCCGGTGCTGGTGAGGGGCAGGGAGGAGTGGTAGTGCTGAGCCTGGGGTGGCAGGCTCAGCTCCTGCATGCCCCCACCAGACCCCAGACCCCTCAGTGGCCCCCTGCTGATTCCCTGAGGTGGGGCCCCTGGCTCCAGGTGGGTGGGTAGCTGATGTCCAGCCTCAGTCTCTCAAACCCTGAGATCTGCACAGGAAGCTAATTAAAGCCACGAGAAGTGGTGTTGAGTGTGTTAACCTCCCCCAACACCGGCTGCTGGTTTACAGTGGATGCTCCTGGCCCCAATCCAAAGATGCCAGGCCAGCCACAGGGCAACCTGTGGACAGAACATCCTTCACAGCTCACAGGTCAACACCGCCAAGAGCAATCAGTGGAAGGTTACCCCGGGGCCGGGGCTCGCTGAGGATGAATTGAGCGGGTGATTAGCCCTCTCAAGGTGCTGGGGTCAGGGCTGGGCTACTCCAGAGGGTCACTTCTCTGGCAGCCCTGACTCTGGGGCCCTGGGACGGTAGTGAGGCACAGCCACAGACCTTCTTGAGGGCCAAGAGGTCCCTGGGACCACTCTATGCTGCCATCCACCCAGGGGCTACATGGTTGGCTCAGATCCTGGGATAGCAGAACCTGCCCCCATTTATCTGGCTTCTGGGGCTTTTTGCACAGTAATAGAAAGAATTATTTTTTTTAATGTTTAAATTAGTTCTGAAATGATAGAAGCAGCAGAATGTTCAGCAGCTGATGGTAGACTGATGTCCAGTGAGACCAAGAACATGCCGGAAACATGTTTACAGGGAAGTGTTTATTTATTGGATGAACTGGGGCTTCAGGCAGCAGGTTGGAGGCCCCTCCTCACAGCCAGGGCTTCTGCCCTGGTTACAGCGCTGCCCTAGCCCTGCCCCAGCTCTCACATGCGTGTCCTCCCAGGAAGAGGCTGCTGACATCCCCAGTGTGCAGATGATGACACTGAGGCCCAGAGGCATGAAATGACATGCCTGAGCAGCAGTGGACCTACCTGAGGCCACCATGCTCGTTCAGACACACCCACTGCCCACGTGGCTTTGCCTCAGAGGGTTGTGTGGCCGGCACATGGCTCCCTCACCACATCTCAGCTTCCTTACCCCAGTTCCAGGACGGCACATGAACGGAGCATCAATCTCTCCACCTTGTGCCAGTCAGCCTGGCAGTGTCACCCAGCCTGGCGGTGTCCCTTAGCCCGAGGGCATCACTCAGCCCTGTAGGTAAATACACTCTGATCTGTGGTGGACATGTGACCACAATGACACAGCTTGTCCCACTCCCACACAGCATCTCTGGCAGGCTTGCTCTAGGTCCTGCCTTGTTCACCACCTCCCATCTTCCTTTTCCCATCCTGCACTGGGCTGAGGCTGCCCTGGAGCCCCAGACGACAGGTCCAGTCACTGTGTGCAGCACAGCAGAGGGGCTTGGCAAGGCTCCCCATACAAGGCATGGGCAGACCCAGGGAGAGAGCAGCATTCTGGATGTGGCCCTCCCCATGTGGCCAAACTGGAATCCTTTGGGAATCCAGGGGTCCTGCCTCCTCTCCTGGCACTACTGCCCCCTGCAGCTCCCAGTGACAGAATGTCTCAGGATCATCTTCCCAGTACCCTCCACCGTGCTTCAAGCCCTTAGCTCTGATACAACCCCCTCCCCCAGGAAGTCCTCCATGGAGGATGATCCTCCCAGGCTGATAGTCACCCAGCTGGGAGGTCACGGAATGGATCCATAGCACCCAGACCTTGCACAGCCAGGGCTCAGGGTGGTCCAGAATTGGGTCCTGTCCTAGGGCAGGTCATCACACCTCACTAGCTCTCGGTTTTCCTGCCTGTCATGAGGAATGAATAAATCCTCGTGGTAGGCATCCCTGCCACAAAGCTGCTGTGAGAGGGGCTCAGTTCAGACCCAGCACTGGAGAGTCTTAAAGACTGACAGGATAGCTGAAGCCCCCAGCAAAGGAGCTGGATCAGGTGTTCCTGCTGCACCATCTCAAGGCTATCCCACCCTCCAGGTAACCCACACACAGCCGGCTTGTCTTCTTGTCCCTCAGACCTCTGTGCAGAGCACACACTTGGATTCCCAGGCCCAGGCAAGCCAAGGGAGTCCCCTGAGGCCAGGCAGCCGGTGGTGGGGCCAGGCTGGGCACCTGAGCACACCTCACCCCTGTGGGGTTGCTGGAGCTGGCCTCAGGGACCCCTTGCCCTGATGTCAGCTGAGTGCTCAGCCTGCCTGCAGTCCTGAGCATTGCACACACAGCATTTCCTTCCTTCCTGCAGCCGACTGGGGGTAGGGAGGCTAGGCGAAGACCATGGGAGGGCAGCAGGACTCAGAGCCAGCTGTGCAGATGACCTGGTCAGCTCTCCCCCAGCACATGGCTGGTCTGCCTCAGTGGAGGGGGTCTTTATGTTCTGGCCCAGGTTGGGGAAGGGTGAGGCCCATTCATCCAGAAACCTACCAGTTCACCACACACTTATTAGGTACCTACTGTGTGATGGGTAGAACTAATGGGACTCCTTCCTGAGGACCAGCAGGGGTGCTGCTAGGGCCTCTGCCATCAACTCTCTGGGCCACCTGGGCAGCAAAGGGCCAGCCTGGGACTGGGTGTGGGGAGACCGGTTACGTGGTCTGGCATGTTGAATCCACACAGATGGATGCACGAGGGAGGAGCCTTCTGTTGTCCCTGCATGCGCCCCAGCTTTGGCCCTCCTAGACAAAGCACAGGGACAGTGAAAGGCCCCTTCCCTGGCCCAAGCCCAGCCCGCTCCTCTGAGGGGAGGGCTAATTAAACCTGCCGCCGACAAACACCGGGGAACTAGAGGCCTCCAATCTGTCTTCACAAAGGGCTGTGCAGAGATTTATAGGCAATAAAGGAACATCCATCTCGGGGCAGTCAGAGGAACGGCAGTTGGGGCAGGAGGGGTGGGTGTGGGGAGGCAGCCCCCTCCCAAGGAGCATGGCAGCTGCATTTTGATGCTCACAAAGGAGAGGTGGGGGCCAAGGCTTCAAGGGACTCTCACCAAGGAGGGAGAAAAATTAATGTGAACAATTAGGGAATGATGAAGACCTTGCAGGGAAAACACCTTGACACACGCATCGCAGCCTGGGAGGGTCTCAGGGATGCAGAGCCAGTAACGACAGAGTGGGGGTTGGGGGGATACCACCTGACAGGGAGCAGCTCAGAGACAGCTTGATGGCACACAATTATTTTTGAAAAATGATGGAACAAAGAGAGAGCAGAATTGGGGGGATGGGGGGCTGCTGCTGCAGCCTCCGGGGTTCCAGGAGCTTCTGGAGGGCAGTTGTGTCAAGTTGGGGGAGGAGTGTCTCCGTTTCAGGACCACCAGGGCTTCTGAGAACCAAGAGAGTGGGGTCCCTTGGCCACCCAGGAGCAGCAACCACACCTGTCCACCTGGAGGCTCTCACCAGTACTCCCTGGATCCCCGTACTAACCCCTCTGCTCCAGGACCCGTCTCCTGTGGCCAGCCATCAGAATCTGACTCTGCCTGAGTTCCCACTGCCTGTTCATGCATCCCACCCTCCTGTCTGTGTACCCACCACTCGGTCCATCCATAACACCTTCCCTGCTCTTCTCAATGGGCCCCACTCTGTCCATCAGATCCTGGTTGGGGGGACTGTGGTTTTTCTGTCCCCAGGGTCAATATCATCCAGGACATGCCCCCCACTCCAACCACAAACCCCCTCCAGTCCTACAGAGGGACAAACTGGTCACAAGACCATGTCCCAGGCCAAGCTGACTCAAATGACCACCCAGGCAAGAGCAGTGGTGCTATTGCCCCCATTCCTGCCTTGTCCAGGAAGGCCTGTGGCCCCCCACCCCAACTGCTGGGTCTGAGCTGTTCAAGGGCCTAGGCCTTGGGGATGTGGATGACTTCACCCCTGATATGCCCAGGGGGCAAAATGCCCCCCAAACCTGCAGGTTTACTGGAATACAAAGACTTGCAGATTTTCCTACCCCATTAGGCTCATTCTGTAAAAACCAACCCCAATTAACACAACCAAATAGAAGCACCCGGCATGCCGCATTCTAGAAATAGGACATGTGCTGGGGTGAGAACGGCAGTGCGGCAAAGTGAGGGGGCGCCCGGCATCCACCGTCTCCACAGTAGCATCTCAGGAGAGCCTCAGTGTCCTCACCGGCTGATGTGGGCATCACAGACAGCAAGCACAGGGTCTGGCACCCAGCATTCTCCACCCAGTGGGTCCTACAGATGCTTTAAGACCAGGCTCTGAGGACACCTCCTCCCGGACACCAGTCCTGACTGCACCCACTCACCATGGAGTCTGAGCCCTCACTCAGCACTCTTCCCACCACTGATGAAGCCCTAATCGTATCAGGTATTGTCTCAAACCCTCCAAATGTGGCCCAGGGTGACCTTGTCTCCTACATATGACAGGCAAGTGTCAGGCATGTGCTGGGTGCTCCTGGAAAGGCTTCCTTGGTCTGGGCAGGGCATAAGAACAACCGAGACACCTAGAACAGCATCCACCTTCCTGGGACCATGGGACCAGTCTGAGCCAGAGCCAGGCAGTGAGTGACATACGGCCCCGTTAAGGGGGACCTTGGCATCCACTAGCCTTGAGTCTGCTCCTCCTCCTGATGGCTGAGAAATGGCCACCTACCATGCTATTAGTTGTCTGTCTCCAGCAGGGTCTCTGTCCTGTGGCCCTTAGGGGCTGGGACCCACCATCACCAATAGGAGGAGGGGACTGAAAAGGACAGAGAAGGAAAAGTTGGTGAGGGCAGTGGGGGCCAATGCAACTTGGATAAGAGAGCTCTCACCTGGGATCCCTGCACAAGCAGCCCCTCATCTTTCACCCAAAGCACTGCTGAAAACCAGTGAGAAGCTAAGAAGCAGTGGACCCTCCAGACAAGGGGCATCCTAGCCCTGCTGGAGATACTGAAAGTAATTTTTTCAGCCCAATGGAGAGCCAGCCTGTGGTAGCTGTCATCCTCCCCTGTGTGTCACAGCTGCTCAGTCCTTAAGGGCCCCATGGAATGAGGGACTCACTCCTCCCCACCCCACCTGGCCAAGCAGATGCCAGGAAGGCCATAGTGGCAAAAGGAACAGCCTGTGCCAGGCACCAACACAGGAGAGCCAGAGGCTGATGGCTTACCCTGAGCTTGGGGAGCCTCAGTGGGGGATGGGACTGAGCAAGGACCTGAGCCAGGTGTGCATGGGCTCACCTGGCTCCCTTTCCTGCCTCCCATGAGGAGTGGGGGCAGGGTCTCCCCAGGGAATCCAGTGAAGGGTGCTGAGGGTTAGAGTAGAGGGAGGTGACCCTGGACCCCGGTAGAAGGATGAGGCTATAGGGTTTGCCCCACCTGTCTCTGGGGTCCCCAGGCCCCTTCGATGGGTGACTGCTGACACGTGACACAGAGCCTTCGTTGCTCCCACCTGACCTCTAGCTTGGCTGGCTGCATATCAAGCTGGAGATTGGAGCAAGCACTCAGTAGCGCAGAATTTGACTTGCAAAATCTGCGAAGCCGTGCTAATAAGAGGACCTGTGCATGTGAGAGTGGGGGTAGGGACCTGAAATCCAGGCTTTAAGGGCAGAACACCTCCGGGCTCAGGGGACCCTGGGCCTGCCAACCTGGCCCCTGTCTGCTCAAGACCCAAGGGCATAGAGTGTTTTGAGCAGGCAGGCAGCCCAAAATAGGGGAACAGTTCACTCCACCTGCCAGTCCCCCAGCCTTAAGTAGGCAAAGCCTTTGGGGCCAGGATGGGGACCCTCAGCCTACCATGTGTGGCAACTTTTCCTTCCCTACACCCTTGCGGGGAAGGGGCTAGGAGTGGGGGGTCTTGCCTGACCTCTCCCTCACACCATCTAATTTCTGAGGGCCTCACACACCCCTCCTGCCCCAGCCAGGACCCCCATTGCTGTGGCTCTGAGTATGGGTCATCCTCAGTCCTTATGACAGCAGCTCACTCCCTCCTCTTGGTTCCCCATGGGGGCTCAGGGGCTGGCAGAGTAGGCCTGGCAAGGTCAAGGAGCTTAGCACGGGCTGAGCTCAGCACACAGATGGGGTCGCCTAAGGGTGACATGTGGGGAAAGGTGCTGCATCAGGGGTGGGTGTCTCCATGGGACAGGCCATAGACACGTAGCTGGGGTCAGGATTGAGGACACCTTCCTGGACCATGTGCAGGCTGAGACAGGTCTGGTCTGAGTTGGGGGCCACAGACCATGAAGAAGCTCTTTCGTGGACCCCTTTAGTGCACAGCACCTGTGGGAGGGGGATAGAGGGAAAGGAGTGAGAGGCAGGCCAGGGACCCCACTGAGCCCCAGGGAGAGCAACATATTCTCCTTCCCCTTCTCAACATGTTCCCATCACAACACTGGCCACGCCAAGTTGTGGGTCAGTCCTTGGTGCTGATGAGGACACAGTCTAGGCTGGATACTGTGGCCAGCTGTTCGTTTAGCAGGAAATTCCCCAATTATGTCTCTGTCGCTGAGGCCAGCAGGTATGCTGGCTGCATGTGACCGTGGCCTAGAAGCGGAGCTGATTTGGGACACCCAGCAAAGGTTTGCAACCATGGGGCATTTTCCCAGCAATGGCTGAGTGGATTGGAGGGCTCCTTATTCCCCAGCCCCTACTGCCCACAGGAGGTCCTTGTCCTCCTGTGTCCTGCCCGGAGATGCTGTGCCCCCCCTCCACCTCCCCTCTGCACCAGGCTGGAGCCTGTGCATCTAAGTCCTGTACCCAGAGCAGACCCATCACACTGGCTTAGGGGCCCAACAGGTGTGGCACCAAGTGGACATATGAGGAGAAAGACTCCCTTTTGGGTGTCCAGCATTGTCACCACAGCACCGTATAGTCCACCTACTGCCACTGGTGCCCAGAGGCTGTGTATGGCTGCCCGGGGCAGGCTGGGCCCAAGGGCCCCCACCACCACCCCCGCGCTTGGCCTGGCCTGCCGCACCCCCACACTTCCCCTTTTAATTGGGCCTTCTCCCTGACAGAGTGCCATGTAGGCCTGTTCTGTCAACGTCGGCACAATCTTTGCTCACTGAAGCCTGGCAGAACGGAGAGGCCAGTACAGCAGAAATAGCTCCAGGCCCCTGAGAGCCTCTAAGCAGGAGCAGGGAGAGGCTTAAATCCTAGGTGTGTCAGGGACATCCTGGGTCCATGGAGGCTTCCTAGACCTCCCCAGGCCAGGGCGTGGTCCAGGGCCCAGACACCTCCAAGAGACGCAGGGTGGTTCTGCACCCAGCTCAGGCCACAGGGGCACTGGGCCAAGACAATGTGCAGGGTTAGCCCTGGTGGGGCATCCAACCTGGGCAGCAGGACACAACAAGACTCAGGACAAACTGCCATCCTGCCTTCTCCTCGAGAGTTGGTGTGGGGCCTGCATGGGACTTGAGTCTTTTCCCTCCACCAACCGCTTCTTCCTACCTACCTGAAACAGAATCCCCTGGTTCTTGTTACAAATGCAGGTGCCGTTCTCTCACTGGAGGGTGGGACAGCGAGTCTGGGGGTCCGGAGCTGAGCAAGTGCCCTGAGTAACTCCTATGACTGGGCACATTTGGGACATGGACCCCAAAATGCATGGAGGACTAGAGAGGAGTTGAGCAGGGCTGTCGGGCTGGCCTCTTGCTGGCCTCCTGCTACCAGGGGGGTTGCAGCTATAACTTCACTTCCCCAGGCCTCGGTTTCCTGGTCTGTGAAATGGAGTAATGATTAAACTCATAGCACTGCCTTCAGACAATCACCAAAAGGCCCTGGCCCAGGTCCGCCTTCCTGGCCCAGCCAAGCACACTCACTGGGAAAACTGGGCACCATGGGCTACACCCAGGGAGGGCCAACCTCAGGTGCACAAACTGCATGCACACGCAGACTCTCATGCACACACAATGTGTGTACAATGTACAGAGGGAGATCCCAGCGCCACACCAACATGTCACCTAGCCCATCAACTCTCAGGCTGAGATTTCAGCGGATTCGTTCTCTTCTGGGGTTCTTATGACTGTGGCTCCCCTCCTCCAGCCTGTGCCTCCCCTCCTCCTGTCACCACACAGTCCACAGCAGCAGCTAGCAACAGACACATTGTCAGCCCAGGTAGCCTCACCAGGGTGCTAGGTCCCCATGGAGAGACTCCAGTCAGTCCACAGCAGCAGCTAGCAACAGACACATTGTCAGCCCAGGGAGCCTCACCAGGGTGCTAGGTCCCCATGGAGAGACTCCAGTTCCTGGGACTTGAGCTCCTGCCATGTGCTGCCTCGGCCCTGGGAAGCAACACTTGTGCCCACATCGGGTGTGCTGTCACCTCTAGGCACTCACTGGTGTTCAGTGCTAAGACACAGAGATGAGCAGGTGGGCCCCACCTTTTAACCCTCCCCTCTGTGGGCTGATCCCACACAGCAAACTGTACTCAACTTATAGTGTTGACCTCCTCCCCGGTTGTTGCCTACCTTGACTGTGGGATCCCTGTGCCCAGTTCGAGGGAGGGGGGGTGGCCTGGAAGGGCCTGTTCCCAGAAAGCTCTAGAAGCTAAGGCCCCCAAAGTCTCTGCCCTGTTCTGCATGCTCACACACTCTTCACCTTTGCAGGGTGTATTGTTCACAGTTCGCTCAGCATTAAAATCAGAAGCTGCTGCTGAAATTCCAACAAATTCTGGCCCCAAAGGGCAGTCACTTCAGTGAGCCATGGAATGTGATGAGAGGGGCTGGACTGGCCTGAGATAGGCACCAAGCACCAAGGGTCCACACTAGGGTGAGCACTAGCCAGGAGCCTCCCGAGAGCTTGGGGGCCTCTCCAGAGACAGACGGAAGCAAGCCTGGGCAGGGCAGCCACAGTCTGGGGTCAGCTCTCAGCAACTTAGCCTGATCTTGTGTCCTCCCCATGTGATGGCACATAGGCAACGGCTGCCCCAAAAAGGGCCAGAAGGAGCACAGCAGTGTCTTCTGTGACTGTTCCCACCAGGCACATTCTCAACAACTAAAGCTGGGCCTCCAAGTCCATGACCACATCATTGGATGGCCTCCAGGACCCAGACAGAACTTGGTTGTGTCAGGGTGCTACAGCCCACAGCCCCGTGGCAGGGTCTGAGGTTGTGTCAAGGTCTTTGTCCCTGGTCTCTTCTTTACCTTGCGAGGGGGTCAACACGGCCCCTGCATCTGCCCCTATGCCTGTCTCTGGAGAGCACACCCTCCAGGTGGCACCCCACCCACACCTCTTGCTTCTCTCTGGCTGAAAGCTGGGCCACAAGGAACCCTGGTCTTCTTGCCCCAGCGTTCACACTCAGGTCCCCTCCTGGCCCTTTCTTTTCAAGACCCCACATTCAGATCTGGACTCCCAGGAGACTTAGTGACCTGGAGGGAGCAACTGGCTTCTTGGCCACTGTGGGGTTGGATCTGGGAGTCCCCATGGTGAGCCTCAGACCTAAGTCACCCCCTTGCCCGTGCCTTCTGGCCATGCAGTGCTGGGGCCTGCTGACACCCACCCAGTGCCCCTCCGGAAGTCTTGTGGGTCTTCCAACCCCTGCCAAAACTGCTCTGTGTGTCTCCCGTCTTCCCAGGAGCCCCCTTCCCAGCCTTGGTACTTCTGCAGGGTAGGATCGGGATGGAGATGGGCATAACAAGAAGAAGTTTGGAAGTGTAGAGGTGGATGTGGCCTCTGGGCCATTGTATGCTGGGCTCACCCAGAGAACAGTCCAAGGCTCCAGGCAGGCAGTGGGAGACCCTGAGTGTACACATCCTTGTGCTTCAGAGTCCCCTGATCCAGACTGTCATTTTTCAAATTCAGCAAGTATTTGTGAGCACCTTCTGTGAATGTACATAGTTGAGGGAGACACTGGTGTAGCCCTCAGAGCAGGCACAGGTCTACAGAGTGGGAGGAGCTTATGGGTGTCACAGAAAGCCTACCCCTGAGCCTTGGCACTTGCCAGTTCCCCACTCCCACTCCCTCTCTGTGCACTCTCTCCGGTCATACCCTCCCTCCTGCTCTGGGCCCATATTTCCAACCCACCTTCTCAGCAGGGCCTTCTGGAATACCCAACTACCTCAGTGGTCCTCCCTGACCTCCTTGAGTTCATTGTGTATACCCAGGATCAGCCCCAGAGAATACTACTCTATCTCCATTACCACTGCACTCTACCAGGCCAGTGTCCAGGAGCCTTAAGGACTACCTATGACAACTGCCACAGGGATATGGACCTGGGGGTCAGAAACATCTCAGTGTCAAGGAAGTGGCCAGGAAGAACATGGTCCAGCCCTCTATGGTATCCTTTGCCCTTCCTGAGACTAGGCCTGGCATCACCCTTCTTTATATAGGAAGCCAATGGGAAGCTGGATCCAGTAGAATCACCACCCCAGGGAGTGGCTCAGACATGCTGACTGTAAACAGCTGTTAGTTTCTTGGAGAGCAAACTTAATTGTTTTAATGGCAGAGTAGTTATTCCTCACTGTGCAGCTTGGAGCTGCGGGCCTCGGAAGTTTTGTGTCCTGCTAGTTGGCCCTCACCCTGGACAGCCCTGCTCGGCCTTATAACCTTGTATAAGCCAGTCAGGTGAGTGATGGGTCCTTCCCAGGGGTGGGCTGTGTCCCTGAGACCCTCACAGGACCCCAAGCCAGGTGTGCATCTGTGAACATGCTGGGGGGTGGGAGGTGGGCCACAAGTGCATGTGGATACATGTATGTCTGTATGTCTACATGAGTGGCCATGTGTGTGTGCATGTGTGTCCACCTGTGAGATCGTGGCATCCATCCTCCTTGCTCAAACCCCTGCATTTGTCTCCACCTGGCATCTTTCTCTTCCCTTCCAGGGGTCCCTAAGTCAGCCCCCTGGCCCCAACTCCCCACCCAGTGCAATGGGAGGAGGGATCAAGGACCAAGAATGTGTACTTCTCCCATCACAGAGGGCCTAGCTGTGTGATGCTGGGTGGCTGATGACCCCTCTCTGGACTCACTGACACCATACTAACCTCTACATGAGGTCAAATGTGTGCAGAGCTCAGGGATTTTGCCCCAGTCATTCCGGCTCTAGAAAGGATCCTGGGGTGGTACAGAGGGTCCTAGCTGGGGAGAGGTCTGGGCTGGATAGCTGTCCACAACACAGCGTAGGGTACAGTGCCCATGCCAGGTAAGGAGCCCCCAAGCCACAGGCAAGAGGAGAAGCGGGAGTTCTGGGCAGCTCAGGCCTGCTTGGCCCTCCCCAACCACAGCAGAAAACATCCCGAGGCCGGAGTCCACTCAGCAACTACACCGGTCGGCACAGTGGCCTCGGTGAAGACAGGAAATCCATACTAAGCTGAGCAATATTTCCAGCGAGGTCAGACCTGTTGGCAAGGGGAAGGTTAGTTGGGGGGGATTGAGCCAGGTTGGCTACCCTCACCTGCTCACAGGCTAAAAGCAGGTGGAAGTGTCCAAGCCAGGTCCCCATGCACCTCTGTGAACCAAGTCAGACCATCCCAGGGCCAGGCCCTGCCTGGCTCTATCTACCCTTGGGAGGCATCCCACACATGAACCCTGGGGCCAGGTCTTCTCTTGTAGGTGGCAGGGTCACAGGCACCATGCATCTGCCTGCCCCAGCACAGGGGAGCAGTCAGGACAAGGATAGCCTTGCTGACCAAGAAGGAGCCAGTGCAGCCTTCTCTCAGCAGCCCCTTCCCCGCTTCTCCGCGGGCTCCAGGGGCTGGCAGAGCTTCAAAGGTCCCTCCTGGGGTCCCTCTCCACTGTTGCCTTCCACAGGAAGCTGTAGTCCTGGATATACCACCTGCACCCTACCTGTGGCTATCAGTGGCAGCTCGAAGATGCTCCTTTGGGCCCCCAAATACCTTGGCCAGGCAGGGTGACTGATGGGATCAGGGTCCTCTGTCCCCCAGGAGATCTACTTACCAAGTGTGAGCCCTAGCTGTCTGGCCCCAGGTGGGGGTGGAGTGGTGCTTCTGGAGTGTTTGCGAATGACTGGATGAATCAATGAGTGAATGAATGAAGAAAAGTACAAATGCCTCAGGCTTCCCTGGGAATTGCCCCAGGTGATGACAGGACCCAAAAGTTCCAGGGTCCCATGGGTGGGGGTGCTCCATTTAGGACCCTGGACCCATCTTTGTTTGAGGTTCCTGTCAGTGTTCTTTGGCTATCACAGGACGGCCTGGGTGTCCTGGCACCAATCCCCCACTGCACAGGGTGGGCAGGCTACTCTGTGCAGCCCATGGGGAAATAGAGGCTAGAGGTGGAAGCTCCTGTCGCTGCTCCCCAATTGTTTCCCATTGGCACCTTCCCACCTGCAGGAAGCAGCCCAAGCCACATGGTTCTGGACAACAGACTATTGGGAAAGAGTGGGGTAGGACACACCTGGGCTGGTTCAAGTCCTACATATTCTCTCTCTCTCTCTGCCCAGAAACCAGCAACATAGCTGTCCATCAGTCTGGGTCAGTAAGTGACTTAGAACTGGGTCCCTCTGCCAAGCGCTGTGGCATTCAGTATAAACAGAAAATGCTCCTCTGTTGCTTTAAGATTTGGAACTGTTTGTTTTGCCAGCATACCTTGGCCAGCCTGACTGATAGGGGGGACAGCTGTTAGGTGGGTTCCTCACTAGATACACAAACAGGGCCACAAGCAGAGTCTGAGGCTGCCCCAAGGAGGCAAGTGTGGAACCCTCCCTCCCAGGCAGATGTTGAGTTGATGGGCCAGCCAATCTGCAGGCTTGAGGCCCATGAAGGTGAGCCCAAGAGAGAGGACTTGATTGGGGCAGGCCAGCAGGACAGGTATGCTGCCACTGTAGGTGGGTGAGCACTCCATAAGACAGGGAAGAGACTGGGGCTGTGGCCCCAGTGTGGTTGGACTCTCCATCAGGAGCTGTGTCCCACTGGCCCAGTTGGGCTGGCTTGCTGGCATGTCCACCGAACTGTCCCCTGGACTGGGTCATCTCATCAGGTTGAACCTACCAGCCTTCATCTGTTTCTCTCCTCCTCTGCCACCTAGCCATGCCCCCTCCCTGCTCTCATTTCCCTCCCCCGTCAGACCCCACCCTTCTCCCCTGACCTGACCACAGAAGCAAGGCATAGAAGCATGTGCACTGGCCCCCAATAGTAACCAGCACTCACTGTTCGCTCCTCCAGGCTGGTCTGTCTCCTTTGTCCCCTGTTGGGTCCTAAGTGCTAGTGCAGCCTGTGCCTGACACACACTGAACAGCCTTGAGGGGGTACCATGGTCACCCCATTTTACACAAGGGGACACTAAAGCTCAGAGCCACGAGCCCTGGCCTCACAGGCTCTGCCACACAGAGGTCTATCATCTGAGGCACCCAACCCCCCCACCACCCTCAGGCAAGGCTTATCAAGGAGCCCCTAGACCTCCATGGCGGGGTGGAGGGGGGGTTACTGTGTCGCCTGCAAAGGCATGTTTTCATTAGCAAGAGATGAATAATTAATGCCATGGCGCCTTTGAAACTGTTTTGGTTTTTATTTTAAACCTTTTTTCTATGTATAGAAACAACACTTCCGTTACTTACCAAATTTATTTTTTAATAAACACGGCAGATATTTATTCAATCCCTAGTGCTCCCTGGGGCGGACTGGCCCAGGGGCACCAAGGACCTGCCCGGCACCACCATCAGTTCCCACCTTGTGCCAGTGCAACCTCCAAAGTGCACAGTGGTGACAGAGGACAGAGGTCATGGGTGAGGGCACACAGCTCTCCTGCTGCCTCTCATCCCCTGTCACAGACCTGGGATGGGGTGATGGGTGGGTGGTACAAGGTCTGACATGGGGCAGGATGGAGCCCAGGGTAAGATGGGCCCCAGGTGGAGTTCAGGTGGAGGCTGGGAGCTCCCATTGCAGGGGTAGCACGTGATGAGAGGCAGGTCATCTGTTCTGGGAGGCGAGGATGTGAGGTCACTGGCCCCAGGGAAGCACCGGCTTCCCACCATCCATGAGGCCTTCTTCCTTCTGTTGCTGAGCCTGGGACCCGAGCTGGGGGCCTGGATAATTAAACTCTGTGATTCTCTGGGCCGAGATCGGCGAAGCGTTGATTCCTCAGCTCTGCAAGTCCATCCTCAAATGCTTGCTGCTTTCTCAGAGAGTAAGTCAGAAACACTTATTTTTAAATTACAAACCAAGCAGTGTGGGCAGCAGCAGAAAAACAATATGTTAACACTTCCCAGGCTTGAGGCTCTGAGTGCCAGGATGCCAGAGTCCCTCAGTCCATCCGTGGCCAATATCATGAAGTGGACATCTCGACCCCATGTCCCTGTCTTTCTCCCCAGCCGCATTTCCTTAGCTAAACCATGATGCTAAACAAAGGAATTAGGACGTAGACATTTTTTTCTTGCAAGAAGTCATCATTAATTTTTTAAAGTGTGCAATATTGTCCTCCATGAAACATGTGAAAAATGAGTTGTCTGTTCCTAATAAATATTTTCTAGATTAAGTATTTGTAATGCTATCAATTATTTATCTCCATATATGGAGAATGCGTAATTTGTAATAAAATGCAGAAAGGGTTTTAATTTTTCTGCACAATATATGAAATTGAGTTTTTGACTAATACACAAATAAATTGACTCTAATCCCATCCTGTCACAGTGTACGTTATTGTTTTAGGTATAAATCTCTTATTTTATAGATGTTTTCAAAAAATTAATCTCCAATATTTAAGGATCGGAGTAAATCTCCCTAACGGGGTGTTTTCAGCGGGTTCCCATTTATAATACTTGTCGTTTCCACATGGCCCCCTCCACCCTCAAATAGTCAACTGTACATGCCAAAATCTCGCCAGGCCTCTGCAAACACTTACAAAGGTTCATAATTTACAAAATAGATGTTGTGTTTCCTGTAATGAGGAGACTCCAGGCCCATCAACAGTAAGATGCCCGGGGCCTGGCCCCACCCTGCAGGCTGGGGGGTAGCACGTGGTTCAGGGTCCCCGGTCTGGTCGCTGATGGTAAAGTGGAGGCCAGGCCCATCCCACACATGAGCGGGTCCCAGCTGAAAAAAGCATGTCCGGGCCCTGCTTGTGTGGCACAGAGACTTGGGGAGGGAGGCAGAAAGGGGTCAATGTGTGAAGAAATCAGCAGAGACCCAGGAGAACTGGCATGTGGCTGGGTGAAGGCCAAAGAGAGACAGGGGAGAGAGCCCAGACACAAACATTAACCTATAATCATTAACTCCACAAACATCCGGGTCATGAGATACGCCCACTGAACCCAGTAACTGCACCAAGCACTTGTCCTATTCTGGACACTGGAGACAGATGCATAGGGGGAGCGTCTCCCCTTCATAGTGTGACATCCGGTGCTGACCACCCCAGGCCCAGCTAGGCCAAGCCAGGAATGTTTCCCTGAAGAGGTGTTGCAGTATAGTGAGTGGCACCCAATCACACTCTGACTTGACACAGCTCGCTGTGTGACCCCAGTGAGTCTGTCCCCGACCCGGACCTTGGTTCCTCCAACTGGAAACACAGAGCCCAGGTTCAAGCCACCACAAGGCTGCAGGTCAGGTTGTCCACTCTCATCTTGGAGCCCAACTCCCAGTGAGGCTGGCGGCTCTGCAGGATACAATGTTGTTGGGATGTTGATACCCCAGGCATCAGCGTGGGCTCTAGGCCCAGGCCAGGCCAGTCCCAGTACCTCCCCCTCCTAGCCACATCACAGTGATTGGGTGCAGGGAAAGTTGCATGACTCAAGCCAGGCTATTCAAGATGCCTTCTTGGAATTTTTCAGGTGGAAGCAGGAGGTGGACCCCCTTTCTCCCTGGAGCGAAGTCAGGAGGTACAAGCCTGGCACTACGAGGGCCACAGGTCCAGCTTAGGGATCAGCCACTCAGAAAGGTTGACCATGTAGGGAAGTGGCAACAGGGGCTTGGAGGGGTCTCCTAGGCACTCTGGGTCCTGAGTTCCTGTGTCCCAGGGCCAGCTCATCCCTGTGGTCCTGAGGCCATCCTAGGAGCCACGAAGTCTCCACTCACACTGTCCTGAAACAGTTCCCTGGGCCCTGGGGCGGTGGGGTGGGGGGGTCACATCAGAGCCTGGGTGCTCTTGGGGCCGTGGGAGCACACACTCATGGATCCAATACTGATGTTCTAATAACTCAGGGAATGGGTTGGAGGGGTACAGAGCTGTCTGAGATGCCTCTTCCAGGCTCTGCACGTTAGGAAGCGACAAGAATTGTTTCATCAGAGGTACTTGATAATTGGAGAACCAGAGGGTAAAGTGTATTTGTGAAAACCAGGACTCAAGCCCTGAGAATTAAGAGCAGGACATCTATCCACCTGACCACCCATTGCTGCAGAACACAGAAAGCCAAAATGCCAGGCAGCAAAAAGGTATAAAGCAGAGGGGTGAAATAGGCCAGTCACAAAAGGACAAGTACTGTAGGAGTCCACTTATGTGAGGTCCCTGCAGCCATCAGATTCATAGAGACAGAAAGCAGATGGGGGTGCCAGGGGCTGGCGGAGGGGGTAGGAGTTGTGTTTAATGGGGACAGAGCTTCAGTTTAAGAAGATGAAAAGTACTGGAGGTGGATGGTGGGGGCGGATGCACAACAATGTGAGTATGCTTAATGCCACTGAACTGTACGCTTAAAAATGATTAAGACGGTAAATTTTATGCTACATGTATTTTACCACATTAAAGAAAAAAAAAAGAATGTTTCCCCTCCAACCCCCCTCTCCCCAACATTATAGGTCTATATGCCACTGAATTTTTTTAAATACATAAAAATAGGTCTCTGGTTCATTCTAGATTTACTATGCAGAATCACCTACCGAGTGAATGTCCTGAATATGCAATCTTTAACTCAATAAATGGATCATTTTAGTTTAAAAAAAAAAAGGAAGGGGAGGAAAAGAGCATAAAACAGGGCCCATAAAACTGGATGACTGAAGCAAGACACGGCACCAGTCATGAATGATGTCAGTGTCTCACATTGTCCTTCTAGAAGGCAGATGTCCTCAGATGGGGACAAAGCAATGGAGTACCATCTGCGCAGCCTCAGCAGAGTCAGCGAAGGAGTTCACGCAGGTCGTGTCGAGAGGGAAGCAGGAAGACAAGCGAGGACCTACATTTGGAGGAGCTGGGTTCCAGGTCACAGTGGTAGAGGGACATTCTCGGGGGACACAGACAGAGCAGGAAACAGAAAATGTCCCATGTCTGAGATGTCCCCTCCAGAGGGGATGGCTCCTTCTTCTCTTACTCCCAAATTTTACCCAAATAAAAATTGTAACGAATGGTCACAACAACCATGGGAAGATGGGCAGCCAGGAGAGACACGACCTAGGAAGGGGGCTCTGCCCACCCCCACTCAGGCAGGTCTCTGGGCCCCAGTCACTCTAGAGGGTGACAGGCCTGAATGGCTCAGTGGGACAGGCATGGAGGGTGGGCCCTCAGCATACTGGGTTCCTCAGCAGACAGGGGGCTCCAGGCGTCAGCTCCCGCGAGGAACCATCCCCATTGCCCTGGGCCTTCCCAGCAGGTACAGCGTTAACCAGGCCTTTTATTTTCTGTATAATGATGTTTTGACATCTCAGGTTCTGGCCGCCCCTGAAGGGACTGTCCCTCCCAAGGTTAGCCAATCCCTAGAGTGCAAACAACTCATCCTCGAGCACACATTTCATAGACAAACTAATCAATCCAGAGTCCACTCCCAACCACCTCTTGCATGGCTCCCACACTCTGAGCCACTGCCTACCTGTCCAGATCACCCAGGCCCGTGTGCCAGACAACCAGGGATAGCCCCTATGCCCCCAGTGCTGAAATCATTCAAACTAACCAGTCCTAAGACTGCTTCCCTGTAGCTTTCCCTCAGAAACCACAATAAAGGCTCCTGCCCCCAGTATCCCTCTCCCACTCTGCCGCTGACCTACCCTTCCCGGTGGCCTCCTGGAGCACGGTATGCCCCCTCCTTTTAGGATCTGTGAGTAACCAACTATCTTCTCAATGACAGTTGTCTCCTGCTCTGTTGGCTTCGGCATAGCTGAATAATAATAAAACCTAGATTTCAAACAGGCAGTTCATGACAACAGGGACAGTGGAGGGGGGGTCACCAGGGGCGGGTGGTGAGTCTTGGGGGTGCACAGGGGCACGGTGGGCCCCATCCCTCTGGGCCAGCTCCTCCCTCACTTGGTTGGGGCTTGAGTGTAGAGGGTGGGACAGCAACTCTCCCTCTTGGGCTTCTAGGGCCTCCTGGGGACCACCAGCGTCCCAGAATGGCATAGAGCACAGTGGGCGTGCAGGGGTGCCGGGAGGGTGCCGAGAGCTCTGCTGGGCAGAGGCATCTGTGCAGTGGGGGTGCAGTCTGCGGTGGGACCCTGAGCCCAGAGCCACCATGACTGTGGCCTCACCCTGAGCAGGACTGCCCATCATACTGGGGGGGACACAGCCACTCTGCCAGGTTCAGTCCTTCCGCCCTGAATCCTGGCACCTCTGTCTAGCACGGAGGGCACTTCTGAGGCCAAGGACATGGAAGGCTGAGTAAAGTGGTTACCAGGGAAGCTACACAGCCTCAATTTCCCTGGGGGCCTCCTCATCCTGGGCTGACAGGAAGGAGAATCCGTCTCAGCAATGGTGACAGGCAGGATGGCGCAGGAGCGGCTGAGGCAGAGCTGACAGGTTTCAATGAAAACCATGTTTCATGGTTTTCAGGAGCACTAGGGCCAGGAGGGGCTGAGGGCTGGGGTGCAGGGTGGATGCAGAGCAGGGTTGGGGGGGTGCACCCCGTGAATTCATGTGGAGAGCGCAGGAGAAGACATAGTGTGTTTCCCTGCCCGCACCCACCTCTGCCCTTACCCCAGGTTGTTGGGTGGGAGCTTGAGTTTGACAGCAAAGGATACTGCACTGGGCTGGGGGGGGGGGGGCAAAACCCCAATGGGCTGAGATCGAGGATGTGGAGGACTCCCATGGCGAGGGTCAGGGACATGGTAGCATGTGGGCTAGAGCTGGGTGTGAGCCACAGGTTTGGGGTGTGAGTGGGCAGTATAGACCAGGGGACAGTGAGAATCAAGCTGCTATTCCCTGCACGTGACACCCCACCCGCCCCCTGGGAACCCTTCAGAGCTCTTCTCTCGGTGGTCAGTCCCTGTGAGGGGCCTCAGGGACATCGGAAGACGCTCCTGCAGCACAGCCAGCACAGTGCAGGGAGGCCAAGCAGGAGAAGGCCAAGCAGGAGGAGCCTGGGGCTCTTTCAACCAGGAGAGCGGGGCCCAGGGTCCTCCTGCTGTCAGGTAGCCCTCTGGGAGCTAGACGGTGTCCATGGGCCTGGTGGGCACAGGAGAGGCCCCAGTGACTGGCCACCCATAGGATTGCTGGGTAGACAAGCAGAGGAGCCTGGAGTCACAGTGCAGCATCTTAAGGGCTTTGGGGACTGACTCTTGGAGGAGCTCTTGAGTCTGCAGCCCAGGGCTTGCTGTGGTCAGCAGCACTCGACCCATGGCACTGCTGGGCATGAGTGTACTCCCATGCCCAGGCAAGGTTCATCTACATACACT